>NC_089656.1:15370000-15977857 GCF_037042795.1 Molothrus aeneus | reverse complement strand
CAGGCTTCTTAATTTGCAGTGATTAAGTTATCTCAATATTTTTGATCAAATTCTCTTTGACAGACACAACTGTTTTGGCAAAACCACTCAGATTTTCCTTGTATCATTTGGTCTGAGGGAGTCAGTACAGATATTTGAGTAAGAAGAGGAGGATTGGAAGCTTTGTACTCCCTAAAGTATTTGAATAAGCAATATATTCTGGCTGAAATAGTGTGCTGCAACCTGTTTAGGATGATATATTTGCAATTAACCCCTAGTTGATAGCTCCTGATGCAAAGCAACCCTTTTTTTAACAGGGCTCTGTATAGCTTCTTTATGCTAACAAAAAAAAAGGTTTTCTTGTGGAAACAGAGTTGTTTGAATATTGGGAACAAGCTGCTGGTCTCTGATAACCCACCACCTCCCAGAATCTTACCAAAATAGTAAAAACAACTTTGTCTGGATGATTGCCTTGGCTGTACTCAGAATCCTCCCTGGAGCTTGTTGCTGCACTATCAATGTATCAGATGAATCGATGCTGTCGGTGCAATAATTTTAGGCAGAAGACAAAACCACTTCAAAGAGTATAATGACTTGAGAGTTTGTCAATAAGATGTCTTAATGTTTTTGACAACACCCATTTTGTTGACACAGTGGGTGAGGAAGCCTGACATCATTTATTGTGTCAAGTGAACAGATTTAGCTGCTGGTGAACCACATGGTATATTACACTTTTCCCCCTTCCTGTTTGAGCTATCAATCCTGTTTTTCTTTTGGAAGCTGATTACTTTTTTTCCCCCCATCAACTAAAAGACAATGTCATTATTTCTCAGAGAAGGAAAGTAGTATAATTTCTGAATCCCTCTGGAAGGAGTCTCTGAAGTGCCATTAATTCATATTTAGCAAACAAATTGAATAAGATATCCCTCTCCATTGCTAAAAGAAAAAGTGAGATAGCTTTATTTATAAGGAAGGATCTTTTATAAGTGAAAATCTGTTTTACCATGCATGGCAAGTTCCCAGCTAATTTAAAACATTTAAAGTTATGCAAAACCACTTAGAGAGTTGAAAAATATGTAAAGATATGTAAAGACACTAAGTATCTTGTTCAGTACTATAATAACAGAAAAATCAAGACCATGTTTTGACTTGGGATTTTATCTTTAGAGCTCCTTGCAGAGAGGCTTTTTTTCTATACCTGTGTGTGGGTTTAGTTTCTTCTTCTGATGCCTTCCTTTCTTGTCTACCTAATCCTTACAAACTTTGATGGTCTTTCATAAGGATGAATATTATTCATAGAGGGAAGTCCATAAAGATTGTTGTTCATCGGTATTTGTCTTTACACTTTGAAGTCTCCTAATTGCACGAAGATAGATACATTAAACAATTACCTAAATGCTCAAACGGGAAAGAACAAAGGAAATAAGGAATGATGTAATCCCTGAGGGAATCATGTTTCTCTCTCTGGGAGGAAGCTGTTCTCTTAAAGTTGGCACAACTCTTGGGATGCTCAGCTGTCACTTTCTTCTCACATTTATTCTGAATGAACACAATCCATCCATCAGTGCTTAAGGAGTTTTCTAACAGTACATTGACCTTGAATGCGGCACATTGATTTTCAGTAACGCATCACAAATAGGGTCGTTACTGAGTCATCCAGCAGTGGATGTGATTGGGAACAGATTTCTGAAATTCCAATACTGTGCCACCTGCCTCTGATGATGGATCATTCTGCTGCTCCCCATCAATCCTCTCCTCCCGCTAAAAAATGTGACACCTGTATGAAATTTATCATTATATACAACACGAGGCACAAACAAACTGTTACAGTGGGGGCTTTTCAGCAGCCTCCACTGCTCGGGTGAGGAGGGTTTACAGTGGCATTTATTTAGAGAGGTGCCTCTTGTAAAAGGGCCGGGTGCAATGGTGACAGATGCGAGCACTATAGGGAATTAATGCTGCAACTGGGACCCAGCAATAGATAAAAACAGTCTGGATCTTAAGCTGTTAGAGGTTAACACCAGATCAATTAGGGTGATTGTTCTGTAGATTGTAATGGACAAATATACGTATACAAAAAGGGCATTAGTGAAATTGGGGAGGAAGAACAAATAGAAATTAACTGATGTTAAAGTAAAAATCAAACTGGGAAAGATTTTGTGTTCTAAAATGCCTGGCAGTCTGACTACAGCTGGGAAATGGATCTTTCAAAGTGATGCTGGAAAAGTACAATTGAAACAAAGGTGTTTGTGTTTCTTTGGGAGTTTGGAAGGGTCAGGTAAATTAATGACCCTTTCCTCCCCACTGTGCATATAAATGAAAGGGTAAGAACAAAAGCCTGGATCCTCAGAAGTTTTTAGGTCTCTAATGTCCGCTGAGATCAAGGATTTGGCCACCTTTTATATTTTAGGTTTGTGACTTCTGAAGCAGTAAAGGAGGAATAATTCTTGCTTTTCTTGCGACTGCCATTGGTTTGGAGTACAGTGGTTCTGTAACCAAGCTAATGCATTGATGTTTATTCATCTAAAATGGCCAAGAATTAACTACTGCACTGAGCCAGCTGAGAGAATAAATGGCCTCACAGTTATAAAGTGGCAAACTTTACATTCTTCCCTATTTCACTCAGCTGCAGCGGATGCTAAGAATCTTGAAAAGAACTCAATTAAGTAGCCTGTTAATTTATACTCTCTGCCTGTGGGTAATTTTGCAATGGTTTCAATAAAAATATGTATAATATGTACTCCACAAGCAGAATAAAACCTGATAGCAGAATAGGAAATAACTATCTGAAAATGAAATGAAGTTGATAATATTTCCTTAATATTTCCTTACCAGCTATTATTGCTCCTCTCTAATGTCTAATTTTAGTTAAATTGAGGGGGGCTTATTGGCCAAAGTACAGTAAAGTCAGGCTGTTATGGGCCACTATGGAAAGAGTATTTTGCAACTGCTTTATAGCAAAGCATGGATGTCTTACTCCTCAATACCAGCTTTAGACTATCTGCTGGTCACTGCAGTGGCAATGGAGGTTTGAGCAAATTCCCTGGATTTTGGCTTTAGTTCAGACTTGGTCCAATCTTCCTGTGGTGCAAGGGACTGATCCAGGCTGATCATGGGCCAGACAAGCTCTGAGTGTGTGCCCAGGGTCTGCCCCTCCAAGTGTGGACCCTGCAGCACTGGAGGGTGCTGCTCCAGTCTGCACCCTCTCACTGCTTGTGAGACTCATGTCTTAGCAGGAGTGACATCTGATTTGATACTGATGGATTGTTTCAGGAATGGACCCTAAACACCATCATCACCTAGATGGCAATGATCAGAGAGGCCCTCCTTTATCAAAGGAGGCTTTTTTGGCAGTGCTACAAGTTCTGATGATTCTGAAGGGGTATATGAATATCTAAAATCTTTGTAGATCATCTTTGCTTCTTCCATCCTATTTATATTGCCCTCTTCAAGCTTTCTTCTTTAAAACAAACAAACAAAAATAAAGGTAGTTATTTGGCAGACAATTACATACTCTAATTAAGCACAGGCAGTCCCTCCAGCATCTTGAGATGTCATGTGGCATATTGCTCTAAGGTCTGTATGCACCTTCTAGAAACTCTGCAGTCTCTTGGATTTCAGTTCTGGAGCTACCAAACCTCTTGTGCAAACAGCCACGTTCTGTTGGGTGGCTGCAGCAACCTCAGCTGCTTGGGTAGAGCAAGGCTGCAGAGGGGGAGAGCAAGATTCAGATCCAAAAGGATTCCAAAAAGGAATTTTTCACAGCAAGAGGGCTCTGGATGCTTGTTTCTGGATTTGGGCCACATCTGGTTCCAGATAGGTTAGAGTGGGTGTACTTCTCTGTAGTAATTACCTTTGACTTCTGCTAAATACATTATTATCTAAGTCTAATTATACATTAATTGCCTGACTGAACTCACTTTGACTGATGTGAGTATTAAAATTTTTGGTTATTGAAATAAAACCCCAAAGTATGTGCTGATGTCAGGTTCAGCTGTCTGTGCATTCAGCTGGAGGATGATAACTTGGTGAGAATTAAGAAACTCCAATATCATAGTGGTGAACAAGGAGAGAAGACAGAGCTGGATTGTGTGCATTTATTTTAAACTATATATTTAACCTCTCTGTGTCTGGTTTCTAGATTATGATAAGGCTTCCTGTTTATCTGGGGTGTTACTGGCTTCAGTTTTTTGTTTTAGACTACTCTGACATCCTTCCATAAATGTTGCTATGAATTTTTATGATGCAGATCATCAAAATACCTGCTGGAAGATGTCTTATTTGAGATAGTTTGAATATACTTCTGCATGTACTTTAGAAAGACCTGTATTTGTTTAGCTCCAGATATGAGAATTATGTGAAAGCAAATGCTGTTGATTGTATTGCTAATAGTACAATATTAAAATAATAAAATTTGTACTACTTGATGTAATTATATAAGCATCATTTGTTTTTCAGAAAGTTGTTTTGTTGTTTGTACATTTTCCCCAGGTACATTTTGCATAGATCTTGGGTCACTCTGAGCAAACAGCAGAATTTTCTCCCAGTGAAAGTAAAACCTATTAATACTAGAAAAGTTAAGTTAATATTTGAATAATGTCTTATTTTTCAGGGCTATATAAGTCAAGCAGTTGAATTCCCTCAAGTTTAAAAGACTATGTCAACACATGAAAATGGAAAAGTTTTAAATTCAAATTTTATTTGATTTTTATCTTCAGTTCTGCAAGTTACTCTTTTGCCTCAGTGATATCAAAGAGCTGGTACTCAGTTTATTTTTCAGTCTAAAAATGAGTGTTTCTTGTAAATGTGTCTTAATATTCTAATATAGCTAAATGTATACAATACCTCAAATATTAGAGGTTGCAATGTAACTTCCTTCTTTTCCTTGGGAGTGAAAACAGAAAATAATGTTGAATGTCAGTGGGCTGTGAGTGTGAAAGGGATAAATGCCCTTAGGAAGCCCTGGCCACCAACTCTCCTCTCTGGGGCAAGACAAAGTACTGTTCATTTTCACAGAAATGTCAGTGCTACTGCAGGAGCAAAGCTGTTTTTAAACATTTGTTTCCTGAGTTGGACTGTTCTAAGCCCAGTGCATCTTCCCTGCTGTGCCTCCCCACTCAGAATAAATCCTTGCTGCAATGCCACTGCTATAAATGAAGTTACTCCTCATTTATATTATTGTGAAAGGGCAACCCAGCCTGTGGTTTCTGGCCAGCAAAGGGTCCTATTTAAATTTATGGCTGCTTTAGGGAGTTAAAATTAATCCACTACAGGTTTCTCATGTGTTACTCTGAGGCATCTGGAGCTGATGCTGCTGGAGGCAGGAGCTGCTGATGTGTCAGTGCTTGCAGAGCCCCTGCAATCTCACAGAAAGGCTCTTGGTCTCTGATTCACTGGCTGGACCTGGTTTCCCCTTCCTCTCTTTGTGTGTGCATTCAGTAAATGTCAGCTTGTTGTTTGTTCCTCGAGTAAACCTTTCATTCAAATCAAACTCCTATTTGGAAATATCAGTGAAAAGTTGTTGTTTCAGTGTTAGTGAGGGGGTGCTGACTGGTGAGCAGCCTGAGATCTCACTGTGTGCCTTACCTTGGCCACGTTGGCAATTAGGCCATCAATCCAGAGAATTAACTCCAGCAAGACATTAGTCATTCTTGGAAATTGCAGTGCTCATTTCTCTCTCTCTCTTTCATATTTAAATGGTAGGGTTTTCAAGCATATTTTTATGGACCTAATTAATGCATGTGACGGGCTTCTGATGTAAGGTGGAAGAAATGACAATTAAACATCTTGGAATAAGCACATTCCAGAGTGTGCACAAGCAAGTCTTTATGCAGGGCACTGTGGGAGAAAGTGCTCAGCAACAAAGCAGTGATGTGTTTTCATTTGAAACAACAGGATTGGAGTGAAAAAAGAAAACAATTCATTAGCATTTGTGAGGGAAGCTTGCAATAACCATCGACGTTTTGTAATCCTGTGATTTTGTAGTCTTCTACAGGGGAACTTTGTGCTATAAAAAGCCTTATTTTAAGTTCTTACTTTGGACCCTGGAGATGAGGATGAGGTTAATGGTAGTGACACTGGTTAGCCACCAGCTTTTGTTTTGTTTCTGAAGAGATGCTGTGCTGCTGACACATGAAATTAAAGATAGACTCGAGTTTTTTCACCATGCAAGTTTCAGCTCTTTTTCCATCTGCCACTGATGTACCCTTGTTGCATGGGCTGTGTTCTCTCTAGCTCTCATGGTGCAACCAGTGAGTACCTTGCTGTGCAGGACTCAAAAAAGAAAATGTAAATGAAACCAGAGCTAACATTTATGGCAGCCTTTGTATTTCTGGACATGTGATCTCTGGCAGCTAACACTGGCAAAAAATTGATATCATAGTACATAACCAACTATGGCAGATGATGCCTTCTCAGACCCAGATTCTTCTCCCATCATAAATGAATAAATGGAAATAGTGTGCAGTGTTTAAATGAAACAGCCACCTGAGTTACAGAACTCTGGTGTTGTATATTGTGTCATAAAGAAGTAGCTGGGTATTCTTTTATATATTTTGATTACCCGGTTCAGGTATTTCAGTCTGTTCAGTCTGTTCAGGGCTTTTGTTTCAGTCTGTTCAGTCTGTTCAGGGCTTTCTCAGCTGTTAAGCAGAGGATGCCATGGGATTACTGTGGGGCTGCTAGGAAGAAGATAACAGTTTTGGCTTAGTGGCCTCTGCTGGGAAAACAAGTGCAAAGGTCAGGCTCTCTTGAGGTGATGTCCTTGCTCCCCTGAAGGAAGAGGGAGCATCACCATTGACTCAGCCCAAGGGATATCCATGGTTTAACTTAGTCCAGCAGAGGTGAGGGATCATCTCCAGCTGCTCTGGGCCGATAGGAGCCAAATCCAGGAAATTTGTGTTTGTTGTCTCCTCGTCCCACTCAGGTATTTCTGCAAACTTCCCTGTGCCTTCTCGGCCATGGAGTCAGAGCAGACAGTGGTTAAACTGCATTATCTCCATGTGAGCAGGCAACCACAGTGCTCTCCCACTGTTTACACTGGGAGATAATTAATGGATTTAAACACAGGGAGCTCTGTGATACACGTGCCTGCTGGCCAGGGCCCAGCTGCAGGGCTGGCTCTTGTCTGGGTTCCACATACCCACCCTGCCCAGGAGAGCAGGGCTCAGGCATCCTGTGCACGTGTCCTGGGCTCCCTGGGGTGCTGCTGGGGACTGGGGTAGTGCTGCTGCTCATCCCCTTGGCTGATGGCATGGGAGGAATCTCATGCAAAGGATTCCACATCTGCCAAGGTACCTCTAATGCTGCCCATAACGAGCCCTGGCTAAGGGATGTTTAAGTTCCTGTATTTAAAGCTTGTATCAGCAATCAGACTGCACAGAAAACAAAAGCAGATTTTCATGCGGCTCTAAGACAAATCTACATCTTGTTTAATGTCTGTGTGGAGATGTAACAGTAACTTTAACTTCTAGTACATGTAGATACACAAAGTTGTCACTTTCTTGGGATAAGATTGTGCCTATAAAATGATTAGTGTTCTACTGATTGTTTTAAAATAACTCAAGCAGCATCTGAATTTATTTACATACATGATATTGCCTTTCATAAACACAGCTGTACGCAGAATGCCAATTCAAGGATATTTTTGGAAGTTCATCCAACAGTTCAGCTGGGATAAGAGCAGCTCACTAGCATAATCTTGTTTTCTCCCCCAAGGGCTCTGGACCTAGCTTAGGTAGCCACCATCTCTTTGTTTCCGTGCCCTGAACTCCTAGAGGCTTGGGATGAATGACTGAGCCTGCAGGGTTGCTGCTGCAAGGATGTTGGAGGACCTGCTTGCCCCAGCTGGGAAAGGCCAAGCCACACTGAGAGATGGAGCCACCACCCAGAACCTTCACCTCTTCCCCAAAGGCTGTTCCAGGTGTCCAGGCTTGTGGCAACAGGGTCATCCACCCCTGTGCTCCCTGCAGGAGGCTCTGCTCCCTGCCCTGTTCACACCCCGCTCCTCTGAGGTCTTTGTGCTGTGAGAGTTGGCGCTGAGTGACAGCAAAATTATGGATATAGGTCAAATTCCATTGAGACCACACCTTTAGCGGCACACATTCACCCTCTGGAATTTAATGTTGCTCTTCGTTTAGAGATTTCCTTCTCCCCAGTTGTTTGCTTTTGAATTTAGGATAATATAAGTCATTATTTGAAGTAGGCTATTTAGAAAGCCCTGCACTGTTATTATTTAGTAAGCCAGAGTTACATTATCACTGGCTTCAATCTATGTTTGATGAAAAGATTTTTCCTATTTAAGAGGCAAAAAAAAAGAGGAAAAGTCTTTAATGGTTTTTGTACCTATTCCAAGATCATCAACATGCAGTATAATTAGAAAGTTCTTGTCTCGTTTAAAATCTTTTTTCTGTCTCATGGGACTTGGACATTAAAAATGCAAGATTTATGTATATTATATAATTATTTATTTGTAGTACAGCAGCACTTAGAGGTATCATTCAATCTTGGGGCTCCATTTATATGAAACTCTGTACTAGCAATACCAAAATTGAGTCAGACTAAGAAATCCCAAGCTGAAAATATGCTAAGTATTGGACAAATGTATTGCAGTGGTCACAGGCTCAAAGAATTTGTATCATAAGTAGTTAAGATGGACAAACAGTTAAGAGAGGAGAGAGGAAGGATTACTCACCCAAGTGTGTCAGAGGAGGAATTGAAGCATATCATGATCCAAGATCAGATTCAGGGATGTAGAAGGCTGAGTTAGAAATGTGAAGGTCTTTGTCAAGCTGGTCCTTGTGAGGATTTACCCGCCTTCCTCGGGGTGCTGAAGCTGGGAGCCTCGGAGCCAACAGCAGTTCTTCCAACCATGGATGCAGTTTTTGTTGCCTGCTTTTGTTGACTGTGAATTTTGTAGGTCTGTAGTCTGGCTCTCTAGAAAAAGACAATGAATTCCTGGCTAATCCAACCTGTATTAAACCGAGAAGGAATCCATGTCACCAGGCAGCCATCCAGACACTTTTGAAAGCTCAGTACTAACAAGATTTATTATGCCCCTGTGCTTCATTCTCCTTCTTGGAGTACTGAGTGTAGCATGCGACTTTGTTTGATTAGTCAAGCTATTTGCTCTTCATATTTTACATTTCTGAGTTAGGGTAACTCTTGGAAACTCCCACCATTTTCATAAGGACTTCTATACGTAAGGCAGCTTTTTGAACAATTGGTAGAAATACAAAGCAATAGGTAACTAGGGGAATGGGATTATTTTTTGGCTGATTGACAAGATTAGAAGTAGACACTCAGGGACAGATAGTCCCAAGATGGACCTTTTTAAGGTGTTCCCAAAGAGTGAGTAACTGACCCGGAGTCAAGAGACAGCTGCCTTCAGTTAAGTGCAAGATTTGGCTTGGTGGGTCCATGCACACAACTGAGTGATTTTAACTGGTTATCTGGGAAAGGGAAATGCTCACTGGCTTGCTTGAAAATCTCTGGAGCTCCATAAAGTCTGTATCCATATGAAAGTAAGTCCTCCTTCAGAAAAAAACAACTAAAAAGGGGGACAGGGGCAGGAATTTAACCAAATGTATCTTACAAATCTCATTTAAGGGTTTTTTTGGACTGAGCTTATCACTTGCATGCTTTATTTTAGCAAAGTTAAGTCCCAAAAGCTATCAGAGGGAATAGCAAATTGGGTCATTTTTTTTTCTGATTCGCGTAGGGTTTTTGGAATTCAGCAGCAGATGTCTAAATTAAAATACATATATGTTCCTTGTATTAACAATCCCATTAAACCACGCTGCCCTTCCCACCCACCCCCCTCTCCAGAAATATATCCTATCATTAGCTGCTATCTGGAATCGACAGCGGAGTAATTTGAACTCTGGCTCCCAGGGGCCTCCTCCTTTACTTCCTGCTCTAGGAATAAGGTGTGTATTGATTAGATATCAGGCTGTAATTGGGCTCCAATCTCTCTGCCTCAAGATATATGATGGAGATGACAGGAAACAGATACCCTGTTGCTACTTGTAAATAGTCTGGTTGAACAAAATGGTTTGTAACCACTTCAGTGCCATAGTCTTTTATTACCAGAATGGGGTTGCTTTATCACTTAGTTTGATGGCTTTTTGAAGGGAAATAATATCATTCTTTCTGAAGGAGCTAAAATAATTTTAAACAAATTGAATTCCTCTTTTGAGGACCAAAAATAATTATCTAATAGTGCGCAGCTTGGTATAATTATACAGTGAGCATGTCACAGACATAAAATTAATTAAGTCCATAACCCCAATCTGGCATCCATTGACTATTAGAAAAAAAGAAAAAAAAAAAAAAAGAAAAAAAAAAAAAAGATATAGTGTTGAGAATGAGGATGTCAAAAGAAGGTGTTTGTGGTAGTTGAAGATCTGGAATTATTCATGGTTTTTCTGTTCCAAGATGTTCTCTCCTATCTGTCAACAGTACCAGGCTAAATATGAGTCTATTGGAAACAAAAGTGCGGAGTGCTGCAAATGTCTTGCTTCAGTAGATCACAAAAGCAAGTTATTAAATATTGGTTTGAGGGAAGATATACACAGTCCATCAAAACTTCAATCGAAACACAAGCTTGCAATCTTAAAAGTATATTCTGTTCATGGGGCACTTGTCCCACAGCTTGAGAAAAATGCAGCTTTTACCATTTGTACAGAAGACTTGGAAAAAACATTCAAAATGCACAGACTGAAGGTGAAAACCCATGGCCTTTTGAGATGTAACAGACTTGGGTTTGTTTTCAGAACTTATCTTTTGGGGTTTTTTTTAATCCTACAGAAGAGAATCCAGAACAGACAATCAGTTTATTCTGATCAGTGATTTATCTGTGAGATTCTTAGAGCCTTGTTTCAGAGCTGCGGACCAAAGTAACTAATGTGTTGCAATAATATATTTAGCACATGATAAGGCACAGAGAAAATAGAGGGGAAGGAAAAAAAAAAAAAAAAGCACACATTCCCTGGCTGAGAAGTTATTGAGTGTTTAAAGCCTGGGAACAGATAGTTTAGGGAGAAGCAGATTTCAATGACTTCCACTCTGTAAATAAATTGTGAAATCTAAAGCACTGGTACTTCATTTCTCTCTTTCAAGCATATTTTGGATGGCACTTCTGCCACATTTGTGCCCCAAACATTGTTTGATTTTTGCATACAAGAAGTTTATATTTTGCTGCTCCTCAGAGTGACCTTAATGTGATCTATTGACAAAAGGAGATAGATCTGTTCTATTTTTTGAGCAATAGCAGAAGCAAAAGAAGAAAATACTTGTAGTTTTTAATAAGCTCTACATATGCATACATATATTATCTGTGTTGCAAATTGCATGCATTTCTGTTGTTATAGGAGCTGTAATTTTCTTTCCTTTTCTGTAGTGCCTGATTTTCTTGTTTGCTCCAATATTGCAGCACTGTAACTGCATGTGCTTTATGTGACCTTATTAACTTATTCTCTTATTAGCTTCAGCTGTCCAGAGAGATGTGTTATTTTTGTCCCTTCCCTCTCCCATGTGTCAAATCTTTGCTTTTGGACAACACATTACATTTAAATCACATAATATGCCTCCTAACCAAACCTCTCAAAGTCCAAATTCTTTGGCTTTCAGTTAAAAAAAAAAAAAAAGCAAGGAAAAATGACTTCCACAGTGATTGATCTGTAGTAGTGTTAGCCCTATTTATGAAAAGAGTCAGAAAGCAGTGCTGTGAGTTCAGTGCTCTGCTTTTAGATCTGAGGAGTTAGAGTAAAAAAAATCGATAGGAGCAACGCTGAAGGAGGAAGAAATGAACGGAAGGAAAAGCTTTTAGCAGCCACGTGCTTGGATCTCAGAGCAAGGTGTGTGACCAGGGTGGGGAAGGACTGTGCAGGGCACATGGGCATGGCTGAGCAGCTCCCAGCTTCTGATGTCCCTCTAGTGTGTCTCAGTTGGACATCTCTGAGTGGAAATGCAGTGAGGGTGGGTTAGACTCTACTTTTAGGTGAGTTCAGAGTCCTCACCCATATTTGCAGGTGAAGCCTGATCAAATTGTTCTTGCCCTCTGTGTCACTGGGTACCCTGATGCTCTTCTGGGTGTCACTGCCTAATTACCTGTGACAGGTCACATCACTTCTTCAAATCAGCTTCAGCCATCAGGGTTTGACTTGTGCACTTCAACCCTGCAGCTGTGCCCCAGCCTCCCTCCCTCTGCTGCTCCCTGCAATAATTCCAACAGAAATTCATCAGAAAAGGTTTGGCTGGGGCACTGCTTTAATTTCATATGTTTATAGCGCTGTCAAACAAAAATGAAGACAAGACCCACTTCATCCCATAGCTGACCATAAAAGGTTAATATTTTGTGCTCACTCATGCAGGACTTGGGTGCCTGAAAGAGGGACCAGGGAGTGAACCACTGTATGGGCTTGGTATCCATCCTCTCACCCATTTTTCAGGATTGCTTTGGGATAATCAGGGTTTTTTCCACTGGGACCAAGTGGGAGGGTCAGTGCAACCATGCTGAGCACCACATGCATGCAAACACACCCAGGCAAGCAGTGATGGGTGTTTTCCTCAGAGACAGCAGAAATAAGTCACTGTACTTCATCAAACTGCTGGTATCAGCACAGAGCCTTCAGAAATCCTGCCTGGACCACAGAAAGGGTAGGGCAGAAATCTATGGAAAGAATATATTAGGAAACTTGGAACATGAGAGTCTATGGATGTCAAGGGTAATTTCCAGGGTGATAAATTATGGAAATCATAGCAAATGCAAGTCTGGTTTAAAAAAAGAGCAAGTCCTTAATTTCTGGTTTGAGTTGTGGAATTTGAGATTCTCACTTGCTTCTCTGCCTGACACTAACAGAATTTCTAGATGATAGACAACACTGCATTACATTTTATTGATATAATTACCCTTAAAACAATTTGTTCCTTTCCATTTCTTAGTCTCTGGGCAGTTTCAGGCAGTCAGCAGGCCAGTCAATTAGAGACCAGTAGAATACACATTTTATTATGAGGGATCCACTGAATGCTGTCAATATAGGATGTACTCACAGAATGTCTACAGAGCCTGGTTCTGTCACAGGTTAGCTCCCAGCCACTGGGGCACGAGCCAGCTTTACTCAGGAAGCTGTTTAGACACATTAGGGTGTGAAAAAATTTGTCTCTCAAGGTGGATTTATCAGCATCTTCACAGACTTATGGCTCTGTGCCTTCCAGACTGGAGCTGACTGGAGCTCTGGTGATTTGGAGTCTGGACAGTTCTTAATGTGCTCCTGTTTGTGTCTGGGTGCAGGCACAGCTGTAATTCTTCTCTTGCAAACTCTGTGAGAAGGTCCCTTGGCTTGATCTCCTCTTGCCTTTCAGCAAATCAAGCTGAAATCAGCAGAATTAGGCAAATGCAGATCAGATTAATAAGCCAACACTCCTTGTCCATTAGGATTGCTCACTTGAGGTGAGATGGTAGATATGAGCAAGGATTTGCAAGATAAGATGTTTAATCACAAGAAACCCACATGGAAAAATCTGCTTAATCGAAAAGCAGGGAACTGGCTGAAGAGCCAATGATTCTAAATAGCTTTGATTCTTAATGGGGACAATAATTCTCTTTAATGGGAGCATCTTCAGATGATTTAATGTTGCTTTGGGCCTTTTTATGTATCTTGGTCTTGTGCTGGTCTTGTTTGCTTTTCTACCAGGAGCATTTGATGGGTTTAATGCTATGACAGATGCAGGAGGGGCATGTATTGGGGCAGCACTGCCAGTTCCTGGCTGTTGGCTTGCTCCTTCTTTATCAGTCTCACGTCAGGTTGCCTTGCTAAGTGCAGCAAAGCTACTCTTGGCCTTGGGCTGCAGAGTTCTGTGCAGAAAGTGGCTTCTCCCAATAGCCTAAGGAAAATCCCCAGAGCATCACTGGAGAAAACATTGTGAAATGGGTGTTTTCTTGTAATGGGGGGACAGCCAGCTCTGTGTGAGCTGTGCTCTGTTCCATCAGGTGAGATGTTGATAAATCAATGAATGGGAAGAGGGATGATGTTTGGATGAGGACATATTCTGTATCCCCAGAGAAAGGAAGCTTGATGACAAGTCAGAGAACAGAATCCAAAATTTCTGCCTTCTTTTTCCCATCACATTCCCAAATATTCCTCATCTGGTGAGAATTTGTGTGCCTGTGAAAAGCCAGCCATGCTGGAATAGATCAGAACAAAATAAAATGGTGCAAAGAGGAACAAACAGTACAGGTAAATAAAAGACTGAGTAGACTTACTGTCTTGGAAGAAAATCACATTGAGTGCACATTGCCACAACTTTGTAGATGTGCTTTCTGGCTTTGAAATTTGGCTGTGAATTTGCAGAATCCACAGCTTTTCTTAAATATTGGCTAAGGCAAAATTCCCAGAGATACTTCAATTTTGCAAATGCTCCAAGCTCATCTGAAGCCCAAAGCTCAACTTCCTCCTCTGTTACCAAATTTCCTTAGTTTATCTTCTGGTGCAATGTTGGCTAATGAAAACACAACATGATTAAAGGAAGAAGTTTCTTACCATTCATCCTTCCCCTGCTGTCAGTTCCTTAATTTAAGAACTAGTCCTTGTGTCCATTATTGTATTTTATTTCTTCAGGACTTAATGGTCAGAGGGAGGAGCACAAAGAACAGAACACATTGATGAAGTTCCTCTTTCAGATGCCAGGTTTTGGCTGTATTCTTGGAAAATTTTGCACTTTCTATTAACTGATGTGTAATTCAGAGTAGAGAGATATTGTGTGCTGGTTTCTGACCTTTGCAAATGCTAAATCATGAAAATATCTGATTTATTGAATTTCTCCTCCCTCACCATAGTCTTGCCAAAGTGGTCATGACCACAATAAGTGAACTGAAATGACTTTGGTATTTGTATCACATATATAATGTTTATTTTGGGATGTAGTTTGTGAAAATATTAATGTAAGATAGTTTTGGCCAGAATGAAGCTTATAAAGAAGTAACATTTAATCATCAGAGACTGAACTGCACTCAGGCTGAACAGTGATGTTCAAGATGACTTCTTGAATCAATTTATTCTATTTCTGGTATTAAACTCCAACCTGGCAGGGCCTAGGGTTGTCCATAATTTTGTAGCTAGTACTGTGTCAGTGTGCTCTAAAATGCTGTCTGTAGCATTCTGCACTGGATTTATTAGAAAGTTACTATCCTTAAAGAAGGAATTTTTTTTTGTTCTTACTTGGCTTGAATAGGCACTGGCATATTTTGGGAGAATGATATAGGTCTTTCTGTTATGCACCAGACCATTGTCAACCCTACAATACCTTAGAAGAAAATCAAATTGTTTTGGGTACCATGGAATAGAAAAGGGCATCTTCTGTGTTTGGGGGAATGTTGGATTTGGTAAATAGGGATTGAAACTGGAGAGGAGAGGAAGTAACTGGGTCAGGGAAGGTTATGCATTGCCTGGAGTGACTTTTTCTTTTGCACAAGCATTGGATCATCCCTATTCTGAGGCTTAGCTCTTCTTTTTACCCTAAAAAACCTCCTGATGTTGGCCTTTTGGAAAATGATAACGTCAGTGAGGTCATTGTGGAATTGGATGTTAGGCAAACCACTGGATATTTTGTTAAATAAAATGGTCCTTGCCAATATTTTGCAATCAGTCCTTTAAGTTTAAACCACATCTTAAAGTTAAAATGTGTCTATGTCTATGGATAGATAAACTTGTGTGTGTATACAGCACAGCCTAATCCCCTCATTAATTATAGTTCCTTTTCCATTGCAGGGATCTTTAAAATAGATAAACAGCAGGTCTGAAATCACAACACAGAGGGTGAAAACCTTAATGTGGTTTGAAGTCACTTAGAGGGAGGCCTATACAAGGGGTTGACTGTTTCTTAGAAAGAAAAATACCTTTGAAAATTTTTCCAAAGTTCAGGTATCTTCTTCAGAACCACATCTGATAGGGGTTCAGTCTCTGGGTTCAATAACATCATCATTAAACATTAACACATTACAAACAAGAATATTTTTATCATTTTAACATTACTTTCCAGGATCAAGTTTAAATTATGGCCTCTAAAAGCAGTGTAAGTCCTGTTCAGTCTTCTTGGGTTTTCTAGGGTTTTGTTTTTTTTAAGGAAATATGCATTTGCTTTCTATAAAATGAGTATTTGATACTAGGTGAAAAATATGAATTATAAATGGTCTTTGTTGATTTTAACACTTGGTGGTCATAACTCTGCTAGGAGAAAAAAGCTGCATGATGAACATAGAAACAGAAAAAGATGCAGAGACTCGGCGGTAATCTGAAATAAAGAAAAATCTACATTTCAGAGAAACTGTTACTTATTGAGGGAGGAGAAAGGGCTTTGGCTCCCAAATGCCCTTGTTGTGCAGTTCTGGCTGTGTCAGGGCACTTTCTCTGTGTGAGGTGATGCTCAGCTCCGTGGTGCCTCTCCTGGGGCAGTGAAGGGCATTTCCAAGGCCAGGGCTGTTTCCCATGAGGAATGGCCAAGCTGTGCTGCTGCTGTTGGGGAGTGCAGTCAGCCCTCTCAGTACCCTGGTTCACTGTGAAGAGAAGCTCAAGAGCATATCTTCCTCCTTTTCCAATCACAATAGGCAATATTAAACCTTGTGTCCAAGCAGGGTGGAATGTGTGCAAGTTCTGGGACTTTCTCAACTCTCGAACTTAGCAGGGAGAGCTGGAGATTGCCAGAAAATAATAAAAATAACCCCTCCTAGCTCAGCAAGAGATTTTTAAAGCGCTTTTGAGAAAGCCCTGAAATGTAATTCTTTGTCTTGTTGAATTTTTCTTTCCAGTAATTAGAAGCTTTTTGAGTCTGTCAGTTCAGCTGCTGCCTGTAACACAACTGTCTTCTCTGACACCCCAAAGGCAGGGCTGCAGAGCCCTGAGTGTTTTCATTCTCCCCTTCTCAGCCTGTGTATTGGTTATGTAATGGACTGCAAAGGCCAAACCAAAGCTGTGCAGTTTTTCTAGGTGTGAAACACTCTGAACCATCTGTAGAAGGTGACATCAGTACAGAGCTGTGCAGGGAGTGGGTTTGGATCCATTGCACACACACATTCTCAGGCAGATTCCAGATGGTTTCAAGGCTCTTGTTTTGTCTGAAGGACCTAAATGTCCTTCTCTAAGTACCAGGCCTTAAAACATGCTTCAAATTGATGCTTCAAAAATAATTATATATTTCAGGCAATTTTGGTCGCATATTTCCCCATTTAGACAAAGGAAACCTTTCTGAAGAAGGTCTGAGGATCATCAAGGTCTGGGCAAGTAAGATCTTGTCAAACTTTTACAGACAAATGTTCTTAAAATTCAATAGCTTGTTTAGTGGCACCAACCATTATTTCCTTATCTCTGGTTGTTCCTTTCTTTCTTTACTAAGATATTGCTTTCCTGTGTCCTGTTAAATTCCTCATCCTGTTCAAATAAGGGAGGGAAATTATTGCACTGAGCTGCACAGACACATTGTCATTGTGGTTTCCTATTAACTTTCTGCTGATTTCTGCTTACTTATCACGTGCTTTAACATTGTGTTACACTTTCCAGCAGCAGTGTGTCTCTAGTGCTTTGTCTCTGGAGCACTAAAACTTACTGTTCCCTTTGCTGTTGTTGTCTTCCTCGTGGAAAATAGCCTCCTTAGGATCACAAGAACAACAGGGCCAGTTATTTTAATCAAATGATGTTTTTCAGGATCTTGAAAGGTTGCTATATCAGCCTCTGCTCTGACCTCTAACACAAAATCACTTCCATTCACGTTATTATCTTCAGCGTGTGGGAAACAGATGGAATCTGAATATTCTATTTTTCCTCCCTCCATTTTTTTTTAAATTTTTTTTTGTGTTTGCTTGATTTCTTTTGAAAATGCGTCCAACCTATAAGCAAACAGCCTCCTCTGTGTTCATTCCCCAGCATTCTCCAAATATTCACATTCTTAAAATACCTTCATCTTCCTTATTTTCTCAATTCTGTATTTGTTTACACTCAAAAGCTTCTTTGTAGCTTCCTACACTGAGCTGGGAAAACATATAGTCTAGTCCTGCCTTATGTAAATGTACAATAGATTGTTAATGTCTTTGTTACCAGATACTAGCAAGCTTTATTGAGGACAAATCCATATGCCAGTGAAATTGTACAACATGAATGTTCCCAAATGTATGCAATGTTCTTCAGATTAATTGGATTCTATGGAACATATTCCCATCACAATGTGCAGAGGTTTTAAACATATAACTCTCATTAATGTTAATGGGAGTCACATGCTTAAATCCCAGCACTTCTAGATAGGAATAGCATTGCTTTAAATGAAGCCAGGGTCCACCTTACTGTGAACTATGATGATTGCATACAAGGGATGATTGCAGTTTTCTCCTATGGATGAGAAGGGAACAAGTGCTACCAAATCATCTCTCTGAAGCATTTCGTATTTCTAACATTGCTCAACATAAAACGTGTGCTGAACTGAAGAAATAACTCAGTACTGGAAGTTTTGCTGTTATGTTAAAAAGTGAAGTATACCTGTTCAACACTCAGCCTTAAAATAAAAGAAAGGAGCAGGAAAAGGCTTTTTTTTTGTAGCAGAAGGAAAGCATAATCTTTCTTGGTAGCATATGTCATATTTTTGTCAATTCGAAATTATACAAAACCAAAATATACATTAATTAGTAAGAATTCTACTAATTCAGAGTGGGCTGTTTAATTTTGTTTTCCCTTAACCGATCCAATAACTTTGGTGGCAATTTTGTTTCCAAGTATTATTTCATGTTAGTTCATAATACAGTTCTTTCACAGTGCTAGAAACTCAGCAGGAATGGGCACACTGGAACCTAAGGCAGTTCTTGAACAAAGTCAATGATTATGAACTGTAAATAGAGAAGCAGAGAAATTGGACTGTGAGATGGCTAAGGAAGTTTTGGAATACTTTATGTCAGTTTAGAAAACTCAATAGTTAACATCTTTATCAGTTAACTAGCTGTGAGCTGTGGTGGTGCGTGGTGTAATGTTGTTTTAATTCAGTCTGGCTCGTCCTGAAAAGCTCCCCCTTTCTCCCTGGAAATCCCCAAGTTCTTATCGTTATTTGTCTATCACGTTTCCCCTCCCCTATCCATCAGATGTGTCTTGTTGTCCCCACCCCTGGCCTTTGTCCATCACTCGGCAGCCCTGCCTTTCCTTCTAGAACCTTCTCCCCAGGGTGTCAAGTGATTGGGCAAGGGCAGGGACCCCTCCCCAGTTTTTTGCTGATTTGTTAGCTTCATGTGTTCATCAAACTATGTATCAGTTTTTTCATACCCTCATTTGCTGTCGTGTTGCCCCTCCCAGGCCCTCCCCCTTCCCTTATAAGCTGTTACTTGCCCTCAGTTCGGTGCTCAGTCCTTCTCCCTCCACCCTGCTTTTTCTCCCCCTTCGACCTTCCTTCAATAAACCTGCCAACCCTTCCTGAAGGCTGAGTCCCTCTTTCCTTGCCTGCGCCTCCCTGCGTTTGCCGCCCTCCTTCGCTCTCGTATCGTGGATCTCTTCGGGACCCATAGGCGCGATAGGAGCTCCGGGCTCCTCAAGCGCCCCTTCGTCGCTGATCGGGGCTGAACGTGAGCCGGGCAAACTCATCATCTCAGCACCGCAGCAGTGAGCCACAGGCATAACACTAGTCACTTGTAAAGGAACAAATGACAATCTCTTCAGAGGTGTGAGTAGGTGGAAATAGGTGGATTTGTGCTTTAGGTGAATGTTTCTGTGTCATCCTGAAGCCAGTGTGAGATTTATTCACATGTGTCTTGTGCCCATGAGGAGCTGTGCCTTGGAAATCCAGCTCTGGAGTAAGGAGAGCAGATTTCTGACATCCCACTGCTGATTTTGCAGTCTCAGGGCTGGGATTATATTCTGCTTACAACAGGATGCAGTGGCCTGGGAGGAGGACCACTTCCATTTCCATGGCAGGAGCAGATGTAATTGGCAGCCTGGTTCTCTACTCCTCACTTGCTCCTGTAGGGAAATACTACAGTAGTGTTGTGTAAGCATAGATAGGTTTTATATTCCTAAAACAACCAGGCCACAAACAGAAGGGACAGAAAAGGACTAATTCTGTGTGACATAATTGGATATGGCAATAGGCCAGAGTGTTTGATTCTTCTGGAAAAATCCCAAATACTGTGTATGGAAGCTGACTGTGGGAGGGAGAAGCTACATCACTGCCTGGTTTATGTGGCATATGTGTTGGGCAGCCTGAGGAGAAGGGCACAAAATGCATCTGGTCATCTTGAAGAGGTCCTTGATATTTGTCTTGGAAGAAATGCTCTACATCCAAACTTTTTCAGTCAAATGTGTATGGATCAAAGGTCTATCTAATACAGCCATGAGCTTGGAGTGGTTGTGTGGGCAGTCTAAGGGAGGAAACCTTTAATTCCTAGAAATATTATGGTTGATTGTTGAAATTTGAGTATCTTCTGGTCAGTAGTTGACTTGTTCTAGCTACTCCATTTCATCCTCCAACACTGTTGTTTGGTCCCTTCCTCTGTTCCTCAGAACAAAGCCAGGCAGATGAGCAGGAGATCTGGTTTGCACAATCATACCTATGGAGAAGCACTCAGAGGTTGGGAGATGGTTATCACCAACCACGTGTCAGCATCTTCAAAACTCATCTTGATATGAGTAAACTGTTGCTCAAATAAAGCTCAATTCCTTCCTGCTTATTCAGTGCTTTCCTTATTACATTAAATTGCAAACTTTCTGTCTGCGATGTCATCTTTCTTCTGCTGGCTTCCCTACAATCTTCTGATTCATTTACGACTCAAAGCAACCATCTCTGTTCCTGAGTATCTGAGAAACGAACTGAACATCAAGATCCAGCACTTGTGGAAACTGGAGGCATTACATAGTCTTTGCTTTTCCCCTTCACTTCCTTTTCCACTGTCGCGTTTTTCACCCATTTGTGCTTCTACCATGATCACGCTTGGAAAGGGCGGAAACTTCTTTTCCTGCCACATCTTTCCTCATGACGTCTCTGCATCTTATTGCTGATTGATTCTTATGTGTGAGTCATGGCAAAAATGGAGTGCCTCATCTTCCTAACCAACCACCTCCACCCCCATTTTTGTCCCCTCTCTCAGCCCTGCCATGCGAGTGCCACTGGTGACTCATCTCTCTTTGTGTTTCTTCATCACACAAGTGCCCAGTTCTGTTGAAATGCTTTTGCCAACTCAGGATAAAGTTGGTAGATGGAGGGTTCACTGGTACTTTCCATTAGGTTGGACTGTTCCAAGAGATAAAACAACCCTTCTTCAGCATCTTTTTCCATCAGATAGCCCATCTAGCTGCTGTTAAGCTGGGAAGAGATTAATTGAGGTGCTTTGGATGATTTGCCTGGTGGCCAGAAAGGACACTGCACAAGGCCAGAATGTGCCAGAGTATTGTTCAAGTTGAAGGAAAGGCACCAAATTATTTTTCTTCCCTTCACTGGTTTGCCATGCAGCGACCCAGAATGAATATGTCCTTGTAGCCCAGTCAGATGCAGAAATTGCTCCCTCTGACCATCCTTGCACAAACTGTAAGAAAAGACATCAGGAAGAGCAGAGGTGGACTTAGAGCTGCTCGGTGTCAGTGGCGATTCCATAGGTGCAGTTCTCAGCACTGGATTTAGTGTTTCTGGGTATTTTAGGAAATGTATTAAACTAATTTATCACCTGCACATGTAGTTGGAGTCTAAAATGAGAGATGGGAACATTTATTGACCTTCAGCAAGCAAAATCTGGGAAAAAGACTTATTTCTTGGCCAAAGCTTGCTAAAGAATTTTATTCATATTCTGATTGGCACTGACCAATACTCCTACTCTTCTAGTTTAAAAAGCATAAAAAATGCACTTCCAGCTTAATGGAATTCAGTACACTGAGAGAAATGATTTCTCTCAATCAAAAGCAGAGAATTGGTTGTATTGAAAAAGCTTTATAAAACACTATGTTTGCTTGAGTAAGGTGGGCTGGACAACTCATCCTGGGGGATGCAAAGTAGCATTTTCTTTTCTGATTTAGTTAAGATAGAAAACTCAGTGAAAGACGCTTGAGGGGACAGAGCAGGTGTATTTCCTTCCCCTGGCCTACTGTTTGCTCAAAGCCTGTTGATTTGATTCCCCTGTTGATACAAACATTTTGAATGTAACATAAATACAGAATTACCCAGGTGAGCAGTGAAATGCCCACCTAAGATATTTGGCTTGGTACATCCCTTTGGATTTGGGTAAGACAATTTCTAGCATGCTGGTGGTCCAAAGATGAGGATGGATGCTATTTATTTGTCTGTTTGGCATGGATCTTTAACACTTCCTTTTGACTTTCACAATCTCTTGGCTAATATTGCTGGCAAACCAATTTATGGAGAAACATTGATCATCCTACTGAAGCATGCTTCATCCTTAGTCTTTCTGTTTTCTTTGGTGCCTTCCACTGTACCACAGCTCCCATTGCTAGGCATTATACTTGGGAAAACTGCTTGCTTGTTTTAAAACAAAACAAAAAAAAAGTAGTGAGAAAGAAAGAGAGAGGGGAGAAAAAGGGCTGGTGAGCCTATGGTGAGCTTAATTAACATCACTGGAGGGACAGCAATGAAGTACTTAACAGAGCCACAGTGAAACCTCGCAAGACATGAACGAGTCAAAATATTATTGACGTATTCAATTATTTGCAGTTGTGGGGGTTTTGTTTTCTCTGACGACTCCTGAAAATAATAAAGCACTTAAAAGTTCCGCTTTCACTTGGCTGACCCAGCGCTCGCAGCAGCACAGTGTGTTACCCCGGGAGGGAGCTGAGCCGCAGCCAGCGCGGGGCGAGGAGCGCTGAGAAAGCAGTACACACAGTCCCTCTGGAGGGGAGCAGCTCACATTCATCTCTAGGGGCTCTTCCTGCCTGGCCTGTATTATTTATTTTACTATTATTAGCATTTCTGAGACACCAATCACTATGGTAACTGTGTGCCCATAATAACTTTGCATCTCTGTGATTCTCTCCGCCAGCGGTTTCTCTGCGCTTCGCCGTTGCTAATTGCTCTCAGCCCGCATGTACGGCCCGATGCACTCCCCAAGTTACTCAACCTGAGGACCTGCTACAGATGGGAAGGCTCAGGTGCAGAGGGTTTAGGGGATGGGCCTTTATGGGTCTCCTCACTCCTGGACCTTCCTCTCCAGGATAAATCTGCATTTCAGCTTCTTTCCCTGGCTTCCTAGAGGTGCCCTGCAATAGGGACTTAAGCCATCAACCCCTTCTAGGCTTCATCTTTCTCTTTAAATTGTTCCTATCACTTTTCTTCTGCTTGCTGAGCCCTTGAGACGCAGTGCTGGGAGCCAGGGAAGGCTCTGGCTGAATGATCTTGATGAAAATATTTCTCACAGCTCTTCAAGAGCACA
This sequence comes from Molothrus aeneus, assembly GCF_037042795.1. Lineage (NCBI taxonomy): Eukaryota > Metazoa > Chordata > Aves > Passeriformes > Icteridae > Molothrus > Molothrus aeneus. Next base: position 15,954,486 of record NC_089656.1, on the reverse strand, counting down.
TTTTGCCCCAGCCTTGCATAGACAAACATAGTGGGCATCATGACCTCACGGCAAGTATGAAGAAGGACTACAGGAGGACCTCAGTGGTTGTGCAGCTCAGCTGTGCCCCCTGCCAGCTTCAGAAATGCAGCCCCATGGTATTCAGCACCAGAGATGCTCACTGGGGGACCACTGCAGTTATCCCCACAAACCTGTTGGATAGGAGCACCTTGGAGGAGAAACCCCCACCACATCCAGATCACAGGGCAGCAAACCCATCCCTGCATTTCCCTTCAGTTTGCAGCAGCAGCCAGGACTCTCTGGTTGCAGTCACCCACTGGCGCAGTAGTGTCATTTTTAATCCTTTTAATATTTCTCTTTTTAAGAGCATCTTAGCTCGGGGGCCACATGGAGGCTGAATGGCAGGAAGCCTGTAAGCTCCGGGGTTGTCAAGGGGAAAGACACAGTCTGCAGCAGTGCCAGTATGCACATCACAGGAAGAATTATGGTTGATTTTCACATATATCTATAACATCTGTGTGGCTAATAAAATTGATGGAGTTTGTCATAATCAGCCTGTACTCTCCAGTGAGAGAATTATGTCTGAGCATTTGGAAATCTCATGCACAGGCAGTTACTGAGGGAATGCTGTGAAGATTAAGTTGTTTCTGCGTGGCAATGAATGCCCACGCTGAAATGCGCTGCCTGCTTCTGTGCTGCAGTGGAGTCCTCAGGAAGAGTGTGCTGTTAAGTGGGACACTTGTATTAACTAGAAAAACATGCTTTTATGTGCTACCTGCTGTCACAAGTGTGCATTTGCATTCATGCTGTTGCACTAAAATAGTGGATTTCCAAAGCAACAAAAACTAATCCCAGAAATACTGCATGGAACAGCCCCAGTCCCTACTCTGTGTGGAAAAGGGGAAGTTCCCCCAGAATAACACAAAGGCACTACTCTGATCTCCCACAAAACCCTCACCCACCAGTGTTTCTGGCATTGCCTATGCCTCAGGTTTGGCTTTTGGAAATGCTGGAACTCCTGGGCTGGCTGTGGCACAGGGCATTGTGTCCTGCCCATCACTGCCATTGCTGCCTTGGGGCTTTTGGAAGCCCAACACCCAAAATCCAGAGGGTGGAATGAGCTGAACCTAAGACATGCCTGTCCCCCAAGGGCTGAAATGTGAGGAATGGGTGTTTTGTAAAATTATGTTCTTTTAGAGAATCGTGCAGTAACTTTTTGTAATATAATTACTTAGCGTGCTACTTCCTGTGGTTTTGGTTTTTTTTCTGTTGTGCTGAAGAGCTGGTAGAATCCATGTCCTTTTGCTGATCAAATGTAATCAGATGATAGCTGTCAGGAAAAAAGTGGACAAATAATGCTGCAATGACAAATTCTGATCACATTCATTTTATAAGCAGAGATAGTGGCAATTTCATATGTGATTGATTGAAAAACAGTACTCAAGAGGGATTCATACATTCTGTATTTATTTACTGCATTTTCTTGGCTATGGACTTAAACAAAATTGGTTTTGCATCCAAAATGTAATCTGAATGCCTGTGAACACAAGAAGGCAGATGAACACAAGTCATTTGGGCATCCAATTCCTTTGCATGTGCATGCAAACACTTATTTTTGAAATATCAGAGTGGGCAACATTTAGCAGTTTGTTAAAAATACAGAGTCTGATTTTTCAAGGTGGTGTCTTGATTTGCTATAAATCTGGAATATGTGTAATTCTGACTGTGGCAGTTCTGTATCTTCTGCCTCTTCACTGCCCTGTCAGCTCTGTGGCTTAGGAGAACTCCTGGAGCAGTGTGTGATACTGCTGTTTGAGTTCAGAAGAAATCCAAACCAAATGAAACTCTTTGGTAACTCCTCTGTCCTTCTGGGGTGGATATAGCCATTCCTGCTCCACCTTTTTAAAGAGTTTTGGGGCCTGACCCAAAACACATAAATTTCTGAGGATTTCAGGTCAAACCCACGTTGCTATAAGAAGTCAGTACTGTACTGCCATTTAAAAGTGAGTTCAAGTCTTTTATTGTTTTAGATCCAATGATAATAAAGACAAATGCATTGGATTAATAACTCTCCTACCTTGAAATTTAATTTAAAATCTCTTGTAATGTAATCACATTTGGGTGTGCCATTACCCAGATGGAGAGAAATTTGTTTTGTTGAGAAATTGCTTTAGCATAAGAATGACTTGAGTTTATTAACAGGGAAAAAAACATGACTCCCCTCCCCAGCCACTCCCCATGCATTCCAAAAATAAGAAACTCATTTCAACATGGACATTACTGGTTAAAAAATAATTACACATAATGAAATGTCATATTTCACACATACTCCCTGCAAACCATGCTTCTTAGTCTTCCCTAAAACACTGCAGGGTGTAACCGGCTCTTTCTTCCTCCTTCATGAAAAGAGTATTTCACAATGGAATTGTGTGATGACAAAAAATGGTGCTGGAAAAGCATCACTACCCAGAGAGACATAAGGAATTGCCACAGGCCACTGCTTATAATCCCACACAGTATTAAGTAGTCATTGTATCTTTTTCCAGGGCTTCATTCTACTTTTGTGACCTACAGCCTCAACGAGACTTTTTACAGAAACAGAACACCACGGAACAGCAAATTTGGGAGCCCTGTCACTTGACAAAAAAAAAACGTTTGGCTCAGAATGTTATTTTTCTTAAATGTATCTTTCATCCACTGTCATTAAAATTGTTAAATAGCTTTAGGAACCTGTTTTGTCAATTACCTTGGGGACAAGAATGAAATTCTGGGCTGTTAAGAGCGTGCCACAAAAAATAAACTGCGCCGCACGAGAGGCGCGGGAGGAGCGCTCGCAGGGCTGGGCACGCACTGGCACACCTCGGCTCCTCCCGGATCCTCCCCACTGCTCCAGCAGCTCTAATCGGTTGGGATTAGGTATTCCCAACTCAGGGAGATGCTCTCCATAAATATTTGTTTGCATTTAAGGGCAGATTTCTGCAAAGGTTCTGGTGCTGACGGTTTCCCCCCAGGAGCACTGGCAAAGCGGGGATGCAATGCCCAGATGTGCACAATGTGTGCGACCCTTGTTGTGCACTGAGCCCACCTAATCAGCTAAGCTTTGGGTTATTTCTTCAAGTAGGGCTTTCGTGGGGTAGATTCTTACATTTTTAGATGTATTTAGTACACAAAAAAAAAAAATGTGCACACCATTGTGCATTAAACTGAACTGCACAAGTGAATTTTATGCCTGAGAGTAAGAATATTCATTGTATACATTAATGATACCTCATTTCTAATTGTTTATTTCTAAAGATGGGTGAAGCTGCATGTCTCTGGAGGGGGGTATTGCAATTCTGTGAGCTGATGTTTGGATGGATAAAAGTATTTTGTTCCCACAATATTCCTCTTTAAATAAATATTTCCAGTGATATGGCTAAGAAAAGGCACTGCTAGAAATTATGATTATCATAACTGTAGTGGACTGGGGTAATGGTGCTGAGTTAAAGTTCCTGTGGCAAAAGTTTTTGCAAATTCCAGGGGTTTTTCAAGAGAGCGAGAGGGAAATCAAAGATGTTTGTGGGTTTTTTACTCCTTAAAACTCCCTCCAGATACAAAACAGGTAGAAATTAAAGGAACAAACTAGGCAGGAAAGGAACAAAATAGGAAAGTAAGGAACTGATTGCAAACCCCAGGAACAGAATAGAGAGGTAAGGAAGTCTCACAAAATATTTTACTTCTTCTCCTTGAATGAAAGAGTTATGTGGGGGAAAAGAATGCTCATTTTAATTTTATGAAATGAAATCTTTTAAATTCTCTCCGTTTAATGCCCCCATCTATTCTTGCTTGTAATTAACAGTACTCAACAGTAGCACTTATTAACCTCAGAAACAATTTATTTTAAACAATATTTTGCAAAATTGCAGTCTTTTTTTCACTGCTGTGCATTGCTGCATGTCTGGGAGAAGTTCTACAGCCACCCAAAACCCACTTCATCCTCAAATCCAGGCATACTTTACATTCAGAGCTTTGAAAACCAGCTAAATTTACACCCAGCTTGCTCTGGAAATAAATCTGCTCATTTAGATGAGGTCTCATTTAAAATGGCTTCGCCCAATAATTAATCATTTCATTCTCTTTATATATTTGTGGGTGTTTGAAAGAAGTTTGATTAGTTACCAGTGATTACACTTCCCAACACCCTGCAAAGGAAATAATAAAATATAACCCGTCAGGCTTTTGTAAGGATTGCTGGGGCTGAATTTGGGCTGAATTTAATAGCGACTAACTGGCAATTATTTGTCTGCCTTTAACAGGAACTCCATAATGAAGGAAGTTATCATCCAGGAGTTATACCCAGCTTGTTTTTAAACCTGCAAGGGGAAGATACTGTGAACAAAGCAGTGATGGCTCTCAGGTTCCTCCCCAGGCACCAGGAGAGCAGTGGGGCTATTTTGGATCACCTGAGCACAGGTACCACCAACCCACCCTCTGCAACCCCTGGGACACTCTTGCTCCTCCTGCCCATCATTTGGGCTCCTTCACTAAGTGCAAACAAACAGAAAACCTTCTGTTGTTTCTAAACGCAGTAAATTATTTTAAGGAGTCCTGAGATTCAAGATATTTTTCTAATCTAAGTGTTTTGGCTTGTAAGGAGGTGGAGAGGGTAAAAGATCGTGTTGGTCTGAGTAGATATTGCACCTCTAAAGCTGCCCGTGGTTTCTTATCTGTATTGTGGGCAAAGTGGATGGATGTCAGAGTTCAACACACCCATGCTGTTTAACCTGGTGCTATTATCACAATGACCTTAACCAGCTAGGCAGTTCACAGAGCAGGCACTAAACAGAGCATGAGATGAATTTAATGGATTACTAGGGAGTATGTTATTGCAAGGAGAAGCACCTGTGGAGCAACATATTTACCTCAGTTCCACTGAATGAGCATGTTGAAAGTGAATTGGCACAGACTTCTGCTTTATGAAAGGAAGTATTTTGTCATTCTTCATGCTTTCATTAAGAGGATTTAAGGCAGAGGATGCTGAAATGGTTCTGTGTTAGCACCAAAAAAATCACAGATTAATAGTGGAGCCTGAAAATAGTAAAGCATCTGATTTTTGCTTTTTCATCAACAAGCCTAATAAACCAGGATGAAACTATTAACATACAAATAGACAACCTTCTGATTAAAACAGCAGCAGCCAGCCCAGCCTGAAAAAGACCTCTTCACGCAGAAAGCAATTATGATGGCGAGTGTTGTCCGATTCACTTCTATTTGCAACAAACCTAGAAAATCAGAATGTAACCAATCATAATTTTGCAGAAAACATGGTGTTATTTAAAAACGAAGATGCTCTTGCTTTTTCTTCTCATGATCAGCATTTTAGAAGCCCCCAAATACACTGCAAGGTTGTACTCTGAATTTCTACTCTAGGCATATACTGTAACTAGGCAGAAGTAAGCCCTCAGGATAAAGTATTGTGGGAAACCTCCCCAGAGGAAGGATGGATATTATCCTAGATTGTACTACTACAGTATACTTACCTTGATTTCCTGTATCTCCCCTAAGATGGTCATCTGTGAAAAAAAATATACTTAATTACTATTCCATCATTTAACCATCTACCTCCTGGTGATGGTGATCGTAGTGGAAAGAATTTTCCTGACTTTAAATTCAGGCCATGACAGCTGATGCCACTCAGATGTCCCAGCTTGGAAATTTTGTTTTGCCATGGGAGGAATGACTGGCACAGAGGAGTTTTCCCTCATGCCAAAGCAGACGTGGCTTCCTGTTTACGTGGAGCGAGCGATCCGCGCGCGCATTGTCGCGGAAGCGCATCTGTAGCATGGTCACCCCTCGGAGCGGGGAGGCTTTTCTGTAACTCTTTGCTGGCTAATTCTCACTTAATCAAGGGGAGCGTAAGTGGTACCAAGCCCTAAATAGTTTCCTCTTTCCCCCATCCAGGAAGGGTGTAAATACATGCCAAAATCCCTCCTCATTCAGTGAAGTGCAGAGGCTCATCTGTAATTTAGGCACGTGTTGTAGGACTGGTTGTTTTTTCTGAGAAGAACATGAGTGTGTTGAGATTTTTTTTTTTTCCCCATGTCTTGAACATCGATACACACTGTTTGTTTTGGAGAAAGGAGTAAAGATGTACTTTTCCAAGTAGAGTAGGAATGCCTGTAGAATTATCTGAAGGAATCCACTTCATTTCATCTGAGACACACAGTTCTCTTGGGTGTTTTGAAAAGATGTCTTAACATGCTAACTGAAATGTTGAGACTCTTTGGTATCTATCCTAATTTTGGTATTGGGGCAGGTATGCATTTACTGTGCCAGTGAGCTCATCATCCCATTACATTTTCTTTTAATTAAAATTATTTTCAATATTCCTTTCTTAGCAGAACATAAGACTGGTAGCTTCTTGTTTGTTTAGGTGGTCCAAGGTTGATCATTATATATTAGGAAAGAATTTGGAGATGGAGCATGCTGGAAGATGATTTCTGCATCACACAGAGTTAAAAGCCTAATTAGACAGCTAAAGTAGCCTCCAAATATGCAGACGCTCTTTTGCGCTCCAAAATAGTTGCATCAGCTATCAATCAAGTGGATAAAGGATGCAGACAGGCAACTGAGGGTTTTCATTTGTGAGTAATATTAATTGTGGGTGTAAAATGAAAGATGTAATAAGTGATGAAGGTACCACTCAATACTTGGATGAAACATTTTCTGAAGTTAGCTCCAGATGGGGAGTTCCAAGTGGGACAATTGTATAAACAAATAAAATTTCGACTTGGCACTGACCATTACATGTTCTTGAAAAAATATATAGGAGTGTCCATTGATTATTGTTCTCCCTGATTTTGGTTTTCCAGCTCTGTATTCTGGCTTGCTGTTCATTAGTCTGGAGTAATTGGGCTGGGAGAGGAGCATTCAGACCTCAGTTCAATATTCAAAGCAAAAGAAATATGCAATTATCTGATACAGAGTCACAGAATTGCATCAAATGGAAACAAATAGTGCCAAATCAAGACCACATGTTTTTAAGAGGATTATGAATTTTAGTGATATGCAGCTAAATGTCATCTATTTGCAAATAATTGAGGAGTTTGAAAAAATCCTTTAGAAGATTTTTGTGAATATCGTAATTGTAAAAACACTTGCCAGGATTTTTCTGAGGTCAGTGTGCAAAAGTCTGAAATTCAGACAGAAATGACTCTGTTCCTGATAATCCTTTCTGAATGGGACTCCTGATTGCCCTTCAATGGGGTCTGATCATTTCCCCACTGAAGACTGAACATCTGAACCAATGCTTTCAAGCAGTAATTAACCCCATGAGTTTTCAGATAAACCTTTAAGGGACTTTTTTATAAGTCATGTTCAAATGAACCATTCTTTATCTAAAATCTGAAAAAGTTCAGAGATGTTTTCTGCTTCCTCTTTTAAAAGTTTTTTTACAGTGCATTTAGGCATTTCATGTCCTATGTCTGCAGTAGCTTGACAAAGGACCTTTATGTTTTCCCTTATTTAGATACTGGACAGAGCTCTTCACCTCACATCTGTCACTGAGCTCTACATGTGGTTGCTAAGCCTCCCCTATCACATGGAAGGGTGGAGACAGGGCAGCAGTTTTCTCTGGAAAAGAGACAGATGATCATGCCAAGTTGTGGAGAAGTATTGGCAATGGCTTTGTTGGGGAGGGATTGAGACACCCTTTCGACAGGAGCCAACACCCATTTTGAGATGAAAAATGCCCATCCCACCATCCAGCTCTGCAGTGTCTTCTCCAGCAGGAGCTTCTCTGGGAAAACTTCCACTGCTGTGTCTGGGGCCAGTGCAGATCCTGTGACTTGCTCTGCAGGTCCTCAGTCAGCAGCACTGTGCTCATGCTCTCTTTTTGTTGCATTTTTGCCTGCACAAAGTGCCATGAGCAGCCAACTGGCCACAGTTAAACGTGAGAATGTGAGTGAAGCATGTTTCGCCTGCCTGCTGACTTGTTTCCAGAGACTTTATGGTGGTATCTTGTCTTGTTTGTCTCTGCATTGGTCTGGTCATCATCTTCTACTGTCAGGAAGTTTGGGGCTCAGTGTCCCATGTTCAGGCAGCAGGAGTCTGAGAGGGCTCACTTCTCCCCAGGATGGTGTGGGAGGGTTCACAGGGAGCCTGCTGCCAGCACATGCACTGCTGGTTCAGGCAAAATGATCTCTGCATTCACAAACAATATAATTTTGGCTAAATTCAAGCCCAAAGAAGCCACTCTCTTGTGCTTTTCTCTCACTTGTGTATTTTTAGACTAGCTATAGTTTGGATACTAGCTTGCATAAATCCCATGTTCTTATGGTTTGGGTTTGGGTGCCTGGGACAGGCTCGTGTAAATCTGTTCATTCAGTTAAACCAGAGTAACAGCTGAATTCAGACAGGTCTTCTATAGAGACCTGAAACACATACCCGAGATAAAGCAATACTCAAATCTCATTGGCAGATGCAACCAAATAAATCGTTTTAAAGCTCTTGTACAGAAGACACCAAAGATTTTTATAACTAAGCCATTTGAAATACATTTTAAGAGTGCAAAAGGATGAGAGAGCACTTCCAAATGCACACTGCAAAATAAGACCTTACAGATTGCCAGAAATTTTTGGAAATTGAGGAGATAGCAGTATCTGCTATTTGGATAACCACACAGAAAACAAGTGCTGTGAGCTTTGGAAAGCCCCTGGAGCACAGGGATGGGATCAGAAGGCAGAGGTAAGGGAAGGGCACTTGGTGGGCTTTATTGTGTCCCAAGACTGCATCCTATTTCCTACACTAAAGTAGCACATCATGTTGGGTTTTCTCCAACAAGCAGGATATTGTTTAAGTTCTTTTTGAACAAAGTATTATCAACTTTATGTGGGGTTTTTTGTTCTGCTTTTAATTGGGAGCAGTAGCAAAGTTCAGAGTACCATAGGCAGATGTTACAGGGACACGAAAGTACAAGATAAGGTGCTTCCTACCACAGGAAGGCTATTTTAATAGTTGGTTTTTAAGCTGATATTTACGAAGGAAGGAAAGTCAAAGGCAACAATAATTAATGTCATCATTATGGTGCTGATTTGCAAAGAAACATAGTGGGATTAGGAACTCAGCCATTTCAGCTTTTTAGAAGACTTCAACACCAGATCAGGCAGCAACTGAAAGACAATAAGAATCAAAATCTAGGTGTTACTCTCTTACATTTATATAAGTATATAGACTGTAGATGGAAAAGCGTGTTAACAAAAGGGAAGGTAAATTTACAGGTCTCACCATCTTCCCTCATTAATGGTTCTCAGCAAAACATGCTGAGCTTTGTGACTTTTTGTTTATCATTAAAACACAATTTTTGTTATTTGCTGAATGGTTAAAATTTATTTTCCTGATAATTTGGGGAGGTAGCTGTTTATCATATGGAATGATGAACAAAAGCTGCAAAAGTATTTTCAAATGGGTTAGTTTGCAGCCCTATAGAGCAGAGCTCTATGAGTTTATTTGCATCGTCAGGAGAATCTAAACTAATTTAATTCGTGGTAGGGAGCATATGTTAATGACTTCTCTGGGTGGAGGAAGGTAGTGCACACCTCTCTTCTAACTCAGTGGTCCTGATCTACAAGCAGGCCAATAGATCAAAACCACATGCTATCTCATGGTAAGAATTGAATTCATGCACTCCTTAGATGCTTTCATACATCACAAAAACCATTGGTGTGTTTGCTACCCCATCAAACTGTCCAAAGGCTGAAATAGGGACAGGTGGGATGGATCCCTGAGCAGCCTGAGCTGGTGGGTGGCACCCCTGCCCCTGGTAGGGGGTGGAACTGGATGGTCTCTGAGGTCCCTTGAGACCCAAACCATTCTGTGACTATGTGAGCTCCCTGCCCAGCAGGACAAGGTGCTGCTGGCCAGTGGAGAGGAAGGGAGGGAGCTCTGTTGTGAGCTGAAACAGCATTTCTGCTCTGCCAGCTTCCTCCCTTGCAGGCTTGTTCTGACTTAACAACTCTGTGGCCTTCACAGGCTTGAAAAACTGTATAAAGGAACCAAAAGAAAAGGTATTTCAAGGAATGAAATTAAGAATTGTAAGGATCTTTGAATAACTAGTGTTTTCAAACTGGGTTAAAGCAGACTTAGAGTAATCTGACATGATGTAATCCTAGTGAAGTTGCAGGAAAGCAGAAATTAAGCATTTTTTTGGTATTACAGTGTCTAGTATAAGATATTGTTAAGTACTGTCAGTAACTCATTATATATTTATTTTAAAAAATAAGAACTTAAAAGAAAAAAAAGAAATTTGAGATTAGAATGTGGTCGCTGTACATGCATTATACATGCTTCTCCTTCTGATCCACTAATGGATGCTGACTGCCAGAACAGCAAAACAAACCATTGAAATTAGCGGAACTAAGACCCAGATCTATTAGAAATTTTCATTTGCCTCCAGTGTAGAATTTCAGACAGATCCCTGATTTCTGTGGAGCATTTCCAAAGCTTCACAGCTATGCTGTAAAATGAGTTTCCTGTCAAAGGGAACAAACGTGGTGGTAGGAGCCATTGAAACTTCTGCTTCCGAGTGGCCACGCTGCAAAGACATGAAAAGGATGAAGCATCTCTAGTGGCACATCATTAATGCTGGTGGCAAGCTGAGGAACTGCTGGGGAAAGAAACAGCAGCAGCAGAAGGAGCCTGAGATGAATGAAGCTGGAATCATCAGCATGGAAATGCCACCTTAATTATACCATGCTCTGGAAAGAACTAAAGGCAAAAACAAAGCTGAAACCAAGAGGCACAAGCCACCCATGTGGGCTTTGCTACTGATCTCACCAGGGTTTCTCAAGTCACTGCTGGAAAATAGAAGCTCTATCCTGTCAGTCCTGGTGATCTCCCACTGCTGGAAGAGTGGCTAATCCCCAAAATTTCACATTCTGAGCAAAAATCAGAGGTGAAATGTTATTAGAGTTGAAAATGCAGTTATGGGTCATCAAACAAAATATGAATATGGAATGGAATTTATGGGCCACAGTAGTTACCCTTGTAAGGGGAAAAAATCTAGTGAAAATCATGTTAAAATACACCGCAGAAGTGTCAAAAATCTGGTTTTCGGTACAGAACACTCACCAGAAACCCTCCAGCATTAAGTTATGCTTCATTTTTAATGCTGCCCAAGCATGCTCTGCTTTTGCCAAAATAATGGAACTCTGAGCCTTTTCTGGGACTTTCCATATGACTGTGGCTTTAAGTTATATCCTTCAATTTTTTACTTTTTTTCTGTTTTGGTAATGGGAATCTTTATGCCTGGAACATTTGAGACACTGAAGGAACCTAAAAAAATGTATATGCAGGAGAGGGTTTGGGTTTCTTCTGAATCCTGGTCAGACTCTGGAAAGCAGAACCAAACCTCAGAACCAAAAATTCCTTCATGAGTTTTCAACATTTCTGCTAATGCCGAGTTCCAGGGTCTGGTTTACATTGGGAAACCTTGACTCCTGGCTCCAAAGGGTTCAATTAGTCAAAATGGTTGGCAGATGGAAAAAATAATTAAGTTCCATCCAGTGTTTTGTACAATAAAAATAGACTCAAGACACAATGGCCTTACCTTGAACTTTGCAGGCCAGCGTCACATAAAGATAAAGAGGGAGTCAGCTTTTAGGAGCTGGATTATCTACCAGCACGCAGACAGTGTGAAGCTGGGCTGCCAGGGCCAGAGGCATCAGAACATTCAGGCTGAGCACGTGATTATTACCTTAATGAATTTTTTAGCCCAGATCGAAGATGAAAATTCTGGCAATGAGAAATGACATGGATATTATGAGATTACCAAAACCTCATGATAGCAGTAGTGACAATAATCATGTGTTATTTGAAGAGCTGCTGAAATGCATGGAAATTTTAAAATATTGTTTTTAGAAATCTTTCTCCTAAAGGCTTTGTCTTTCCTGAAAATGACAGAAAAGTAGATGGATAACGCTTTTCTCAAACAAAATTTCTTATGCTTAAATACAGCCTTAGATGACCAACTTCAAGAACTTGAGTTTGAAAATACAATTATGAACCAGAAACATAACCTGTGACACAATTTGACATCAAAATTATTTTTACTTCAACTATCCTGTAAGACATGTGGGCCAAAGAATTAGATCCCACATTATGCACCTGATCATTCTGAATAATGAATATATTCACAAGAAACAAGAGGCATATAGGTAGACTTGCTAATTGGGCAGTGTGACTTACTATATAAATGATTTGTTCTAAAATAGGCTGTAGTGCAAATTTTATGGCCAAAGCAATGTTTTGGATAATACATTATATATTAGAGACAATAAAAAGTTGACAGATTCCCCACCACTGTCAGTTATGGTACCTGGCAGTACAGGGCTTTGGAGATTTATTTCTAAGTAAAGAAGGAAATCTCCAGATTACTGGGGCAGAACAGAGTTCTAGGCTGTAATAATAATAAAGTTTTCCAGAAAGTGTAAGAGTTCCACATATCCACACTTGCACATCTACATTTTTACATCTGCTCTTGGCTGTCACTCAGGGCTGGATGCAACTGGGTGCTCAACATCTAAAAGGGATGGCGAAATAAATTACACAGATCTCCATGCAAGTCTGATCAAGCTCTGAAAGGTGAGGTAAGTCTGCTTCCTATTGCTCACATCCTTCCTTTTCTCCCCCAAACTTCTCCCAGGTATGATTGCCATCTCTTTCCTCTCCTGCATCCCTGCTCGGAGGCTGCCCTGCCCCACTGGGGCTGCACCCACCATTGGCACCCCACAGTTTTCCACAGCAGTAGGGTTTTGTTACGTGTGTGAGCAGCACTGGGGATCCAGGGTGAGGACAGGAGTACACAGGGAGGCTCCTGCTGGGATATCATGGAGTGTTTTGGCAGCACTGGTGTGGTTGAATCATGTGACTGATGCCGCAGTGCCAGCTCTTTAAAGAAGTGATGCCTGTGTGTTTGTGATTGCTCTGATGGTCTGGGCTCCTCTGAGGGTGCAGCAGATGGTCCCTGCCTTTATCTCATGTTTATTTGTGGTGGTAGTCTAGAAAAACCACTGAATCCATCCCAAATCATATGGTGTTTAGAGGGATAAAGATGTTCAGCTAAGCCTGGGAATCATTAGGTGGCTGCCTTAGAGCCAAGCTGTTTGGATGGGGCTCAGTTTCACAGCTGGCAGAAGAAGGAGAATCTTTTTCTCCTTCAACTGCTGGGACTGTCAGCAGCAAACTTGCAGAGCCACCTCCCAGTTCTTGGGGATTCATGGATGGTGGAGTGGGTGGATGTCCTGTTTGGTGAACTCTAAAGCCATTTTGTTGATGCATGTGTATGAGGGGGTGTCTTTAAATGTGGAACCTGCTCTTTATTATTTTGTGGTTCGGGCGCACATATTGGATCTGTCTAACAGCTTCTTTGGGATAATAGTGGTGGATCTTGGCATTTAAAGTAGGATGTGGCAAAGGTGAAAGATCTCAAGAGGCAGAATTTTCCCTTTGAGTCATAACAGTAGTTCACTCCACCTGAACCTCCAAGTGAGCATTCAAAGCCCTGATTTCTCTAATGTCTCAAGGGCCAAGCTTCCTGGGTTCAGCCTGTCCCAAAGCACATGCTTCTGACTTGACACAGCTCTCCTTAGAGGCCAGGAAAAATCAATGTATACTGTTGTGTTAAACCCAGTGAGGATTAGCAGAAGAGATGTGCTAATGAATTCCACGTGAATATGCTGCAGCAGGCCAGTTCTACAAAGCACAGAAATAATTTGGTAGAAAACCTGCCTGATTTGCTTTCCAGCTTGGACTAATGGCTGAGCCTTCTCCTACCTGGAAGCAGGGCTATTTCCTGGGCATCACTGGCATCACTGGGGTGGTGTGAGGTGTGGTACCCTGCCTGGCGTGGGCAGAGCTGCTGCTGCAGAGATCAGAGCAGGCAGCACATCTTGATGTCTGCTGCGACTCATAAGGTGAAGGCTTTGATGTAGGTCCAGGACCTGGCCCTGTGATGCAAGATGCACTGCAAAACCTGCTTTTCAGGGAGCACATCCGTAGCCATGGGATCTTCAGAAACAAAATCTTGTCCATCAGGAAGCCTGTAACACTGATCAATCCTCAGGACTCACTGAAGAAGAGTTCCTTGTCCTAGATTTGACATTAGTATCCTTCACCTCCGGGGAAGCCCAGGCCTGTCTCATGCTGTTACATGAACTACCAAAGCAAAGGCTTTAGGTTTTGCTTCTAGCTCAAAAGCTCTTCGGTTCCAGCATCAGTGCTCCCATTGAAAATGCTGAAATACCTATTTGTGTGATGCTCTGTAACTGAGTTTAGTTGTAATACCTCAGAAATACACTGCACTGAAAACTTCTAAGTTTTCACTACTGGAGCAGCTATGCCAGCTGGCTAAGAGAAACCGTGTGTGATAATTTTTCTACTTTTTCACCCACTTCCCTGTACCTCAATATCTTAACTTTTACTTCTTTCCAGCAGGTTGGCTCTAGCTCTTGTCTTTGGCAATGCTCCTGTGCCCACGTGCCTGCACGCGCACACACAGGCTCGGGCAGGTATCCGTAACCTGACTTCACACTTCCTCCCTCTCCCTCCTTAATTGTAAGAAAAAAGGGAAGGAATAATGAAAACAAAAGCGTTACACAGAGAAATGAGGCAAAAATAGAAATCCAAGGGTATGGTGGTTGCAAGGGATGCCCAGAAATTTCCTTCTGGAGTCTCCTTTAATCATCTCATACTTCGCTTCGCTGCTCTTCTTTCAGCTGCTCAGGCCAGGTTTCTTGGTAGACTTTTACTGCCAAGTGCTATTATAACCAAACTCCTCTGATCTTTAGCCAGATCTTAGGAAAGAAGTGGGTGTGCTGAAGCATTGGTGAGCCAGTGAGGGAACTCTTTACCAGGGCTGGAATGGCAAACATGGCTCTACAGATTGGAGCTGAGAGAGCAGGGCTGCAAGGCTGCCATGGGATCTGGTTTCAGCTGCTGCATGCAGGGAAGAGCAGCCCTGAAAGCCTAGGATATACAGCCCTTTGAGCTACAAGCACCCAGAGGCTAGCACACAACACAGATAACAAGAACCATTTTAAGGTGCTGGGTACCTGAGACAACACCTGGCTTTTGCTGACGTGTCCCCAAGCTGTGCTGACAGAGTGCAGATCCCCAGCAGGAATAACTGAGGCTGCAGTGAAACCTGTGCCCAGGCCATCGTGGAGAGGAATCAGCAGGGAGGCAGAGGGCTCCCACTGGCCTGTCAAGGCTGCATCTCCCCTCTCATGGCTCAGGGTGGGCTCCACAGCTGTGCCTGGCTGGCTCTGGGCAAGGACAAAAGTGTGGCTGGAGTGTGAGGAGAAGCAGAGCTGGGAACACAGAGCCTTCACAAGTTTATTCTCTGAAGAAGGGCTGAAGCACCATTTAAACACACTAATTTCTCTTAAAGACCTTGGTCCATATTAATTATTAAAAAGAATGTCTGAGTGAAAGACCAAAAAACCTTCAAAATGCTGTGCACAAATGCAATGAGCTTGCAGGTTCCCAGAGCTTACACCAACTCTGTGCCACACATCTGCAATAGAATAGTCTCTATTTGCTTAGCAGATGTGCTGGAGTCATGTAGAGTTCAAATTTACCATACCCATCAAGATGCAAATCCCAAATTTCGTTTAGCATTGTCCCGTTGGTAAGGATGTTACACGCAGGTCAGGATTCTATCTCCATCTCCCCCCAAGCCCTTTAAATGTGTTTATTCATTCTGTTTATTTTCATTTCCCAGCTTCCACATGTCGCTCAGTCAGATTTTCTCTTAGCAAGACTGAGAGACGAATAACATATGTTACCCCACAACTGACCTTGAAGGGGAACTGAAGAAACCACCTTCCCTAGGGCTGAGATGTAATTCAGAGACGAGCTTTCTCTGTTGAGGTCCTTTTCTGAAAAGTCACTGCCAACTGTGTCCTAAGCCCTGGAAACGTTCCTGCCTGCATCGATAGCAGAGCGTGAAGTACGTACCAGGGGGCTGTTGAGGATTTAGCCTTCTGTGCCATCCCTCCCTCAGCTCTTATAAGCAAAGCAAACAAATTCTTTGTGTCTTAGAAGAATCAGATAATTCAGCCAACTTGAGTCGTTTCCTCGCAGGCCTGGCTTTTCACCTGAGGGAGTAGGTTTGCTCATCCTGCCCAGGTTAAAGTGACTGAAAATCAATGTGGTTTGACAGCTGTGGGAAAAAAAATAAATAAATGGATGTACAGACTGTTGAGCAACAAAGACTCTTCAAGTGGATACGAAGTGAGGCACTAAAAGAAACTTGTCTCTGATCTTCCTTACAGGCTCTTGATTCATGGCAGTCTGGCCAGCCACAGCCCTGTCTGATGGGGTTGGTCTGACTCTTACATGGTGTTTTCCACCTCCTTGCACATTCTGCTTGGGAAGAAGTCACAGGAGGGATGTTCAGCTCTCCCCTGTCCTTGTCTGGCTGAGCTGGACACATCGAACAGGAGATGGGTATGTCTGGACTGCCTGAGCCTGCTGTCGCAGCTTGGAGTGGTGGTGCCCACTGCCCCTCTGCTGAGCTCTGCTTGCCTTTGAAACAGCAAAATGTGGAAGTCCTCATCTGTGGAGCCCAGCTCCTGAGGACATCTGGGTGGGGAGGGGATGTTGAGGGTGGCAGTGTGGAGTGAAGGTGTTGTGAGAGCGTGTGCAGAATGGGGCAGCAATGCCAAGCTGCTGGTTAGCCCCACCTGCATTTATGTCCTGGGTGAGTGCTCCACAGCAAGGTCTGAAAAGCAAGTCTAGGTTTAACCTGGAGTCAGTTATCTTGTCACAGCTCCCACAGGCCATCTGGATGCCTAGAAGCTGCTGAATTTAGACACCTCCATGACAGAGGCTGCTTCTCTGCCTGTCATGCCCTACAGACATCGACTTTCCTGGCCCTGCCACCTGGCATTGACCTCAGGAGTTCATTTAACCTCCCCCCTTTTTCCCCAGTTCTTTCTTTGGGGAATGTGATCACTCTGTTTCCTAGAACAGTTCAGAATTTAATTACATCTTTGGAGCATTTGGACAACATTCTCAGTCACATGCTTTCTTTTCTTGGGGCTGTCCTGTGCAGGGCCAGGAGTTGAAGATCTTTGTGGGTCCATTCCAACTCAGGATATTCAATGATTTTCCCCAAAGGTTGGGCAGTTTGGGAAGGGGCAGTCTGTATGAGTAGGTATTAGCCTGGTGTCACCCTCTGGTGAAATCTCAGATCAACATGGGATTGCAGCACAGAGGGGAGATAAATGTTACATTCAGCATGACTTGCCAGTTCTGACACACAGGAACACTGAACACATACCCTGACAAAATCCTAAAGTCACGCCAATTTGAATCCAAAAACCTGCCTCTTCTGTTAGCACTTAGTAACAATTTCATATCATTTTCCCCATGTAATTAAAATGTCTCTCCTGAGCCAAAAAACGAAATTTTCTTTACAGTAGGCAATTCTTATGTAAAACTACTTTCCTCTTTAGTTTCTGTCAGTTTAATGTAAGATTTTAGTTGTGTTTGGAGACATCCATTTTGGGAGTTATGACGTTTCCTATCCTGGTACTATGGTTGTGGGGAAGGAAGAAAGTAAACTGTGTAATTGGATTTCAGCTGGACACAGTATCAGCTCAAATTCTGGGTTCAGAAAATGCTTCCACAGGATCCTACCTATGGCTGGCAATGGATCTAGGTAAAGTGTCACTAGTGAAGCTTTTAGGAAGGTTTGTTAATGCCCATGGCAGCCCAGTAACACCTCCTGTCACAACATCTGTGTTAAGGAGAGGTGAACAGGGTCATGTACACATTTACTCAATATTTTCATACTGTGGGTTTGATTTTGTCTGATTTTACTTTTTTTCAGCTCACCCATAGCTCTTGCCCTCCAGCAGTGCTCAGCAGCTCCTGGGAGACCTGGAGCTCTCTGTGGCCACCCCCTTCAGCCAGTTTGGGGTTTAGACATCTTCCCCTTGCTCCTTTCCCCCTTCACTCCTTCCCCAAAGAGCTGCATTTCAGTTTAGAGCTGCTTTTGGAAATGTGGGTTCCCATGATCTCTCAGATGTGCCAATGGGCTCACTGGCATTAGAGGTCAGGG
Source organism: Molothrus aeneus (assembly GCF_037042795.1). Lineage (NCBI taxonomy): Eukaryota > Metazoa > Chordata > Aves > Passeriformes > Icteridae > Molothrus > Molothrus aeneus. Next base: position 15,936,383 of record NC_089656.1, on the reverse strand, counting down.
TTTCTGTCACCACCCTAAAAATGGACTTATTGGCAAAGGAACAAAGCTCAGAAAATAACATTTTAAACCTGTCAAGTCTGATTTACAGAAAGCTTCCATGATCTAGACAAGAAACAAGCAATGATTGCGTTCTACTCCACCCTAATTTTAATTGTAAAAAATGCTAGTATGGTTTTCCAGTTGACATCCCTGTATAGGAAATAAGTAGAGTTGGAGTAAATCTTCCAAATAAACATATTTCTCAGACATAAACATGATAAATCTTTTCTTTTGAGGAAGATATAAAGAATGGTTAACTTAAAATATGCATATAATAACATATTACCCACAGCCTCTCATGTTTAAAAAGATTCCATATGCTGGGAAAACCCATAAAATAAAACCCAAGAAATGCTGCATCCTCTTTCTATTAATTTGAAACAGTCACTTAATGGGAAAAAGGAAAAGAGAGAAAAAAATAAAGAAAACTGGTAGAACAGAATTATTTTATTTTTTTCTTAGAAAACCCCAAACAAATCAGTAACTCCAACATTCCAATCTCTTCATCCTGTTTTTAGTGGTGTATTAATATGTAAACTCAATACTTCTGTTGAAAAATAGCTTTGGGTAAGGAATAAATGGTAGCAAATTCCAGGGTGGCCTTACTAGCATTTTTGATTGAAAAAACTTGGAAAAATGTTGTTGTTTTAGGATGATGAGAAGTGCTGCCATCTCTTGTGGTTTACCCAGGATTGTCCCAAGTTTGACTTGTCTCTGGTTTGGTTTAAAACCTAAAAAGGGGCCAGTAACCATGGCTCCCTCTCTTCCCCATTCTTGCCCCATATTTAATGAGCAATTGATTTTAAAATAGTCCCACTGAAGAAGATTTCTGTTAAATTACCATGGATGAAAGAGTCTACCTTTCCTATTTACTTTTTTTTAAGAGTTTATATCTCCAAAAAGGTGCATTCCATATGACTCTGGGCTGCAGAGCTGGGGTGGTGGGGAACAGACTGGGGCTAGCAGGACTTGGGCTCTGGGCTGATTATTCTTTTGACCTGGTTTAGAAACTGGAGGAAATAATTTGTATTTAGCTTCACTTCATTTGTGATTCTCCCTATTTTTGTCAGGTATTTTCACATGGAGAACACTTGATAGACAGATGCTGGTCACTCCCTGACAGAGACACCCAGAACTGTTCCTCCAAGGAACAGAGAAGAGTCCAAGACTTTCAAGACCTTTCAAGACCCCATTATGGGGATGGGGACTGTCCTGTTTTCTATCACACCCCAATGGTCAGAGCCCTTCCTTGCAGACCTGTTTCCAACTGTCTGCCTTCAGTTTGGGTTATTTCCACTTCTCATACATCACTGTCCTGTGAAACTTTTGATCTTAATCAGTTGTGGATGCCCCATCCCTGGAAGTGTTTAAAGCCAGATTGGATGGGGCCCTGAGCAACCTGGCATGGCAGGAGGTGTCCCTGCCATGGCAGGAGGTGGAACTGGATGAGCATTAAGGTCCCTTCCAACCCAAACAATTCTATGGTTTTATGCTGTTTGGGATTTTGGCTTTCCAAGGGGTTGAGGCTCCCACCCAGCTGCAAATTCAGAACTCCTCATGCCCCAGAGAGGCCACGAGCCTGAGCGGAGCTGGGGACACCCCAGGCTCGGAACGTGGAGCTGCACAAACACACACCCTGTGGGTTTGTTGCATTCTTGCCCCATATTTAATGCCCTGTCCAACTGCAGGTGCTCAGTACCAAGTTTGGGACTTGAGACAGAGGACCTGCAGTTGGACAGGGCATTGAATATGGGGCAAGAATGGGGAAGAGAGGGAGCCATGGTTACTGGCCCCTTTTTAAGTTTTAAACCAAACCAGAGACAAGTCAAACTTGGGGCTGAGCACCTGCAGTTGGACAGGAGGTTTAAGCAGCCCAGTGTCAGCCAGACAGTGCTTTCCCAGGGTGGGGAGCCCAATCCCCTCTCTGTGCCTGCTGAGGGACTCACCTGTGGCTGTGGTGGAGGGGTTAAACTGGGCTGGGCTGGGCTCCAGCTGTGCACAGCAGTGTGGGGACTGGGCTGGGCCAGCTGTGAGCTCAGCTATTCCCCCCAGTCAGCTAGAAAAGGGCTGTGTCTCCTGCACTGGGATTAGCACAGGGGGGAGGTAGGTTTTTATCGTAGGGGAGGAGGTGGAAAAAAACTGTGTGTGAGTGATTCCTTGCTGAGCAGTGTCTGGGGAGGGTCTGTGCTGTGCAAAGCTGTCCTGAGAGGAGCTCTCTTGGCAGAGGGGTTAAGAGAAGGCTGACCCTCTGACTTCTTTACTTAACATCCAGGCTGGGGAGATGCTTGTTTAGCCCAAAATCTTGGGTGAGGCAGTCAGCTGGAGTTCAAGATCCAGGGACTTAATGTCCCATGACCGAGTGTAGCTTGTTTGACCTGTAGTGCAGATCTTGAGGAGAGGGAGCAGGAGTGTTTTTATGGTATGTGCTGAGCCTGCTCTCCCTGACTCAAACACCTCTTGGAAAATGAATAATTGAACATACATGTGACTATGTATAGACCCTTCTTCAAACAGAACCTGATTTGGGGTGGAATATCTTCCAACTCCATAGAATTTTTCTCCTGCTAACTGCACAGGACTGGCCATAAAATCGATAGGGATATGGCTGTATAGCAGGGAGTAGGCTTTTCAGCCCACGCTTTTCAGTCTGAGAAGTGGCCTTCAACTCTGAATTCTTTAAGCTAAGCAGAGTGGTGGATTTGTGCCTTCAAAGTGAGCTGAAGTAGAAGGGAAAAACAAATTAATTCACAATTTATACAATTAGATTTTTTTTTTAATATTGTTTGCCAAGCCACACTCCTCCCTGCTAAAATCAAGGGATGTTACTATTGGCACAGTGGGTTTAAACTCACTACTGGGTTTTGGGTGTTTTAGGAAAGGATGAAACTGATTGAATGAGATTGTCTATTAGTTGCAGCAGATCAGCAGTTTCTTCTTTGTAGTGATGCAACTGATTGTTTGCCGAATAATACAGTGAGAATAGACTCAGTGTGCAAACGCTGTTAACTGTCTGAAGAAAAAGCAATGTCCTTTTTTTCCCCAATTGCTTCCAAGCCAGTAGCTGCTTCTAATATTCCTGTATCCAGTGTGAGCCCAGGGCTGTTCAAAACACACATCTACTATTTGTCAAGAGCTGTAATTGTTAGGAAAAAAGGATGTTGAGGAAAGAAGAGTGGAAACAATATGGGAGGGCTGGTTGTGGAACTCCCTGGGCTGCATTTTGGGGTAGCTTGGTTCGATTCCTGGCTCTGCTACATCCTTCTCCTGTGACCTTGGAAAAGTCTTTCAGTCAGCTCAGTCTCAGTTTCACACAGGTGTAAAAAGAGGTAAAAAGAGGCACCATTTTATATGCAGTATATACTGAATAAATGCCTATACTATGTATTAGTATTATACATATTATACTATGTATTAAACACATTCCTGTATTAAGTGGTACAGAGAGAACTAATTCTGCAAAGACCTGAAATCACGGGGTCCTGATTTCACAATGCAGCTATGGCAGTGTAAAGCCCAGATTAATCCTGTCCTTGTAATTCTTGACAATGTTTGTTATCTGAATGCTGAGTTTCAGAAGATGCTTATTTTTAGCCTGTACATCAGTGGGCGAGGGAATGAAAGGGGAGGATCTCCCACACCAAGCATTTTTTTTTCAATGTGAATGAATACATGTCGCATAACATTAGGGACAAATAAAGGGTTCTTACCACTCATAAGGTGTTATGGCAATCCTTCACAGAGCCCTTTTAATGAATAAACCAGGGATGCTTCATGAGTCGTTTATTAAGGGTTAATGATGTATCTTCTCTCCTTGGCATCATTCCCAGCCTAAATCAAGCCTGCTTCATCTCATATGGATATGAAAGACAAACTGTACAGATTGAAAACATCTGTATACTGAGTGAATGAACCACATGGCAGCAGTGTCATGCAGAGATTTACTTAAAACTGTCCCCTTTTGTTTGACTTTAGAGGAACAGCACAAATAAATACAGTAGGTTCTGTTTAAACAAAGAGGACTCTGATCAATAGAGGTTTGTATAGCTTACGACCTTCAACTATAAACAAAAAATTGGGGTAAACCCCACAAGTCCCAGGTCAATTGCCATCTTATTTACTTTATTACGCCACTAATGTTCTAATCTCTCTTGCATATAAAATGCTTTATACAAGCCATCTTACTTTGCTTCTCCATTTTCACCAGGGAGAAAAGGGAAGGTTTGGTTTGATTCAGAGCAACCTGTGAGTGTGGGTATGAGTGTGCTGTGAATTAGGGTATTGTGAACTTACTGCAGAGAACACAGAAAAAACATTTCAGGCAAATTTCACATTCAAATAAATTTTGGTCAAGGTTCCTAATATTTTTTGCTGCTTATTGAGAGGGTTTGGGGCATCCACAAAGAAAAGCAATATGGTTTGTGGGTCACCATAGCCAGACCTGGGCACAAGAAACATGACAGGGGCAGTGCCATATAGAAAGTAGTTGATCAGTTCTGGCTGTGAGCAGGGGTTATCCCTTGGAAACACTTGAAAACATTTGCAATTATGTGCTAGGGACTGACCCTAGCTGCAAGCCTTTATTATTATTATTTTTGTTGCTGTCTCCCAGCAAGATTAAGTAATTCCAAATACTGAGGGGATGACACTCCTGCATGAGTTCTCCCCTCATATCTCCAAATAGCTAACTTGAATTGTAATTACTTTTTTTCTGGCACATTTTCTCATTTTCTAGAGGGGAGAGACTATTATCTTAATCTGTTTCTGTCCATCTTCCCTGGATAACTTTTAATCCTTTTGGTCAATTTTAGCAGAAGACAAAGGGGAAAAATGTGCCTATGCTGGTTTGTGAATATAGGCAGCAAGGTAGGGAGAAATATTCCAATCATGCCTTTCCCAATGGTTGGATCTACAGCAGGAGCCTTCATGAAGCATCAGAGGGGCCAGTCAAGACACACAAAGCCAGGAGAACCCAGATTTATTAGCCTTGCTGCTCAGTTATTCAGATGTTTTTCTTTGCAGACGACATTCCTGTTCCCATTGACTCCAATGTTTTCAACTTCAGCGTTATCTGCTCTAATCTAGGAAATACTTCACTGCTGCTTCTCGTGCATTTTCTTGTGGAATTCAAATCCTTTGGAGGGTAATGTAGGGGTAATTCCCACTGGGCACATGTCTTTCCTCTGAGATTTGAGAGATTTGGAGAGATACTTCTGGATGCTGTCTGGTTTTGAATTTATCTCTTGCCAGAGAACTGCTTGCCTACCTATGTCCTCATTCCACGAGCCAGGTGACTTTTGTTCCACGGAGCCACACCTCAGCCTCTCACCTCACTGGGAGAGAAAACCTCCCAGACTGTCTCAGTTTTGCAACTGAGCAGTTGTGCCCTTGTCGTGCTTCCAGCATTTCCTCACAGCCCGCACTCAGGCCCAGAAACGAGAGCTGCAAGTCCCAGCCTCAGCAGTAACGTCTCCCCCATCATTAAATAATTGAGCTGCTCCTGCAATCTGGAGCCCAGCAGCCCGAGACACTACCTCATAGCTGCCGGGTCGCTGGCAGCAGGTTTGACAAAAACCCTTCAGGGATGGCTACTGGAGGCTCTTTCCTGGCAGGTCCCAGCTTGGTTTGTTGGGTCAGTGGGGAGACAGACAGGGCTCGCCACGCCAGGCCCGTGCCAAGCCACACTGGCCAAAATTGGCTGAGTTCTGGCTGTACCTTCCAGAAATACTGAAGAAGGGGTTTTGGTCCTTCGTTGAGGAAAGGAAGGAAATTTAGGTATCTGAGTCCTTGGGAGATGCTGTTTTGCTGCCCTCTAGGCAAAGATTAAAGCTTAAAATGTGGAAACTAAAGAAAATGCTGTCCTGAGCACACCAAAGCAAAGCAAAGGTTTGGGAAGCTTGAAAGGCTTTTCGTGGGACTTCATTAAGGTGTGAGTATGAAATCTGTAAAAAGATCTCTGGCCTCAGATAAGGAAGATCCAGTGGTGTACAACAAAGAATTATCAGTAAAGGCATCATAATTACAAAGTTCTTTTATATTAAAATGATGTCATGTAATAGGTTGAAGAACAAGAAATAAATAAGCTGTGCAGATCTCCTTTATCTAAATAATTGTTTTCTTATGTGTTAGGCTGAAAACTTCTCATATAATTCCAGGCCTTTAATGGTAAAAATGTATTCAGTAAAGACTATGAAACTATTTTAACATTTCAGTAGTTTGCCTCATCTAGAGAATCCCATAGTGCATCACTGAAATGCAAATTTGAGAGAACCATGGAAATAGAGAACAGGATATGGAACGAGGGCTTAATGGGGAGTGTGTCACCACAGGGCTCTATGGTGAATATATAACCTCGTTTTAAAGTGTAAGAACTATTGTATGGAGATTTAGATATTTTTAAACTAAAATATATAATTGTATGACTTCAAGTGTTGAGTATTCTCTTACAGAACTTTTCCTTGAGGATAAATCTTCATTTCTCTCATGTGAAGAACTATGCCGAGATCTGCCCATGGAAAATTACTTTCTAGGAGCAAGAATCACAAAGGACCTTTGCTTTCAGGCTTTTGTCTGAGGTCCACAGCATAATGAGCAAAAATGGAATGAAGGGTATTAACCTTTGGAAGATGAAAGGTAATCAGGGCTGAACCAGTGCTCCCCGTGGTTAGACCACAAGCTCTTATGAAAGCTTTATGATTGTTCTGTTTGTGTATCTCAACAGCTCCTAGGGAGACATTTCCATATGTCATATGCTATTGGATAAAATATATATATATAATAGTTGATCCTGAAGTGTTAAAGTCTCATCTCTTAAAGCAAAGCAGATACAATGACCTTAGGAACAATTGGCTCTTGACTGCTACCCACACAATGCAGAAAATATTAAGGAGGTGGAAAATGAGCTCCAGTTTCTAGTTTCTGTTATTTGTGAATCAACACATTATTGTGCTGTGAATGTTTGCTTCTCTTTTGTCTTTGTAGGTGAAAGATCAAATTATTTTCTCAGTATATCAGGACAGAGGGACACTTTGGAGGTAATTTGGAGAATACCACCAGGCAATAACCTTTTCAACGGGGCTTCGGTAGTTTTTGTGCTGGTCCAGGGCACAGAGGCAGCTTTGCTGTGAGCTGCAGGAGAGCTGTGTGACCTTCCCCTGTTTGCTCAGGGGGGGCAGGTCTCCCTGCTGCTGTTGGATCTCTTTATCTGCTTATGCCACTGGTGACCATGACCCCCTTCTTTCTCATCTGGGCTCGACACTGACCTGACTCTGAGCTGCATTAGGGCTGGTTTGAGTCACTGCATTTCCTTGGCTGCCAGGGCAGGGATTCCCTTTCATTCTGCAGTGCTCACCTCGGGCCACAGCCGCTGAGCAGCTGTCCCTTCTCTCCTCCTGTTATCTGCACAAGAGCTGTCCACCTCATTTGTAGTATTTGTAAGTTTTTCAGAGCTTTCAGTTTGTGCAGAATCTTGGAATGTGTTTGTTCATTCCCTGCATTTTTCTGAAAATAGGACATTAAAAGTGCTCTTTGTAGATATCTGCTCTGTCATGAATGGATTCATGTGTATCTACATTTTAATTTGTCCTGTGGATTGGTCACGTTGTTTCACTGCATAGTATGGATGCTTGACTGTGGTGTGGTGAACCAGAAGTGCACGGTGAGAGCAGGAACAGGTTGGGAATACAGCTGGTTTTCACTGAAGATGGATATTTAATGAATGCGTATTAGGAAAAGGATTTGCATGGCAAGAATGAGATTAACCTGCACTTTTGGAGTGTCTGGGATGAAGTAGGTGTCTCCTTGGGGGAGAATATGGGATACACCTCTGAGATCCTGTAATGAAATCATATGTATCCAGAGTTTTCTCTCAGCCTAAGCTTTCCCAGGATCTGGGGTTTGAAGTTAATTCCCAACAGAAGTGTTGGATTAGGCAGAGAAAGGAAAGCATTCAGGGAGAGCTGCTGGAAATGCAGAAAAGAGTCACCCAGTCTTCTCACAACTCCATAGTCTGCAGTCAGAAAAGGTCTCCCCTAGCAAAAAAATCAGTGTTTTAATAGATGTGCTACCAGCAAACAAGCAGTTTATGAGCCCAGACTCACTACCACAGCCACAGTTTTCAATAAGGAGCATCTCTACACAGATACATAGGAGGCTTCCTGGGCACACAAGCATTGGGACTGTACCTTCAGAAACTGAATTCTCTCCATCTGCAGAGGCTGACAGCCCCCAAACACACAGGGGCAGCTCTACAGCTTCTTGAGATATCTTCAGACTTTTCCTCAAGCCCTTCCTGTACTGGGGTCTATATCATTTGGGATGTTTCCATTGGCACCAGATTTAAAGTGTGAGAGTATTTCCTCCCTTATGCTTACACCAGACTCTCCTGGGCTGGTTTCATTGCTAATGATCCCAAAATGGCAAGACTTTGAATGCTGGGAAGGATGGGTTTAAGGGAAGGAAAAAAAAAAAAAATGAAACAGAAAATTTGGTATCTCTCAGGAGTGGTGGAGGCCTTGCTGCTGGCAAGTAAAGGCAATGGCACAGAGTGTTTGCTTTTTTGGCTCCTCTAGTTGGTTTAAAATTTCAGCAAGGGGTCATTGCAATGATGAGACAGTTCAGTCCAAATTGCTTTTACCCTGACGAAGAACTGTTTATCTCTTTGGAAGAGGAGGGCTCATCAGTGCTGGAAAGATTTCATATACCTGGTCTCAGGATCTCTTTCCCCTCAGCTGCTGGAACATGAAACCTTCCAGCTGCCTCTCAACACACTTTGCTCAGAGAAGAGAAAATATTACGAATGAACGTTTCTAAATCCCTCATTCAGTGTACTGAGGGCCAGAGCCTGAAGTAAGACTCCTGATAAATATGGGGATCCAAATCTGGCCCTCTGAGAGCTATCATCCATTACACACGAGCAAAGGAGCAGCCTGATGTTAAGATCTGACTGCTCATTGCAAAGCTTATTTTGTTACATCAGCAGGCCACAAGGTTCAATAAACTATGTGGCCTTTATCCGTTCCATATGTACTGGCTGCCTCCTGTAGTTTCTATGCATTTACCCCGTATATGAGCTTTAAGGGAATCTGATGCCTTTAGACAGTAGAAATGCAGATAATTCTCCAGTTTGTAAGACCTCATTTAAATTTGATTCTGCATCAAAAAAATAATGCCAGTAATTGCAATTTTTGTTTTCGAGATACAGGCTTCCAGAGGGGCTTGTGACTCAGAAGATTTTATAGGCATTGAAATTTGATGGATTAATTGTTAATAAAAGTTAGATTGGGTAAGTGAATACAAACATCATACTGAGTTTAGTGTTTACATTGGCTCCCAAATGCTTTTAAAGGGCAGTTTTGGACTGAGATGCCTGACAGAATTTTTGAGTTTTGTACCTAGAAAGTTATTTAACTGGAGAGCAATCCCTGATGAGAGCACCAGAATTTTCTTCTAGTTTTTTCTGTTGGGATTTTTTTTTTTTTTTTGCATCATATTATCACTATCTCCTATCAGGATCTCACTGTACAATAGTGACCTCTGATGTAAAGGAACCAGGAGTGCCACTTGCAAGCTCAACCATGCAGCCTTGCTGAGCAATTATCAGCCTATTCAGCAACAGCTTAAAGGGAAGGCATGTGTGTGCACACCCACACGTACACACACAGACAACTGGAAAGCTGGTGATAAAATAAAATTGAGGACCACAACACTGAAGGATCTGGAGCTGTTAATTTTTATAGCTGATACAGATACTAATATTTTATGAGGGTTGGAACTATCAGTATAAAAAAGTAATATCTAGCCTTACCCTTTTTGTTTTAATACAAAGATAAAACTATCACTCGAATAGAGCAGCATTATGGTTAATAGACCTCTTCTTTATGGACAGACCTATCTTCCTGTTTCCTTTTGTCAATATTTATAAAAGCAGGAGGATATTTGTGCCTAATCCTATCCAAAATCCATGGGTTGGTTTCTTTAAAGAAGCATCTCCTCTGCTCACTTATATCTCAAGGCATATTTCAGCTAAACAGCAGAGCTGGACTGATCCTAGCCAGATTTTATGTGTTGTAGTTTGTGAAATGGCTCCCTTTGCATCAGTGCAAACTCTGAAGTGACGCTGGGAAATTGGATAAGAGACTTTCCCCTGCAGAATTTGCATGGCTGCAAACACCTGAACTCCTCAAAAGTGCTGTGTCCTTGCTCTAGGGACACACCAGGGTGTCTCCTTTGAGTGCTCTCCATCGTCTCACCAGAGGTTCACAGCTACCCCAGAGGCAGCACTGGTGGGCCTGTTGGGTGTCTTTGCAGAGGCCACAGACAGTCCTTGAGATCAGGGGAATGAGTTGCAACAGGATGGAAGAGAAATTGGGGAGAATGCTGGTCCCAGGTTGTGTACAAAGTCTATGCCCATGACCCCTTAGAATAAAGAATAAATATTGTACTTTAGGAGCAATAACACAAATATTGATTTCCATCTTACTCGACAGAGGATGCTAAAGACATAATACTTTGAAGAAATGTGATGTTATAATGGATGCAGCTTTAAGAAATGTACTGATATACTGAGTGTCTCCTTGCACTACACATATGCAGGGCATAATTTTATGTGTAGAACAAGGGCAATTTCAGAGACAGGATGCAGAACTGGTATTCAGGTGATCCACACAACCTCAGACTTCCTCTGTGACTTTATTTACCCCTTGTGACTGACAGCCCTTATAAATTTAAAAAAATATTTGTGCTTCATGGGAAAGTTATACTTCAAGGCTCAACAATTTGAAAAGTTTTCAAGTATTCATGTGGTGGAGGTCATGCAAACGTATGGTTCAGATTCCTGGAAAATGCTACTAGTTCTGAGTTGGTTTCAGGACATTAGTCATTACCTAAAAACTTGCCATAAGCAGGAGGACACAGAACAATCTGAGCTCTTATTGTCCTCGTGAGATCTTATGCTTTATATTTTCTTACCGGATTTTATCAAACCCGCTAAAAGCATGAGAAAAAAAAATTATTAAGCAACAAATAATGGCTTTAAAGCTTTCAATTAATCTCTGTTTTCCAGTTTCTGAAAAAGGAAAACCAGAGTTTTCTAGAGTCTTTGCAAGCCCAGCGCTAACATTTTGGAAAAACACATATGTTTAGGAAGTACTTGGATGATCTGTAAAGTTGAGTGACTTCTTCAATATACTGAAAGAAAGATGTGTATGCTTTGTAATCTGAGTCCTGGCTGGGCATCAAGCTTCCCATAAGGCATTCTGTCCTAGCAGCAGCCAAGAGACCTGATACTAATAACGCTCCAAGAATTCAAGGTGTTCGTTAATATTCAACTCTAATGAATGCAGCATGTGTTTTGGAATAAACTACATGCTTGAATGAGAACCTCTCATTCAAGAAGGTGAGGTGCATAGTAGAGTGATTAGACTTGGCAAAAAGCAGTTGTTTTGTGGGAATGACACCAGCCAGGTAATTGTCAATGCTCAGCACGCGGCTCCTCCGGCGTCTCTCACAGATGCAGGAGGCTGAGCTGCTTGGATGTCCCAAACCACGCTCCACTGGTGGAGTGCCATGACTGAGGAGTCCATGCAGGCTGGCACAAATCTGCTTTGCATTACAGCACAGTTGTTTCAGGCCTGATACACGTTTGGCTTAGCGCTCGGCTCTTTTCACTCTGATTTGTTAAAATCCCGCTTGCTTCCAGTAAACTGAAAGTGGTTCAGCTTTTTGGAGGCCATTTTTTAGAGCTTCAGCTACACCAGGTCAGCCCAGTAACCCTCAATGGCAATGGGAAGCTTTGAATTTCTTACAGCAAGCAGGGGTAGAGGAATAGAACCTAAACATTTCTCCTTGTGAGACCTAAAAATCCACCAATCTCAAAAAAGGTCTTCAGCCTTCAAAGAGAGCAGGATCTGTTCCGCAGTAATCACTTGGGTCAAGCTGCCTATTTCCAGTGGTGAACATGCAAGGGAGGTGTTTCCATCCTGATATGTGCAGGTTTTGGGCCAAAATGTCCTCAGTTGCTTAATGGGATATTTGGGTGGAGGCCCTCATTTCCATACAAGTTGAAGAGAGGAGATGATCTTCATACAGGGAAGTGAGATGTTCTAACACCCTTATCTTACCTTACATAACTCCAGATGTTAATCATCAAAAAAAAAAAAGAAGAAAAAAAAATCCAACCCTTTTTAATATTAGGGAGTGAAATGATAAGGCTTGACTTAATTTTTCAATTTTCCTTTGATAAATCTTAACTTTGAGATGCTGCAGGAGGTGGATTCACTAGGCTTCTTGGTAACCTTCAAATGTAATTACATCAGCCTGAGCTTATATATTCATCTTTTCTCCTTATGAAGCACCTTTGCATTAAATTTAGAGTGGAAATTCTTAAAGAATTAATTGGAAGAAAGTATTTGGTGCTCTATTTTGGAGGAAGAAGGTAATGTTTTTAAGAAATAGTGGCCTGGAAGAATAATCAAAATATATTCATAGCATTTAGCAACAGTTTAATGAGTTTTCAGCTTTTCCATTTCCTGTCAACCAACTTCATCAGCCACCAATACTCCTAAAAATTGATTTGAAGTGATTATTTGCTTTGGTGCTATTAAGAGTAGAGTAAATGCTTCTGAAATCTGTGTCGAGGGGATTTTCAGAGTGAAACTTTTTTTTTTTTTAAGTATGACTGCATATCTCTACAAATTTGCTTATGGTTCTACTTTCCACACCCTATAAATAATAATAATAATAATAATAATAGTGATTGAAAATAACAAAAGCTTCCCCCTCAGACCAACTTACTTCAATTTTCCTTTCACAGTATTATTCAGTTTATTTAATCTTTACACTATCTCTGACTTGCCTCTGGATTTCAGACACATGTATGCAGATAATTAGCATGGATGCAGATATTGCACAAGATGGTCAGGCTTATCAGATACAGGCATGTTCTAATCTGTCAGCAATTCACAGTTTCTTTTTAAATTTCCACTTTCTAATAACAGTAGAAATTTTTCAGGGGGTGTACTCCTGGTCTTCCCTCTGTGACTGGGGCAAGAAAACCTCACGAGATGGGACCTAAGTGCAGAATGAGCACTTAAGGAAAGGCTCCGATCTGCATGCCACACCTCTGCCCTCTCTTGTATACAATGAAAAGCCCGTCAATGTTATTGTAAATCACCACGTCTCCGTCCAGAGAAAACATATTTTGCACCTCATCTGGTCTAAATATTGAGTTTACGAGTGAATGTTGCTCTGCATTATGTGTTATAGATGCTTTATGTTTATTTAAGAACTCAGTTTGCAGGAATGTTTTCCAGACATGCGGTTTACCGCAATAGACAGTTGTTGATATTCTGATCCCAAGAGCATTAGAATATGTTTAGAAATTGCGACACTTTTAAAACCAGATGTTCTACATAAGCTACACAAAAAATGGGGGTGGGGGAACAAATAGAACTGTAATTTGGCATGAAAACAGCCTGTGTTAAAGCAAGGGCAAACACATACCAAGTGAAATAAACGTGGTGAACTGCCCTCAACCCTTTCCGCCTTTTGTAAGTAACTATTTTAACAAAAGATGGAAAATCCCATCTCCCAGATGGTGTGGGAAAGGGAAAGGAAGGCTTTCAGATCCAGGTTTGCATCTGAAGGAAGCTGCTGCCTCTTGTTCCTGGGATGGATCAAACCAGAATGACAGAGCTAGGCAACTTCAGGCAAGGAAAGAATGCAAATCTGGATTCAACGCCCAGCCCAGAAATTCATTTTCTGTGTGTTTCTAAAGGTAAATGATCTTCACTGAGGAAACAGAGATTTTCCCTTCATAGTGAATTGCCACAGAAAGGCTCCTGCAGCAGCCAGAGACTGGTGGCACATTCTGCCCTGTCCTCCAGTATGATCTGACAGAGATATTTGTGTGAACAGGCAGGGATCGTCCTGCACCAGGCACTGTCCCAGGGACTGAAGTATCTCAGAGTTGCTCTGCCCTGGGTCTCTGCTGGGAAAGCATGGTTGGGCAGCTGAACAATCTGGACTCACAGCCATCGTCAGTTGATGATAAACTGCCTCTTTCCATTCAATCTGTTGCTGTTTTTCCTTCTGACTTTGAACTCTTTCCCTTGTTTATTATAAAGCAGAAATCACAAGAGTTTCACTTACACCAACCTTAAACAAGTTGACTTGAGTCATATTACTCTGAATTATTTTTCCTCTCCTATCAGAAGTTAATATTCTTTGGGTAATCAGAGATAACACTATAGAATGGGATCTATAATAAAAATAAGAACAATTGACAGCCAAAAAAAAAAAAGATAACTAAGGCATCTCTGCTTTTCTTTACAACAGAATCACACAGTGATGGAATGTTACCAGCAAGTCTGAAGGAATTTGCACAAAACATGTTGGTTTAGGTAAATAAAGCAATGCATGTTTGCCCAAAGGCTTAAAATATTGTATTTGATTGTATTTGTTATATAAGAGTAATGCAATGTTTGACAAACCTCCTTGTTCAAAAGTGCTTAAAGGAGTGCTGTGAAGAAAACTGATGGGCAAACAAAGTTTTGCCATTAGATTTCCTGAGCATTGAGAATCAGAGCTGTTTGGACTTTCCTGTGTCTCTTCCAAGCAGTAGCAAAGTTCCTCTGCACATGGATGCTGCATTTTAGCAGTTTGCTTTGCTGCATAGGAAAAAGCTCATTTATGAGTCAGTGGTTCATGGGAAGGCAATTTACCTACATTAGTAAAAGGACCAAACTGCCCTCCCAGCTTAGTCACCTGCCTTCCCTCACTGAACAGAGGGCTCCTGCTGCCTTCAGTGGATGTTGGACCAGTTCTTTAGTCTAGCTTAAAAGAATTAATGCAGCAGTAGGATCTGCCCACTGATTCATTCTGCTCCTCATGAGTACCTGAAAAGCCAGCTCTGAAACCCTTCCTAGGTCTGCCTCACCAAAGACAATTTATGGCGGAAGCTCATGTACATATTTATTTTGTTGCTAAAGAGTTTGCTGGCATACTTCAAAGTGTGGGCTATTACCTGTTCAGGTTTATTGCCTGCTCAAGTGAATTATTGCCTACCTGAACAGGCCTGCTGAGCAATAGTTCAAATTAAAACGTGTCATTTATCATGTTCACACCAATCCAAAATGACCACAAAACCCAAGGTGTAATTATTGCCAGCCTCTGACTGCAGAGCTATCATAGCCAACACTCAACCAGTGGGGAATACTGGTTCCTCTCTTTGGAGGAAACCTGCTTCCTTATTCATAATGAACAAATCTGACCCTATCATTAACAGTAATATTATTTCAAATGCTGATATGCACCACGGAAACTAACTTTGAAATATGCGGGAAGAATGTGACATGGATTCCATCCAAGATTAGTTTTTCAGCAAAGTGCAGTTTTAGACCCAAGACTTTTCATTAAAATTTATTCTAAAAGCAAGTCTTGCACTTATCAACAGTATCCAGAAAGGAGGTTGTCACACAGCCTGGAATGGTGGGGCTATTTTTATTAGTGTCATTATTATTATTATTGCTACTTCTATTATTGTTTACCACAATTCAGAAAAAAAAAATGACAGCAGCATCTCAGCGTGGGCTGTGGATGCTTCAGTTTGCCTACAGCTGTAACAAGCCAAGCCTGTACATCCACGTTCTGCTCCATCCTCTGCTCTCCCTGTTGCTTGCTGTGTCATCTTATTATTTGATATATTCCAGGGTTTGTGTTCCATTTTAACCTAAAACTTGTAGGGCTGCAGCTGCCTATGGTTTGTATATGACAGCAGTGAAGAACAGCAATATATATATTGCAATATATGTACTGCTGTTCCCTCACATCCCTCCCCAACCCTTCCTGGCTCATTTGGCGCTTTTGAGAGTTTTATGGGTCATGTAAAGCTCCTAAAGTAAGAGAAAAAGAATGTTTTTTTGTCTATGTCTTTACTGAAGCATTGTGAAT
The DNA here is from genome assembly GCF_037042795.1 of Molothrus aeneus. Taxonomy (NCBI): domain Eukaryota; kingdom Metazoa; phylum Chordata; class Aves; order Passeriformes; family Icteridae; genus Molothrus; species Molothrus aeneus. The sequence continues at coordinate 15,920,399 of NC_089656.1, read as the reverse complement.
GTATCTCATAAGTTTTTTGTTTTCTTTTATTATTGTAGGATGTGAAACAACAGGGAAGAATCAGACAAGACTTAAATGGAAAGCAAAAATCAGAATATCTTTAATGAAAGCATGCTGTAATATGTATGCCTTTTTGTTTGTCCAAACTTGTAGATGTGCATACAGGGAAGGGAGGGGGAATAAACCCCCAAAAGTGACTTCAGGCTGATTGGAAAAATCCTCTGGGATGCAATTGTTTGTGCACTGGGGTTGAAAATGGACCAGGAGTGCAACATGTGGTCAGGCTGGCCGTAATTCAAGTGAAGACTTGGTTCTGAGCATCCTGATTCCTGCCTCACTTCACCATGAACCATTCCAGGTCTCTGCAACTAAGTACTTCCCAAATTACGGAGTTTGCATCCTAATCTGAATTTTGCAACTCAAGCCTACCTGTGGTTATGCAGTCAGACAGAAAAGCCAACAGCCAAGAGCAACGCCTAGTCACTGACTTTGATCTAGAAATGGTTATTATCCAGCTATCTCCATTACAAAACATCCAGTTTGCTAAACCTGGGTTATCTACAGATTTGGCTTCATTTGATAGGCAAGAGCAGGTCTAGCATGGGAGAGCTTCACATCCCCAAACGATGCATCTTTCACAAAACTGATAAGTGATAAACCTTGCAAAACCCTCCAGTAGGAAATGACGTCTCTGACCACCTCCCAGCTGGCTCTACAGTTACTCCTCAACAGCACCACTGGCAGCCCTTGCAGATGAGATGGAAAAGTGAGCAAATTATTGCTTCACCCCACAGAGCTGAGTGTCTCCAGTGGGCAGAGAGGGGGAACGTGCTGCTGATGACAGCTACAGCAGCATGGCTGTGCAGAGGAGTTCAGTTCTCAAGATATGAGATTAGGCAGATTTTTCATTTTTATTTTCACACAATTTCTTTGTATTTCTTTTTTCCTGGAAGCACAGGAGGAAGTTACTTAGAAAGGAAGTCACTTTGAGTTCTCTCCACTCCAGATGAGAAAAAACTCTTTATCTGAGGAGTGAATTTGGGTCAGGATGTAGTAGCACAGTCCTCGTGCTGAACAACTTGCTGAACATGTGGTAGTGTTTTGTGACATGGTCTGTGGAATGGGAAGTAGGCTGAGCTCACCCAACCCATCTCATTTATGGCTTTACACAAGTAAATAAGTATGTTTTCAGCCACTCAACACAAGAATGGCTTGCAAATTGCAACCACCATTGCCTGGCAGGTCAAAGGTTAAGCTTTTCAACAGGTCAGACTACAGTGCTAATTCACCTCAGCAGTGAGTCCCAGGCAGCCTGTAATGCATATTTGTGGTGGTTGTGTTTGTACAGCATACACATAAAATGAAAACCGTATGACAGAGGTTAGTCCTCTTAAATGGCTGTCACATTGGCTTGGGTTGCTTTTGTACAGTTATCCACATGTTAGCCAAAATTCTGGTGGTATTTTTGTATGAATTTTATTGACGTGGTGAACTAACTTGGGTAATTTCATAGCTATTATAATCAGCCAGTGGCCCAAGAAATGCACTGCTTTATTTATCTCAAAAATGTTGCTAACTGGTCTGGCCAGATTCAGCTTCTAGTGGTGGCCTTCTTCCAGATGTGGAAAACCCCTTTTTCTGACACAGAGGGTTCAGACAATCCTCGTGTGCCTGGTCCACGAGAGCAGTGATGCTGTGGGCTGAAGGCTCAGCCCCTGCTTCCAGATGTGTTTCCTCAATGTTACCCAAAGAAGGAGCTTGCAAGAGCTTCTTCAGTTCAGTTCACAACTGCCAAAGCTTGGACTAAGGCCTGGATTAAATGAAATGTCTAAGTTAGGAGCCTAAATTGGGCATTTAAACTCCCTTATATATCCAGCTGGGGATACCCTGGGGAAATGCATTTGTCCTTCATGTGTGTGTGTGTCCACTTTACAGGGAGCCAGAGGGAGCAAATATCCCAACACAGGGATCATAGCTGGGCACATGTAGTCCTGGATAGCTACACACCATGTCAAAAACTACCTCAAACTGCTTCTTCAGAGGGCTTAGATTCTCATACAACCTTGTGTGCTACTCAGTGGATATTACATGCAGACATAATCCTGTGGATGGTAGTGCAGATGTGAGTCCAGCAGTCCAAAGATCTCTGACTAAATGACCAAAATAAGTCATTTACTGTTTTTTGTTGGCACAGAAATATTAAAATTTCCTCTTCCACAAAGCAGGAAGAGCAGACACAGCCCTGGACTTCCTGCCCCAGATCCTTCCTGACCAAGATGCCCTGCTCCAAGGGAGGAGCCCTGACCTTCCAAGGCTGTGTCTTGGCACACCAGGACATGCTCATGTCCACAGCACACGTTCCTTGTTCTGGTGCAAAACAGGTGAAATAAAAAACTTGTCACATAGGCCAATTTTGTGAGATTTCTGGTGAAAGGTGAAACGGCAAATAGAAGAGAAATGCATGAGTGCACATGGCAGGAGACAAGTGAGATGTTTTGGGAAGCTCCCATTTTCATCTCTCAGAGTTCCTCTACATCCTTAAGAAAAGATGAGTGCTCCCCATCTTTGGTGAAATGCTTGATGGAGCTGGCAGTAGCACTCCAGTTTAACACTGACTATAAATGATGCTTGCATTTCAACAGCATTTTTAATAATATTTTTCTTAAGTATAAGCTAAAGGAGTTTCCACCAGGGTCATTGAGAGTTCACTAAATGCTGATAGACTGAATTCTGTATTAATGATGCTAAGCTAACTGCCTCACAGAACTGCCAAAGCCCTTTATTTAAAGGAATAGCACTGTATTTCAGAAGAAAATATTTTTAAAGCTTTCCTTACTGATAATTTGTCTAAAGAGAGACAAATCTAATTATTTATGTATAATCTGAAAGGTCCAGTGTGGGATGTGTTCAATAAGATACATGCTTTATTTAAACATACATTTAGAGCACTGTGCTACACAGATCATTAAAAGATTTTTTTTTAAATTTTAAATTTAACAGAATATCAGCAATTAGGTTCTGCAACTAATTATTGGATTTTATAATCCAATTTTATAATAATTTTCTGACTCTTCAGGAACAGCTAAAAGGATTTGGTAGAGCCCTTGTACTGAGCTCAGGATAAGAGTTTCCACACAGCAAGAGGAGAATTGCTGTACAGGTCCCAGTTTCTACACTTCACAAGGGGAAGGGATTTTCAGCTCATCTGTTTCAGTTCACCCACAGCAGCAAGGTGGGTGACAGAGCTGGGATTTATCCCTTTGCATGGGACAGTTGTTTATTAGGCCAGAAAGTGGGGATTTATACCTGGCTGTAGGCTGATTCTCCCTTGCATGGGTAATGCGAGTCAAAAACCTTCCTGGCTGGTACTTGTGGAAATTCCACTGTGGTGGTGGCTTGAAAAGTGGGTTCAAGTTAGAAACCAGTTCTTGTTACAGTCACAAATGTGAAGTGGCCATAAAGCAAATTACTGGGAGAGTGGTGTAGGTTAGTTCAGGAAAGACTCTCTAGGAATAGGTTCTTCCTTGTCAGCCCAGTGCAATCCACTGAAACCCACATGGCTGCACTGAGAATAAACTCCTTGACTCCTCAGTGGAGAATGAATCTGTAAAGAACTATCTGCTCACACCTCTCCCCTCCCATGTCACATTTGAAATCTATACAGTTTTAGAGGAACTATCTCTAAGCAGAAACCCAAAGACAACACCAAAGAGTCTCTGCTTCCTACAAGTCTTCTGTCTACTCATCATGGATCACTTTAGGAAGCTGACAAAACTTGCCATTAGAGTGTGAAGACCACAGAAGTGTAATGTGTAATACCAAGCTAACCAAAATGACTCTTTTTGCTCTATTTGTTTTAGTGACTGTTGCCAGAGTGTAAACAAATGTTCAGAAAAACACTTTGTATCCTCTTCATTAAGGGCTGGTACCGTGGGCACACCCTGGCAGAACTGAGATGGCATCCAGAACCTGTGATATCTTGAGAACTGCAGGTACAACTTCTCAGATAATGTGGTGATAGGTATTTATTAAGGGCCATATTCAATGGGAAGACGATTCCTAGGACACTTACCTCTTTGCTTTCCAGTGTGTGAAACTGGTTCCAGCATATTGCTTTATTGTCTGCGCTCTTGCCTATCTGTGTAAGATGGCATCAAGTGACCCTAAACAAACTTGAGCTGAAGTACACAGGGAGAGGATTAATCAGTCAGGCACTTCAGCATAAGCCTAAAGTTAAGCATGCAACATAATGTTGAAGTGAAGTCAGTGGTATTATTTGTATGCTCAAAGTTAACCACTGAGCTTATCTGTTGTACGGTATCAGTGCCTAATGGCTTGTGCACTTACTTGCAAATTTAAGATACTTACTGTGTTTATTCTGGACTCTTCCTGTTGTTGTGCATCAGAAATTGTTGCCCTCAACCAAGCAGGGTAGTCCAGGCCCAGAGCAGCAGTGCAGCCCAGCTGCTCCTCAGGCAGGGACAGAGCACCGGGATGAAGCTGGCTACGGGCAGGGAAATGCACTCAGCAGGTCTGCAGCAGCTCCAGCAGCAGATCAGCTTTTCCAGAGCCCTCAAGCAAATGTCACTAGCTCTGGCTTTAGCCTCCAGGGCAGCAGAGTTAGGCCAGTGCTGAAGGTTTTGAAAGTTTTTTGCTCATTGGGCTGGGAATAGTAAGAGGAACATTGTGGTTTCCCTGTGGCTGTTGCAGGCAGAAGAGCTGAGCTCTGGGCTTTGTTCACTCATGGATATTCTGCATTTGTGCAGATCCTCTCACTGCATCACTGGTCTGGGGATGACTGCATTTTGCTGTCCCAGCTCCTCTTTGTGCTTGCAAAGGTGACAGACCCCAAGGCCCAGAGACATGAAACCTCTGTGTAACAACAGTGCCGTGTGAGCTGGACCGCTCCACCTGGCTCCTTCTTGATTATATGGAAGGACAATCCGGGGAGATTTAGGCAATAAACCAATATTCCCACCCACTAATAACTGAAAAAAAAAAGTTCTTGAGTGATGTGCTCAGCACCTTCTAGTCTCACTGAAGTAAGTAGCTCCTTTGGGACTACTTTCATGTGTCTTTAGGGAATGTAACCAAATTATACCACATGAGAGCTGGTAATTTTAATATTATGCTGTAAGGGGAAATCTATAAGCATAACAGGAAAGACTGGATGTTTTCCATTCATATTTTTAGAATGGTTGCTTCTCATCTGTGCATATTTGCTTTTCAACATCTCTGGCAAGATCTAAATGAATTACTTAACTGGAATTGAAAAGCGAGTCTTACATTTAAATTAAGGTGATAAAAGCTGTTGTATTTTTTTATTTTTTGGAATATTACTATAGAAGATAAAGATCAAAATCAGACCTAAGGGGAGATAAGACTAGCAAAATACCCAACCTCTAACCTCATGGCAGGAGATGGATTATTTTAGAGAATGACTGGCTGTGATCTGAAGCATGGTCCGTGGAATCTGGTGGATCCATGAGGTTTTAATCAGAAGCACTTCCACGTGGGGTCAGTGGTTTGTGACAGGGAGCACAGGGTGTGCAGGGCTGGGAGGGGTGCAAGGCCATGTGAACGAGCTTCTGCTGCAAGAACCACGCCAAGTTTTGTGCACAACAAGGAGAAAAGCTGAGAATGGGCCTCATGTTGAAAGATTGAAATTGGAATTTCAGTTTCTCCTCCCTGTCAGTGAGAAATGTGTAAAATATGGCGAGCCAAAACACAGCAGGAGATTTTCAGTTCAGAAACCAAAACCAGCCTGGGAAAACTGCTCGGATGTTGGGTGACCTCTGCTCATCCCATCAGGATTTGGCCAATTTGAAAATGGGGATATTTTTACAAGCTAAACTGGCGCCTCTGAGGGCAGCAAGCATGGTCTGTGTTGTGAGAGGTGGTGGCACCCACCCCTTGCTCCACACAGCTGAAAAGTCCTGTTTCCTTGGATGAGGCACAAGGTGGGATCTATTTTCTGCAGTAATCAATCATCTGAGTTGTAGGGCAGGAGAGTTTCTATACCCACACCCACTCACTGAAAAAACTCTCCCCAGTATTTCCATGCTTCCCTTTTTGCCATTAAGACAAGATTTTCTCCTGCAACTGAACAGTAAGTGCTTCATAAACAGTTCCTCCGTCTGCAAGTGGACCTTGAAAATTGATTATTTTTTGTTTGTTTCTTTTAGTCTCCAAATGTTTCTGCCATTATGAGGCAGGCAGTTATTTTGCTAGGAAGGAATGTGAGGAATTAGAAAAGTTGAAAGCGATTAGGACTCTGTCTTTTAAGACAGAACCTTTCACAAAGCCTGGCATTCAGCCTGCTCAGAGTGAGCATCATAAGACACCCTGAAGCCTTGAAATCCCTCAGTTTTAAACCCCATGGGGTGGGTTTTGCATTATCAGAGAAGAGATGGTATTGCAGAGACTATTTGCTTCATATTTTAAAGGCCTCTGAATTAATATTTATTCTAAGTAGATGTTTATTTTTGGATAGTTTTATTGTTTATAGGAAGGCCACAAAGAGTTCAATGTTATGGAGAACTGGTTACTTTGTATTTATGGTTAACGAAAAAGAAGAAAAAAAGAAAGTTCTAAACAATCCTGCCCCAGTTCTTTATTTCAGGAGACAATGTACTTTCCACCCATGCACAGGCAGTGCTTTACAGGCTGTATAATAAAACGCTGTTCCAGATATTGTCTAAATAGAAACAGATTTAACCCTGCTGTTGTGACTTGCATTGCTGGGTAATGAAAGTTTTCAATCTGGTTTTACTTTGTTTTATGCTCGCTGGAGAGCTGCACATCCACAAAATCGTGCCTGATGCACAGAGACCTGTTGTTCCAATGCCATCTGTTTGTATATAAAAGGTGAGCATCCCCAGAAACAAACAAACAAACAAACAACCCCATGATTTGGCCTTTTCTGATATGCAATGAATTGCAATTCAGCCCTCAAAGTGAAATTTCCTGCAAAGACTGCAGGTAATGGAAAAGAACCCAGTGGTTGCAAATGAGATTTGAAGGTACTTATGACAAGGAGGTGGTGGTTCCTATGCCTTCCTGACAAAAGGTCAGAAACCCATAAAATTTCTCACCCTAAATCTCTTTGAGAGTGAGTCAAATAATTTACCTATGCAGTCATTCATTAATGGCACACTCAAAACTGCTGAAAAGACTTTTTAATTTAAGTTGGCTTTGAAAATTACCCATTGCTGTGTTACCTAAAGCAACCTCCCAGTGTTTCTCCACAGGGGAAAAGCCCTGTGATAAGAGATAGTCCCTGAAGATCTGAGAACAAAAGATGGGCTGCAGCATCTGCATATCAGGAAACGGTCCATTACTCATTAATTGCTCCATTTCCGTGCACCAACGGGGGTCACCCTGTCACTGAGGACCAGAAAGATTGTAGCAATAATATAAATACCTCTTTATTTACAGTTTTGCAAGAAAACAACTTTCCATGTTTGTTATTATGTAGAGACTGGGTGTTTTTTTTAAGTTTCCACAAATAAAACACTCTGGGAGGACAGTAGGAAGTTTGTAATTTGAAGCATTTTGCTGTAGGACTAAAGGCGTATTTCCGTGTGTCACAGAGCCACGTCCAGCTGTTGGGACATGAACTAAGGACTAGGAGGAACCCGATTCTCCTCTTTGCTCCCCTTCCCATTTCCTGTACGACCTTGAACAAGTTACTGAGTTTCACTGCCTGTGTGTACTGGCAGTACCCTGCTATTCTTCCTTTTATAATCTGTGATACTCCCTTTTAAGTATTTTAAATCCAGAAATGTGACCCTAGTTTGGGTTCCTGTAGCTTCTGGACCTACTGACTGGGGTCTATATGATTCCCTGCTCCAAAGTGGTCTCATCCCTGAGCTGGTGCTGGGGGAGGATGGAGGGAGGGTATCAGTGCTCAGTTGCCCCAGCACTGTGCCCTGCCTGGGCCTGGGATCTCTGTGCTTTTCCCATCTGCAGATCAGAAGTAACAGGAATCACCTCCCGCAGGAGAAGCTGGGTGGGGGCAAATGCAAGTGACTCTAAGGGCAGGCATTATTATCATAATGTGTGTCTTACAAGTGCTGGAGGTAGTCACTGCAACAACATCCCCTAGAATTTGTGTCCACTTGAACTGCTCTGTCTGTGTAATCACAGAGCAAGAATGGGCAGGTATGACTCTGATTCTTATCATCGAGGATTAAAACACAGCAATCACCCCAGCCCACCTCTTAGTATTCATTTTACTTATTAAAGCTTCCCAACAAGTTTCTGCAGTGATGTTATCTGCTAAATTGTGTGAGGTTTCTGATCATTAAGTGGATCGGTCTTCAAAGAGCTAAATGAAAATGAGCAATAAATATCAGTGTTACTTAGGTCATATAGTGCAAAATGACAAGGAGACCGAAAGACCTTCTGGCAACTGCAGAACAAACAAATATGAAATAGATTCACCAGCACTTTTTGTGGGTTTTTATAAAGTTTCTCAATTTTTAATTTTTTTTTTTTAAAGCAAGTTAAAATGGAGAAGCAGATGTCTTAAAGAGAAGGAGTTCTTGAATTCCCCTGTCTGTTTTGTTCCATTGTTGTGACCTGAAGTGATGTATTTTTACTCCTGCACTAACTTTCTTCTCTGCAGAAAGGACATTGTAATATTTATGTATGCTCTGGGGAAGGTATCATTATTATGGCAATTTCTCCAGTGCTTTGCACATAGACAGATGCATTTAAGAAGGTGAGCCTCCCGCTGGTGGGTGTAAACAGGAGCTTGGAGTTCTGCACCTGCAATTGTGTTTCCTGTATAAAACTGAGCACTTGTACCAGTAGCAACCTGACTGCAGAGATAAATGAGGCAGCAGCAGTTGCAGTAACTCCTGCTTGTATCTGTGTTTTCATTCATTTGGAAAAATAACCAGCCACAACTGTTGCCAGGGCAGATTGTATCCTCAACCAAACACTGTGAAAATCTTCCACTGCAGTATTAAACATTGCATGATTTCTTAGACAGTATTTTAAGGACTTACTTTTACTCAGTGAAAATATAATGAGAAAAAAATCAAAATTCTGCAACTTCTTATATCTTGATTGCTCTTTTTTAGTCCCTTCCTCTAGTCTAAAATTATGGCAGCAGCCAAGGTGAATAGTAGGTTTCTCCTAGATAAGCAGGCTAAGCCTGTGAATATTGCTCTGGTGAAGCCACATGCTCCTCCTTTATAATGTGCCAAGAGCTCTGAGAGCCTGATGTGCCCATGCAGGCTCCAGCAAACCAGGGACAAACTCCTCACCCCACTATGAACCCACTCACCCAGCTCTCAAAGGCCAGAATTTTGCTCTTGCCAGATCTCCCCTGTCCCTTCACCGGCTTTTCTCCTTCCAAAGAAGCAATATTTAAGAGGAGGAATTTGTGTTGTAATAAAAATAACAAAATTTAACTGAACTCATTTATTTGTCTCTTTTACTGTCTTAGCTGCTGGCATCTCTTCTGTGGTGACTGAAACACTCTTGAGTTACAAGTGGGATTAAAAAGAAAGGGGACATTCAATTCAAATAAGTTTGAAAGACTGAGGCACAGAGAAATGGAAGGAAGAGTCACTTTTCGAAGCAGAAGAGAAAGAAGGCTATAACCCAAAAACCCAGTGTGAAGGTGACAGTCATTTCCTATTTCTGTGAAGCCTGTTGAGGTTTCTCTAAAGGAAGTGGGGGGTGGGGAGACAGGACAGTTCCTGACATTTTCCTCAGCTTAGAAAGCAGACAAAAGTCATCGGGCTCCTACGTGACTGAGAGGAAGCGCTACGGAAAGCGCGAGCTCTGTGCAGCACCGCGCGCTCCAGGGCCGGGCACCCAGCAGGGCTGCCAGGGCTAGAAACCTTTACCCTTATCTCACCCCACAGTGCTGTTCCCTGAATACAAGGAAAAAAAGCCTAGCTGGATGATAAAATGATTCAGGGAAGGGTTGGAAGGTCCTTGACTCCATTCATCCTGCAGCTTGGGGCTCTGTGGATCCTTCACACTGGAGTGTGCTGTCCTCTGCACCTTCTGAGCACACCTGGGCCACATCTGCTGTGTGGTGACACAAAGACACCCAAACCCCTTCTCCAACCTGGTGAAATGGTTATTCCCAAAAAGCGCCAGCAACAAAAGAGTCAAATGAGATGGCTGGAGAACACATGTTAATTGGTTTCAGGAGATCTTCAAACAAGGCTCAGAAACAAATCAAAGCCATGCAAGGTAACTGTAAAATTTATTGTTCCAAATTAAATTACGGGATAGTTTTTAAACATAATATTTTAAACTTCCATGGAAGCATCCTAGTGCTTCTAAATTATAACTGTGATCAAGGCATGATGTGAAATACTCTGGCTCCCATCCTGCAGATAAGTAAATCAGGCACAATGCAGAGGAATGAAGGCTTGGATGTGTTTCCTGGGAATGGGTGTAAGGACACACATCACCTTGGGCTCTCATCTGATTGATGTCTGTCTCCTTCTTCCCTTTTCCTGGTGAATATAGAGATCATCCATTTGCACAGCAAATGGAGGGGGGCCAGCTACAGAGGTTTTGGTTGTCTTATGGGATCAGATCTCCAATGACTTGGACAAGGACAGAGAACCAAGTGGCAGCACTAGGATGAATGCCAATGGATTCTGCTCCCATTTTTTGGTTAATAGGTATTCAGCTGAGGAGGGCAGTTTTGTGCAGGGAAAAATTCATTATATAAATATGTACTGAGGTGAAGCAAACCGGAATGAAGATTAGAAGGAAGAAAATTCTGGTCTTGGTTCTCAGCTCCTAAAGTATGACATTCTAAGCTGAAATGGTTTGCCTTGTGCTGGAGCCTGATGTGAGGGCCCCATGTTTTTAAGGATGTCATTTTGCATTTGTTGTACCAGTTAGGATTTACATAGCCTTCTGTAAAATCAGGGCCATAAATGTTGATTTTAAACAAAGACATTTCCATAGGATCTTTATTGTCTGTGTAGTGGTAAAGTGCTATGAATAATTTTTCCCAGGTGCTTAAACAGGTGGTGTCTTCAAGGGAAGCAGGGCTTCTTTCATGTTCCCTATAATTTGTGCTGTCTTAAGCCTTCATTGTCAATGTCTTGGGTGAACATTTATGGCTGCCTGAAATGTTCCTTCTCCACAAAGATGCTGGATACCCTGCTCCAAGATTGGAGTAGAAGTGTTACAGTTATTTATTTACCGGGAAGGAAATAACACAGTGGCTCTATTTGCTATTCCTAAATTTATTTTCTCTTCTTTTGTGCAGTGTAAAAATGTTAGTCATCTCCAATGGCCCTTGGATATAAGCTTTCCAAATATATTCTCATACTCTATATAGACGCAGTGATGACACTCCAGCAGTTCAGCAACAGGAAATCTGAAATAGTGGCACTAAATGACAAGGAAAAAAAATCACCAGGGAGAAAACTCTCCATAAAAGTCTGAGGATTATTATGGAGCATTGGGAAATGTTGCCAGTGCTGGACTGAATACTCGTTGAGCCTTCATTTCTCAGACATCATTGATTAAAGGTGGATGGAAAAGTGCCATACAAAAGAGCAGATCCACGAGCTTCAGCTTTGCCTGTTTCCATCTGCTTTGGGGCTGTAAGTGCAAATCTGTGTAACAAAATTGGGATTTTTAATCTTGTGTTTAGGGCCCAAGCAAAAGTGGCTGGACTGAGGAGGGGCTGTGTCACCACCATTAGCACAAGATGCTCACGAGGCTGTGCCCCCTTCATTAGGAACTCCATTCAGAAATGGGAAGCAAACTGCAGCAGCCAGGCTTGAAAATGGGGATGGATGTGACTCCAAGTTTCCATCTCCTTATTCAGTTTTTTAAAAAGCGATAATACTTGCTTTCCTAAGAAACATGTGTCATGGGCTTGGATTTATCAGCGTTTTTAAAAGCAATGGATGTGTCTGCTTGCTGGGATCCATCAATTATGAGGGCATATATAAGCTGTTTAAACATTTCCATGTGGTTTTGGGGTCTCCCTCAGTGATGTCCTGTGTCCATCCTGTCCACGCTCATTTATTCTGGCACACAGAGAATCCATCATGACTGATGACACTGCAGAAGTGAGTGATTGGTCTTTCCCTGGTGGGTATGTGCAGAGATTATCCATCTACACACACACAGAGGGAAAATGCACATAGGTTTTAGTGGGGGATACCTGAAAGAGTTTGTACTGGGATGATTCAAGACATTGATTCTTCAGCCAAAGAGCTCAAAGAAATAAGAAGCAAAAATATGGTAGCATATGAAAATATCACCTCTGCTTCTCCAGCCACATGTAGATCATCCTGAGGGATAAATAATACTACTTATATATACTTATTTATATAGAGTTATATTTATGTGTGTATATATGTGAATGTAAACTTTTTTCCATTAAAGGAAAAGCTATGATTAGGGCATGCAAGCTGAAGCAAACTCCTGCCTATCTATTTTGTTCAAGAACTCTGGAATAATTTTTTTCCTCTTGCTCCTCGTCATTTTTCCAGCCATATGGATTTGCCAGTTCACTGCATCATTGCATGTTTATAACACAGCATTTCTTCAGCAGCTGTCACTATCTCATAATGCCATAGTACATCTTGTATACTGAGTTGCAGGCCACAGTGCTACAGAAAAGAGCTTACACTTAAAAAAAAAAAACAAAACAACAAACTTTGACATCCATTGGGATGCTGGATATAGAAAAGGCAGGGAAAGTGCTATGAACTCTCTCAGATATGTCCATTGTTCCAGCTTTGTGTCAGGGCTTGACATTTATCATCGTGCAGTTTAGGGTACATAAAGCAGAGATAGGCTCCTCTCTCTCCTTGGCTGTCCTGTGTCATACAGCCTGGGAGCCTGACTTGCTAGCTACTTCTAAGCTGTGTTTTTAACTGGGAAAAAGATGGGTGAAACTAGAATAGGTACATGCCCACACAAAAGCTGTGTGCAGATTTTAGAGATTTCAGTGAAGGGGATAAAAGCTGCCCCCAGCCTTGGCCATACATTCAGGTAACAGCTGAGATGCCAAAACGTTGATAGATGTGTGATCTTCTCCCCTGTCTGAAAGATAAAGGATCTGGAAGAGCTAAGATGATGTTGTCTGGAGAGGTTCTGACAGAAGTACTGTCATCTGCCACTGCTGCTGTCTTCCTTGCCCAGCAGCTTTCAGACATGGCCAAGGGCTGGAGCAGTTTCTGTCTGGACTCTCCTGTCCATCACCCACGCTGGGCCAAGACACAGCATCTGCTGAGCACGTGGGAAATGCTGCTCTGGCTGTGTGAGAGCAAGTGTGGTTTTGGGTCACAGAGAAGGGAGACTTTTGCCCTATTTCTCGTGCAATCACCGAGAGCTTGAGATTCATTGTGTTGGGCTATCCCAGCTGAAAAGCTGCCCACACAAGGCTGCATGTTCTGCAGATGTTCAGGCTGCTCAAACTTTTTCAGAAGTTTGGTGTGTGAGACTTTTAGTTCATGCTTATCATTTGACCATCACCAGAACAGGAAGAAAGGTTTGGTGATTTTTGTTGTTGTTATTCTTTCTAATGAATATTGTGACATGATATCTTGAATTATCAGAGTATCATACAGTGTGCTGCAGATAGTGGTTTAATGATGTAACATCCCTTCACAGGAAGTAACCTAAATACCTGGGTAGTTAGATTGAATGTGATCAGGTCACAAAATGGCCTTTCTGGCTCATCTCATGTGGGCCTGTGCGATGAGATTTTCAAAAACCAAACTCAACAGGGAAACATTTCTTCCTGTATTCAGTCATTAGCAGAGAAAGAGCAATTGTACAGTACTAAGATTATCCAGCAGTAGAAAGAACATCCTAATCCCAGACATGAGAGACAGGATGTCCATTAGGAATGGTAGCCACTGATCAATAGTCTAATTTAGCATAGAGAGGTTTTATTGCTCTGGGAGCTGGAAGGAGAAGAGGGAGGTATTGCAGTGTCTTCAGTTCTAGTTCTGTCGCTGATGCACCCCAAAGAAACACTGGCTGACTCCACTGCTTTTCCACAGCCCTGGGATCAAGCAATAATTCTAAACCAGCAGACCATTATGTATTTTGAATGCGTATTTGATTGTGTATGGGGTGGCATAAAGCAAGAAAATCCATTTTTGACAATGACATTTGCCTGCAGTTTATTTCGGATCAAATCCAGCAAATTTCTAGGCCATCAGCAAAGAAAATAACTATGAAAATCTTTTTTCAACCATTTCGTGCCATTTCATTATTTTTTCTATTTTTTTAATTAAAGTGTAGGGATAAAATTCCAAAGCAGAGCTTAAAAAAAAAAAAGTCCTTTCTACAATATGCAAATATTTTCTACAGGGTATTTTTAATGTTTTCAGAACACCTCTGTCCCCCATTGCCCTCCCATGCTTCTCAGAAATGAAGCTTCCAACCGGAAGCTGGTGAAGTGCATCACCTCCATGAGTGAACTCGGCTGCCAAAGGTTTTTCCAACCAGATGAAGGGGTAAAAGTTGCTATTATTACATGAACTAGCTAATTAAGAGCGAGCATCACCAGCAAAACCTTTCTGTGCTGGAATTTCTCTGGGAGTCAGGCAATCACATGAGTGGGAGGTGGCAGGCAGGGTGCTCCTGCTCTGCCTCCTCCCAGGAATTGCTTCCTGTCTAAAGCTGGGGAGGCCATGTCTAACCCAACCCAGGGAAAGGGATAAAATGCTGCTAGCAGAGCCTAATAGATTTTCAAGGAGATTGAGCAGGAGCCACGGAAGGTAGCAGTGAGGCATGGAAAGCAAAAGTACACCAGGCCTCGTTTAATTATCTTTTTCACACTGCATTAATCATCACAAAAACAGGATTATGCCTATTTTTACATCAGTGTTGGAGGGTAATACAACTGTCATTTTGTGCACTGTCTGTCATTAGCAACTGTTAAATTAAAGGTTTGAAAAGTAAAATAATGAAGTCAGACTGCTCCCTTGACCTATTTTTCACCAAGAACTTTTTTCCCTTTGACCTCTGAATCTGGATTTCCCTTATCAAATCATCTTGCTTTCCCCAGCCCCCACAGTCACCCTGGTATTGGTTGTTCCCATGACCTCTCTCTTCAGCTGTCTGGTTTTTTGTGGTGGTTTGACACAGTAATTTTTTTTTTCTTCCTGGAGCATCCCCAATTCCTTCACTACAGAAATCTTCCTCCTTCTCCAGTTGCTCTTCCAGCACCTCTGCTGGTGCCTCCTGTGAGCACAGGCTCCAGGTTCCCTCAGAGTCTGCTCTGGGGCTCAGCTCAGGCCCTGTCCCACCAGCTCAGTGCCCAAGCCTTCATCCCTCCCTTGCACCTGCTCCCTGTTTATGCCTCTGTTCCTTGTAGGTGTAAAAGGTCCCTTATGTGCACATTCTTACTTGTCTTTCTCCTTCTCTTTACTTCTCCATTGCTATTTTTCTCTCTAACTTCCTCACTCTCCTCCTCCTCTGTCCCTGCTTCCTCCTTTTTGCCTCCACACTTGAAATAATTTAAATCACTCATTTTTTTTGCTGTGGTCTCCATCCAGATGCAGCCATGATCTGGTGCTTCTAAAAGAGGCACAGAAATTTGGCTTTCTCTGTGCTTAGAGTCTGGTTTAATGATGTGGGATCAATGCTCACCCCCACAAGGGCAATAAATGAGTTATGAAGTTAAATATACCTTTTACTACACTTGCATAATTATTCTTCCTACACTCTGAGAGGTAGAGGTTCTCTATTAAATTTAACTGTAACAATTGTCTCAAGGATGTCTCAGGCTGACTGTTGCAGCAAAACACGAAGTTTTTGGTGTTCTTAAAAGAACTGACCTTGCACTTCACCGGGAATTACCTTGGTCTAAATTTATGGGACAGGGATGAAAAAAATAAGTGTGTGATGTCCTCTTGGGTGGAATTCATCCTAAGCTTCTCCACTCCTTATAGTCCTGAATCAGTACAAACCCTGGCAAATAGCTCACCTGCACACACCTGTGCTTGCTCTGCATTAGCTCTGACTTGGAGGTACAGAGGTGTGAGAAGTGCAAAGTTAGGCAAAATTCCAAGCTGATTTGTAAGATGCTGGGTTTTTTATGGGGGTGAAATGATAGGACATAAGTCTGAAATCCAGACTATGACAATTTCCAGTGATTTAAGGGTACAAAATGAATCAGATCAGTCACAGCTCTGGTTTCAGAGGAATGTGCAGGAGTATATCTTCCCACATTAACATCCCCTGACTGTGATCAGTCTTTATCACCCAAACCTCGACCTGAACAGTGGACAATCGACTGCAGCTGTTTCTACTTTACTAATTTGATCTACCTAAGGAAACCACTCTTGCAGGAACTCTAAAGATGAAAAATAGCACCAATTATATTCTCTAATACAATTGATTTCTTAGTACCCGTGTGTATGGTTCTGATTCTGTACAATTCTGCTGCCAACTCAGTAAGAAGGGATTTTATGATGGTCTCAAAACTTTCTTTCCAAAGACTGTGTATGAACACACTGCAAAGCTATGTACATAGGCAGATACTTCACAACTGAATAAATAAGATTAACTGTATTCAGATCCAAAATTTTACCCATTTTTACAACAGTGGATCAAATAAATGTAGCAAACCCTCTTTTTGGTTCTTGTAGTTTCCATTTTAGCGTGCTCCCATGTGCAACTTTCACTGCAGTTGGCACTGAAGCCAAATCTGCTCTTCTGCTAGTGAACCCACAGCAAAGGCATTGGGAGGCAGCTGAGATCTCTCACATAACTAAAAAAAAGCTGTGCTCATAGAGTATCTAATATTACAGTGTAAAACCCAGTGTGTTTTAAGATTAACCCAAGCATTTCCCTTCTCATGCCACTGAAGAGTCACCTCTGGAACTCACTGACACCTTAGAAAACTTCCATTGGGCACAGTTACACAGGTATGTATTATAACACTCGTGTTCATAATTGAGGGTTTTATAGAGGACCTAAACCTTGCTGTTTCATCCAGGAAATCAGTATCTGGTTATGCTCTGAGGAAGTGCCTGTGCAAGTAGGTTACTCCAGCAGGTCGCTGCAGCCGGTATTTTTCACCTTGCTCCAGAGAGGGTGGGAGGATCTAGCAACTGATGAAGACAGGATAGCAGACAAGACAGAGCTTTGGCTTGATTCCATATGATAATTTCAGTGTAATTGTTTTGCCTTCAGGCTGCTGTATCTGATTAGACCAGTCTCTCGCTGATCCAAGGTTAGGAGAATGCAAAACCACTGTAGTGTTGTGCTAAACACAATGCAGCCAGACCAAATAATCTGGGCCAGTTACCCGTGCAGATCTGCAGATAGAAGCACACATGCATGTTTTGCATGAGGAACATAACACACAGTAGCTCCAAATTTGGGAGGAGGATTAATAATTTGTTAAGATAAAAGTTGTGGTCTCTACAGTAGGTTGGGTAATCATATAAATAAATGTAAAAGTCCATTTTAGAGCAGCCTTCTTTTAATACTAATTGGATGCAAAAAATCTTATCACATTAGTAACCTTCATACCTTTATAATAAGTCTTTTATTGTATTAGCTAGCTTGGTTTTCACTAATATGATACGAAAGACTTGCTAATATATTAGGAAAGTCACTAACACTATTAATTTACTAGATAAATTACTTCTCTATCTTGGAACTTTAAATGAAATGGAATTCACTAATCCTAATTGGTTTGCCTTCTACCAGAATTATTTCCCATTAGTTCAGCATGTTTTCTTTTTTCATACTTGAACAGAAGAGATTTCTTAAACTCAAAGCCTTGGGGTACAGTATATGGGTTTATTAATTATCAGGTATTCATTCAAGGGGGTTAATTAAGCAATAACTTTCCATTGACTGGAATATACAAAGGAATAAAAGGCTTGACTTGTCCTGCTGATTAAAGCACTGAGGCCGTTGTGTCATCATTTTGCTCCATTTGATTGTGGGGGAATAAAGATTTTTCCACTATTTAGCACAGAGCTCAGAGCCCCCATTCCTTATGTATAGAAACTTTGTTGGTTTGTTGATTTTTGTCCTTTTTTCCTCCCCCATCTCTGCCTGGCAATGAGGGTTGTGACCTTCCCTTGCGGCTGTGGATCTTGGTGCTGTTATCCACTGCAATGCAGTAACAGGAGCTAAATCCCCTGGGAAATGAGGAGCCAGTGCTGAAGGCAGCATCCTGCTGAGTGGGTTGGGTATCTCACTGTAAGCACATGACACTTCTGCTGAGGGGATGGTACTTGGCTGTGTATTGGCTTCCAGGCAGAGTTTATGGTGTTGGCTTTGATGTTTGGGCCTAATTCAAACCTTTTTGGAATCAGTGGAAGGACTCTCCATGTGCTTCAATTGATTTTGGATCGGGCCCAGCAGCCTTGGAATAGCTTGTCTGTGTGAGAGACACCCTCTCTTCTCTGGGGATGTTGCCTCATCGTTTGAGAGGAGCAGCATGTCAGCTAGAACAGCTCCTTTTGGGAAGGGGTTGAGCTCCTCTCAAATGAGGAGTGAGACTCCTGCAAGGGTTACTTTGGTCCCATGGTCACCCTGCAGGAACTGGAATCTGTTGCCTTTTAGGACATACCTTTGAGAAGTGGATCCTTTGAGGGTGTGAATTAATATATTGGAATAGGTGAAAGAGAAACGGGGTTTTCCTAGAGTTTCCCCAGGTCCCACTGAACTCCATTTCATGTAGCAGCCTCCCCGGGGCTGTGACAATCTGTTTTAATTAGAGCTGTCTCTGAGCATCTCTTGATTATGCTGAGGAATGGGGCTGCAGAGAGAATTCAGCTGACCCAAGCTGTGGGAGCGCAAAGGCCATCGTCACGCAGGCCTCCCACGTACCCTCATTTGCACTGAGTGAGGCTCCAGCCCAAGCCAGCTTGCTGCTGGCCAGGCTCTGGAATCCATTTAGAAAAGTTTGTGGTTGTGTCTGTGTGTTGGTAAATGCATATGATGCACTGGCTGGGGCTGCCTGAAACTGCAATCAGCCCTGCATCACTGAGTCAGCGCATCCCGAAGCCTGAGCACATCTCTGCCCAGGGGAAGCAGGGCTGCTCGCCACCACGCCCTGGAGGGTGGGGCCTCCGGGTACCAGCCAGGAGCCCACTCGTCCTGGGCAGAGAGAGAGAAAGAGGTGGAGCTGCAGGCTGGAAAAATGTGTGATATTAGAGTGACTGCTGAGTTTATTCCCCAACAAGCGTTAGCTTGCTTTTCTTCTTGATTGTTTTGGTGATTGTGGCAAAGTGCAGATGTTATGCAATGGGAGGACTGGTAACACTGGTCACTGCCAACTGTAGTGCCAGGAGTCGTTTATAAGCTTCCCCAGCAATGAGCTCTGTCAGCACATGCTTCACCTCGTTGTTGCCATTGCAGGCACCACTGTTGAGCCAAGCTGTGCTGTGACTGAGGCACCCCTTCCACACCAGCCAAATGGGAGAGGAGCTTCTTGCCCCCGTGAAACCACTGTGCTGTGCCCTTGCTATGCTCTGTTAACTCTTGCAGATGAGCTCTGCAGCTCAGCTAGAGAAGCCAAAATTCCAGCATCACCTTACCGAGAGGGACGTTTTGGTGAAACGAAAAGGTTTCGAAATCCCAGCAAGAAGGGTTGTAAGATTGCCTTGAGTGCTTGAAATAATGTATGTATACATATATCTAGGTATACCTGTATAACTGCATGAGCCAAATGACTTGTTTTGGCTTGCTTATCATTCTAAGACATAAAACAGGTAATCTAGCTTTATTTGACACCTACAATAATCATCCAAGAAAATGAGAGGCTCTGTAATGGAGATCTATAAACAGGTCTTGCAGGTCATTCCCACCAGCTGGCTCTGCACACCAGGGCTCTATGGAAACGTGACTATAAACACTGTGTTGGATCAAGAGCTGCTCTACTGACAGAAGAGACGAACACTAAAGCAGTACAAAACTGAGTAAGTCTCAGAAAATGATTCACTCTCTTAATTAATTTTCCATTTTGGTTGGTGGAATGCCCTTAGGTGGCTGCAGAGGGCTCGAGTTTCTTCTCTCTGGGCAGAGTTCACCTTTGCACAAGGACTGGGAAACTCTCCTCTCCCACCCTCCACACACTGAGAAGCCCAGGCAAGATCCTTTAAGGGAATATTTTCCTCTACCCAAATCATTCTGAATCACACTAATTTCTTAAGGCACAATCATATGTGGCTCAGAGGCTTATTTAATTGCCAGTGCAGTGCTGTGCTGGGAAGCCTGTAGCCTTGCTTTGTTAAGCAATGCCCCTTTCCCATCTCATGGAAAGTATCCCCAAGTGCAGTTTTCTGTCCTGGCAGCCCCCAGTAAAAGCAGCCCTGTGTGTGAGCAGCCCTTCTTGCAAAAGATGCAGCATTCCCAGCTGCCTTCTGCTGGGATTTTTCATTCCCTGGGTGCACCAAGCACTCGTACAATAAAGCAGAGCAGGGGAGAAGACCTGGGCATGCGTTCCCTATCCGTGCAGGATCCAAATGCCTCTGGTTCCATCTTGTACCACGACAGCTGGAGCAAATTCATGCAGCAATGCCAACGTCTGCAGAGTGCTTTTCTGTCAGGTTTGTGTGGTTGTCCAAGTTCAGTAGAAACAGTTTGCTTGCTTTCTTTTGGATGATAACTAACTGAAGGCTCTGCTCCAGCCGTTTCTTCCATGATTTACAGCCACATCCTTAGGCACAGTTTTCCCACTGAAATCCTTCACTCCCATCAGGAGACAGGATGACAGGAGTGGAAAGAGCCCCCATGTCATGCCCCAGGCCATCCTAGGGAGGGGACAGGCAATCCTGAGCCTTATCTCTCCCAGGTCTTCCCCTACAATATGCTTGGAGAAGTGACTAAGCTGGGGAGAGGAGCTGGAGCAACATGAGGTAGATGTGTAGGAGGTTGCCATTGGAGCTGTTCCAGCTTGTGCTGGGAGTCACCTTGACCCAGAGCTACATAGGAAATGTAAAACTGAATTTCTTCTTTCCATTTCTGCCCCATAAACTGCACAGCATAAAAATGTATCACTTTCTTATTTTCAAATAGCTTTTCTATATGCATTATTAATGTAACTAAAACCCAAACCCTCAATTTATCACTCCCTGGATGCTTGCACTTAGAAATGTGTGTTATATCATTGTCTGTTTAGAGATGGTGTTAAGTTCTAGCTTGAAAAGAAAGGTGTGGTGTTGGCAACTGTGTCTTTCCTGAGAGGACACCAAAGTAAAGTGTTGGGTTTTTTTTCAGGACAGAAGTGTGTAAGGGTCTCCCCTGATATGGGTGTAGGGGGACATCAGGATAAAGAGAGGGCATGGCCCTTTTTACTCTTTACCACCAGGCAGGAGCTACAATTTGGCTACTTCTGCCATTGAGCCTGCATTAATGCGATTCCATTTTTCCTCCTTCCAATATTTTATTGATAAATATCAGTTTAAGACCTAAAATAGCCCATTAATAAATCATGGATATTTTTTCCTATCATGCTTTCATCTGGTTAAGGCCTAAATTTCTACTGCCCTGAGGAAGACTTTGATTAGAGCTCCTTATGGTACCAGAGATGGAAGGTTTATGCAGCTGGAGGTTTTTAGCAAACCGTCAGAAGCTTTAAAGTTTCATTTTGCTCCTGAGAAAAGCTGATGGCAGAAGAATAGGTTCCCAGACTCAAACTGGTAGAAAATTACTGACAGCCCTAAGAAACCAGGTAGGGGCTGCAGTTTTGACACAGTGAGGATTTTAATGTCAAGATTCCCATGAAAGCCATTTGGGTAATGACTTCACAGGCTTTTCACAACCTGTCTTAGATGGATTTGAGCAGCAGATCTGTGCTAAAGGGGAAGGGGACATGACTCCCTTTCCCTCTGAGGAAGAAGGAAGGTGCAGACTATGCAGCTGTTGGCTTCTCTACAGCTTGGTGTGGCCACAGGGCAGGGACCACCCATTGCAGAGACCTGTGAGGGATGTGCCACCTGCCCAGCCATTTGTCCCCAGGAGGGCTCACCCTGAGCAAGGTGTGCAGCAGTGCAGTGACCCTGAGCCACCTGGGCTTTGGAGCTCATCAGGGCTCATGCAATGCCAGGGTGGAGGCCACAACACCTTGGGCCCCAGTCTGGCTTCTGCCAGGTGGGGAAACAGCTCTTTAGAGGCTGAGGGTGGGAGCAGAGCAGGGCTCACATGCACGGCTTGTGGAGGTCTGTCTGTGCCTGCAGGCAGGAGTCAGACAAGAGAGTTGAGCTGAAACTGGGAGAAATTGCTCCTGCAGCACTCTGAGCTGGGGTGTGAGGTTTCATTTCCAACATCTAGAACCTGCACTTGGGAGAAGCTGCCTGTTCAACCATGGGCTCTGTCAGCAGGGCTGGGATTTGCCTCCCAGGATCAGCAGCCAGCGTCAGGACATTGGTGTGCCAGGCAGCAAAGGGGTCCCTTCTCCAAACATCTGCCCCCAGCACCCCACTAGAGGAGAAAAATATGAGCACAGGGAATTAAAGTGACAGCCCCTGTGATCTGGCATATGTCACTGCCTCTGAGGCTGATTTAACTGGGCAGCAGGTAGAAAAGACAAATATTCACTAGAGGAGCTGGAGAAATGGAGGCAAGGCAGAATGAGATAAAACCTCTTCCAGAGAGTGTTTTACAGTGTGGTTCCTTGGGGGGCTGGGAAGGAAGGAGCCAGTTTGCCATAAATGGAAAAAGGCTTGAACTGTCATTAATTTACCTTGTCTGGGCTTTTTACCACATTTCCATGCATGAGAAAAAAATGCACCAAAACTCACATGTTCGTTATTCTTTAACTACACAAGAGATAACTGGCTCATAACAGATTAATTTGGCTGTATATTTGCCCAGAGCATGGAAGGCCTTGTGATGGACTTCTGCTTCAGATGAAATAATCAACCCAGACTGAAAGGGCAATTTTTGTAAAGGCAATATGAAAAAAACAGGCTGCTGCTGTCTGAACTGCCTGCCTCCTGCAAATTAACAACCTAAAGGAGAGGTTTGCTTGGAAATCTGTAGAAAGGAGCAAAGCTCCACTGCTTGCACTGAGCCAAATGGGCTCCAGGAGCAGTGAAGGCAGCAGCTTTCCCAAGGCTGCTGGTCACTCAAAGTTGATCTGGGATGTGACAATCAACCCAGGTTCTCTCTGGCTCACACTGTGCCAAAAGGAGGTTGGGAAATCAGCCTAAATTTACCATTTCTAGCACCAGTTGTAGATGTGTGGGTTCTGCAATGTATGCCTGTACCAAATGTAATTTGTCCTCTCAAAAATGGTGTCAGCAGCAGAAGAGTCACTGAAAGGTTTGATCAGCCTGAAGCCAGAACTCACATAATCACTTTTGTTGTGTAAAAATTAAAGCTGATAGAAATGACAGGATTCCAGTGAGGGCCTGAACAGTCCCTAGGCTCAAGGATTCTTGGATTAAGGGCTAGAGTCTGCTAGGAAATCGAGGCTAAATTTTGTTCTTTCCCCTTTGTAGTGTTGCCTATACAGAAAAAAAAAATACTTTGAAGGAAGCAAAGTGTATATATACTTCTGCAGCCTAAGAGCTGGTTTCAGTCCTGAATACTTTTATGAAGAACTCAATAAAATGCATTTGCAAACATAATTACAGAGGCAGCAATGTCCTCTAATAATGGATTATATAAAGCATGTTATGGAATACATTCATATCAACTTCTTGGTGAATTATACTACCTGCTGTAACCAGGTGTTATAAAAACAATTATGGCTCTGTGGGAATTACTGCCACAAACTATGTACCCTTTAAATAAAGTACAATTTCAGGTGGCTGTAAAAGGTGCTATAGACGGTGGTGAAGTTATTTTGGACATGCTGGAGCCAGCAGCGAGGGAGGGGAAGCCGTTCTTGGGGAAAGCAGGGAGATAAATGGTGCTTCAATGTGCATTGGCTGACTCTTGGCTCAAGGCCTACAGGTTGGTCCAGCTGCCCTTGTGGGGCCACAATATTTTGTCCTGGTTTGTAGTCCCAAATTCCCATCCAAATGTGAAGCCCTTTGCTCACCTAACTAATGAATGAAAAATAATTGAGACCCTAGTCCTGAATTATTACCAAGCATTTATGAAGTTGTTTAAATTTGCTGGATTCCCCCATGAAGGTTTTATTCAAAGCCTTTTCAGTTGAATGGAAATTTACTGTTGAATTGTGCAATCTCTGGATAAAGTCTTGGTTTAATTTTGTGAGATTATTTCTTTAGGGCAGAAGGGATGTTATTCTGAGTTATTAGGTTGTGTATTTTGCTGTGTCATCAGAAAAACAAATGGATTTCTTCTTCTACTTCCTCATCACTAAAAACAGCCTCTAGTAAAAGATAAGCAGAACCAGAACAGATAAAAAGGAAGCCTCTTCCCTTTTCTCCCAGCACTGAGCCTTTACCCAAAATCTATTTTTTTTTTGTATGGTTCCTGTTGTTGTTCATATATTTCCTAGTTCTGCATAGGACAGGGAGCACAGTTGCAACTACACAAGTTCCCATCGTGATGTTTCTTTGCTATTCAGAAAAAACCTTTTTCTTTTTTTTTTTATCTTTTTTTTTTTTTTTCAAAAATGGATGTGTTTAAGAATGCAGCTGCAGAAACACACTCCTCAATGCATCAGATGCAAGTTTTTGAGGATGAAATGCACCATACAGGAGGCCCAAAGCCCAGCTTTCTGGAACCAAGGACCTGCTGCTCTCCAGTATATTTTCCCTATGAAATCCAAGTAGATTGTGGTGCATAACCACTGTTATGAGACATGAGATTGGGATGCAGCTGGGACATATGCATAGACACAGAAATTGAGATTTATTTCCATGCAAGCAGCTACCCTGATAATTTGCAAGTACATCTTTCCTCCAAGGACCTGAAAGCACTTCACAAATGTTGGAGGCTCAGAATGTTCTTGCACTTAAGTAAACTCCTTCTTAGAGAGGTTAAGTGATTTATTTGAGGTTTCTCAGTAAATCAGAGGTAGAGGTAGGAAGTGAAACAAGATCATGACTACAAATGACATCCTTTAACCTTTGGAGGTGCTACTGTGTACAAAGGCCTGACCCCACCAGCCTCACTCATAGGAGCAGTGTCTCTGAAGTTAATGGGATGACTGGCGTGAGAAAAGGGCTGCAATATTTGCCTCTTTAGGCCTTTCTCCGTGAAGTGTTTAATATTTCCCCAGAGGTAAGTTTGGCTTCACCTCCTACAGAGTGTCTTGTAGCAACAACAACAGCAACAGAAAAGTCAGCCCCATTTTCTTCCTGTTGTGCTCAAAATCAGGATCCAAGGCAAATGCTCTCTCTGGGCAGGCGCTAAGCCACGGGGACCTGAAGAGATTTGGTGTTTCTTGGAAATGGGCTTTGACATCTCTGCTTTACTTCTTCACAGGGAAAGAAGAGATTTTGGGACATAGTATGGACCTGCAAAAGTCTGGCACTACCCCAACTTCAGCAATCACAAAGACTAATATGTAAGAAAGACTGCACTAAAAATATAATGTAAAAATATATCTTTAATAAAATGAGACCAGAATTCCCAAATTCTTTTTTCTTCCACTGCAGAGAAAAAAAAAAAAGGTTTGTGGCTACAAGCCACTTTTTGCCTAGTTAAATCTGCGTGCTTCTTATTCCACTTCTTTAACAGGCTTGAAATGAATGAAGAGGTAGCAGACGAGCGAGTGACACAGGCAGTAAATTATGTAAGTTCCATAAATGCGTGGCAGTGGCAAGCAGGTTTCAGCGCTAATGCAGGCGGCAGAGATTCCTGCCGCTCGCTCGGGTGGGAAGGAGGGAGCCTGCAGCATCTGAAGAGAAACGACTGAATCCAGCGCCTGCTCCACGTCCAGCAAAGGGGAAACGACTCCTGAAACCCGCACCGGCGACAATTCCCCCTCGCTTCGACTTCGGCGACAAAGGGAAAGAGATCATTAACAGCGAGCGAGGAGAGTTTGTGGAGGAGAGAACAGAAAAAGGGAGGGAAAAAAAAAAAGAAAAAAACCCCTCACGCTGTTTAACTCTGGAGTTTTTAAAAGTGCCCTTGTTTGTTTTCTTGGCAGAGGAGCGCAGCGTTTGGCACCCATCCTTGGAAGGTGGCCCAGCTGTTGGAAGGCTGGGGTTGGCCCTTCCACGCTGTTGCTAAGCCGATGGCCCAATAGCCGGCGGGGCGCTCCACACCCTCCGCGCTCCGGCCGCATCCAGCCCCCAGCCCGCCCGCATTAAAAGCTCCTTTTCTCCCACTTGCTAATAATAATAATAATAATAATTCAGGAGAAATTAAAAAAAAAAAAAAAAAGAGAGCCGAAAAAGTGCGGAGCGTATGTAAGCAAAGCCTCCAAAGCGGCTCTTGCCAGGAGCTGAGCAGAGAGAGGGGAGCTGGGGAGCACCAGCCCGTGCCCGGCTCCCGCTGGGCTGGATGGGGCTCAGCGCTGGGCTCCGGTCGGACTCGTTCTGCGCTCCCTCCCTCCGCTCCCACAGCCTCAAGGTATAGGGCAGAAACAAAGGGATTTTTCTCTCCCCCCCACCCTTCTCCTTTTTTTCTTTTTTAATAACTTTATCAACTCCGAACCCCAGGATGATTTGTGTGTTTCATACTCTCTCTGTGCTTTTACTCTCGGTTAGAACTTGGAGGCTTTCCATTTCTCTGGTAAAAACTCTTTTTTTTTTCTTTTTCTTTTCTTTTTTTTCCCCCCTCTCTCTCTTTCCCCCCAGTTGTTTGTGGTTTTGCTTGAAAGGGCATTGTTAACTCTTTCACCTCCTGGCTGGAATGGGCTCTCTTGGCTGAGCTATTTTAGGTATTTCTGGAGCAGCAGAATAAAGTGCTGGGTTAAAAAAAACACAAATTGAAAAAAGAAGAGCAGTGATGGAAAAGATTTACATTGAAACTGCTTCTGTAGGATAACCCCAGCTAGATAAGCAGAGCCCCTGTTATGGATTTACAGGAGCCCTCACCACTTTTGCAAGGCACAAGATGAGGCCATTCCAAATTGGTGCTCAAAAGCATCGCTTTAAGGGGCAGAAGGTGAGAGGTTTGGTAAAAGCATGGGAGGAGGTGACAGTCCTGGTTGGTCCACAATGGAGAGGCCACCACATGCTACTGCTGGACAGGGCTGACACCCTTCCCTGGCACAGTTTGTGCACAAAGCCTTGCTTTTGTGAGAAAAACTGGGAATTCTGGGCTTCTTTGCTGCCTAACTACAAAAAAGGGAAAAGGTGCACGTTTGCACCAGGGCTCTGTTCAGTGCCATGTCACACTTGCCTGTGGCTGAGCATGAAGTCCTCAACACACCAGGGACACACATAAATCGTGGGAAAAGCTGCACAAATTCTCACTGGAAGTTGTAAAACGCAGAGGATTGATTTTCCCTGTTGCCCATAGGAGATGAGGGACTGGGAAGTTGGCATTTAAACCATTTTTTTCCCCTCCTCATCTCCAGTTGCAGCTGCAGACAGTGGGTATGGTCTCTCCCCCATGGGGAGGCTGGGCTGGGTGTTCATGTCCATGCCTGCACTGCTCCAAGAGCTTTCCCAGCTGAAGTCCTGGAGCTTCGAGGGAATGCTAGAAACAGAGATGACTTCAATATTTGGCAACAGATAGGATAAGTTATCTTTTTCCTTTTAAATAGAGTGTGTTATGCAAGCAGGTTTTATTATAATTACATTATTTCTGTAGATTATACAATAATCTTGGAACCAATAGGAATGTAAATTTAGTATTTCATGCTATTTGTGAATTAAACAACACAGCATTTCTTGTATACCTCTCAAAGCACACAAAAAATCCCCTCTTATATTTGCACACCCTGTGGTAATTAGCACTTAGTATTTTTCCTTTTTAGACTTAAAAAAACCCCTCTTATATTGGTTAAAACAAGTGCATTTTTTTCCAGCATTCTGCCCAGTATGATTGCTGTTCCTGAATGTATCTATGCATGTTAGCATGTATGTTTGTTTTGCCTGTTAGTTCAGTTTTGTAGAACAAATGGAGAAAACGAAAATATAGATTTTTAACCGCAACAAGATTCCCTGCAGACAGGATTTTTTTGTACAGCTATAGAAATGCAGCAGCTCAGAGGAAGAGCACAGCATGTAATTCTACATACATCACAGCCCTTTTTTATTACTCTTACCACAGCAGCTGAATGGAGAATTACAAAAACGATGTCCCTGATTCTGTAAAGATTTTAAAAAGAGGCTTAACTTTAGGCACACAGGTAACTTCAAAGGGAGTTAAGTGAAACTAGAAGTATTTCATGACAGATGCCTGCATTAGAGAAAATGATCTATTCAAAACTTCATCCAGAAGTTCTGGAATTACGTTAATTGACCTCGGTGAGCCAAACAAAAGCTCAGTTGAGATTATTTTCAGAATTTAAACCCAACACTTTTGCAAAATACAGCCCAGTGTAATGGATATTGCTATGATTGCATATCTGCTGGTTTTCTACAGGCAAAGGGTGAAATCCCAGCACTGCGGAAGGGAGTGGGAGCATTGCTATTGATTTTACTGATGCCAGAATTTTGCCCAAAACACTAACACTTCCTCTGGCTCTGAGTTTCCTTCTATCAACTCTGACATTGTTTTCTGCACCTCTGCTGTCACATTTTATGGGGTGCAAGAGCATTTTAAAATTAACAGTGGGCTTGAGCTGCAGAGCATGGCTCATGGATCAATTCTCTGAATCCACCTGACAGAGTTTGATCAGGTGTTTGATTCCAGCCCTCTGCACAGGCACACCTCTTCCCACACTCTCAATTTTGTTGGCACACCTGTTGTGACCCAGGTGGGAAATTTTCTGCATTTAGCAAATCCTGGTCTAATGGGGCAAACTAAGCATCAATTTTGTTTCACCACGAGGAGCAAGCTACGTCAAGTACTGCACATCACTTGGTGATCATGCTAAAGCCACTGCGACAAGAAGCCACCTCAGCAAGCTGTCATTTTAATGTTTTATCCACTTTCTTTTTGTGTGTGTTTGCTCCACATTTCAGCAAAGCCTCATCTCCCCTGCCTGCTGCCATCGGCTACGAGGCTGCAGCAGAGCCCCGTCTCCAACATGTCACATAGAATGAACCAGGAAAACTCCTCACAAACCCTTCTGATCACTGGCTTCCAGAGGAAAATTCCCTCCTGGCCAGAGGGAGAGGAGGACAAGTGAGACAGTGGAAGGTGACACCTGCACGGGGGCAGCATTCCTGCAGCCAGGAGCGTTATCCTGGTGGTTTTCTGCAGGACAGGGAGTGATCCCCCCCTCTGTGCCCCCCCTGCCACAGCTCTGTGGGATGCCCCTGCCCATTTGTCACTCCAAACCAAGCTGAACAGCTCCACTGTAATACTACAAATTACAGCCCTTCTAGATCATAATTTTAAAGCACTTAAGCTTGTGTTGTCTTTTAGCTTTTTGTTCATCTAACTAGTTAAGTTTCTGAAGTCCTAATCTAGTTCCCATTTAGACAAAGAAAAGGATTCCTTTCTCTGTGATGTGTTATACCCCAGGAAGCCAAAAACTTTGGTGTCTGCCTTAGAGATGTATATCTTATTGGCATTAACAGCTCAACCTGTAGATTTTTCTTCATCAGTGGGGAAGTTTTATTCTTATCCCCATTTTACAGGATGAAATCTCTTATCCAGTAAAGTATGTGAGCATGTGCCAGTTTCAACAGAGCTGGTGGAATCTTTCCAGGATAGACAGCTTTTGCCAAAAGTGCAATTTGAAGTGGAAAACTATTCACAAATTCTGGTTGAATGTAATGCAGAGTTTTGTCAGAAGGAAAATCAGGGGAAATACTTTTCTCAGGGAAGTTTAAATGTTTCATTTCAGTATTTTCAAAATAAACAATATAATTTTCACTTTTCGTGTGCCGCTTAGTTTTCAAAATTAACAATATAATTTTCACCTTTCTTATGCCACTTAGTTTTCAAAATTACCCATTTTACTTCATTACTGTCTTGAAAATAACCTGGTCAATTGAATATTAGACTCCCAGTAAGAGAGTGAATTGTCACTGCTCATAGTTTCATTTTGATGTTTTGAAATGGAGGGTTTGCTAGCTAGAATATTTTTTGTTTAAATTTTGGATTAAAAACAATATGAAAACTTTGATTCTAGACCAAGCAATGCAATCTGGGCTGACCCAGAATGAAACTTGGGGGGGGCTTTTATGTCTGTTCTGCCGACACTTTGTGTGTTTCAGGTTGAACCTCACCTGAATCATTTTTGCAGTTTGCTCTTCAGCCACCAGACCGAAGGGAACACGTCCGTGCAGCTCCAGCTGCAGCAGTTTCACAGCTCTATTGTTTTCACTTGACTCCTGTGAAACTACCTGTGCTGGGAGCCAGCCACGTGGCTTTGAGTCTCCCTGAATCGATGCCCAAACAAACTTTGGGAAGTCAAACCAGGTGATGGGCAGAGCCCAGCAGGGAGCCCCAGAATCCTGGCTGGCTCTCTGCTGCTCTGAGTTCAGGACCCTTCTTATCCTCCAGGTTTGCACAGCTCCCTACAACACATCTGGCTTAAGAGGGAAGAATGGGGGCTGAAAGGGGAATTATTTTCTTTTGCAGCTTTCGGTGCCTATGACCCAAATTGGGGAAGTGTGTAAGCTGAAAGAAATGCCTGGGTGGATTTGAAACTGAGATCTGGGCTACATTTTTCATTGGTTCTTATATTAGTTTAAAATGTTCTTTTCCCTCTTATGAGCATAACTTCCTTTAAATAAATACACAGATAACTTCTCCTAGTTGCCAAGAGTTTTCCCATCCGCTTATAATAGCTCCTCATAATAATGCAAAATAAGCGATAAAACAAAAATGAGTTGAAATAATTTTGCAATGACTACTTTAACAATTAATCTGCTCAGGGAACAGCAGGAACAACAAAGACATAAATTTAAACATGTACCTCTAAATAGCATAATTACCTTTTAAGTTTCAAACTGTACACATGAAAAAGAATTCCAAGCAGCCAAGAGAAAAGGAAATATGATCCAAAGGATGCTTGCTACACACCAAAATATTTTCCAGCAAAGTAAGTTTTATGAACTTCCCAATGCCAGGCGATGTGTATCTGCAGCTCACTCATTCTGCCTCACTTTGTTGCTCTGTGTGACAAGCTGTAGTCTGATCTAGCCTGACATGCCATGGTATGCACAGCACACATATATCATGATAAGACAGTTGAAAACCAAAGACAAACAGCCCCAAAGAGAGAGCTGAACAGCATGATCCAGAGCGGCCTGCATCCATCAGAGGGAGGGTATTTGGGATGGCACACCTTCCCCTTGCAAGTAAATAAATACTGATTGCACGCTGCACTGGGAGTGAACGAGATAACGCAGTGTTCCCACGGACAACTTTGTTTCTTCTCCTCCGTGTGTATCAGTTATATTCTTTTTCATGACATCCTTTTTTATCAGTGTAGTGAAAAAACAGGGTGTCTTGGCCTGGTAAACCCCAGTGAAATGAGAAGATAGAATCACTTGCTGCTTGCTGGAGAAGGAGACGAACCCAGCTGCTGCTGCTGCTGCTGCTGTAACACAATTCTCCAGCAGTGAAGATCTTCTGTTCTTTATTACATTGGTAAAAGCACCAGGAATTCCACTGGCTTCGTTTCTGGCCAACTTCAGGTTCCTCTTTCCAGGACACAAAATATTTCTGGGCTATAACTGAAGTGGTTTTGTTGTCCAGGATTCCTCTGGCGAAGGGGATGAGCTCTTCAGTGTTTGAGGTTCTGAGAGCAGCTACTGCCCAGCTGAAGCAATGTTAGTTGCATTCCCATTAGTAAAAAGCTCAGTAGGAAACAGGTGACTTTCTGTCTTTTTTTTTTTTTTGAATGAAGGTGTTGGTAATTATGACAAAGAGCTCACTTTGAAGGGGTGGTTATAAAACACCACAACAAAAACACATCTGTTTTGTTCCTCGTGTCTCAGGTATCACATCTGGGGCGTTTCTGAGGCCCTGGGATGCAGATGTTTACAGCATTACACAGATCTGATTTTCATGACTAGAAAACTGACACATACCAACACAGTGGTTTTTATCACCTTTATTTGGGTCACAAAAAATACAAAACCCAGGGAAACATGGCAGTAATTCATAATAAATTTTTCAGTGTTATTTTTATAAAGAATGATGTTTTGACCAAGTGAAAGCTGCCTTCACTCTGGTCCCTTTGAGTTCAGCATTGCAAGGGTCTAGCTGAGAAGCTGAGAACTTCAATTTATATTAAAGTTTATCTTAAAGTGCTCTTAAAGCTGTGTCTGTGGTGTTGTACTGCCTCACTTTGAGGAACTGGGATGAAGAACTGGGCGTGTGCTGCATCTGCTTGGTGTTTCTACAGACTGTGCAGGATGATCACTCACCCAGAAAGAAACACTTTCCACTCTACATGAGCATCAGTGGAAATGCAGATCGTTTCAGAGCAGTTCTCTTTTTATCATAGAAAAGTGACATTCTCTATGGACCTGCTCCAGAGCCTGATGGTGTCAGTGAAAGGACTCCCATTGAGTTCAGTGTGACTTGGAGTGGTTCCTAAAAATGGGAACAAAGCAGCAAACTTCATAAATCTTCTGATGTGGTCCTTAAAGCGAGAATTCAGACCCCATGGGGCAAAGGTTTGTGATTAGAAAGACAATTTGGCCTCTCTTTCTTCCTGAGCTGAGCCATTCAGGTCTCACTGAAGATTCATTCTTTCAGAAATATCATATGCCAGTCAGCACGAGGGATCGCTGGTCTGTTAAATGCTACATTATGCCTTTTACTTTTCATTATGGTATGAGATTTGATTAAGGCAGTCAATGACCCTGTGCTTAGAAGCAGAAGGGGGGGGGAAAAAAAGGAAAAAGCTAATGGAGCCATAGAGCTAAAATATGTTGCTGAGAAGTGAAACAATTGAAGGTGTGGAGGAGAGAGGAATTATCACAGCACTGTTGGCACTGAAGTGGTGTTGGGAGGCTTTTACCTGCCATAAAGCATATGCTGGCACTATTTCATCCTCCACCTTGGCCATAATGCAGACCCTGTTTGTGTAGGAGGCTTTCCCAGCATGAGAGCAGGGGAGCACACGGATGCCCACCCTCCAGAATCCCAGGCAGTGCTCACCAGCAGCTGCTGCTCACCAGCAGCCCAGTGCCTGGTTATGGCTACACCCCTACACCTTTCCCAGGGAGGTTTTAAAGGTGTTTTGGAAAATAAAAAGAGTTTGTGCCTTTGACAGAAAACCACTTTTATTTTGTTTCCTCCTCTCCCTTTAGACCTCCTGCATGTTGCCCAAAACTTGGTGCTTCACTTGATGTGTCAGAGCCCATTGGGAAGGAAGGACTGCTCTCCACACAACTCCCTGTCACAACTCTTTCAGCATTTTGATTCAAGGGAGTTTGGCTTTGTCTGTCCCTGGGTGCACTGGAGGTGTCTGTCTCCTGAGGCTCATGACGTGAACCCTCGTGCTGACGTGTGGAGCCTCTTCTCCAAGCTGCTCTCTATAAGTCATTCAACCTTTTAATTTGATTAGGAGGTTAATTTGCATGGTGCTGTGCATATTCTTTTACTGGAATATATATACTATGAAATGTATGATGTAAGTTAACCCAAAGCTAAAGAGGCCAATAAAAGCCAGTTCCTTAAGGAGGAAGAAAAAAGAGCAGAGCTCAATGGAAGAAAAGCTTGGTCTCAGTCCAGAGTCCTGACTCATTGTTAGCCTCCAGAGCGTCCTGACTAGCATCAACGTGTCCTGGAAGCAATGTGATTTTCCTACTGTATTAATGAAAAAATAATAAAATGTAATGCTAAAACAATAGGACATACCAGAAAAATTTCCACTGAGGAATGGGGCTCTGTAATAAGCTCATGTCAGAATGATTTCCATCCTGTTTGCAGAATCTGAGCATATGGTGGATTGACATGACTTTGTGCAGGCTGTGGAGAGTGGAGCAGCTCCTATAGGTGTGTAGACTGTTTCTTCTATACCAGGTGCTTCAGAAAGCTGGGAAACAGAATATGAAATATATTTGTATTAATGGGAGCCACCCAGTCAAGAGAGAGCACTAGGAATGTGCTGTATAGCTGCAGAGAAGCCTTAAGAACTCACGAAAATCTGAAAAATGCCTCAATGGCTTTCTACCCGTGTGTCTCCATAACTATAATCTCAAAAAATATATATAATTTGGAAGTGATGGTGTCCTGGAAGCTTGACTAGTGTGAGCTCACAGTTATCTTTTGCTTGATCCTGTGAAATAAATTATAAGCAGCAAATCCCAACTGCAGATAAATTCTTCTCCATCTGTTTTCCTATAAGAGAAAAAAATGTAGAACTGCTTTCATGCAACAATTGCACAAGCAAGTCATAAGCTTAGAGACGAAGGAGAAGAAAGCTAGAATGCTTTCTGGTTTAATGCCAAAGATTTTTAAGATAAAAATTCTCTGAAAGTAACTACAATAAGCCAATGACTGTTGAGCTTAAACAAACCTCAAGTCAGGTTACATTCAATTTCACTTAAATATTCCTTAGGAGAAAAAGAAAACATAAATGCACAAACCAAAATTTTTATGTCTTAATTGTCATCTTTTTCCCACAATGTGTTCTAAACTGAAATGAGGTCATTTGGATTTTGGTAACCAGTCCAAGTACAGTGCAAAATATATTTCAAGGTAGAACAAGAGTTCACATCCCAAAAACAAAGGAGTTAGCAAAAATATGAAACTGCATGAGGCTGAATGCACTCAATGCCTAGGGAAGTATAGTTTTACCTGTCAGAAACAAAAGAGTTGATCTGCATCCATTCCATAGACATAAAATAAACTCAGCAAGGGCTGCACAACAGCTGAAGCCTGAGAAAATACTGGCTAAACTTAGCAGAATAGCTCCTAAATCAGAGGTTTTCCTTTTTTTTTTCCCAAGAAAATTTTGCTACATTTAAAAATAAAGCAGGTACAATCCTGTGTGAACCAATAATATGTGTAGTAAAAGTGACAAAAGGTGCTTATACAGTTATAATTACAGCTTGCAGGTCACTTAAATGCCTTGCATGGACAGTCCATAAAGAGAATATGACCAAGCACTATGAATGAGAGCCTGAATAAACAGTAAAGATGTAGAAGTAAGGCTAATGAAAAATAAACATTCTTGTTAGGAAGAGAGAATGACAGTAAGAATTAAAGTGATCCAGAGTTTCAGGAGTACAAGTGAGTGAACACGTACTGCCTGCTTTGTGTATGAATATCAGGAAAGGATCTAAAAAACCAAAAAAATTAAATGTTTGGTAGTTACATCTGTCCCTCTTTAATCACAGCATGCTTGTTTAGGACTTTGTAGGCAGTGCAGTTTTTTTTTTCCACTTTCATATTTGTTGTGTTTTTTCCAGTCTTTATTAAATGTCTATCAGAAGTGCTCTGACCCCACTGGAAATCCAAACCCCCAAAATGCATGAAAGGAAAGAATCCAAATGTCAAATGCAACTATGAGCAGTTACTCAATCCATCCAAACAAAAGCAATCAAGCCACATCCTTCTCTTTCCTCCCTGGAGACTCACATACATCTAATAATAACCCACCACGGGCACTTTGAGGAAAGGGAAGTGAGGAGGAGCTGTGAGTTTTGACCCCATTCTAGAAAACAAATTGTCTCCAGGCATTTTGGTGAAAGTGCATCAGCTGGTGACACCCCAGTGTAAAAGTTTATGTGAATAATGTGAATTACACCCAGAGATCAGGTGGAGTATACAGTGCCACTTGCAACATGTGTGAGCAACTCAGGAGGCTTTAAGAACCCTGCTCTGCAACCTCTGAAGGGTTCCTGCTGCTCTGCAGGAGCATCTCCTGCATGATTTCACATCAAGTTGTGTTGGAAAAGCCATGACAGAATGGGATGAGTTTTTCTCCTGGTGACACAGTCCTTTCATGATTCATGGGCACTGGGTCGCTGCTGCCCTTGCCCATGCTCTCTCCAGGAGCAAGGGATGGTAACAGCACCCATTTAATTCTCCTGCACCCTAAATGTACTTTGGCAGGATGTATTTAGGTGGCAGTTTTGGGGAAAACACTTGGGTTTCTGCTGACAACCTTGCACCAAAGACACTGGCAAGATTAACTGGTGTGTAGTAGCCAGTGTCTGGGAGCTTAGTCTGGCAAATTTGTGGAGGTGATCAATGCCCATGAACTGACCAGGGCTGCTCTTCTGTGTGAAGTTAAATATGTGCCTGCTTGCAGGGTGAGGGGCTTTATGTATTTGTACCTTGTGTCCTTGAAAATCTGGCTCTCATGTGTAAGCACTTGGTTAATGTGGCTTATTCCTCTGCATGCTACCCCGAATGGGAATTCATTATGAATCTACCTGAAATGGTCTTTTGCAGCTGTGTTGGTTTCAGTTTGTAAGAAAGTTGTTCCTGCTGGTACAGCCGGGCATTTCTTTTGTTCGTTTTCCTTTGTTGGAGGCTCACAGCACACTGGCTGCACTTTCCATGTGATCATTCCTGAAATTGCTTCGTGCTTGGACAAATGTGTAGGTGTTCTGTGCAGCTTCTCTAAACAGTGACTGAAAACAGTACTTCACTTCAAGAATAAAGGAATATACCACAAGATTCTGCTTCTGCCACTTTTGTCTCTTATTCATCTAATGAGCTTATTTTTACTCCCTGTCTTTCATCCCCCACTCTGTATTAAGAAGTTTTCCCTTGATTTCATTGATTCTCCTTGCCCACAATGGCCTTTTAAAAATATTTTATTCAGTATGTTTATTTTTCTGAAAGTACAGGCTGCCAAGAGAGGTTGTGGAATAGTCATCACTGGCTCACCTAGACACCCATGTATTAGGGATTTTTAAGGATAAGGAAATCAATCCTTCTGTGATTCATGGGGAGGAGGGGAAGGATCGAATGATCTGGTAGAATACTTCCCTCTAATTTAAATTATTCTGTTCTGGGTTATGATTCTTTTTTTTTTTGTTGTTGGATTTGGGGTTTTGTTTTTGTTGTTGCTCTCTTTTTTTCCATTTTTTTCCCTTTTTTTTTTGTTCTAAATTCTTTTTGATCTCAATTTCCTAATTTTTTTTTAATAATGTTCTCTTGTGTTCATGTTCTTTGAAAGTATGGAGAATTTGCATGAACCAATTTTTATTAGTTCCCTTGAGAATGTTAAAAACTTCAATTAGGTCACAGTGAAGTCTCTTTTCCAGAGTGAAATTCCTTAATCTTCCTTAATAACTTAAATCTTTGAGAAGTGATGTTGTTCTGCAATGCATTTTCCTCAAAAGTAATTATATACCAGCTAAGTTGCTACATAATAGTCAATGCTGTGTTGTGCTCTGAGTATAATCAGTCCTTGGGTTTTGTAGAGCCTATTAGCCCTGATGGGCTGGAAACACATGACTGTCAGGACAGGGTTGCAGGCTGGGAGATAGGAACTTCCAGTATCCAAAAGGCAGCATTTTCTATTTGCACAGGAGCCTCTTGCAGTGTAAGCTGATATTCTGCCTGAATTTCTTAGTAGATCTGCTCAATTGTAATTTTGGGATTATTTTAACAACAGCAGGCAGGGAAATCCACGAGGCAAATGTGAGTTAACAGGCTGAGGAATGATGCAAGCTCTGCCTTTTGCTTCATGCATGTATTATCATCCTTGCCCAGTGTTTGCTATATTTTCCAGTAGAATGCATCAAACTGTTTAATACTGTAAGTAATCAAAAGCCAAAATCCCAGTATTGATCCCAGGGCAGTAGGAAGCCAGAATCTCTCCAGGCTGGGAGAGACTCCCCTTTGCGGCTGCCCTTGTGCTGTTTCTTCCTTCACTTTTGTCAGCTTTGGGGTTGTTGCATAACCACCCTGAAACACTTCTACTTTCTGGAATTAAGGGAAAAGAGGCATCCAAATCCTCTTAAGAAGCTTTGAAAGAGCTGCTTGGTTTCCTGTGTGCAGCAGGGAGCCCACCCTTAGTGCATCGTCCGCTTCATTTCCTTGGCCTCTGCTTTCTCACCAGGAGCCCAGTGTGCTCCAGTGCCAGCCTCCAAAGGGGTAAAAAGAGACTCATTGGGCTAAAACATAAAAATAAAGCAAGGCCAAAATGGGCTGTTTCTAGAAGAGCTTTGGTGTAATATCAAGAACAGTTTTATCTCACCCAAAAGTATCTAATGAAAATTATGGAGGGCTCTGTGCTCTGTATGGATTCAAAGTTTCCTTCCATCTTTGCTGTAAGAATTAGGGTAATCTGCTAGGAAATCTGCAAAACCATGAGGATTGAAGACACAAGTAAAAGAGATAAGGTGCAGGGAACAGTAAATGATCAAGTTTTCCCTTGCTTGTCTCCCGCAGACTATATTCCTATTTCTGGTCTATGTGATCTTAAAAAGTGTGGGATTGAGGCAAAATCTCACAGCCCAGACACTCTCCAACCTGAAAGGCTGCCATTAAATGGCTTCTCATTTCTTAATCCTCTAGTTTTATGAGTTCATTTCTTCCCTGGGTGTCTTCAAAATGTTTGCTCATTTTATGGACAACGAGATGCAGATGTTTTGCAATTAAGAGCATAAACATTCTTCTTGAGCAACAAGAGTTTATAATGCCTCTTCATCTCAGCTTGGTTGATGTTATTCATAGGCACAAAGTGGTTCATGGTGAATTTGCCGTCTTGGTCAGCCTTTTCCTCATTCCACATACAGTAGATAAAGGTGGGGTTTTTTTGAAAAACATGAGAGTTTTAGTTTCCTTAACCACTTCCAACTGAAGAAAAAAAACAGGGGGGTTTCATAAAGCAGCAAAACCTGCTTCCTGCAGCCACAGTTTTGCTGATGTTACTTCTTTCCCTGCTCTGCATTCTCCTGATGCTTTTTGCCACCTCTGGAGCATTGTCTGCTGATAAAGGTACTTCTATAACTCAGTTGTTCATGAAGTCATGATGAGAAGCCCTGCTCTTCCAGTCCTGCTTTTTCTTTTTTTTTTTTTTCTGGAGAAAAGACCCTTTAATCATTCTGTAATAATCACAGCCATGTTTTGGCAGGAAGAGTTGTTCACCATTGCAACAAAGAAGGGATGCACGTGCTGGTATACAGACCTGCTTTCTTCCAGGTAGAAAAAATGCCCTTCCTAGGCACTGCCAGCCCATGCTCTCCTGAGGTGGGAGCACTTCCATCCCAGCATCCCCCCACACAGAGAAGATTTCAGTCATAGCTGCTGATGAGCGGCTGAGGTACAGTGGGTTCTTCAGCCTAACAGAAACTGACTGCAATGGGTGATGTGGAAAAAATGAAATTGTGTCAGGTACAAGTTTATTCCTGTTTAAGAGGTGGAAAACTACTGTCTTTTTTATTTCCCTTGATATCTAGGAGGTGGCAGACAGAATAAAAATGCTGAACCAGGATTCACAGTTTTCACAGCAGGTAGCTTTGACTCACTGATAGCAATACAAGCTTTGATTTGGAGGAGGAGGAGGAGGAGGTCTACAAATGCATGAGGTGTCAGCTGGCCCTGATGAAGACCTTCTGGCTGAGCCCAGCTGTGGTTTGTGTGTGACTCCTGTGTGCCTGTGCTCAGGAAGGACTGATCTGTAGTTATCCTTTATGCAAACCTTCTATCAGCAGCTTTGGTACCTCCTGATCTGATACTGAGTGACTGTGGCTAAGCTGTGGAACAACGTGATACAGCTTATTATAATATTTGGGAAAGAAAAAGATGGTTCTTCATCATCATATCCCAGTGTTCCTGCTTATGTGTGACAAACTGCTTAATCCAAATCATTAATGACCTTATAACACTTTTTGAAGCCACTCAGTACCACGATTCTCATTTTGCAACATTTTTATGATTGAAATGTTATGGGAGGCCAGCTGATTGCCCAAGCCGGGTTTGCTGAGTGGGTGTTTGCGGTGGACAGCG
The DNA here is from genome assembly GCF_037042795.1 of Molothrus aeneus. Classification (NCBI taxonomy): domain Eukaryota; kingdom Metazoa; phylum Chordata; class Aves; order Passeriformes; family Icteridae; genus Molothrus; species Molothrus aeneus. The sequence goes on along the minus strand of NC_089656.1, from coordinate 15,880,598 downwards.
GTATCAGCCCCTGCGCTCCTGCCGGGCTGAGCCTCTCAGTGCCTCCCAGCAAACAATGCTCAGCTGAACTCCCAGTGACCCAGTTGTCTGTGCTAATCACTCGCTGATTACTGGCTAATCACTGCCTTGTTTAGAGCAGCCGAGCCAAAACCACTCTTTGCTTAGCTGCGCTTGGAAAGTGGGATGCGTTCTTTGGTCCTCCCCTCGCTGTGCCGAGGCTGCAGCCCAGGTGGGTGGTGAATGTCAGGCTGGTCCCACGCGTGGCCCTGCAGCTGTGGGCAGCTCAGAGGTCTGAGATGGGTTCCCCAGCTCCTCTGTAGCCCCATGCAATGAAGAAAGCCCCATTTGTGGTGTTATCTGCCTCTCTCAGCTGTTAGAAGCGAGAGGACAGAAGTGCCTGCTGGGGTTGGTGGAACAGATTTTGTCCTTTAATCACCTCAATACAGTGGGCTCACCCCAAGGTTGTGGGCTTGGTTCAGGCTTGGCCTGGAGTTCAACCCAACGTGGAGAAAAGGGGCAAGGAACCCTCACCTGAATTTCTGCGAATGTGTCACTTGGTAGAGCTTGGAACAAAAAGCTCTGCTGAAGTGTGAACTTTTGTTACCAGACTTCAGTGCAGGCAAGAGAGGGAAGTTACAAACCTTCCCATGATACTGCCCCGAGAAAGGGATCCCATTTAGCAGAGTGCTGCATAATTCAGCAAGAAAAATGTGGCTTTAAAAACCAATATTTTGTTTGTCCTTGGCCAGAAGGGTGCAGGCAATGGCTTGGCCTCTTTGCCAGCATGTTTATTAAAGGGTTAATCAGCTATACAAGTTAAATTTCACCCTGGGGATTTTTAGTATGGGCTTTCTGGCCAAACTTATCTTGCTGTCAAACAAAAACCTGCATTTTTAAAACAGGAAATAGAGATTTCTTTGTGGTTTACAACTTATGATGAGGGAAACACTCATGACATGAGCTGTCCTGTTCTTGCTGATCTAAAAAGCACTGCAGTGACAGCAAGAACCAGACAATTCAGACAAACCTTCTAGTTTTCACTTTTGAGGTCTTAAAACTTGCTTTTGCTGCAGATACATTATGATCTAATGGGTATTTTTTGAAAGAGTGTAAAATGTGTTTCTTTTCTTTTCCCCCCCCCCACTTAATTTGTTACTTCGCTAATGCAGCCACAAGAATAAAAGAATAAATACAAGAATAAAACCACTCAAAAGCAGAATGTTGTGTTCTATAACAGCCCAGATTAGCTAATCTGTGTTATACACACCTTAACATTTCACTTCTTTAAGTCTACATGCAAAGGCATCTGACCACATAGGAAAATTAATTTAATCCATCACATTGCTAAAAACACTATCTCTTCTGATCTTACCAGCAATTTTTGCTCATTTGAGGTGCCAGACAGGAATGACAAGACAAGAAATGAGGCTTATTAGCAGAGATATTGTGTATGAATAAAGTGCTCAACCCTCAGTTTGTTCTCCCTCACCAGTTACCATGACAGTGAGATGGTTTTTCTGGGTGTGTATCAGGAAAAGTATGCCTGATGGTTTGAAATGCACTTAGCTCTGGTTGAAAACACCATGGTCTCCTACTAAGATCACTAAACCATGGATTTCCATGGACCACAGGGAGTGAAAAGTGAGGCTGAACCAAAAAATCTGCAGACTTCCAAGCTGGCCAAAATTCTGATGGATCTGTCATCCCTAAACTTGGATACACATCCATTCACACATACCATGAACAGAGAGTACGGAATAGCAGGGCTAAACTTTGTTTGACAAACTTGCTATTAGAAATATGCCAGGACTTCACAATAAAAGGCAAAATGTATTGAAATTTATGGGGTTTAAAATTTCCTCACAATTTTTAAAGTAGGCTTGTGTTTGCTCTTTTGTCTGACCCTCCCCACCTTTGCCACTGAGAAGGAGCCAATTTATGAAGGAAGTTGGCTTTTCCTAAAGGCAGATTTGAAATTTCATGCATGATGTTAGAATTTCCTAGCATTTCTCCATGCCAAGGAGAAGGCTTTCCACTCAGTTTCCCAGAAAAAAACCACAACATTCAAGGTACATAGTTTTCAAAATATTGAGATAATTCAACTACAAATATTTGCAACATCCAGCCCTGGTTGTTAAAGCAAACATTGCTCAGGAAATGGATGTCTTTGCCAGGGAGTAGGAAGACCAGGGTATCTAAGTCCCTCATTTTTTCTCTCTGACCATCTTAAGGAAATCCCTGCACCACTCTCTTATTGAGTTTCTTTAAGTGGAAGATTAAAAGTTGCTTTTTGTTACGTTTATCTTTATTATGTACTGCATACGATAGGCCCAAATACCACTATATTTTATATTTATTTTCATGCTATTCAAGAGGTATCTAGCAATTATAAAAACTGGACCTCAATGTATTATGCTTTTTTTCTAAAATTTCATCATGTTCTGGTTTTGCTCCTTGTCCATTCCAGAAAGCTTTGATGGACTACTTGCATCTGCTTTTTATCCTTTTTTATTGGTAAATGAACATCCTTCCCCCTTTGGTGTTAGAAACACTTCTTCTCCTTGGTCCTGGGAATTCATCTGTTCGTTTCATCTTAAAACTCTCACAATGTGGAGCAGATTGTTTGATAGTGCAGGGTGACACACGTGCTTCTTTAAACAGCTGTTGTCTTTATTCTCCTGGCAGCAAATGCCACGACTGTCAAATAAAGTAAAATTGACTCCCCCAGGAAAGCTGAAGGAGTCAGATACACCATCACAAATTCTGGCATAGACTGCTTGGAAACCCTTTTCCTCTTGTTTGGCAGGACATGTGCTCACTCCCTGAACACCCTGCTCAGGAGCTGTTACAAAATGCAGAAGACAATAGATACTAAGCAAGTTAAAATTTTATCTGCTTTGAGAGATAGGAGTCTGAATATCTGAGAGTTCAATTGACAAGAACAAGAGATCTCACACCACTCTTGTAAATGAAAAGCTCTTAGGCAGGCAGCACCTTCCCCAGTGTCATGTTTTTCTTAGAACTGGGGCATATATTACACACAAATTTGAGATTATCTCCAACAATTATCTAAAATTAACTGTGGTTTTCTGATGAAAAACATTTAGAGGAGGATCTGATAAGGAGTGGGCCTATTTATAATGCCTGCTACAAGAAGGAAAGGTTTGCTACTCTGAGTGAAACCAAAACGCACTGTGTCAGAGGATGAAAGAACATCGGCTTCCTTTCCTTTGCTTATTAGCATCAGCACTGGGATTTTATCACATCTATCAGTGGTTAACTGAAAAAGGCCAGCATGAAGAAGAGGTGTTCCCATTTCTGTTTCTTTCAGTGTGGTACCAGCTGCTCTCTGAGCATCTCAGCTCCCACAGAGCATTTACACACCATGGCTGTGACACAGGGCAGATCAGAGCTTTTTAACCTCAGAAAGGGGCACCAGCTTGGACAACCAGAGCAAGCTCATGTCTGTTTGGTCCTGCACCAGGGCAAGCCCTGTGTGCACCTCAAGTCTTGGTGGGATGGGGCTGCTCCAGCTGCACCTCGAGGGTGTCTCACAGGAGCATCCCAAACAGCCACCATCACCTCTGCTCACTGACACAGTGGAGTTTGGGTGCTAAAAACACGAGCTCCTGAAGAGCCATGGGACCAAGCCTTTCTGCAACACCACACTTATTTAGGGAGCCATGCTCTTGTTTGATTCAGAGGACTCCAAAATAGGTGTGGAGTCCAGCTGGATATGGTGTTACCTATCCCTAAATATGAAAGGCTGGAGCAATCCCAGTGCAGGAGGCTCAGAGGGAGATACAGCAGCACAGGTACTCTCCAGATCAGCCCCTCTGGATCTTTCCAGCCTGGAATGGCAGAGGAGAAGCAGCAGTGGTGTTACATGGAGTGTGTTTCCCTTAGTCCAGGCACTGGGTGAGAAAAAGTCACTGTGTTTAGGGACTCCTCAGGCTATGCAGAACACAAATTACAGGGATGGTTTTTCAGCAGACAGTATCAGTGGAGAGGCTCCTTTTCCCAGGCCACAACGTGTTACAAGTCACAGAATGAGTCTCCAAAGAGATGCTGTGGTTTCTCTCTTGGCTTTTTGCACATCTTGGACTGCACAGAGCTGAGTTCAGGGACCTGATTCACAGACAAGAGAGTTACAGTGAGAAACATTTGAAAGCTCTGGCTTCTAAAACCATCTGAAATTTAGCAATTTCACCATGTGGGTAATGTCTACTTGGACATACGTAAATCCTTTCTTCCTTTACATGAACCCAAAGAGAGTAAGATTCACAAAACTCATGTCACCAAAAATGCACTGAACAAATTCACATGCTGATTAAACAAAAAAAAATACAGCCATTCCACTTATCCAAAAGGCTGATGGATCTTGACAAACCTTTCAATGAACCCATTGTGGCTTGTCATTTGTAGGAGCCACAGAAACCAGGTGGATTTTGTTGTAAGAAATTTTCCATAGTTCTGCTTATCAGTCATGTGAGCATGGGCAATTATTTTCACATCATGTTTGCTAGTACTGATTTACTTTGAATTTGACTGGTCTTAAAAAAAGAAAATCTTTAATCTAAACCAAACAATCCTTAATGCAACCAAATGTTTGGATGAAGAAAGGGCAAATGTCTGTGTGTTTGTGAAAGCAGCACCAATAAAAATAACACAGGCACCATCTAAGATTGTAATGCCACCAGGCAATGCAGAATAACTAAAAAGGCCAGCTGTAACCTTGCAAGGTTGAAAGAAGTTCCACTGTCTCTTCAGATTACTGGGTTTAACTGGAGAAGAGGTTTAAAAACTTTAAAAGCAGTTGCTCCAAAATGTTTGCAAATCTGACTGCTTCTTTTGTTTGTCTTCCATTTTTAGAAAGAACAACTTTTTAGAATTTTCTGCATGAGAAATGTTTTCTCAGCTGCTAAAGCTAATTAAGAGACACAAGGATCAGTTTTGTTATATTTTCCTCTGAAAAGAAGTGAAGTTATTTCATGCAATTTTTTACCCAACTCTGCTGTGTGATGGGCTGCATACAGAGCATTTTATTTATACCACTTTATCTCACACCTGTTTGGATACTGGCTGTTTTATGGTATTTAAACATACTATTTCTTGCCAATTGCTTTATCTCCACAGTTCCTGCTTTTGCTGCGAATGTTTCTTATTAACTCTAGAAGAAACATCAATTGCTCCCTGCACATTATTAGTGAGGACAAAAATAACACAATTGTTAGTTACTTCCAACATGTTATCACTGCAGACCTATAAAGCAGACATTCTTTCAAAATACTGTAGGGGCTCTTCTACTCCATTGAAAATAAATAATACATGCTTTAAGGACTTGATATTTCACTGGAATTTTGTTTTTAAACGGAAAAAAAAAATAACAATCCAAAATTCACTGAGTTCCACTGCTGTGCAGTGTGCTTTCTGAGGTATTTTGTTGAGCACACCTCTGGAGCTGCAAACCTAGAACACAATGTCAGGCAAAGCCCCACAATGGGGGCACACAAGATTATTCACACAGAACATGTGTGATGCCTTCCTCTGGCCTGGGTATTTCTCCCTGCAGCCTCACTTTGTGGCTCAATGATTTTCAACCCTGCAGTAGGAAGGAGGTGGGGCCACCCCTCTGCAGATGCTGTTTTGGGGCTCTCAAGGATTCCTCTGCCCTGAGCCCCTCTGGGAGGGCTCTGCAATGTCCGAACTGCAGAGGGGACTGAGTCACACCAAGAGTCACTGGCAGAGGTTGATTTTGGCACAATGAATGTGCCTCTCATACCTTCCCCCTGTCCCAGCAGCTGCAGAGCCACGAGCCGAGCAAGCCGGGGCAATGGAGCTGAGTGTATCCTCACCCAGCCTTTAGGCAGCATGTCCTGGCATCACCATTGCCAGGACAGAGGCTCTTTCCAGCCTGTACCCACTCTGAACAGCCTGGGCTGAACGTTCAACCTCTATTAATTGCCCATAACCCCCTATTGTATTGTTGTATTGATGCCTAGATAGAGATCAGCCAAGGGGAAGAGAAGTGCTGAAGTAGGTGTCCCTGGCTGCAGAGGTCTGGATCTTTAGCTCAGCATTTGCAAAGGCTGATTTCAATGCAGTTGTCAGGCAAATATGCCCCGATTGCAGCTGGGACACAACAGCACTGCCTGGAGAGAGGAGTTAACTTTCAAAGCAAACTGCTGTAGCCAGGATGCCTCACTTCATGCCTGCTTTCTGAAGTAGGATTCTTTCATCCACAGCCAGAGCACACACCACCCTTCATCCTTCTTCCTTGGGTGGTGTTTTTACTGGAGGCATTGCTGGATCTGAGCTTCATTTTATCCTGCCTTGCTGCTACTGTTTAAAAACCTGTCCAACTTGAAGACACGTGTCAATGTTGCATCTAGGGCTCCAGCTTATCGGCTCTTGTTTCTTTATAACCAAAACAGCACCATTTAAAATAACCCACATACCTGGTAATGAAGGTAGCCCTACATGAGCTCTACACAACAAAACTTCCCTCACTAATCTGGGATTGCAGAAAAAGCAGAATTTCCAAAGGACAGAATTCTGACCTGAACTTGCCTTCAGTGATCCTCAAAGGCTGGAGTTTAGTTCTGAAACCACAACTTAATAGGGCTGTTTCTTGGCTGGGTATTTTTGTCATTTCCTTTAGGCTTTGCTGTATCAACATGAAACTCAAAAAGCCCAATTTGCATTTACACTCAGGTGCATTTGCACTCCCCTTTGTTAAAACAAACAAACAAACAAGCAAACCAGTTTTTCAAAGCTCACTCCCTACAAGCCTAATGAGAGGTTTCTTCCACTGAAACATCTGGTTTTAGTCATTGCTGGTTGCAATATACTGACAATTCATCTGTTCTCAAAATGCAGGGAAAGCAGTGTTAATCCTGGGCCTGGGGAGCTACCACAAGCCCAGCCAAAATAGCTCTTGTGACTATAATCATTCATTGCTCTTAGATATTTTATGGTGCATCAGAAAATGGATTCTATTTATATGAGCATTTCTTAAACTAACAGTGAGACTTTTGTGCAAGTGAGAAGTAGGCTCCAAACCTGTGCACATTAAACAGAGATGTGTGACTGATGAGTCACACAAGAGCCAACAGTGCCTGATTTCATTAGCTTTATTAATTTCTGTAACACAAGCCATTTAATAGAGGCCTCATCTTCAAGGAAAAGTTTTTAAAGATTTGCAGAGCAGAAAATAAAATTTAACTTGGTTTGGATGAGAGATGTGCCAAGCTACCTGCAAAGCTCAGCACGGCAAAGTGTCTGCTCAAAAATGCTGTAAAAAGGTTCTCTCTGCACTGTGGGCTGCTGCTGGTAAGCCTAGACCTGTAAATCACACTTCAGCCATGAACATTTTCCAAGTACTTTCCAACAATATATCACATTGCTCAACATTTTAAGACTGTCTGACAGGAGACTGTGTATACTGGTAGCAAGTTAAATAGATATGGGCTGGTGACACCAAACCCATCATCCTTCCATGGTTCAAATTTAAACCTGATTTCTCCCACTTTCGTGGTGTTTTAGTATATTTTTATTCCTTAAATTTGTTACCGTTAGGCAAGAATGAACCTTCCAATTGAACAACCAAAATTCATTTGGAAAGGGTCTCAGGGTGGGATTGAAAAGCCACTAAAGTGAACCTTCTCTGGTTCAAATTTAAACCTGTTTTCTCCCTCTTTCATGGTGTTTTAGTATATTTTTCTTCCTTAAATTTTTTACCATTAGGCAAGAATGACCTAAGCTAGATTTTGTAATCTGAACTTGTTTTTTGTTTTAGTTCTAAGTCACTTCCAAGCCCAGAGAACCATTTGTATATGTTGTACTTCTAATCTCATGAAAACAGGGATTCTTGGAAGATTTTGGCAAAAGAATTTAAAGATTGAGATTTCTCTGTGGTTGAGCACAACCCTTGTCTTAATTTCTCAACTCAAAACCCAGAGTAGCCCTTAGTTGAATCTACCTCCAGACATGAACATCTTTCTCACCATTCCATATTTTATGCTGTATTTATTTTTGACATTGGTTAAAATCAGCCTGGTTTCTTTGGTATGGACAATCCTGTCTGATTCTGAGATGTGCACTCAGTTCTTCACCTCTCTCTGGTTTAAAAATGTTGCTCAACCCACCAAACAATAGATACTCAGGGAAAGAATTCTCAGTGTAGGAGAGCTTGTATATTCTTTACTATCACAGTGAAGATTTAAGTTCCACCTCAGTGTTTTCATAACTTTACACAGCTGTTGCAATTATTTATCTATAGTGAGAACTATAGCTCTTGTTTTACTGCTTAATGCTTAAAAATCCTTAACAAGTGTCAAAGCAGAAATGAATTATGTTTTATCTATTTCAGAGCTCGTAATTAAATTGCTTTTTCTTGCACTAAGACAAAACCAGGGAAAAAAAGCTGAACTCCTACCAGAAATGCTCACTGATTGCAAATTTCCATCAGCACGCTGCAGAAAGCAAGAGCAGTTAATACAAAGCTGGGTGTAATTATTTACTGAGCAGTTTGCAGGGCATCCGTGCCCACTCTGTTTGTAAACTGGCCAATGTTCTGACTCACATAGGAGACACATGTAAAATGCTGGATATCTGTCCTCCACAAGCCTCACTGTAAATAAATAAGACTATGTGGGATGTCTCCCACAGCTTGCACCACATCACAGCCCCTCTTGCACAAGAGATCTGTAGGCACAGCAGAGATACCAGCGTGCCCATCTGCACCTTCATCATCCTTTATCACAGGGCTGCTCACAGCTCTCCTCTTTGTAGGAAAGCCAACACCAAATTGTCTGTTCAGCTCAAGCACTGAGCAGGCACAAACCATGTGAAAGCCACCTTCCTCTTCAGCAGGGCAGACAAAACTCAGCTCAGCTCAGCTCCCCTGGCAGGTTTACAGCCCTGTGTGCTCTGCTCAGGGGCTATGGGGGATTCCTGCAGCACTGCCTGCAGAGAGCTGCACTTTGGAGAGCAGATGGAGACAGGAGTGCCCTGGCTGGTGAAGGAGGTGCCATCTGTGCCTGTAGCTCAAGGAGCAATCTGTACATGGAGCTCAAGCAGCAATGCCAACCAGCTGCTGGTGCCACAGAGGAGTTCCGTTCACAGCAGCAAATCCATGCACTCCCAGCCTGGGAACGTCCCACCCACAAGCACAGCTCTTGTGCTGGGCCAATGCTGCTCAGAGATGAAGGGCTGAAAGAGCTCAGCTCAACAACCAAAATTCATTTGGAAAGGGTCTCAGGTATGATTGAAAAGCCACTAAACGAGCAGTGTGACCTGCCACTGGCTGTTGCCTGGTGGGGCTGGCTCACACCAGGGAGAATTGGCCCCCTCCCTTCCAGACCCCTCTGGCTCACACTTTGTGGCTTATGTTTCAAAAGCTTCACATATTTTCAGAGTGCGTTCTCAGCTTTGGGAGGTGAATTGCTGGGAATTTGTTTCTAATATAGGTAATTTAAACCAACTATACAAATATGTGACCTTCGAAAACACTGGTGGATTTTGACATATTTCAGATTGGTGATAAGACTGTGCCTAAAAAACAGTAAAACAAAAACAAAACCAAAAAGCTGAGAAAATACCTCTTTCTGTTTCTCTTTATAAATTGCAGTTATGAGGCAAAACCCCCAAACTTGTCTTGTTGCATCCTTTGTTGACATACCAGTACTGGTCAGTGAAGGAAAATGGACTTGAAATAAATTCATGACCTTTTTTGTTTCTGAAGGGGGAGTTCCCTTGGGAATATTATTATTTTTCTAGAAGCCTGCTGCAGATAATAGATGTGCTTTATCTCTTTAATGATGGTTGTTGTGAAGCTCATAGAAGAGCAATTGCAAGCTACACTGCAGCTTCAAAAAGTTGTACTTTAACACACCAATTACTATTAATGAAACACTTGGAAAAAGATTTACAAAACCAGGCCATCTCTTTAATTATTACCCATGCATTTTTTCATTCAGTAGTTTTCTTCCTGACCTCACTGATATTTTCGGGAAATCAATTAATTCTGTTGAAATCTGTGGAGCTCCATTGGTTCATATAAACCTGCAAGGAAAAGTTTCTTCAGAAAAAACAAAAAGCCACATTAAAATAGATGTTAAAACACACTTAAAACATACCAGAAGAGCTTCATCTCCATTAAAGTTTACTTTTTGGTCCTTTATGATTTTCAAGTCTTTAGTAAGAACCAGATTCTGAAGTAAGATTAGAGCAGTGCATCAGTTTCCAATTGATTGCCTTACAGATGTTTAAAAGGAAGTATGTTATCAATAGAGATTATTATCTCTATCAAAATATTCAGTGAATACTAATGTTATTCTTTTCTCATTTAAATATAAAGATCAAGCCAAGACCCTGCTTGCTTGAAGTCAAAAAACCCCACTATCAGTTGAGCAAACTGCTCCATGAATATTTTTAATAGATTTTTAATGGTTTTTTTTGTTTTTCATGCAGAATTCAGATGTGATTTCATGTCCTGTTCTAAGATCGGTATTTGGAGTGAGAACATTGCTGTCTCACATACACCTGGCCCTGAAAAACTAAAATACCCAGAAGGAGAACTGATTTCAAATTATCTTTCTTGAACTTCTTTAATTAATTAAATATATAAATAATTTTTTTTTCTGAAGTATTTCTAGCCCAGAAATCTATTACCCTACAGGATTTGGGAGGGAGATTGGTAAATAACAACATATTTAAAAATGGTGTCAACAAAATACTTCTTAACTCAAAACATGAGTGGCTACCAACATTTTCAATTAGTGCCAGCTATGTCTGGTGCAGCCATGAACATTAATCAGGAAAGAGCTACTGATACATTTGCCACATTTTTTTATTCTTTGCTCTAATTTCACTGGCCACTTTTTCGTGGCATTTTTCAGGCCACCAGTGGTCAATAGACCAGACCTGATTAGCACTACTTTGGAAGGTAAAAGTCTAAATAGCAAAACCCAGCTGAGCTCACCACATAGCTGACTTGGCCTCAGAACAAGTCAACAGGGGCTTCTTCCTCTGTTACTTGTGACTTGATTTTGCTAACAACTGCTTCAAAACTGAGGCAGCTTTGAAGGGGAAATAGAGGGAATAAGGAATCTTTAGAGAAGAAAATTGGTTCAGTGCCCCATTGATGGACTGAATCATAAACCCCTCCTTAATCCACCAGATTTTGTCTCTGTGACTTTGCAGAGGGTAAGCCCAGGGAAACACAGTCCTGGAGCACACCTGGGGAGAGAAAATGAGTAGCCAGGGGATGAAATGAGAAACCAGGATGTGAGGTACCAAATGTGAGCACAACCTTGCCCTGCCTCATCAGGAGAGAGGACAGGAAGAGGAGAGGGAGAGGAGCCTCCAGCTGATGGCATGGGGGCCCTACAGACCCAGGAGTGGGCAAAAGGCACCGCTCTTTATTCCCTCAAGGACTCCACATGCCAGTCTGTGCAATCTGATTTGCAATCAATTGCAAGTGATTACACATTGTTTATCATCGATTGGCACAAGGAATCCTTGAGAGAATAATGAGCTGCAGCTGATGACAATCAGAGACTACTGTCTCATTGCAAGTTTGATTGCACATCCTTCCACTGGTGCAATCGAGCACCCACCAGCACCACAAAGCACCCCTGAAAATAAATAAATAAATAAATAAATAAATAAATAAATAAATAAATAAATAAATAAATAAATAAATAATGGCACCAGAAAGCAAAACATTAAAATCCCTTCTGAAAAATAAAGGCTGAGTGGAAGCTCTTGAGTGTAATATTAGAAAGTTTAACATCGTTAGAAAGCTTCGGGTTAGAAATACAATAAAAAGTTTTCAGTAGATCTTCCAGCTTTTCTTTTGACAAAATAAAATCTGGACAACAGGCAAACTTTTCTTTAAACAAGCCAGAGAAATTTTGGACCAAGGCATCGAAAGGAAATCTATTATTTTGAAATAAAGCCTGCAGTCAAATTAGAAGTTTAGAAAGAAAGATGGACATTTTAAGAAAATTTGCTAATAACTCCTGGTTATCAGAAACTCACCTGTTCTTCTCAACATGGGCTGTCTTTCTATCAGCAAATGCACAAAGAACAAAACTAAATTATTTTATGCTGCTGGAGCTGTGAACTTTATCAATGCAGTGTACAGCTCCTTGCAAGTGAAACATCCCGCCCGGCCTCTCTGCTTTAGAAAAGAGCATCTGAAATTTCAGTAACCAGCAGATCTAGACCAATACTCTCATGAAGGGGAGCTCATCCCTGGCATTATGCTGGGATTTAGAGACAGGAGCCATTAAGGATGGTGTATTCATTCTGTGCCTGGCAGGTGTGCAGGAAAACCAATGCCCGCGACAGATTCTGAACTTACAAATTTACTTAAAAGGTAACAGCAAATGCAATCATGTCTTGTATCTGTCTCAGTGCCAATGATTATGAAGAAAAATATACAGATCCCTTCATTAGGGATTTAAGTTTTGGAAGTTTACTTTCAAGTTAGGTTTTGAAAACTGTTTTGCTGTGCCAGCAGTGTCAGCAGGAACTTTGCCATTGCCTGTGCTGGAGCTGAGATGTTTGCCTGAGATGTTTGCCTTATCTGTAAATCAGCTCCATGGAAATAAAGCAAAATCATTGCTTCGGGATCTTGTGTTTCATGTGGCTATCACGTAGATCTCACTGCCTCCCTGGTGGCCAGCTGTCCACCACCTCCAGCATGGGTTCATTCCCTGTGTATGTTCTCCAGGATCTGGGATTCCTATTTTTAGCATTTCAGACAACATGGATTCCAGGTGGGTTATCTCATTTAGGAGATTATTCAAAAAAGCCTCACTATTGTGAAATATTTTGGAGTAACCATCATCTGGTGGCTGAATCAGATGCCCAGAGATCTCAATAATTCTATTAAAATCAGGAGATATAAATTGTTTCATTACATGCCAGAGAAACATCCAAGTGACCAGGTTTCATTTGGACCTTGTTTTCCATTGGTCTCCCCATACCAAGCTCCACCAGAGACCCTCTTTGCAGCACTGTGGGCCCTAAATAAAATCCTGGCACTCTCATTTAATCTTCACTCTGTTTGCCCATGCAGAACAGAGCCCAGCTCACAGCCCAGTGTTTAAATACACCCACAAACGCAGAACTGTCCAACAAAAGCCAAGCATGACTTAGTTCTCTCCTTTGGTGAGAAATGTCAGGTAGAGCTGTACCAGCTTGTTAGCACAGAGTACAATGTGCCTGGTCTCAAACTGTTAATCAATATCTCTATCTGAGAGGTGACATTTCAACAGCTGTGGAACACTGGAGCCTGTTAGGATCTTTTTTTTTTTAAGTGTCAGATTATAAACTTCATAAATAACTGATGAGCACACCTCTAACAACACCACGTGTGTTTGTGTGTGCCTGTGTCAGCACCTTTCTGGATGTAAGCACGGTGACCCTGGAAAAAATAGAATGTGCTGCTTTACACACTTGCCCTGTGCTGTAAAGTTCTGATTAAGCTCTGACATACCCTGAGCCATTCAAACACCCCCAGACCCTGGAGGGGTGAAAGGAGTCACAGAAACACAAAGCTGGAAGAGATCTGGAGGGGGTGACTGGTCCATCCTCTTGCCCCAAGGCCAGATTTAGGAAATTCCTAGCACATCTCTGTTGAATTCATTCCTTAAAACCACCTTGAAATGGAACATCCACCACCTCCTCAGGCAATCTGTTTCTAATGTCCAAACTATCAAAGAGGATTTTCTAATATTTAACATGATAAACCTCCTGGAGTTTAACCATACAGAAAAATAACCAAGCAAGGTGAGGCAAAAAATGGTGGGGAGAAAGAGATTGGTGTGAAAAAGGGAGTTGGATGAAGAGAAGAAATATGTTTAACTGGAAAATTTACTTGGAAGGAAGTGAATGTCAAGAGGAAAGGCCATGCAGAGGAGGACATGCAGCTCTCTGCACAAGGCTGTAAGAAAACTTTTTCTGGGGGGAAGGAAGACAGTCTCTGAGAGTAAAAATTTTCCTTTCAATGTTTTTCCCTTTCCACTTTTATGTTCTCTATACCTTCTTACTTTTGTACATTTACATGCTTCTCAGTATTCCACTTTCCAACTGTGCTGTAGGGTTTTTTTCCTTATAGTTAGAGGTTTTTTCTTCTCTAGGTTTTATTGACCAAACAATGTATTAAATTGTCAGGATTTAGTATGCCCAGGGAATTTCTGAGGCCAAACCAGCACCAGTGACTGTAGATGAATGCATACTCCAGTACAAAAAAATTTCAGACATCTTTCTCTGCTTGTACATGTTAATACCTACTTATACATTGTGAAAAGCTCAGGAATAAAAAAATTTAACCAATCTTACATATTTCATATACAAAGTTGTTTTTGAAAGGCTTTTAATTTTCTTTGCCCTCTCAACACCTCCCTGAGATATTGGCAGTCCATCTTTACATGAAATTATAAGAGCAATGCAGGTAGATATAAAAGGAAAAAAATGAGAAATGAAATTAAATCAAAGAGGAAATTCTACTAGGAAAATATGTCTAAGTTTGTCATCATCAGGCTTGTGGTGCAAGACAGAAATAAAGTTTGTTTATGACTTTGACCTCTCATATGTTGCAGTGACATTGTAATTTAATCAGAAGGTAATAATTTACCAATTCTCTACTTTTGAGTAACAGAGAGCCATTGTGAGAACAGCAGTGAATTTTCAGCTCCACTTGTGTCTTCATCAAGGCTATAAAAACTTTTTACAAAAGACCACAAGAAAACCAGTGAGGTGATCACACACAATAGGAGAGCTGAAGTTATCAATACAGTAATTTACAATAATTGTATTTGCAAATCAACATCATTACAATAACAATAACAATAAAATCCCAAAAAGATACTTGATGCTCTTGAGTAATTACATGCAATTAATTTGTATCTAATTCCAGACTCTGGCACGCTCTAGCCTAGCCTTTCTCAGAAATACTTGCTGGCAATGAAAAAATAAGATGCTGCCCAGGCCACCTCTGCTGGGAAAGCTTTGTGTTATGCAAGAAGGGCTCAGTTTTGGCAAAGAAAAACAGTGCATCTGCAGGGAAACCTCGGAAGGATCCCAGTTTGTCCCTTGCACACGTGGTACCGGCATTTATGACATTATTCCTGTCGAGGTCCTTGGCTCCACCTCCTCGTGTCCCTTCTGCTGCCTCGTGCTGAGCTGTGCCCCCACGGCAGCGTGGACACAATTATTTGGCAGTGGCCAAACCAAGGCAGGGAGGAGAAGACCTTCTGCCATCTCAGCTGATGTTTTCCTTTCCCACGCCGATGAGTGAGGAGCAGGAGAATTTGAGCCTCCCCTCCCCAGCCGGCGGAATGTTTGTCACCAAATTTTTATACTCCCACATCTTAATTGAAGAAAGGAACTAAGGATTATTTCTGGACCATAGCTCTTCTTTTTGGCTGGTTCTGGGAGGGTTGTGCAGACCTCCAGAGACAAAGAAATCTAAACAAACAGAACAGAGGGAGAAAGGGAGAGTGTGGGGACTTTGGAGAATGCAAAGATTTTAGACTCCTAAAGTAAGAACAAATCAAAATGCAAGGGCTTGGTTTCATGAGAATATATTTTTAACAAATGTATATTATTCATTAATAATCTCTATTCGTTAATAATCTTGGCACAAAGTTCTATGTTATATCTCACTATGGATATTGTTTTTCATCTCCTTTGCTCTGTACATGTTCAGTTTCAACTTTTAAAGGAAGAAAGGGATTGAGGCAGAGAACAGTGCCATGAGAAAGAGGATAACAGACACTTTTGTTGCTTTGCTTCATGATACACTGACCTAGTGGTGGCTGAGATGATCATCCATCAGTATACATTAATTTTTTTTTAATTCAGCCACTACCAGACACAAGGAAAAGTGATGTGTCTCTGTGAGCAGACAGACATTCCAGGTGTACCTGTGGACTGGCTTGATTGGTTTTGGGAGCCACTACCTGTGCAAAAAGCTGTGATGAAAATCTTTACTGACCTACAGAGATGCTGGAAGAGAGGAACTTCTGCCCTAAAGTTCTGCTGGGCTAAGTTGGAGGAAAAAGGGATTCCCCTGGGGCAGAGATGGTGGCACCTCTGCAGGCTGCAGTGCTCAGGGTGTGACAGGAACCTGGGCAGGGCACTGTGCAGGCACCTGTGTGGATTTCAATATGAAAGGTGTGTGCTGCAAGATCCAAAATCACAAGCATCAGTTGTTGTTTGCTGTTATTATAAACAGCCCCACACTGCTTTCCTCTTGGGCAAGAGTGTGTGTGTGTGTGTGTGTGTGTGTCTGTGTGTGTACACATATATATAAATACACACCTGTAGAGGTATGCTGATCATGTAAATAAAACCAATACCATCTACAAGCTTGGCTTTGATGTTAACTCAGTGAAACAAGGTGTTTTATTTGGAGTAGCTGGTGAATAAATATTGTTGCAGGCATCACATAACAAGCAAACTTGAAACTCCTCAGTGCTGCAGCATTGAGGCTCTGTATAATTAGGTCACTGTTATAGCTAAGGAGGGGAGGAGCCAGCCTGAATGATGCAAAATCCTGAACCTTTCAATTAGAGAGCTTTTTCTGTGGGGGGACCTGAGCATCACCTCTGTCTGGTGTTGAGGGAGGTCTGTTCAACGTTTAAGGTTTTTCTGGAGGGATCTGTAAAAGACAAAGCTGTGACCTGTCATTCTTTGCTACTTGGAGAAAACTATCCAAAAGCACTCCAGATGCAGAAATGACTGCCTGACTGGAAGAAATGGTGGGTAGAGGGTAAATCTCCCTGAAAGAGAGGGCAGTGAACTGCAGCAGAACATCAGCTTGCAGGTTTTTACATTCTAGCATATGCATCAGCTGCTCCTGGGAAGGGTGACACTGAGAAAAGAAGTTGTAATTATTTGTTTTGGATATTAAGTTATGTGTTAAAGAACACATGTGCCTTGGGACTTCTAGCTCTAACAGCTACTTAAGTTTCACTAAACGGAGTGAACAAATGAACTGAGTGAAAATGAGAAGGAAGCTTTTGACTCACATCCTCTCTCTCCTGACTGTAATAAGAAATGTCTTGAAAGCAAAATGTATTATTTTATGCTATCAATAAACTCCCCATTGAGTTTGTGACAGAGTTATTTACCTTCATCTGAACGTGAAGGAGGGGTTGGGGATAGAAAAACACACAATTTTTTTGAGATGCTTCAAAAATTTGGTTGTGTGCAGATCTGAATGAAGCTGTGCTAAAATGAAACAAAGCATAACCTGAGAGAACATTAATGATAGCTGCATGACTAGGGAATTAACTTGGCAGGTCAGAGACCCAGACAAGAAACTTCTTGCAAAACCTTTGTCTCAAAATTCATACCTTTTGGCCAAAAGTTGTGATTTTGACAAATCAGCTCTTTTCAGCAAAGGTATTTTAACCAGCTCACCAGCATGCTAATTTCCCCTCGTCTCATTCTCCACTTGACTTCCTCCAGTGTTTTGGGTTGCAATGCCAGAGCAGCAGCAATCAATAGCCCAGAAAATTGTAGTATTGCATGTCGCTGTAATGGCTTGAACGCTGGTATCTGTGTTCACTCCTTATCTGGCTCTGATGATGCCTCCTGATTGGAAAAGAGGGGCACTTGCAACAAAGCTCCTCTGAAATTATCCTCCCAATGTGTGCATGAGGCAGCTGGGAACCTTGTGATAACAAGCCAGTCAATCTTCACGTTCTCATTGTCTCTGTTCAGGTGAGTCTATCACCTGCCCAGAGGATTTGGCAGAGGAGCTTTCCTGCGCTTGGCTCTAGAAAAGAGGGTAAGAGGGACAGGGTTCTTCTTCTGGGTTAGGAAGCTATTACTCCATATTGTCTGATTTTTAAGTCCCATCCATTTATTCTGTGAGATAGAAAATATTGAAATGTGATTACAATGAAATGTGAGTACATGTGAAATGCACAAGCACTGTGTTGATTGTGGCTCCTCGTATTTTCCTGTCAAATCTTGCAGATGCAATGGGGTTTATGGTGGAGTTCTCTCTCTGAGGAAGATCTCTCCACATCTCTGTCTCCTGAATTATTGTATTCCCTGGTTTCCAGTTGTGTAATATCCGAAAAGTGCAGTAAGTTGTGCTGCTAATCTCCCTTACATTTCATATAACTCTCGTAGATGCACAGCACAGGGTATTGGGGAATGAGGCTCCAGCTCAGTGGGAAAAGGGCTGGGTTCAGAAAGATTGCTAATCAGGAGAGGTGGATTTTCTGTGAGGGAAACAAGGAATTTGATGGAACGAGGAAAATAGTTGAGTTTTGGCTGTATTTCCAACTTGATGTGAGCAGCAAATGCACAGAGAAGGCTGTTTAGGGGATTCTTGGTGGAATAGAGTCACGCTGCTTATTCCTGTGGGTTAATAGGGGACATAACCAGCCTGTTAGCAAAAGGGACATGTACTGTTTAAGGGATTCTTTGTTCTTCCTCGGTTCTTGTACCCCTGAGGTTTTATGAGTGATGAAAAAGGTATTCTGATAAACTTAACAGGAAGAGAGATAGAAATCTGATTTATTTGCTTTCTATACTGCTTTGAGAAGTGTTTTGTGGTGGTTGAATAGGTTCAGTGGTAGAAGTCCTTACAATTACTCTCCTTTGCCTTGTGCTCTCCAAAGTTCTGGGAAGGAACATGGTGCAAATGTGGTTTTTGCTGTCCCTGTCTCTGACAGTTCTCTGGAGGAGGTGGAGGCAGCTGTTCAAGCACCATTTAGTACTTTTCAGAAGTAAAACCCCCTTCAGTGTAAACCCAGGCCAGGGTTCTGGGCTTCCTTCAGTGGCAGAGATGGAAGATGTCTCCAGCCAGATCCCCAAAACGTGTGTGTGTGTGTTTTCCATCCCCAACCAATGCCAAGTTTCTTCTAGAGCTCACAATGGATGCCTGTGGGCTGAGGACATCACTCATGGTGTGATGTCACCAGGGCAACCTTCCGAGAGCCAGAATGAAAATCTGGTGAGGTCAGATTAAATCATATGTCGTGCTTTCAATAAAGCACATTTTCTTTACCCCAAATTAGTCTTGGGAGATGACAATGAATTCCTTTGATAAAAATGAAGAAGGAGCAACTTCTGCTATATACTTTTGTAGGAGCTGGTTTTAATTCTTCTATTTTTTTTTTTTAATCTGCAAGAATCCCTCCTGTGTTTGCTGCTCTCATTACATACAGAGCTGTTCACCCAGCATAGTTGAGATATAGCATTTTAAAGCCTACAATCGGTGTTTTTTCTCTTCAAGAGGGTGTTAACAGAAGGTTACAATTATACATACATTTTAATATGTAACCCTCTATTGTAAACAATTCACTCTTAATATGTCTGGCTTTTGTTTGCCATGAAGTTATACATTATATCTGGACAAATGATTCAGTTGGCTGTATAGTAGTTTCTCCATATAGGTACAATCTCACTCCAGTCATCCTAGATTATTTTTTAACATAATCTAATTTAAAAAGAAAACCTCCTCCCTGTTTATAAAAATATTATTTGTTCTTGGCTTTCATACATACATTTGGAGGAAAGAAATGAGTGATACTGAATAATGACTAGCACTCAGTCTCTCTAACCACAAATTATGCACCTCTATTTGCAATTTATTCTAAATGTTCATTGTTGTTGGGGTTTCTCTTTGTGTGTTCTCTCATCTTGCCGTGCATATTCATGCTCACAGCTCCCCTGAATCCATATGCAGAAACACAAGTACCTGAGCTGGATTGTGGAGTGTGAGCTCCTGTAAAGGCACAGACACTTCTGTGGTTGCTCTGAGATTGGGTTTAGACACAAAAACCAGTGGGTGGAGAAATACAAAGACCAACTATTGCACCATCCCAGCACGACAGTCTGTATAGAAATGGGGGCATAAGTATCTGCTGTTGATATTGGAGCAAAGCAGAAATAGGGAGGAATCGTTTCTGTGCTGTCTCAGAAGGGAAGATCTTCCTCCCTCTTCTTTCTTGGGGTGTGTCCTTGAGATACCATCTAGCTCTGAGAGGGAGAACACACAATCTCATCTATAAATAACAAATATTTCTGTAGCATAAACGCAGATGCCTATCTGAATCAGATCTCTCTTACAACAAGTTTATTATGTGGCAATGTAGGAGAGGAACCTCTGGATGGAAACACTGGAAAACATTTCTCTTCCCACCAGAGGAAAGCCCTTGCTCAAGATGCTTTGGTTGCCAGGTTAGGGTAATGACAGCAAAGAGCTGTGGGGGTTATCCCACTCAACACAAGCCCTTTGTGTTCCCTCAGTGTTTGAAGAGTGCTCTAAAATCAGTGATCTCAGTGTCCCCACAGAAGCAGCAAAGAAATGGGGATAAACCCTCCCTGGCTTTTGTACTCCTGCATTTTTTTCACTGGTGACTGTGAAGTGGGAAAATGGCACCAAAATGTTGAAGTTTCTTGCTGAGGATCCAGAGACAGGCACTGGGGCCACAGAACTAGGTTTTAGTTTGTTTAGTTAGAGAAGAGCACCGTTTCTAATCCCATAGGTTTTTCTTTCACAGACTGCAGAAATAAATGTGCTTTAAGAAGTCAGCTCCTTGGACATCCCTGGGTTGGATCATGCAGATGGATGGTCCTGAACAGCTTCACATTCTGATGTCTGCATTCATGATTTCTTAATCTATGGAGTAACTGCTCCAGAGAAGACCCAAGCTGGGTGAGAGGAAGAGGAGCAGCACCAGGCAAAATCCTGTCTCCCCCAAAAGCAAGGGCAGCATAACTCAGATAACAGCTCCCACTAGTCCAGCCTCCCACATTCCCTGTTGCCCCAGAAGTAACGTTGTGAAATATGAAATAAATAAATCAGTTCTGCTTAATGGTATTCTCTGGTCAACCATAGATCTAATACCCACAGAACCAGAAACTCTGAATACAGAGGTTTATCACTCATGAAGAGGGAAATGCAGCTCTTTCTTCCCAGACAATGCAAAGGACCATTTTTTCAATGTTAATTCCCTATGTCGAGGTTTTGCACAGGTATTAATTAACTTTAATGCACATTTCATACATAGTTACTAATCTACTCTCTGTTCTTTCTAAGCAAGAAAAATAATACTTTCCAATTCTATCCTCAGAAGATTGCAGGCCCAACATAATATTATGAAATGGAGAGGACTGTCTCTATTTTTTACCCAGAAATAATGTATAATGTACTGAAGTCCGAAGCCAAATGAGCTGATGGCATGGAAATGGTAGGCAATACATCGCTTTAATGATCACCACTGGCTCCAGAGTTAGGCAATTCCAGCATGGAAAGACTCCAGGCAGCTCTGGAGTCCAAATGAGGAGTTTGTCAGCTTGGGAAATACAAGCATGGGAGTTTATGGGACTGAGATGACCTTTCATGGGAGCAGAGTGTGGTTAAGAGATGAGTGTGCAGGCTCTGGGTTGACTTTATCTTCCATCTGACTTCCCTGCTGAGGAACATCAACCTCCTGTGCATAGCATAAGCTCTGCCCTGATGCTCCTGTGCCTCAAGCTAAAACGTCAAGGTTTCAACTGGTTTGGGACTGTCATAGGTGGATGAGAGACATGTTAAGTTGCTATTTAGGGTCAAAAAACCCAGGGAAAATGAGCCTGTACAGCTAAAGGCCTGCAGTTCACTAGAGCTGAGCACACACAGGCGTGCCCAGGCAGAAGGTGTGTGGATGGGGAAACAAATCCCAGATGAGTGGCTTGAAAAAGACCAAGGGCAGAGAGGTGACTTAAACACAGCCACAGAAACATGGACAGGAATGGTGAGTGCAGCTTCCTTGTGTGTTAAAGTGAGACAGTCTCCTCATGAGAATTTTCAAAATGTACTGAAAGTTTTCTATTCTTAAACAAAGGAAAAAATACTGCAAACCAAATTAAGAGCTTTGTTTTTTAACCTTTATGTTAAATGCCTTAAAAATGAATCTTTCAGTATTTATTTTCATGGGGAAAATGGGTAAATTAGGTATGGCTGTGATGGTGAGTGAGAAACCAGGAGCACTAACCTGCCTTCTTCCCCTGTCAGTCTGGTTCAGTGAGAGCAACATGGGGCTTTGCATTGCTGAAAGTGAAGCCACTTATTTGGGAGAGTTGAATAAACAAGTTTACCTGCATCTGTACCTTGAGTTCCTCCCTCTAAGGCCCATGCACATTCTTACCCTGCTTTTCATAGCCTCAACAGATAAAATGAACTGTAATTACACCTCAAAGATGTTTCTTTCCTCTTGTGGATGCTCTGTTGGGCAGCAAGCCCTAACAGCCTGACTCCTTACCATGCTACTCCACTCTTACACTTTGATATAAATCGTTGGGCCAGTGGTCTCAGGAGTTGGAGTAATGGAACAAAATTATTTCTTTTGTACTCCCTTATGCTGCTGTCAGCTGAGTTGTTGCCTCCAGTCTAGTTGTTTCCATTTTCTGAAGACATCCAAAAATCCTCTGCAATTTTTTCTTTGCTTTCTGGCATATTTCATAGAATGGTTTGGGTTGGAAGAGACTGTAAAGATCACCTAGTTCCAATCCCCTCTCAATTTCATTTGTTGAAATTGAGAACGTGTCAAAATTCTCTCCCAAGGTGGGAACCCTGAAGTGTTCATTTCCTGAAAAGTTCAGCTTTACTAATCACAATCAGACACTCCCCAACACAACAGGTCCTCCTGGGCTTGTAACAGCCTTCTCAGAAATCTCACTTCCCATCTCCTATGATAATATTATCTTGATGGTGGCTTTGAGTCATTTTTGTGGATATTTACATGGTATCTACTGAAGTTCCTCCTGCATTTAAGGGCCTCAACCAAAGTCCAGTGAGAGATTTTCCACTCTCTTCAAAAAGAGTAAGATAAGGCTCTTGAAAAGATCATTCATTTAGAGAAAATAAGTTCTCTTTGCAAGTAGTTACATGCTGCTGGGCTTGAATCTTTGCTAAAGGGATTGCAGGCTCTTATAGTGTGTGTGAGTCATGCTGGTGAATCAGAGTTTTCCCTGGTTTTCAAACTGTGGTTTTCTTTGTAATAAAGCATACATTGTATTTTCACAGCCAAAGCTCCACCATCACATCCCTTTCACAGATGTACATGCTAAATTGGAGAAGCTAACCGTGGGCTTGAGTATCTCACACAAATAAAAGGGGAATTACCAGAATTACACACTTATGTTTGTTTGTTTGTTTGTTTCCAAATTGTATCTTTTTTAAGGTGCAACATCAGTTTCTTGCAATAGTTTCAAACAGGACTGGTTAAACTGCTCTGTATTTTGGGCAGGAGTCAGGCATTTCTGTCAGCTAAGTTACCTTCTGTAAATCTTCTCTGGGGAAAAAATGCACCCACTTTTCCAGGGAGTAACTCACTGCTACTCTGTGATGAGTGTTGAGCTCAACAAAAAGCATATGAGATACTGCATGGTGCTAATTATCTGATATTTTGCTTTTCTGTCTTCATCCCTCTCTCTACAATATTAATCCTCTAGACATTTCTGCTGTGGAAATGGTCTTGAAACCATAAAAACAAATGTTGTTTAGGATGTCGTGCTCAGGTGCCTGGTGAGTGTAAATCAGCCCTGACTGGAGAATATTTATATTGCTGTCCAGACTGTTACCATCTTCTTTGGCCTTTCACCAGATGACCTGAGACCAGCTCCCAGAGGAAATGGGAGCCTCTCACCATGGAGCCTCCAGATAATCATTGATGGAAGCTGAACCAGATGTACCTCTAGGTCCTTTCACTGATGGACACTGTGATACATCAAGTTAGCAACACAGAATTAGATCACACCAGATTAAAATTTTTAAAAAGACCCAATTGCCTTAGTCATTAGCAAGAAAAAGGAGAACAGAAATAGAGGAGAGAAAGATCTGAAAAGATTTTTGAACAACAGTTTTTAGGGTGTTTGATTTACTATTCAAGTGTGCACAGCTGCTGCTCGGGGGGGAAAACGGCACCATGCCAAGGAGGAGAGACAAGGGAAGAACAGCAATGAGAGAGGAGAAGACTGTTTGCAGGCTGGACTACTAAATGAGCTTGGAAAAAGTCCCTTCATTCCCCCCTCCATAAAAAAGTTGTCTGCTTCAGTGCCCCAGTAGCTCACAGATGTGCCATTTAAGTATTGTTGTTGCCATGAACTGATGGCAGGACCAGAACCCACCCTTCATCCCTCCAGCCTGGTTTTCCTCAGTGGCAACATTAGCTGCAATAAAAGCTCCTTTATTGGTGGCATCTCCCTTGTGCTCTCCCTCTCTCATGTTCGAACAATCAGCTTGAGTGGGAGATATATAATTATTCATTTTGGTGAAACAGCAGCAGTCAACGCTGCTTGTCCACAGCAATTCCAGCTCTCAGTGTGGCAGCAGCACCATCACACAGGATGTCATAAAGCTCCAGCACCCAGCATCTGATGGGAGCAGCCCAGGTATGGATTAGAAACCCTTCCCAAAACTGATCAAAGCAGCCACTTCCTTACTTTTCAACAAGGTGAAGGATGTCTCCCTTTGGGCCCAGAGATTTGTCATCATCCTAGCACTGCTGTACTTGTAGAGACACTGATGGACTCAGTGTAATGGCATTGATTGTTTCACTCAGGTGACACTCCTACAGCATGGCTGCTCATCCTGCTGCTCTGCCACCTTCTCTCTGCTTCCTTTGATGCTATTTTTGCTGTTCCACCTCCTTGGCTTTGCTCATGTTTTGCACTGCCAGAAAGTTTCAACAGCACTCTGGTCTTGCTGTAAGGGACAAGGGCACAGGCAGCAGGGACAGGTGCCTGTCACTGAAAGGGGTTTGACCCAGATTTTCATCTGCTCCACACTGACCAGTGCTCAGCAAGGCTCTGTGTTACTGGTTTGAATTACTTTGTTTATGAGAATCTTGCTTTTGGTGATTAATGCCTGTGCATTGTACAAGAGTGGCTTCAAATTTCTCTTTGAAACATGGCTCTAGAAATGCTGCCAGATGATATTTCTACCCAGGCAAGTGGTTCCTTTTCTATGGAAAATGGGAATGCTGTGGTGGTTGCAAAAGACCCTAATATGGTACAAATTATCATCTTATTTACAAACACAGCTTCTTTGTTCCAGTAAGAGGTAAGAATAAACTGTTCAAACACTGGACTGTTAAAACTTACCATAAACTAAGCAGGCACTGCCCTCCCAAGTGACCGGTTCAAATGATTCACCAAACCAGCTATTGAATTCCACAGCCAGGGCTCTGGACACAACATCTGCTTCTGCCTAGGCTCTGCTGGTCACAGCCCTCTGATCCTCCAGCACTCACTTGGGAGCAGGCTGTGGATGAGCTGGAACTACTTCAGTCTGACTTAACAAGATATGGGGGTATTTTTCCCTCCCTGTGGTATGGTCACAATTTCTTTTACCTTTTAGAAAAGAAAATGGTTTAAGGAGACATTTATTTAATTCCTAGTCCTGCTGGATTTTTGAGATTCAATTTATCGTGCTCAGTGGTCATGACAAACACACTGTATCCAAGTTCAGGGAGAATTATTTGAATGCAGATTGACATGAAGGAAAAATTTTCAGAGGAGCTTATGTGACTAAGGTGTACAAATCCCATTGACTTTGAAGTTTCTACCTAATATCTTTCTAATGATCTTAAGAGTCCAGTTGTCTGGTTTACTAATTATGAAACCAATTTCAAAAGCGTCTGTCAGACTTTTTCAAATGGGACTTAAATTCTTAAGTCACTAAAGAACTGCAGCTTGTGTGTCAGTGGGAGCCTGGGTTTTAATTGAACTCAGAAATACATCAATGTGATTAACAGACAGGTAGACTGAGAAACTGTGTGTTAGGACCTTGATTTCACCCCACTGCCTGCTCAGGTGGTGTTGGTGTGTGTCTAGGTGGTGTCTGTGGGCACACAGCCCAAACCAAATCACCTATGGTACATCTCACTTCCATCCAAACCACTCTGCTGTACTCTTTGTCATCTTTCTCACAGTTTGTATGTTTGTTTGTTTAAGTTGCTGCATACTATTTAATCTTAATTCCTTGTCAATTCAAATATTACCATGATAAAATTTTGCTTTTCTTTGCCATCATTCTACCAGTGCTTGAAGATACTCTTGAGCTTTTATTCTATACAGTTTCAAAAGACCCATATAAAATGAGACCCTTTTTCCTCACTTCCTTTTGAAAATCATTGCTTGGTGTAATATTGGCTACCATTTGTCAATTTTACACATTTTCATGCAGAATTTTTTTTTATTTAATTGGACTTCATTCTCTGTCTCGCTCTTCTTGAGTGACCCCCTTTTCTTTGAAGTTGTACAAATTTAAATCCCACTTTGTCACTTGCTGAGTGTAGCAGGATCAATGGTTAAATATGTCCTTGGAATCAAGTCTCTTGAGACTTTTACTCTCTAATATTGTTCCTGTAGAGATTCCTCAAATTTATTGAGATACTGATGCCAGTGTTTGAGTAGATGCAGTTTTTTGGCTGACTCTTTCATCCACAGCAAGATACCCCTAAAGCCCCAAACTGCTCTCACTGTGATTATTCTGGGGCAGTTTGAGTACAGATGTTTTAGAGCAGGTTTTTTGTTGTTTGGTTGTTTTTTTTTTTTGCTTGCTTAAAAACATTCTGTGTAGATGCATCTGCGTTGCAATCAATGTGTGGTCGTTTGGCTGGTTATCCTTTCCAATAGAGCAATTCAGCTGCTCTGACTGATCTACTGATTTCAAATAGCCAACATGACATTAAAGGGCAAGTCTCTTTGTGAGGTCACTATTCTATATCTGGCATTTAGAAAAGAAACAGTCTTCTTAATAAAAATTGTGGGTTTGGACTTTATTTTCTTTCCATTTCCAGTGTGACACATTTTTTTTTTAACAATTTCTATAAATAGCACAGCAAACTGAATGAGAGTTTTGATCCATGTTGTGGTGTTTCAATCAAAAGCACAGGCTGCTGTTCATTATTTTATGTATATAATCCTGGACACACATACACACCCTTCCCCAACAGAAACTCCTGATATTGACACATGGGATTTCCTAGGGTGACATTTGTTTTCCTCAGAAGTTACTCATCCTCCTTTTTTAAATGCTAACAGGTAATTACAGACATTATCCTCTTTGAAAATTCCCTGAATTCTTGGAAATGAACTGGTAACCAGTATAGCATTCTCGTTTTCTGTAGCATTGATATCAAATTCATCAGAACAATCCAAACTCTGATTAAGACAAAGTATTAGTTGATTTTGGTTGAGTCATCCTTTGTTTTTATCCCTTTCCTATCCGGTATCTCAATCTCATAATTGCTTTTAAATGTCACACATGGTACCAGAACTGAAACACTGTTTGAAATAAAACATGACCAATTATTTGCTTATTTACTACTAAATGAACATTGTCAAATTAAAACATCTTATTTTCCACATGTAGTAAAGCTGAAGGGAAAGCAAACTAAGGGAAATGGTCCAAATTCCTTTTCTGCAGGGATTTCTGAAAAGAAATAATTTCAAATTATGTGAAATATGCATTTTTTCCAACAAAAGACACAAAGACATTCTGTGATGTAGGGAGTGTTGTTAGTATGCAGCAATAGAGCTGAGTGTGTCCTTTCATCTGTGATTTCTAACTGGTTTCCCAATTCTTTGTTTTGGAACTGGGTTACCACCTTCACATTCAAAGCTTTTCTACAAAGATTTGGGTTCCTCAGCCTGTGGACCAGTCCCTCAGTAGCCTGTGGGGGAAATATTGTGGAAAATATTTGGACTAAATAAATGGATTAAATAGTTTATTTGTTCACCACAAAACAGAAGAGGATAGTTGAAATCTAGGTATCTCCTTGAAAGATTTTGAACATGGCTGAAGCTTGAAAATTAGGGAAAAAACCGTCAGTCTTGCAAGTTATCAAAATTTTTAATGACAGTCATGCAGATCCATACTGGGAGCTATGGATCACCAGAACCAGAGTGATCTGCACTGGACTCAGATGAACTTCCCAAATAAACCCACTCCCGCAGGATCACCTCGCAAGGGCCAAATTGCGAAAACTTCTTTTGGCTACCCAGACTGAGTGAGCCAGTCAGCTGAGCTCTCCTTGGGACAGCTGTGAAGCCATAAAACATACCTCAGTGGCTTCCAGGGGCAGCAGAATTGCAGTGGGACTTCTTGAAGTGCTTCAATGCATCTGAGCTCACCAATAGCCCCTGTATAAGGGAGCATGAGGCTATTAAAGGGAGTTTAACAGTGTAGAAGTGAACCCTACATTAAACCAGATAGCAGCCACACAAGCCTGCTTCATTGCAACTCAGCTGAACAACCTTCCCTATATAATAGGCATCATTCTCTGTGTAGGAAAACCCTTCCCATAAATGCTGTTAATCTCATTCTAACCATACTTTTGTAAATACAATGACATGGTCAATGGTCCCTCTGAGACCACATTTCCCAATAATGAGGGAAATGGTATTTACAGGAAGGACTTAAATATTTCTTTTGTACCGGAGCATGCATTTTTGCATGGAGTGTATGAACCCCCTAATACAACTATGACTAATGTACCCATCTAATTAAATTTTTACAGCATTCCAGCGTGTCAATGTCAAATATTTGCATCCAGTTACCCTCCTCATAACACTGTCAAATAAACTTCTGCTTTTTATATTTAGCGTCTGCTTCCCTCCTTCCTCACCATGTGAAATCAAGGCATCATCATCATCTTCATGAAGACAGGGGAACTGCCTCCTGCTTCCTCTTGTGCCAGCAGTGACCCCATAGCTTTTAACTTGCCATTTCAGATATGCTGTTCTGCAGGGATATCTTAGGCACTGTTATTCAATGCAAAGTTTAGAATTTGGAGTTATAAGATTACATGCATTTGCAGACAAAAGGAAACAAAACATATATAAAACTTTATTTGTTTAATTTCTTGTTTTCCCTGCAGAAAAGTGAGGCTTTCCCACTAACCAGATAGCTGCTTGGAAACAATTTGGGCACAGATAAAACAGAAAAACAACAAGCTTAAGGCTGGTAACAGTTAGGACATCAAAGCCAGGTGAAAAGGTCTATAAGGCACCTCTAGGTTATATCCCTCTAAATAACAAAAAGGTTTATGGGGATAAAGTGGGATTACTCCCCCAAATCAGATATCACCAGAAAAATACAGACATTGTTTAGTTCAGTCTGTTTAATCTTTCCTTACAACACAGGCAGTTCATCATGCAATCTCCCTGAATCCCTAGGTAAGCACTAAGTTGTTGCCTTTAATTAGTCTGCAAGTTATAGTTTAAATGCAGTGGCCTGACACCTCAATTAGGTATGCAAGATAAGATCCCAATAAATGATTTCTCAAGTCTAATATTCTGCAGTGGGGCCTTCTGGGGTGCCAACACAATGGGTGTTCTCCTGCCCATGCAGGAGATGCAAACAGGGCCATTCACAGGGCTCTGTTGTAAAGGAGCACTGCATAGTGCTTTAATCCCTTGGTTTAGATGCTTTTTATTTGAACAGGTTCTAGAAAAGAACCCTTCATTAGTATCATGAGGAACAGACTGGGGCCAAGCCTATTAGCTGCCTCATGGCTGTAGATATGGTTGGATCTACATGACAATAAAACATTGTTTGGGGGAGTTTATCAACCAACTGCAAATGAGCATTTCAAGTTCAAAAGTTTCTTCAGCACCAGATTTTCAGCAATGAGTAAACCAAGAGAAAAACCAGGACTTCAAGTGACGCCCACTCCCTCCCCCTCATGGAGAAAATCACAGACCAGGTTTTGGTACAGACTTGAGTTCTATGCCTCAAGGTTTGTATTTTGTGTTTAGAGAATTTGGGACATTTGGGACACTTTTTTTCTCAAAGAGTGTTGAGCCTTTGACACTTTCAAGAAAACCACCAAGCAGTGACAAAGACATCTGTAAGTATGATGGGGCTTCACACAGGAGAAATTGGGCAAAATGTAATCCAAGAAATTATTGCAAACAGGTCAAGCTTGTTCTGAGCCTGAAGTATTTTTTGGACTACAAAATAAGGTTTAGGCTATGTGAAAAGAGATTAAGATGCAGTAAAATAGTTCCTAAATTCAGGGTGCTGAGAAATCCTGGCTTTGGTGCCTAGGTCTCCAGGGGAAGTGTCTGCAAAATGCTCAGAGCCCAAAAAGGGGATTCACACAGATGGGGACAATCAGCAGGGGACTGCCTCAGTGGTCTTACAAGGAAAGACAAGTGAAGGTCTGGATTTTTAAAAGATTTGGGGGCTTTCCTCAGGACCAAGCAGAGAGCTTTTCTGGTCATGTATCTTCCACGGACATTTGAAACCTGAATCTTTCCCCTAAAAGTGGAGAAAAGAAAGCTCTTCTCTGCTCTGAAATGCAGCAGTAGGGAAGGTGCAACCAGCCTGGCAGGCTGAGAGCACCACTTTCCTCCTGACCTCCTCCTCAAGGCATTCAAACCCACAGCTGTTACCTTGCTCTGCTGAGATTCCTCCCTGCACCACGGCAGGACTCGAGTCATTTACCGCCCTCCCCATGCAAAGTGCTCCCCTTCACACAGAGCACTGCAGCCTGCAGAGAGGAGGAAACCCGTGCCAGGACCCCAGCAGGTTTTAGCCAGCTCCAAGATAAGGAAGGGGAAGCACAGAGGCTCTAAACCAGCGCATGAAAAACCCAAATGCTATCTAAATTTCTCATTTGGTGATTAAGTGGTTGAGAGAGAGAACCCGCACTGCCGTGTCAGTGGGTAAGCACTAAGCTGGTTCAAACAAACAAGTGCTTTTCAGCAGGGGCTTACTCATAAAAAATTTCATATCTCATTAACCAGTTGATTCTGCAAACCTCCCCCACCCGTTAATTTTTTCCCCCCATCTCTTTCCCTTGGCATGCTTCCTATTTCTCACAGAAGCAGCTGCACACAGTTGAATAGTAAATCAAACACCCTAAAAACTGTTGTTTTAATACAATGTCTAAGATTTCCCAATTCTCTTTTCGCCCCTTATTTTTCTTGATAACCATTCTGGCTCATCTTTGTCTGGTAGTAAAATAACTAAATCTGGTAGCGAAACCCTGACCTGTATTTTTATTTTTTGTAGAAATTATTGGGTAGGTTAGTAAGTGAAAAGCAAGTAATCCACAAGCAGTTTAGATAAGAGGATATTACAGGCTTGTGTTGTTAAGTGGTATTAAATAAATTTTTTAAATTACATTTCAGTAGCAAATGACTTTTCTCATCAGACTCTCTTGTGGCAGAGCTATTTCTTTCTTCATCGTGGTTATAAGTCTTTGGAGAAATCAGTGTATGCATCCCCCGCAGCCTTCATTTCATCCTCTCCCTGGGCCGTGCCATCTGGCAGTGTCATCTTTCTCTAAGTCTTCAGGTGCCTCTGTTGACTTTGTTGGCTTGAAAAACCTCCTGAAAGCAGGCTGAGTTCACCACCTCTGAAGAGACATCCTCTCCAGGACAAAAGCACCTTCAAGAGTTCCTGGAGGTGTTTGGAAGATTCCCAGCCCACGGTGCAGCATCAGAGGTGGCTTCCTGGCTCCAGGAGGGGTGAATGATTCCCCCCTGGCAAGGCTGTAGCTCTTTGAAGCAGATTGTTCAGAGTAATCAAGTGCTCAATCTGCTGAAGGAGTTATTGAACTTTTGTTATCTCTGACTTGGTTTGTCTAGTGTGGGATGTGCAACTTCTGGGTCGGTGCTCACATCCCTGATTACACACAATACTGGGGTTTTTTCAGTTTTGTTTTAATCTGAGCTGTGCAGGGGAGCCAGCCAATGGTAAATCCATCTCAGTGACATGCTGTATGTTTTGAGTTAGGAGGGGAGCTGTTTTGATTATTCCTGTGATGTGCAGACCACAGATGACATTCTACTCACTGCCAGGGACACCACCAGAGCACTAGTGGGGAAATGCCCTTCCCTAAAAAGCAGCCTCTGTGTTCTCTTCTCCTGGGAGAGGGGACTGTGAACACTGCTGAAGGCAGAGGCAGGGGTGTAGACCCAGCAATCACATCTTGTGCAAGCAGCTTTTTCCAATAACTCTCCAAGAGCAGACTCCTTAATGGAGTCTCCGTGCTGCTATCAGTGAAGGCAAAGTCAAGACCACATCCTTGACTCCGGCCATTCTGAAAAAAGAGATGGATAAGAAGACTGAGAGAGGGAACACCAGCCTTAGAATGGGTCCTCACAGATTCTGCTGGCACCCCTCAGAGCTGAAAACAGCCATGGCCACAGGGAGAGCAGAACTCCTGCCATTTGTTGTTTGTTTGCGCCTGTAAGACAGCTCTGGCGAGGTTAAAAGATGTTCCCAGTGCTCACTGGAAGCAAAAATCTTCTGCATGATTACTTGGAGTCCTCACAGTATTTCTGTATCCCCTGGTGGAAGCTGGGAACCCTTAAGGGGAGCTGGAGCAGCTCTGGGAACTGAAAGAAGATGTGGAAATGTATCAGAAACCTCCTGGCTGCCCACTTCTCTCTTTCCACAGAAAGGAATCTGGGGAAATCACTACTACTATCTCTCTTTGTGCTCCTGCTCCCTTCTTGTAGGACATTGTGTTTCTTGTGGCTTTTGGGCTTTTGAAGTTAGGTTTGTTATACAGTCTTGGTGAGTGCTTTGTGGCTTGTGGTGGTGTGTAGGCGAAGAAAAAGGACAGAGCTGTGCCGAGGGCAGTTTGGTCTCTGTTGGTAGAACCTGCTGCTAAAATCAAAGCCTGTTTCCTAAGCCATCCTTAAAAACCACTCCAGCAAGCTCTGCTCCCTGCTGCTCGATGCCCCTGTCTTCTGAAGCCACACCACCCGTGCTTGTTTTGGCAGATTCTTGCTCTCCTCCGCCTTTCCCTGCTGAAGCCTTAACTCCAGAGCCTCCTCCCATGGTCCCATGCGTTGCACTGCTTTCTGCTGGCCTGGCAACAAAAATGGGGCTGGGAAAGGTCTGCAGACCTCACTGGGCTAAATATCTGTTCTGTGGGACTGGGCTGACCAACCAGCCCTGGAGTACATGTGTTAACAGTGCTCAGCACTGGAGCCAGCATTAATGATTTGTGGACAGACCATAGTACTCCAGCTAACCAGATTAATGCCTCACCTGGTACACAAACCCTGTGTAGCTGTCAAGTTGCACACTGTCCCCAAAAGACTGTGACAACCACTCTAGAGCCATTACCACCTAACTAGCAAATAAATATTTGGGCACGCAGGCTCATTTGGAAATGTGGATTATTTCCTGAGTGGCTGCAATGGCTCCTCTAGGTAAACACTAGCTCAGGGCAGTCTCTGCAGCCGAGTTTTGACCCAGTGGACCTTGGCTGGCAGGCAGGAGTGTGTGCCTGGGCAGCGAGCCCCAGGCTGGGAGCAACGTCTTGTTTCATCACATAATGTGTCTTCCCCTTCCCACCCCACTCCTTTTTTCCTTTACATTTCTCTTCAGAAGAGACAATGGTAGTTTTCCAAGCAAGGAACTGACAATGTGTTTTTAAAATGTGTTTGATTTTAAAATTAGAGTTTTTCAAATGAAGCCTTGAGAAATTCCATACTGGAATGGAATGGAATGAAATTCCATGCTGGAATCTCCTTTTCCAGAGACGTTAAATTTTGTTTTGCATTTAAGGGCCGTGTTTTAGTGGACAACTAACTTCTGCTTCCTCCCTCACAGGACACCTCCATGTTGGCCCTCAAAAGGCTCTTTCTCTGCACTCCAGCTTTTTTTTTTTTTTCACTCAAGTACCTCCAAAGCACATTTGCAAGGCGGAGGAAAAATTAGGGGAATCGGGTAAGCATTATGCTCCCGTTAGAAAGATGAATTTTGTGTTGAAGTTAAGGAACCAGACAAGCTCAGGGGAATCTGAGCAAGATTTGGGGTTCTGCCTCCCACAGTGGTCAGCTCCCTCAGTTCTGGCTTTGGGGACTCGTACCCCAACCCCTGCAGATGGTCTGGTGACTCCACTGACATCAGCTGGCTTCAGTCCTCGGTGCTGGAAGGTGTTCATGTTGTAGGATTCTCCACCAAAATAGGTTTCTTTCTGCTGAAATATGCCCTTAAGGTGAAATCAGGGTCCCTGGCAAATGGCTAAGCACTGTCCTTGTTTCTATCTGTCCCTGGGGAAGGAGCATTTATGACAAAAGCAAAAAAGAAAAATGTAACCCTGAAAACTGAAGATGGTTTTGTTGGGACAGGTGATGTTCAGACATGCTAAATATGGTCTGCACAAACAGTATCTCTGAAAATCAAGGAACTGAATTTGTGTCTCTAAACATGGAGATTTAGGGCTTCACTTTGTGAAGAGGTTTCAAAGATACCCAGAAAATCATGAACCTATTTTAGGCAATGTTAAGTCCTCACTGCTCTTCTGCAGTTTTTAAAAATTTTCCCATCTCCCCAAATTTGAAAACATTTTCTTCAAGTGCTGTCAAGCTAGAGCTACTCAGTAATGCTAAAATCCACTTGAAAGAATGTATTTAAAAATGAATACACTCAAAGATTATGCATTAATTCATATGCATGGATTCAAAGACATTGTCTCATAGACAACAGTGGCAGCATATTGAATCTCATATTGGGGAATCATTTCACAGCATTTTACTGTGTGTTTTAGCCCTATCTCTTTGCATCTTCATCAGAAGCCCATATATGTCACCATTCATCTCTCTCCTTGAAACAACAGAATTACAGAATTTGCTGAAAAGTGTTACTGTAAACTTTTTTTTTTCCTTTTCCCCCCAGCGATCCCTCTGTCTCTGGAAGGAGAAGGGACCTGTGTGGGGATTTGCCCTTTGAGGAAGGTGAAGGGTGCAGCTGGAACTCAAAACCATCTGGATTTGGGTTTTATCAGGTTCTCTGCGGGCCTATGAAGGCATGAGAAATCTGGTGGATTAATCTGCTGTGGAGGGGGACTCTTTGCCACAGATACCAGACACACAATTGTGCTCAGGATGTTTTTTGTTATTAGAACTTACTCTCTGCAGGGAAGGGGAAGCAGGAGGAGGGGGCCTTTGAGCAGGGGTGAGCATCAATTCCCATCAAAAAATTAAAGTCTTTGCAAGTATCCTCTGCATCCCTGCACAGAAAGGGTTCTTGGGGAGATTTTTAAAAAATCAACAGCAAGAGTCTCTTCTCCCCAGCAGTATTTCTTGATGATGACAGAGCCCCTCTTTCCCTTCCCCCTTGCTATCAGCTGGCTAATCTGCCTGCACATTCTGACACACAGCTGCGAGAGATGAAAACTGTACTGTTGATAGATGAAACTTTGGATAAGATTACATGGTTTTGAATATCTTGATGACATATTTGTCTGAAAAGTCTTTTAGAGGACAGCCTAATATAAATGCACGGAAATGTTTCTAATGACTAGCATTTGTCTACGTACTTGGTTTGGAAGATTAACATTCACGTGTTCTTCGACTGTCATTTGCATTTGTATGTGGAGGCAAACTTTTCAATAATCACTTCTTCATGCCGAGAAGAGTTAACAATTTATTCAAAATACACAAGGCCAAATTAGTCCCTTCTGTGAGGCTGGGAGCTTTGGTGGAGCTGCACCAGTGGTGGGTTTGGCTTCGCTGCTCTCGGCAGCAGCCGCAGCTCCGTGCCCAGGAGACCTCGCCTGTGGTAATGACGAAAATCCCTCCCTAAGAAAGCTCAGCAGAAGGGTGGAAAAAACCCACCACCCAAGGTCAGGACAACTGCATCTTTCATCTGTTTGGCTGCACTGAACTCTGGGTTGTTTTCCATTTCGCACTGATAAATGAATGTAGTAACAGTTGTTTTTTTGTTTTTTATTCTTATTTTCACAGCACTCTGTGGTGTGGTTGGACCTCCAGAGTCCCATTTGTCAGCTGGGGAGAGGGCAGAGAGCACCTGATTTTGACACATATTTCACAGACCAGTCAGAGCGTAGCACCTGGGTGCTTTGAATTCCTGCTCTTGACTAAGGTTTTCTGAACCTTAGGAGTTTTGTTGCCTCAATCACCTTAGACAATTGACCTTCAAGACTCTTGAAGAAAAGAAGCATCCATTCCTAAAATATGGAAGTAGCTATGGAAACCTGGTCCCCTTCAGGTCACAGCAAGTAGGTATCTGTATCCCTGTGTCTCAGTTTTGCTCTGATGCAACAAATGTTGATGGAGGGATTTCCTTGCTGAGGGTCAAAAAGGACTTTGGTGGACCATGTGTTAACATGCACATTTACATCGCGCACTAATTAAACAAAAAGTAATTAGAGTTCATCTGTGCTGCAGTAAAGTGAACCCTCTGCCTTCCTCCTTCCTGCATGCAGCATAACATGAAGATACTCCTCAAATCTGGCCTCTATATGATACATTCCAGATGTCTGGGCTAAAATAATGTAACTGCAGAGCTGCACTCCTGAAGTGGTGAGGTGTCCTTTCCAAGAGCGTGCAGGGAACAGGGCTATGGGAAACCTCCCTGCTCACAGCACTGGACAGAGCTCGGCACAGATGGGAGAGGAGGCAGCACGTGGGAAGGGGAGGTGCAGGGCTGGATATTTCATGAAACGTGGTTGGGGTGAGGAAAGATGAACACTTGCAGAGACTGGTGGAGCTGTGCATCCCTGAGGGCTTTGGCCAGTTGCTGAAACATAAATGAACCTTTCAATCTGCCTCTAGTGATCTCAAATGGTGAAATGAGTGGGTATCACCAGGCACAAGGAGCACTGTCTGTGCACTGATGTTGTGGTCCCTTGGTTCCAGGAGGGGACTCCTGCCTGGTGTTGCTGGCTGCTGGTCTGATCTGCCCACAGGCTGTGCAGACCCTCCAGGAGAATGCTGCACCCTCCACTGACCAGGAAAAGGCAGGAAGGAAACCTCTCAAGGACAGTACTGGATTGTTCAACAAGCATTGTTCATCTCTCCTCTTCTTTAACACTGTGCCACTCTCCAATCCCCTGCTCTTACTATGGTGAGACTTCCTGTTATAGGTCAGGTATTTAAAAAATTTGTATTTAAATATTCCCTAATGCTTGAAAATATCCCAGCTACCTGGTTGCTTCCTCTTGGATACTGCACATGCTTCTTCAAAGGCTCCTGGGATGAGCGTGTCTTTGCCCAGCAGTGTGGTACAGCCACAGACACCGTGTCGTTTCTGCTCCTCTTCTCACACCACCCTGTCTCTGCAAACTTGCTCTGACACTCTTTTGCCTTTCAGAAAATGTTGACATCTTGATGTCTTCTCCATAGACTCACACTGACACAGTGCTACGGACTATGTGATGACACCACAGCCCACGTTAGGGAATGGTGAAATAGCCCTGTCACAAACTATACCATGAAATATCAAAACTGTTTAAAAATGTAGTTTTCTAGGAAAAAAAAAAGGAAATAAATCCCAAGGGCCTTAAGCTTACCTTGAGGACTGCTCTGCTCAAGATATAGATATAAATATTGATGCTTAAGTAAAGCATTTTAACCTATGACAAATATAAGTGGCATATAATGTATATGTATTTATATAGTGGCTATACATTATCAAAATTCAGGAATGATGTTCATGACTTGTGGGCACACCTCATGATATTTTTCCAATGCAGGTGCTTTGAAACTCTGGCTGGACTGATACTTGACAATAAATGTTTTGCTTTTTTCTTTATATGAAGCACAATGACCAAATTTGAACTGCCACTATCTGGGATTTAATTTTCAGTTATGAATACTCTTTATTACAAATTCAGAATCAGCTATTATTCCTTTTGGAAATGGTGGCATAAATTACTCCAGTGCGCTTACTTAATTTCTTCTGAAATTGACTCTAATACAGAGTATTAATTTCTGCTGAAAATTACTTTGAAGCTTGACAGGGCTCTGTCAGAGTTTATCAGTGAAGGCCTCACTATGTGTGGCAACAGTTGGTTTCTCTGTTTCTTTTGACAGTTATGAGAGTCTGAAATAGGTCAGATGAAGATGAGTGAGATTGCCCAGGTTTTACTCCTTTGCTACTCTTTTTAACCATTAAAAACTGCAACCAGTGCAGCATAAGACTGAAGAGAATAACAGCTTTAAAATAGGTGCAGCTGTTACAAAGAATTTTTCCCTGTTAATATTTGGGATAGTCTTTATATCTGGGATGAGATAACTTGGACAAATCAACAAGTTAAGATAAATAGTTTTGATTTCTTTGTTTGTTTATGGAAAAAACACACATTTGCTTAAGAATGTTGGAGAGGTGATTTTGTCTCTTGATCCAAAAAGTGATTAATAGTAGGGCAGGCAGACATACAGTTGGAATTTGACCACACAGGACAGAGTTCATGAGACAAATTCAACCCTGCTTTAAATATTACATGGTCTAATGAGCCTCAGTATTTAGTTATTTTCTTAAATGTCTGCCTTGCAGACACCTCAGATCTGGAGTCGGAACATCCAGCTGTGCTCTTGCTGCTTCTCACAACACACTGTAATTAGAACGTGCTGATAACTTGGTTGATGCATGAGAGATAAAAATCCATTCTACCTCATGCTGGTGGTAAAAACGTGGTTTCATCAGGAAAGAGAACAAATATGAATTAAAAACACACTGAAGACGACAGTATCATTTTCACCAACACACTCCTCTGACATCACCGGCAGCAGCGTGTGTTGAGCTCTGCTGCTTTATCCCTGGCATGGCATTGATCTCAGCCCATGAGTCAGGGCTCAGTGGTACCAGACACTGCAAAGAATAAAAAATAAAATATTCACAGCCCTGGAAAGAAACCCTCATGTCGAGAAACCATCTACCCAGTGGCTCCTGCAGCAGAGCAATTTGTGAAGAGCTCCTGCTGCTCCAGAGTCAAGCCTCTAATGGGGCTAATTTTTCTCCTGCATCCTGGGATAAACTTGTCACACAGCTTTGTTTTTATGAGTAGGGGACATGACATCTAGTCAGGTTTTCCATGCTAAGAATTTCATGTTACATATTGTTAAAGATGACTGAAATAGGTTATGTACACATCAAAATGAGTGAACTTTTACCTTTCCTATTGCAAGTTATCCGTGACATCCTTGGAAATCATTGACTTCTCAGCTATTGACATTGGTGGGGGAAGGGGAAAAAGGTTCATCTTACAAGAAATGCTGACTCAGGGATTTCTCAAGAAAATCTACTTTCTTAGCTGAAGAAGAAGATTCATTCTTTGCTCATCTTGGTGAAATCTAATTGTGATATTTATATTCTGTATTAATTTGATTCAGTAAAGATTTCCAACATAGGCAAAGAAGCCAATCGTAATAATTTGTTCTGAAGCTTTTATTACTATTGTGTTTTGAATGCAGGTATTAAAACAGCAGTGGAGCAGCAGATGCTATCCCTTGCATATTGTTAAAGATGCTACCTATGCAATTCCTAAAAGCATGAGCCCTTCTAATGGGAGGAAGCAGCAAAACACCCATTGACTTCAGCTGGTTATAGATTTCATCAGGTAAATATGGAGCAGTGCTACTTGCTGGGGAACAAAGTCATTTGCAAGGAATAGTTTACAGTAGCTTTTGCTTCTCCTTTGTACTTTTTACTTTACAAAATAGAGTTGAATTCCATATATAAAAGTGACTGCTTTGCATTAAAAATAAGTTTTCCTTTCAAGTTGAACAAGCCTGCTTAAAAAGAAGAGACATTTGGTACCAGTAGCTGTGATTTAGTGAATATTTTTTCTACTTTTTCAAGTACTCATTACAATTCCTACTTATTTTATAGCAATGTCACACAATAAACATTTCTTTTCTGATTAAGGGATTGAAGGAGAACTGAATTATAAACAGTATTAATATAAGAGGGAATTTCTATCCTGTGCTCTGTAGGCCTGAGTTTATATGACCTTAAACAATCAGTCTGAAGAAGTGACATCAGCTGCTGTACACATTCCACATTACTGAGGAATTAAATTAAGCAGCTTTAATATCTGTGAAATGGCACAGGCCTGAAAGAGAATCGTTCCAATTTATGGACTTTGTATCTGATTTACTAGTGCATGTCTAGCAATTTCAGAGCCACCAATTGCTTTAAGACCACCTCCAAAGTGTTTTTATCACTTACAGTAAATGTGCTAACATAATGTTTTAATTAAACATTTAAAGTGCATCAAACAAATTTATTGATGCTGCCAGAAAAAAAAAAAAGATGGAAAGAAGAAGAAGAAATTCTGCTATTTGCAAAATAAACCAATCTCCACACTGTTTTGTGACCCTGGCAAGATTGGTCTTAAACATTTCAGCTAGCATCTATAAATTAACAAAAAGATTCCCCTCCCCTCCAGTTCCCTCATTTTCCATCCTCCATCCTCAACCTTCAAATCATACTTTGTGCATAAAAACATGGTAAGAGCTTTTTGAAAGCTATTCAGCTATAATATCAAATGGTTGTGAACACTGCATTTATTTTTTCTCCTTGAACATAGGCCTGATATTGAAAAGATATAAAAGTCCCAGCAGCACTTTATATTGATGTTGGCATTAAAAATGCTTTTTCTGTTAGTGAGAGAGGAGTTCCCCCTTAAAAAAATAAAAGCCAATACCAGGCCTATCAAAACTTTATCATCCTGTTACCACTTTGGCACTGTATTAAAATATTCACAACTGAAGCTTGTTTTCATTAAAAATCCTTTTCCATCCTGCACAGGGGATCACAGTCCTGACACAGATCCAGAATTCCTCTAAGCCTTTAAAAAGCAGGAAAGCAAGCATTGCATTGACATCACCTGAAAACAGCCCCCACATTCAGACTAGGTCCCAGTTTGCTCCCAGCTGGGCCCTTGCAGAGATGATGTGTGGTGGCAGGGGCAGCCGTGGCTTTCTCCTCACCACCTCCTGCAGCTCTGCCCATCTCCTCTCAGGAAGGTGCACCTCGGGCACTGTGGCACAGCAGCTCAGGGCAGAGGGGCTTTTTGCAGAGGGCTAAATTGTGATTGATGCTTTATG
Organism: Molothrus aeneus; assembly: GCF_037042795.1. Taxonomy (NCBI): domain Eukaryota; kingdom Metazoa; phylum Chordata; class Aves; order Passeriformes; family Icteridae; genus Molothrus; species Molothrus aeneus. The sequence continues at coordinate 15,839,741 of NC_089656.1, read as the reverse complement.
GCACCAAAACTACGGGCATGTTATTTGTGTGACATAACATAGCTTAGGTTTTCCCTAGCAAGGGGAAGAGTGTTTTTGTCTTCCTGAGTAAGCATTCGTTTTGGAGGCAGATAATCATGGCAGGTTTGCTTTCCTACATATATTTTCTTACATACATCTGTCGCTGTGTATGAGAGAACAGCTAAATACAGTGGGTCATAATATGAATGGAAAGCATCTTTCCATACCAAATCACATGTGGTCCCAAGGATTCTGGTGCCTGGAGATGGGATTCTAAGAAACTCTTGTTAAGGTCAGGACTGCTGCTAACAAGCTGATATACAAATGTAGAGTACATTTCATGTATATTATTGTATTATATTACACTGTATTACATATCATCTGCAATTCAATTTGCTCTATTTGTTCAAACATGGTAACTATAAACATCATGTGGTTGGAAAGGAAATGAGCAAGGAACCCCATAACCATTGGAGCTGCCAGGAAACAAAAGTCAAGGCAAAACACCATGGCAGATCTGAGAAAACACCATGGCTGTTCCTGGGAGACCAATCTTACCTTTGTTAAGAAAAAAAAAAGAAGAAAAAAAAAACTGAAAAAAAAAAAGACAAGTGAGTTCATCATGTGGGATGAGAACCCTCATTTTTGAGCATCATTCAATCATGGGTTGCATGAAAGCTGTCCTGTCATCTATCATGATGCAGGATAATCCTTTCAGTGTGGTAATTCAGTGATGCGAGAACCACCACTAACCCTTCGTCCTTTGTGCTCTTTTGTCACGTCCTGAGTCACCCCAGCTTTGCTTCACTGCACCTCAGAAGACAAATCTACTGCAGGCTCATGGTAGCTGTGGCTCATGGTTACCTTGTGGTCCACATCTATTTTTGTATCTGTTATCTCCTGATTTATATTTAGCTCTTTGGGCATTCTAGAATTTAGCATAATGGAGCCCAATCAATGATGTGAGCCACTGAGTAGCGACACAGTGTGACTATGAAGAAATAATAATTGTGGCTTTCAGCATCAAGGTGGAGACATTTTTTCTAGAGAAAAGAAATAAAGACCTCAGAAGAAGGGTGCAGCATTTCTCTTCATATCACTTCATCGTGCATGATTTACCATTGTGTTCTAGGGGACTGATTTTCAAAAAGAATGAATTTTGCATTAAATTCTGAGTATGGTTGCTGCAGAAGATATGATATTTGCCTATTCAGATGATGAGCTGGATGCATAAGTGATCACATCAATGGGTAATATGCACATTCAGCCATGAGAAAAAATTTGCATGCCCTTTAAAGGCCTAAAAGTTGAACATCTGGCCTTTTCTGTGGCACCTCAATTTTTTATCAATGTCTTCCCTTCTTTGAAAGGTTTATTCTTAAAACAGTCAGATCCTCACAGGCTTGATACAACATTCACTGCACCGTGTTCACAAATGAACCAGGCTCAGCTGTGGTGAGAATAACTTTAATTGTTCTGCATTACAGAGGTGGTGTTTACCACAAAGTCCTTGAATTGCACATGACTGGACACTCGTGAGTGCTGTACATGGGACAGTTTGTGTTCTGTCCAAATGAAAAGTTTCATTGAACCTCTGTAGCACATGCTTTAGGTAGAGTTGACAGCCAAAGGGAATCAGATGTCAACTTTTTCCTCCTCACCAGCTCTTGTATTTTCCTGAAATAAATAGTTAATTGTCAGTATGAATTATGAGGAAAGAACACCTAAAATGAGATAAAACTAAGTACCAGGCACTGCTCATTTCCTCTCAGTTTTTTTCTGCTCTCCTGATCTGATCTGATCTGATGCCCCATCCCTGCGTTTTCTGCTGGGTTTTCTGGTGAGACCAATAGCTTCAACTTTCTAGGATACTGTATATTTTTTTCCTGTCTTACTAACTTGGACACATGGTGATGAAAACTGCTTTTAACCAGAAAGTCTGATGTACTAAGCACTTTTCTTGTCTGTTTACTACTACCAGGCTGGTGATGCTGAAGAGCATTGATATGCTATGGGTGTTCCCCCCTCAGAGCAAGCTTCACATAACACATCTTCATTTCTGTAATGTTGCCCTTGCCCCAGCCACTCCAAGCCTCTAAAGAAGTTTGGATTTGGGCTGTTAAGATATGAGTCATAGCAATATTTTCACATATCCCAGTATATTAGTTAGGGGACTTGTGAAACAGAGGAAGGACAGAGTGTTATTAGTTGAAATTCCCAAATGAAGGGCCAAACGTTGAAAAACTTCCTCTGTTTTTATCCAGCCTCAGATGAGGCAAAATTCTTATGTAGCATCAATAAAGAGTTACCTGCTAAGTAATGAAAGAGGGTTTTCTACTACATTCTATTCATCAGACTTTCAGTCTGGGTACAATGGTGGGGCTCATGGCTTTCAGGTGCCCTGCCTGGGGTTTGCAGGACTAATATCCAGAATATTTAACCCCATTTTTATGCTTCAAATTGTGAAGATATGGAAGCCCAGTTTCTACCCCTGGCAGCTGCCATACCAGTCCAAAATAAAGGAGGATGGTCCTCTCCAAACCTGGGTATTGTTAAAAGAGGTGATAGGGAAGATAGCAAGGGGGTTTAAACATCATCCTCGCTTAGGCAGACTTTGCATGCTTGTACTTCTGACCCCAAGATCAAGTTCCAGATAGTGATGAATGCAAAGTTTAGTTATCTTTCAAAGAAGCCACCAGAAGCCTAAAACTGAACTTATTTTTTCTTCCCATGAGGAAATCCTGTAGCAGCCCTCCTCTGCTCAGATAACTGCAGCTTTGCAGCACCTTTGCTGTGAACAGGCATCAGAGGAATTCTTGCTGGTGTCTGGCCAGCAGGCAGAATGAAACTTCTATGAAAACAGACAAATCAAAAAGAGGGGTCTGGGAAGGAAAGGGCAGACACTTGGGAACAGTCACCTCCACTGAGCTGACAACAGCTTGCCCAGCTGAGGCTTGGCGTGAAGTGTTTACTCATCTGCCTTAGCCCTGGAAAACGAAAAGGAGGTTAAAAATTAATCTGTGCAGCTGGCAACTGCTGGAGTGGGTTGACATGGGGGTGCAAATTTTTATGTAGAAGCAGGGTGAGCAGGCATCAGGGTTCACCTGTGGTGGCTTGACCCGTGCAATACAAGGCGCTGCATGACCTTTGTGGAGTGAAGTGCCCTTTTTTGTACTGACCTGTTTAATTTTGGTGACACAAAGGTGTGGGCATCCCGGTTCTTCTGAGATGGTGCCCACCCAGCTGCAGCTAGCTTTTCATTCCCAGCTGTGCTTGCAGAATAATGTGGCACAATGGATATCTTTCCTTTAAATTTGAAAGGTTAGATTTGCTAATGGCAGGCTCTTTGAGTCATCTGGAAAACTAGAGAAACCTTATGGTATATCACCTGTTTATTAGTGGCTCCTAGAGCTTGATTTTGGATCATATCTCACAAAAGGACCTTGCCAGGTGCTGCTGGAATCATCTTCAGGCTGAACGTTGAATTTCAGGCTGATAAAAAAATGAATCCCTGTTAGAAGAGACTGCAGGGGATGGAATCTAAACCTGCTGGGGCTAAACTAACACCAGAAAGTGCTGGCCTGCACTGCAAGAGGCCAGTCTCTAAGTAGTTTGGTAGTTACCTTAACAGCTATAAAAGGTGTAAATCTGTAGAGAGGACAGAAAGAATAAAGAGAGAAAGTGCCCTACCTGTCTCCTGCTCCACAGGGAATAACACAAGCTACATTCACAGTAACTGATCCAAGTAACTGCTCTAAATGGAGAGGAAAAAGCTGTGGCTGAAATGTCTGTACAAATTACAGGGAGACAAGCCTGTATCTCCAACTCTCTCTCGAATTCTTGTGCTGCACCACTGCTAAAGAACTTTAAGCCCCTTTGTATGACAGAGTAAATATGCAACTAAACAACTTCAGGCATAGGAAGACCTCTCCAGCAGCACCATGAGGTTATTACTGTCTCCCAGAACAATGCATGCAGCACAGTGTGATAGGTGTGTACTGCCTGAAAAAAAATATATCAGACTTTACATTTAGGAGAGGCAAGAGACCACCTTCTTTGTGTTATGAGTACAGGTAGTTGTAGAAATGTGCTCACACCCTGAGCAGATGGCTCCTGGGGCACAGGGAATAGTTTTTTGCTTTTCACAAGCCAAGCTGGTCCTCGCAGCAGAGGAGAATAAAGCTGCAACATTTCAGATATTCGGAGCACATCACGTGTGGCCATTAGGGCAGGATTAAACAAACATAATTAGAGAAAGTCCTTCTGAAAGATGGTTCTGCTAAAGGATTCGAGTGCACACCTATTCTGCGCCCTGCTTGAAGTCCTAATGCTGCTCCAGTGCTAGAAGCAAATGCCTTTTGAAGGCAGCTCAGAGCCACCGAGCAGTCGCTTAGCTTTATAGTTTGCTAGCTGCATGTCATCTTTGAAGGCTGGGAAATTGCAGAGGCAGTGCCGTGATTCCCAGCCGAGTGAAGCAGACACTTGACACATTTCATCCCTTGCAATTAAGGGAGAAAAGCAGAATCAGGGGAAAATTGAAGCAGCATTTTAGCAATAGACCACTCCCTTATCAAGATGAAGTACAAGCATAGATATATGCAGGATGGATGCTAAGCACAGACAGTAATAAATGCATGTGAACTTTGCATTAGAAAGCCTCACACTTAGAAGACTTCTTTTATTGCTCTTAGTCATTTACACACATCCTTCTAAAGCGAGGAAGCTCAAACATAATCAAACCCTGTGTGCAAATTACCAAGTCAAATGCTGTTGTTCTGTTCTGTTGTCTTTTAATAACAGAGCGCAAACTTCCCAGTGCAAAAATACAATCTTGTGATAAAATGACTAATACATGACTAAAGCCAGTTTCCATTGTGCAGGCATAGCTCTGGGGATCATTTGTTTTTCATGGTAGATCCCTCAGACAGTGAATTCCTCTGGTGGTTGGGATTATATTAATGTCCAAGACTGTTAGTCACCTCAAGGGAGCTGAAATAGGATGCCACTCTGGTTGCCATTATTAATTCCAACTGCAGGTGTGAAAATTAATTTCATGGGTATTTTTATCATTTCCTTTTAGTTAAGGATTAGAGTTTCCGAGTGACCCAGGCTCTGGATAGAGACAAATCTGAACCAGGTCTGCCCAGCACTCCCATAACAGTGGACCAATTCTGAGGGTGTAGGAGGGGAAAAAATGGGGTATGAGGCTTTCCATCCCTTGCTTGAAGACAATTAATGGCACTGAAAGATATCAGATGTCATAATGACATACACTTCTTTGCACCAAGACTCTGTAAAGCAATCCAGTAAATTGCAGGTTGTTTTCATTTCTGTGAAAGAATAACACATTTGCCAATCGTGGGAGAAAAAAAAGAAGTTAAATATATCAAACCAAATCAAATGTAGCTGATTAGAAAGCTACAGTTTCCATTTGCTGGCACGGGTACTGTTTTCACATAGATTTTCTGACAGATGCTGCTATATCTCCATAGTCAAGACAGCTCCAGCAGTCAAGCTCCTGCCTGGCACCTTTAACCATAGGTGGAGTTGGGCTGTTGAATTTGGGGAATGGGAGGGGAATGGCTGGGAGGCGAGCTGGCTCACCTTGGCTGGAGAGGGCAGGAGTTGGAGTCAGCTGGATCCGTTAAGGACAGACAGACTGGGAAGGAGGAAACCCCCCCCCACTTCTCCCCCTCCCCACGATTAAACCTCCACTCCTGCCAGTTGAACTGGCAAAGGTGTTGGCTCCAGAGCTGTCCTGTATTCACCGACACCTCCTCCTGCCAGAGCCCCATGAGTAATGCTCAGAAGATAAGCAGGTTAGGCCAGATTCAGTCGGATAATTAAGGCTTGGAGGTAATGTAAGATCCTTAGGCGCTCTTACATACATACTGCTCATCCGGGGTTTGGATTTATAACTCATAACCACCTTCCATCCGACAGCTCTCCTCGTGTCTGGGGCATCTTTGCCGTGCTGGCAAGCGCTGTGCCTGCCCCACAGATGGACAGACAGACAGGCAGGGGCGCAGGGCTCGGAGCTCCCTCCCCGTCCGCGTCGCAGCCATCAGCCCTCCATCTCTCTCGAAGTATCTCTTCTTATTGCTGCCGTGCGAGGTTTTCCCGGCCGATCCCCGTCCCCCTGCCCCTCCCGGGGCCGTTTCCAGCCGCTCCATCCCAGCGCACAGCGGGCAGAAGCTGCCGCTTGGAATTGGCTTCGCTCTCCCCATCCCTCCCTGGCTGCCTGCGCCGGGTGACCCTCCCCGCTCCGAGCTGCCAGAGCCGCGGGGCTCGACGCCAGCCCTCCTCTGTTATAATGAACCTTTTTAGGTCATGGAAGCCAAGAACCTTGTGTTGCTAAAGACCCCATCAGTTACTTTAAGCAGTTATCGTATTTTACTGTTTACAGGGAGTAAGTCCAGAGCATGGCGCTCAGCCCATCGCATGCAGCACAGTTTATCACCAAAAATTAATGAGTTTGTGCCATCTCGCACTTCAAGGCATTAAATCACGGTTTTGTTTAAAATTTACTGAAGTTCACAACTTTTAATAAAGACCATCTCAACCTTCACAGTTACACATCAAAACATCATGTCAGAATCATGCCCTCCTCACCATTTACTGACGGCTGACTCCAAGAAAGAGATAGCATATAAAATTCACTTATTTTTTCATGCTGCCACTGCAACCATTCTTACTGTTGAAACAACTTAATGCAGAGCAGAAGGGAAAAAAGCAGCAATAATTTTTCTGAGCTAAAATAGATACAAATGCAGTGTGCATATTGCAGGACATTACCAGGATAGCTCAGACACATTACATTAATGTAATAATTTTATTCCCTCCTCTTAACTAATGCTAGTCTCTAGAGTTTTCAGTTTTATTTGTGCAGGAATTTTTACCAGATTCTCCATTTACCCACTTCAGCTAATTTCAGAGAAAAGTCCACACTGTATAGCTGAACACGATCATCCAGCTTATAAATGACAAATTCCACCATAAAGCTGTATAAAAATCTTTATTGCATCTTAAGTCTTTATTTCTTTTAAATGAATATATTTTTTTCTAGCATCAAAATGTCTTCATTGATTTTTACATTTAGGCAAAAGCTGTTCATGAAAATTAGTAAAGTGGGACATGCATCAGGGAACAAACACAGTGCAAATCTGGTGATGCCAGCCTTTAGCCACGTCTCAGAGTCACTTGCAGTTTTTCAGTCACACCTCTGTGCTGTCTTTCTTTCAGAGACAGAAATTGCCTCTACATCATACAATGTTATTTGCAATATTTCTAGTATTTTATGAACAGTATAAACGAGCAATGAAAATATCCTGATTGCTAAAAAGTCATCTCTTCATTTGGACTCAAGAGTAGACAGAGCAAACTCACACACTCAAGTGTAGCACCGATGCTGCATTTTCCATATAGTGACTGTCAGGCACTTCCAGGGGAATAAAATAGAAGCAGCTGCTAAAACCTCACAATTCCTAGAGCTAAAACACAAACCCTCTTGGATGTGACACAAAAGCAACCAAAATGTGTGTTTAAGCCTGTCTTTTCAAGCTACTTTTTTTCTAATTTAGCCACAGAAACTTTACAGACAACTGAATAGAGGTTGTGTATTCATGATCTGGGCAGAATGGCCAAATAGGAGACTGTATAGGGAAATAAATATTTTTATTTTCTCACCTTCTGCAGCTTTGAAATGCAGCAAGTCTTGTGGATTCGGTAACACTAATACAAAACTGGAAAGCGAAGAGAGGAGAAGCAAGTTTCATTAAGAGGGAGAATTCTACATAAAATATACTGGTGCTGATGGAGGAAAGGAAGAGACAGCCAAGATGTTCAGCTGCAAGTGGAGTCCAATTTGATGCTCAGCATGAGTTTAAAGGGAAGATTTTCTCAGCCTTAAAATAAAAGAGCAGTATTGGATGCGTACAGGGCAGAAAACTGTCGTCACAGAAATGGATTGTGCCGGGCTTGGGAAAAGCGAGAGTGGCAAAAGTAGCTCATTTTGCTGTGCTACATTTATAGATGTGCTCATTTGAATGCTCCCAGGAGGACCAGCTTTCTGCGTCCAGACAAAATTATACAGGCATCCCACCATGCTGCATCCCGGTGCTAAAACCTCAGCATAAAGGAGATCCACCACAGCTCTGCCTTTGGATTTTGGGGAGCAGACCTGATTTCCTGCCAGCAGATCTGCTGCTGTCTTTCATTTCTTGTAGGATCAGCCCTCTGACATAAACAAATTGCTAACATCAAGGACCTGATCCTGCTTCCACTGAAATCAATACAAGTTTTGTCATTGGTTTCAATGGGATCAAGGATTCAATCCCACCATTTTTGAAGTCAATAGAGTTGGGGTTTTCTCTGAATAAGCAAGGTTGTGTTGATACTGCAGAATGGGCCTAAATTATATTGATTATTGGGACATAAACCCAAGCATAAAAACAGGATTAGGGGAAAAAAGGGAAATGTATGAGAAGGTGAGTGTAGAGCAGCATCCATTCCTGGTGTGCAGCGGGTCAGCAGGAGGTCGGCTGGAGCAAAGGCTGCAGTGGCACAGCACCAGGGAGCCCAGTCCACCAGAAAATTTTGGGGGAAGAGAGAGAAGAAATGCATCCAGGTGATACTTTTTCATCTGCTCCTTCTAAAGCAAACCTTTTGAGTCACTCATTCTTTATTAAAAATAAACAAAACATCGACAGAAGAAATTATTGTCACATATACACACACAGTAATTGGTTCTGCTTCTTCGCTGCTCCTTCTTTTCCCTCTTCTCTGATACAGGGTTGTTCTGTGTTTCTGTAACAACTACTGGCAAATCAGAATTTATTGTACATATGTTTGTGTTCCACTTAATAAAAAATATACTTATATTTTCAGATAAACTTTGTTAGTAATTCATGAGGTAAGTGACTATTTATGCTAATAAGGGAGAAATATATTCTCAAGCATAATGCATTACATAAATTTGAATGCAAAATGTTCAATTATGAAGTAAATACAGGTAATGCAAACAGTAAATTACATCCAATAAAAATATATAAAGAATGGGTCTTCAAAGAGAGAGAGGCTTTTATTTGCATCTGTGAGTTGTTTAAAGAGAAAAGAATTAATAAATACTGAATTACTCTTATGATGATTTAGCTCATAATTCAGCAATCCATAACGACTCCCAGTAATCAGACTGTTGTTTCATACCCTCCAATATAAGGCAGGACTGTTTCCTCAGCAATTTTATCCCTACCAGATTATCTCGTCTGATTCTATTAATTCTCTCCCATAAATCTGCTAACAGTGATATGTGATTTACTTACCCTGTTAACTGATCTGAAGACTGTTAAAAGGATTTATCTAGCTCTGCACCTAGGAGTAGTTTATGCCTTATCACTCTGTTACCCTGCAGAAGTCTTTCTGAAATCAGTTGGGCTGGTTTCATAGTTAAATTCAGCGGACACTGTTTAGTTCCACACCATAAAATAAGACACTAGATAAACAAAAGGAGCAGTAACTGTACTTAATGTGTTGGTCTTGATACATGTTCAAGTTATAACAAATGACTCTGTGAGTCCATATAACACGAAAGCTGCACGTTTGCTCCTGCTGGATGTGGTGTGTGGGACAGGCACACGCGCTCCAGCGGTGCAGGCTCTGCCTCTGCTGCTGGCGTGCTCCACGCAGGCCGACCCCAGAGGCTCTGCAGTTAATGTTTCACGTCCCCCTGCACGGTCTGTCAGAAAACTCTCCCACAATAAATATACATTAGTTTGGAGGCTCATGAACCGGGTCAGCAGCACGCTGGGAGCGAGCAGGGCTCCATGGGTACGTCGTTGAACGGAGATGCTTGAAAACAAACCGGAGCAAGAAGCTGTGAGAGGGACAGAGGAGTTTTCCCTCTTCCTGGCTCGGGGCAGGATTGTTACAAACAGTGCTGGGAAAAGGGAGAAGTCTCAGGGAATTGGCCTGCGATAATTGTGGAAAAACTGGAGACTGAATAGCTCTAATTGAAATGAAAGTGTGTGATTGTTATGGAAGAAACACTGTTAATAGAGGACTGTAAATGTTTAGACACCCATTGTGAATAGCCAAATAATAAAGAAAAATACTACTAAATCGAGAATTATATACTGTAGGGAGGAGAATGTTGCTTCTGAAGGTTATCCAAAAATTGCTAATAATCTTTTTTCTCTGCTGCACTGAACAGTAGAGACATTTTGGTGCAGCAGTTCTGTGTAACAATCACACAAGAACAATATTGTCCAACTAATAATTTTACTCGCTGCTCTGGTAGGTCAGAGCTTCAATTAATTTGCAGTACTTGCTTACATTGGTATCAATTAAGAGACAGTCTCCATTAGCTCACACAATTTCATACTCTTTGTCTAGAGTTCAGAGTTTACTCAGGAAATTTACTCATTTGCAAATGTAGCACTTTGAATTTTCACATCTAAACAAACTGTTTTATGGGGCTGGAGCCACATTTCTGTAGCCATCTACCACACGGCCTAGGGAAATACTACAATGGTACATTCTGAAATGCAATCACCTTTTCATTTAAAAATATTAGCACACACTTTATGTCTCTCACAGGTAAGCATGTTAAGGGGTATATAGTTCTACATTCATCTTGCTCAGGAGAAAAAAAAATACAGGGAAGTGGCCTCTCCTGGGGGGATTTATGCTGTGAGCCTGAAGTTTTGTTGATTCCAACAAAGTGAAGAAATAGGAAAGTCAGCCCCAGCAGTTAACTTGCATTAACTTTGTCATGGATCACCATCTCTAAGATCCAGCTGCAGATGTGCACGGCTCTGTGTGTGCGGGTGTGCTGCGGGACAGTGCACAACCGTATTTTGATTTTGTTAGAAATGTTGGTAGCATTTTTTACCTTTACAGAATTGCCACTATGATAATTTCTAGATCTAGTTATCTTCCTAAAATTGCAGTATGCCCTACCCCTTTCAGCAGCCAGGAACAGTACATGCTGTATGACTTTCAGATGTTAGTACTGGCACTCACACTGATAATGGCATAGTCAGAAGATGTTATCCATTCGTAAATCCACTCGCCAAATGCTATTTCCTAAGCAGAGATTCTTTGGCTATTGCAAATGATGACTTTCACAGTTGGTGAAAAATCACCCAGAGCCCTGCCTGCACCTACAGAGTGATACCCTGAGCGGGGTTATAAATAGCAAACTCCAGGGGGGAAGGGACCGGGCTAGGGGAGAAGGGAGGATTTGAAGTACAATGTTCAAGAAGCAGGTTTAATATATGACCAAGTGTCAGAAGTCAGGTTTCTGAGAATTACTTTTCAGATAAACAACTTTATAGCACCGCACTTAATCTTACTTACTAGAGACATCTCATTTATCACGGAATTACAAGTAACTTTAATTCTATCGATATTCCCATAAAGCCCGGTCGGAAAATCGAGCCTGGCAGCCCCGGAGGCTGCGGATCTCCCCAGCCCGACATGGGACGCGGCGGGTGCAGCCGGGGCCGGGCGGGACCGCGGCGGCTGCGGGGGCGGGCGGGACACGACGGGGGGGCCCGTCCTGTCCTGTCCTGTCCCGTCCCGTCCCGGCCCGGCGCTCGGCACTGACCTGCGGACGAGAGATGGCGCTGTCGAGGTTCGAACCGAGCCGCTCCGCCGCTCCGCCGCTCCGCTCCAGCCGCCGCCGCTCCTCGGCCCCCGGACCGGCCCCAGCCCCCTCCCGAACGGGAAGGGAAGGGGGGCTGGGGGGGAGGCGAAAGTAAATACAATTAGTTCTAAATGTATTAAATTAATTAGTCCTGGCCCGCACGCCGGGTGCGGCGGGAGGGGTGCGGGGGCAGCGCGGGGTTTGCAAACTTGAGGGGCTCTCGCACCTCCGGGCGGGCGTGGGGGATGGAGGGATCGATGCCCCGTCCCCGTAAGAAAATAATCAATAAGTGACCGGGGCGCTGCGGGGGTGCGGAGCGATGACCCGCGGCCGGCACGGGGGAAGGGCCGCCCGCCCGTCCGCAGGTACCGCGCCGGGCACGGCGGAGCCCCGCGCTGCCCGCTCCCTCCCGGGCGCCGCCGGCTCCCCCGGAGTACCGCGTCCGGCGCTCCCCCTCCCAAGTCCCGGCCGCCCGGAGCTCCCCCGCGCCCTCGGGTGCCGGGCCGGGCTCAGGGGCAGCCCCGGGCACTCCGCCCCGGGGCAGGGCGCTCGCCGCGGGCGCGCACGGTGCGGCGCGGGCGGAGCGGGCCGGCGGTGGCCGAGCCGAGCCGAGCCGAGCCCAGGCGCGGTGCCGGCGGCCAGGAGGGGGTTAAGCGGGCGCTGACAGTCAGCTGAGCCCTGACTGACAGCCCGCAAAGTTTCCCTGTCGCTAGACTCTTATGCTAATGAGGCCGGGCGGCGCGCGCCCATTGGCCCGGCCCCGAGCCCGTGTCCCGCCTGACGTCACGGGCGCTATAAAACTCCGCAATGCTTTAAACTCTCCTGCCGGATCAAACCTTTAAATATTTTTCATCTTCTTGCTGTAGCTTTGAGGCCGAGTTGTATTTTTTTTCTCTCTCTCTCTCTTTTTTTTTTTTAAACTCTTATTATTATTATTATTTTGGTTGCGATACAGACTTTGATTTTTTTTTTATTTTTTTTGCCGTCGCTCTCTTTCCCTCCTCCCTCCCCCGATGAACCTCTCTCCTCGCTCTGCACTTTGCAGGAGAGAGCCCAGAGGAAAAGCACCATGAAGTGTTAAAAATAACAAAACAAAACAACAACAACAACAAATTTACTCGCAACAACACCAGCTAACACTTCCAGCTGCGGCTCGCGAGCTGCGAAAGAGCGAGAGGAGAGAGAGAGAGAAGGGAGGGAGAGAGCAGGAAAAAAAAAACCCTCTATGCAAAAGGCGAATAGCGTGAGCCCCGCGCTCTGATGCATCAGCGGAGCCTCTGCGAGGGATAACGCGGAGCGGGAGAGGAGCCGCCGGGGCGGACCGGATCGGAGGCAGAGCAGGAGAGCGGAGCGGAGCTCGCCAAAAATCAAGCTGGCTCACCCGGTGGCGACTCAGAGCAGCCCCCTCGCTCCCGGAGCGCACCCTTTCTGGAGGACTCTCGGCAGCAAAAGGATGGCATCAGAGCTGGCGATGAGCAGCTCCGACCTGCCCACCAGTCCCCTGGCCATGGAATATGTTAATGACTTCGATCTGATGAAGTTTGAAGTGAAAAAGGAGCCGGTGGAGACCGATCGCATTATCAGCCAGTGCGGCCGCCTGATCGCCGGGGGATCGCTCTCCTCCACCCCGATGAGCACGCCCTGCAGCTCCGTGCCCCCGTCCCCCAGCTTCTCGGCGCCCAGCCCCGGCTCCGGCTCCGACCAGAAGACCCACCTGGAAGACTACTACTGGATGACGGGGTACCCGCAGCAGCTCAACCCGGAGGCGCTGGGCTTCAGCCCCGAGGACGCGGTGGAGGCGCTGATCAACAGCAGCCACCACCCGCTGCCCGGCGCCTTCGATGGCTATGCTAGAGGGCAGCAGCTGGCCGCGGCCGCCGGCGGCTCCGTGCCGGCCGAGGAGATGGGCTCGGCGGCCGCCGTGGTGTCGGCGGTGATCGCCGCGGCGGCGGCGCAGGGCGGCGCGCCCCACTACCACCACCACCACCACCACCCGCACCACGGCGGCGGCGGCGGCGGCGGCGGCGGCGGCGGCGGGCACCCCCACGCCGCGGCGCCGGGCAGCGCGCCGCCCTCCTCCGCCTCCTCGGCCGCCGGCTCCGGCTCCGGCGGCGGCGGCGGCGGCGGCGGCGGCGCCGGGGGGCTGCACCACCCGCACCACGGCGGCGGCGGCGGCGGCGGCGGCGGCGGCGGCGGCCTCCACTTCGACGACCGCTTCTCCGACGAGCAGCTGGTGACCATGTCGGTGCGGGAGCTGAACCGGCAGCTGCGGGGCGTCAGCAAGGAAGAGGTGATCCGGCTGAAGCAGAAGAGGAGGACCCTCAAAAACAGGGGCTATGCCCAGTCCTGCCGCTTCAAGAGGGTCCAGCAGCGGCACGTCCTGGAGTCGGAGAAGAACCAGCTGCTGCAGCAAGTGGAACACCTAAAGCAGGAGATCTCCAGGCTGGTCCGGGAGAGGGACGCCTACAAGGAAAAGTACGAGAAGCTGGTCAGCAATGGCTTCAGAGAAAACGGATCCAGCAGCGACAACCCTTCCTCTCCAGAGTTTTTCATGTGAGTTCCCACAGCCTTGCCACCTTAACTAAAAGTTCTCCGTGTGAGTTGTTGTTGGGGGCTTTGCTAGAGCCACAACCCCGCTTGCCACCTTCTATTACCTTTTTTTAAAAAAGAAAAAAAAAAAACTCAAAACAATTTTAAAACAAAGTTGTTTTTTGGGTTGGTGTTTGTTTTTGTTTTTTTTTCTTTTTAAGGTGGGCTGGCTCCGTGTTGGCCAACCTAAAGTTCTACATGAGTTTCTTTTCTGTTTATTATTATTATTATTATTATTATTTTTAATTTTTTTTGTGGGGGCTTGCTGTTGTGTTTTTTTTTTAATTTGAAAGATACAAACTCGCCACCAACTCAGTTCTTCATATGAAGCTTGCTCTTCTTTGAAACCTGCCATCCACATTATATATATATATTTTTAAGTTCATGAGGTTTTTTTTCTTTTGAGCTTGCTGTGTCCAAAAAGTCAGATTTTTTTTTGCCATCCTGAGTTCTTCATATGAGATTTGAGCTTTGCAAAAAGAAAAATAAAATTAAAAAAAAATTTAAAAACTAAACAAAACAAAAAATACAAAAAAAAAAAAGTGAAAATTTTAGACTCCAGCTTGCTGAGTTCCATCAGTTTTTAGCGTTGTTGTGCAAAACTAGAGATATGCCTAGATCAACCTGCCAAAATCAAGCCTGCATCAACCTTCGGTGTGTTCATGTGAGTTTTGGCCTTAATCTGCCAAACGTGAGACTTTAGTCTGCCATTAGAATCCCATACTCATCTCATGCATTACGCTTGCTATTTTGTCTTAGCAACAATGAACTATAACTGTTTCAAAAGACTATGAAAAAGAGACATTATATTAATAAAAAACCCTGCATGCTGGTCATGTATGGTATAATTATTTTTTTTTTCTTTTGCTTGGAAATGGACTTTTGGAGACTATTATGGCATGGCATTCATCCTTTTGTTTTATTGCCTCATCACTTTTTTGGGTTGAAAGCAAAAAAGTGCAACCTTTGATCTTCCTCCTCCTCTTCCTCCCATTAAAGTTTGCATCTGCTCTAAAACTGCTTTGAGTTACTCAAAACTTCAGACTTCCTTTTAAATGCACTGAAGCATTCCCTCTCAAAAAACCTGCCAGAATGGATTTTGGTAACCTAATGTGGCAAAAAAAATTAAAAAAAAATAAAAAAAACCAAAAACACAGAAAGAACTTTGGAAAGATGTTCAAAAACAAAATTCACATCCCACTTGGGGGGGACATTGAAACCATGCTGTTGCCTAAAAACAGTCTAAAATTAATTTTAGGTGATCTGCCCCATTTTTTTTTCATTTTGCGTTTGGTCATTGTCAAATGTGGAATGCTCTGGGTTCCTAGTATATAATTTAATTCTAGTTTCTGTCATCTGTTAGCCCAGTTAAAATGTATGCTACAGATAAAGGAATGTTATAGATAAATTCGAAAGAGTTAGGTCTGTTTAGATGTAGATTTTTTTTTTAAAAGATTGATGCACTAAATTGTTTACTGTCGTGATGTAAAGGGGGGTAGAATTTGCAACGGGACTGTTTTAAAAAGTAGTTTATGCAGCATGTGCTTGCAACTTAAATATAAGTTGGGTATATGTAGTCCTTGCTATACCACTGACTGTATTTGAAAACCAAAGTATTAAAAGGGGGAGGCACCCCTGTTTATATCTATAGGGGTATTTTACATTAAAAATGTATGGGTTGTTTTTTTTTTTTTTTCAAATTTGAAGTATTTGGGACTGAATTGCACTAAGATATAACCTGCAAGCATATAATACAAAAACAACAACAAAAAAATTACGAACCTGTTTAGAACGCTAATACAATTTATGCAGTTATAAAGATGGCATTACTGCACAGTTTTAAAATGATGCAGATTTTTTTACAGTTGTATTGTGGTGCAGAACTGGATTTTCTGTAACTTCAAAAATTCCACAGTTTTAAAGGCAATAATCAGTAAATTTTATTTTCAGGGACTGATATCCTGTCTTTTAAAAAAAAATGGAAAGTAAATCTTACCACAATAAATATAAAAAAATCTTGTCAGTTACTTTTTCTTTTACATATTTTGCTGTGCAAAATTGTTTTATATCTTGAGTTACTAACTAACCACGTGTGATGTTCCTATGTGCTTTTCTTTCATTTTCAACTCTATGGTTATATCGAAAGAGAGAATAATCTACAATAATAAACTGCATTTTTTTGATTCCGTACTCAGTTTCTTAGTGTGTAGTTCAAAGTTCCATAACTGCGAGCGCAGTACTTCAGCGTGCTGCCTGCCGAAGGGGCGATGCTCACCCACGAGCTGGACTCAAAAATGTTCAGGAGGGGAGAAGGAAAAGCATAGCTTCGTGTAAAATGGAAAACTGTCACCTGCTAGGACTCAAGTTCTCTTTCAGGTAGACAAAAAAAAAAACGTGAGCTTTCAGGTGCTGCTTCTGACTTCTCAGTAGTGCAGTGAGGGCAGTTTAAGTGACTCAGATCATCCCACCAAGTTCTAGGAGATCTCAAAGGGGAGGTCTGCTTAAAAACCTGATGACACGATATGGCCCTGTATTTTGATTGTTTTATGATGGAGTGAAGTGAAAGAGAAGACTTCATATCCTCTTATCATATGATCCCAGCTAAGCATGCCTGTCTCTAGTAAGAGATGACACTGCATCAAGCTTGGCTTGTCACAGAGCCACTTAATTCTAGACTGAAAAATTTCTTACCATTTTGGTCCATACTACCTCCTTTTTTCTTTTCCTTGCTTTTTCACCCTTCTTTTTTTTTACCCTGGGGAATTTTTTGTTTTGTTTTTGGTTTTTTTTTTGTTTTGTTTTGTTGTTTTTTCTTTTGCTACAGGCCTTAGAAAGTCCAGAGAGAGCTGAGGAGCGGAGAAAAAAAAATCCAAAGGACTTCCTCCCACTTTTGAGAGTTCTTTGCTTTAAACAATCAACCCCAAAGGTTAATGTGCTAGAAACATTCAGGTCTCTGAGCCCCTCTTCACTGCAGTTCCCCATGTCAAAGGGCATTTGAACTTTGAAAGGCTCCTCAGATGCTCGACCCAGTTCATTTAAAGCCACCTTTCCCTGAGAGCCTGCAGTGTCCCTCGGCAGAGCGCTGTCCTGCTCTCTGAATGGGATTATCTGTCCCCTTTCTGTGAGAGGCAGAGGCCTCTCTGAAGGATGCTCCAGCCTCTCTAGGATGGGGGGGTTATCTCCAGACCCAGGCTCATAAACCAAACACCTTTTTCTTCTCCTTTGTGTTTTTCCCCCCTGCAGCTGGTGCAACTTCTTCCCAGCAGTAAGGTCATCCCTCCTGGGTGCTGGTGGCCCTGAAGGGACAGGACCTGTTGCCTTCCCTTTGCCTGGCTGGTCCAGCCTCTGTCAAGGGTCGAGCTGCAAGGTCAAGGTGTGGCTCTGAGTCCTCCTGCAGCACTTGCACCCACAACAGCCTGTGTCAGTGGGCAGTGGCTGGTGCTGGTCACTCTGCTCCCGCTGAGGTCCCTTTGGCAGGGATGGACACCAGCCTCTCTGTTGGTGACAGCAGTGGCTTGCTCTCCGAAGCCGATGCTGTGTCTCACCCCTCCCCAGTGCCGGGGCACCAACCTGCCCTTTGGCATCTGACCTGCTGTTGCACCAGGGTTTGAGTAATGGTTCAAGCTCCAGATTCTGGTTAATTTGAGTTCCATTTTCTGGTTAATGTGTAATCTGTGGGTAAACTGGTTGCGATTGGCCGAGCTGGGAATTATCTCCTCTCATAAAGACAAGGCTGCTCGTTATTCTGTCTCCCACCTTCCCTTCCCTGACTGAGCCTTTACCGACGCCCAGGTGTTTTTGCAGGGACTCTGAAGCTTTCCTGCTGCCATTGCTGAGAGCAAGGAAGGGAAGGGACAAGACCTGTCATCAGCAGAGCCCCCGCTGAAGTGGTGCTGCAGCCCCCAAGGGAGCACAGAACACCAGGCTGCCCAGAACAGGACCATTTCTGGTCCAGCCTCATCCTCACACCCTGCTGTCACTTCAGGCTTCCTTGCAAGCAAAGTTAGAAGCAGGCAATAGATTTTAAAAGTACTGTGAATTGACTGAGTAGTGAAGAGCGAGGAGAGCACTGCTGCCTCCCTGAAGTATCTTCTTTCACGGAGGGAAAAAACCAAACATCCTATTTGAACGATTTGAGAGATAAGAGAAAACCTTCCTAGAAACAGACTTCCTAGAATAGGGTGACAAAGGGAAAATTCCCATCACACCCCCAGCCTGAGAGGGGAAAAAAGCTTTCTTCCAGTTTGGCATTGTGATGACAATCTTGCTTTGCACGTTAAAAAATGCAACCTTCCTTAGGCTGCACTTGAATTTTAGCCTGAAACACGCCAACTGGCCAAGTGAAGGGGAATAAAATAAGGTACACATTTTAATATTCACTAAAGCAAAGTGAGTATTGGGGTTCTCTGTATGAGTCATTGCAGGGGAGCGCCCACCTTTGCCGCAGGACTGCTTGCTGAGGACTAATTGGAACCGCTCTGCTCTGAATAACCTACATTCATTAATTTGAATGCTTGACTCTGGCCTCAATCCTGCTCCCATTGAACTCAGAGGTGCAATCCTGGGGATTTCAAAGGGGAGCAGGATCCCAATGTTCTCCCACAGGTAAAAACTGGGTGGAATGCTGCCCAGGCCAGGCAATTGGGTGTCAAAAGGTGTGTGTGGTCTTAATCTGGCCATCACTAACAACATCCTATTTTTCCCATAGTCCTGTAGTGCCTTTCCATTTATTAACTACATTACAAAGAACTTTCATGTGACTGGTGCTGGGAGATACGTGCATGCACAGCAGCCCTTTGCTGGCTGGGAAATGGTGTACACTGAGGCTCAGCCCCCTCCTCCCTCCCCAGCCCACCTTGCCCCTAAGCTTTTTTAATTTCCACCCCCTAAAACAAAACATAACCCTCTCCTGCCCTGCCTCCAGGCTTCTGCTGAGCAGAGGCCGAGAGTATTTTTTTGGTTTTGCTACAGCATTTTCCCTGCTACAGCATTTTCCCTGCTTGAAAAAATGTCATCCTGGACTGAATCCTAAAAAAAAGACGGGAGAAGGCAGGGAAATATCCCAGTCACACCAGTGCATATTTATTTCCTGAATTATTTCTCCCTAGGCATGCAGCAAGAAGTGCCTGTTTGCAAACTGAGTGGGGAGAGCTTCTATTTATTAGAAAGTCTTCATCACGCTTTTAAAACAAAAACTCCAGCGCTGAATCAAAATGTCACTTGAAAACTCCCCCCACGCGAAACATGGCAGCAAATTTTTAGTTTAAAAAATGAACTTTCCCAGCTCTTTTTTTCTTTTCCCTTCCGAAAGCTTTTATGCAGCTGTTTCCTCCCCCTCCCTCTGCGTAGTGTGTAGGAAGTTCTTGATCTAGAATCATTCATAATTTTAATACCAATTTCTATTTGACATAATATACTAATATCAGATAGAGAGTGTAGCTGCTTCCTGGATTTAGGGAGGAAATGATGCATATATCAGAATTATCTGCTCAGATGCCAGAACTACATTGGTGTCATTTCAGCATGTGCTGTGTTGAAAGGAAATCCTCTATATTTATTACTCCGATCATCAGAGGAGCTAAATGGACGCACTGTTTCTGACACCTGTTCAGATGGCTGAATTTAAAATTTCATGCAGGAAAAAAAAAATCCTACATACTTCAATGTTAGGAATTAAGGTTTTTTTAATACACTTTTTTCCCTCCCTCTTTCCGAATCGCTGTGTTGTGAGCGGCTGCCATGAGGCTTGGGCATTCTGGGGGTAGCTATGGAGAGCGGGATAGATTTTGTTTGCTCAGCTCTGACAAAAACCAATCCTGCTTGAACACACACACAACACACACACACAGAGTCTGCAACCAAATGCTTCAGATCTCTGTTTTAAGTGCAGGTCTCAGTATGAATAACATGATGTAGCACACCCCAGAACGTGGCAGAGGTGAGCGGCCAAGAAAGAACTCGTCTTTTCAGGAAGGAGCTGAGCACCAAACCACTTCATAATTTTAAGGCTCCTCTAATGAATTTTTTTGGGCACAGCAGGTACAAATCAATAGATTAAAATACTGTACACTCTGCTGCGTCTAATTCTTGACTGCCTGAAATTGCGGGGGAGGACCGAGAATAACATTTGTCACTCTGAGGGCTGAGTGCATTCAGATTTGTGAGCTCTAAGCCAACACAATGCAAAAATAGTCCAGGATGTGACTTAAGTTATCAAGTGAAAAGCAAGAGGCCAGGGATCTGCGAGGCTGTAGTTGGCAGACAGGCAGCTCCATCCCGAGCTATCTATCACCGTATCGGGTTGACCCAGCACAGTGTGACAACATCTCAGTGCCCTCGATGCACGCTGCCTGTATTTCAGCGCTCTCTGAAATGATCATTTTCGTTCACTATTGCTGCACCCACTTTTTTCCCTCCAAATTCTGGCTTTTAAAACTGTGTCACTTGCGACACACAGTGAAGCGTGCAGGCCTGTAATCGTGGTGCAGTGAGTGACGAGGACAGAACTTGCCCTGCCTCTCTCCTTGCTTGTTTTGAAGCCCCGTGGACTTTGTGACATGATTTGCTTTTTTATTTTAATTAATAAATGTCATTGTTTTATAATGCATCGCAATGCAACGCTTTACTTGGAAGGAATCAAAGAGCAGAAGTTTGCTAGAACTGGTGTTTCTCCTCCATGCAGAAAAAAAATCCCCAGTAAATAACAAATCGAGCAGTGTCCTCAAGTTTGCAGCGGGGGTAGAGGTTGGAGTGTCCCTGGGTGCTGCTCTCAATTGTTAATTCATAAAGACCCACAGTCCTGAGCAATGCTGCCCCAGCTTGTCCTGATACAGCAGAGATGCCGATGGCTGTGGATGGAGGCGTTGAGCCTCAACACCCTGTTCCAGCGAAGGCTCTGGCATCTCCCTGACCTTCAGTCCTTGGGCTTTCCATTCAATCTGGGTGTCCCCGAAAGGCTGCAGGGTGTGGGGACAGCGGGGTGTCGGCAGAGCTCGGAGCCCACACGCCTTTGCCTCCCTGCCGCCAGCCCGGCCGGGGGAGCAGCAGCCCTGGGGCGGGCTCTGGCACGGATTTTCACCTCCCTGCTTCCAGCAGCTCCTGATCGCCCCGGCCCGGGGCTGTCTGTGCAGGGATGCAGCCCCTCCCCGTCCCTCATGGCACCGGGGCCGCGGCCGGCGGGGTCGCTTGGGGGGCGGCCGGGCCCCCTCGGGGGCTGCCCGGAGCCCGGCCCGGCCAGGCGGCCACGTCCAGGGGCACAGCCCCCGGCCCAGGCACAGCCCCAGATCCCGGCAGAGCCCTGTCCCCGGCACAGCCCCGGCCCCGGCACAACTCTCACCTCGGGCAGAGCCCGGCACAGCCTCGGCCCGCCACAGCCCCCGGCCCCGCCACAGCCCCGGCCCTGGCACAACTCCCGGGCACGGCCCTGGCACCCGGCACAACCCTGACCCCGGGCACAGCCCCTGTCCCCGCTATAATCTGGTCCCTGTCCCAGGCCCAGTCCCTGTCCCCGGGCACAGCCCCCGAGGGCTGCAGCGGCCGCCCAGCCGCGGGTCCCGCCTCAGCCAGGTGCGGGAGACAGGCCCCGCCGCCCGGGAGGGGCGCGAAGGTGAGGACCGCATCCGCTGTTCGTTTGTTTCTTGTTTGTTTCTCTCTAAATCCCATCCCTGAAACAAAAGGGGAGTCTGGGCGGAACTATGGATCCGTCTGGCCGCGCATCCAGAGCGGAGCTCCGGTTGTCACCCGGCGGCTCCCACGGGCTGCCCGGCCCTAGGTATGTCCACAGAGCACTTCCCTCGGCTTTGGTCACAGTATTTCCAAATTTTCTTTTTCTTTTTCTTTTTCTTTTTCTTTTTCTTTTTCTTTTTCTTTTTCTTTTTCTTTTTCTTTTTCTTTTTCTTTTTCTTTTTCTTTTTCTTTTTCTTTTTCTTTTTCTTTTTCTTTTTCTTTTTCTTTCTTTTTTTTCTCATTCTTTTTCTTTTCCCTTCTCTTCCCCGTTTTTCCCTTTCCCTTTCCCTTTCCCTTTCCCTTTCCCTTTCCCTTTCTCCTTTCCCTTTCCCTTCCCCTCTCCCTTTTTCTCTTCTTCTTTTTCCTTTTTTTCTCTCATTGTTTTTCTTTTTCCCCCTTATTTTTCCTTTCCTTTTTCTATTTCTTCCTTTTTTTTTTCTAGTTCTTGAATTTCCCCCCTTTTCTTCCTTTCTTTCTCCTTCATACCTGCGTGCACACAGAGACAAATCTAAACGCAAAGGCAATCAAAGAGATCTCTTAAAATGACTTTTTGGATCAGGCCTTGAGTTCTCTGCAGGGAGCAAGAATGGAAGCAGGCAGGATTTACATTTCATGGCTTTTAAAGAATCTGAAGTGCAGGGAACGGCGTTTGCCGAGGCTGAGTTTCACAAGTCTGTGTGGATGTGCCTCAGAATGTGTATATGATTAAGCTTAAAGCCCTCTTCTGTAAGAAAGCAGGCAGATTCCCTTTCATGCAGCCTGAGCCCTGCTTCTCCAATTTTGAAACAAAACTTCTTGCCAAGGCCTTGGCAGTGGGATATCACTGCTGAAGGGGATGGGATCAGGGTGTTGGTATTGTCTTCCAAAGCTGAGGTGTCTCCACTGCAAACAGCCCCTGCTCCCTCAAGCACTGAGAGCCATGACAATAAAAATGATCCCAAAATTGAACCAAACAAGACCTAGTATTTTTTTTTCCTTTCCTACCCCTTCCCCCAGCTTGACTGCTTCCAAACTCCCCGATGAAAGCATTTTAATATGTAGGAAGAGCTGCTGGAGTCTGCAATGCAATTCAGTGTTCTGTGGTGTGGGATGAACAGATTTTCCTTTCTGTAGGGTTTCCTCCTGCAAAGTCATTGTAGAGGAGGGAATACTGTAAGATTAAATCTGGTTAAAATACTATATTCATGTCACACCAGATACGGTCTCCAGACTGTGCACAGTCTTTCAGCTTCCTTTATTGTGAAATCCTTTTAAAATAGCACAGTATAGTGTAGAGAACTTATTGAAGTATAACTGTCTTACACCAACTCTGTCAGATAAAATGAAGGAAAGTGATCAGGCTTCTTAAATTAATAAATCTGCTTAGTGTCTCTGGTTGCCTTCACGCTCTCTTACTGTCTTTGACTCTTTCCTTATTAATGAACTGATAGTTAAATAAAGCTGCTAAGTGAAGCAATGCACCTTGTCGGTGGAAGAGGGTTGGTGTTCCAGGTGTGCTGTGCTGGGAATGGTTGTGGGTTTTGGGCAAGGATGGCCACAGCAAAGACTGAAAGCAGGCTGACCACATCAGTTTCTAGATGCTCCTCAGGTGTGAGGCTTGAGTACCTGTTCCTCTCAGCCCCCTGCATTAATAACAGGATGAATTAACTGATTGGCATGAAAGGAGAGGTCATCCTGAGAAAAATGACACCAAAGGTCCACAGGAGTCATTTGCTTTTAGAGATCCCGGGCCAGGTGCCAAGTATTGCATTTATCTAAGCACCGTCCTGTTTCTCAAAAAACCCTCAAAAAATGAAACAACAAACTCCAAACCTGAAAGAAAAAATCAAAACCAAAACAAGAAGGCAACATCTCCTTCAGTGGCCTGTGGGGTCCTTTTTGAGTGGGGAGCTTGGGGTGGGATGTGGGACAGGGATCATTCAGCTGGCTCTAAATGTGCCCACTTTTGTTTTCAGAGCTGCAGAGCTAATCTGGAATCAAAATGCTGGAAAAGAGCCTACAGTTTGTCTTGCCTTTTTTTTTTATTCAAGTCGATCGGGCTTGTGGTTTATTCTTGCTCTGATTATGCTGCACGGTTCCAATAAATGCACGGAGCTCAAGCATTCCTGCAGGCACTTCATACATGTGTGTGTCTGTGCATGCATACTCAGGGAGGGAAAGTTGGCTGTAAGGGACACAACAAAATATCCATATTTAAGAAATGTGGATTGACTCACTGACTTATCTCAGTTATTGTAAAAGATTCACTCTATGTTGATTTTTTTTTTTTAAATTAGGTTTTAAATATGTGTTGACAGGATGAATTTGTACAGTGTGAGTAACTGCAGAGGGAAATGACAGCTCTGCTTTTGTTATTAAACTAGTGTCTTGAAAATAATGGAGTGTGTACAAAAATTGATTATTATTTTGCCAATTACATTAGTGCAGCTAATAACAATCATTAAGAAAAAAATACAGAAAGCTACACACTTGCAGATATTAGAAACTGATATTCACCGGTGAGGCAAAAAATACATATTCTTAACGCAATTTGTCAGTAAGAATCTTCTGTTATTAATGTGAAGTAAATACTAAATGTGTGAGCTAGAAATGTTTCACTTCAAACTGTGTTCATTTCTTCTTCACTCAGCCAGAGTTAATAAACAGTACAAGAGACTTTCTAAATTTAATTTAGGATTTGCATATAAAAGGTCCTATTCTGTACCATAGTGGCACAACAGACAGGCTTTATGATGTTAAATATTCCTTTTAATAATAGTTTATTTTAATATATTTACTAAATTAGGTACCCGAGAGAATCATCTACAACGGTGATGTGAAAATCCCTGTTACCTGAGGTCAAAAATAAAAGGTATGTTTTCCTTTTCATTAGCAATTTGCCATATTTCAGCAGGGGTGGTAATTTCACTGCTTTGTTTTCTGCTGCTAAGATGGTGCTTTTTGCTCAGCCCTGGGGAGCCGGTGACAGGCTGTGGTGCAGTTTCCTGGGCTTTTGGGTGAGGCTGATTTCAGGTGCCTACAAGAACCACTTGCAATGATGGGCCTTTGTACTTTTGTCAGCCAGGCAGCTCTCTGGTGTCCCACACCTCATATATAATCCTTTGCAAATGTTTTCTTTCTTTTTCTTCAAATGCTAACGTTCAGACATCAGCTACGGGGATTAAGGATGGGTCTTCTGAAGATCTCCCTCAGATCTTGATGAAAATCATGAGTCTGTGTTAGATGACTTCAGTACTTACAAATTACAATAGAGTTTAATTCACAGCACTGCTTTCCTCTGGAAATTCATGTTCATTCAATCTGTCAACATTGACTAAAAAATATGCTGCTAATGAAAATGTGGGAATTAAAACTTTCAATCCCTTCCCCTGCTAGACTCAAACAGACACTTTATTTTATTTTTTTTCCGTGGAATCTGACTTTTATTGACCTTGACTATAAAAATACTAAGTGGGTTAAATGAGTACCAAGGTTGCAATGACAGATTCCTGTGTGAATTTTTTTATGAAACCTCCTATTTTAGTTAAGAACACAGCCTGCCGTACAGCCTGCCACGCTTTGATCAACGGTTAAGTGCTGTTAGAAACAGCTGAATTTTATTAGCTTGTTTAAACAATAGATTTATTTTTTATCTTTTAAAAGAAATATAAGTAATAAATTGAAATAATACATTTCTTTGTTAATTTTGAAAATAAATTTACGTAACAGATTTATTATTTAAAATTTAAAATTTAAGTGATGATAAGAAGGATGTAACTGGTGCTGTAGCCTGTACATTAAATGGAGCTGAGAGGAGTTTTTGATGGTGTATGGGTTGATTTCTCAAGGAACACTACAGGACCTTCATTTTAAGCCTGATGCTCCTCTTACTTCCCTGAAGAACACCCTGGAAAGGGTTTTGCCTGCATTGCATTTTTTTTTTCTGTTTTTCACCACTGTAAATGAGAGGGAAGCCAGACCACTTGGGTTTTTTTGTGAAAACTTAGAGTACAATATGCTTTTTTTGCAAGAATACAGCCAAGTTGCTATCAGCTGAAGTAAATACATGCAGTGTGTATTTTAATAGCAAAGGTGCTGCACTTGTTTAATCAACTTGCTTCCTGTAATTAATATATGTGACTATTGGATTTATATAAATCAGTGATATTTATTCTTTTTATCCATATAATAAAAAAGCAAATATTTTTCCCTTATCGACACTTGTGATCTCAAGACTTGCTTAGCCTGCTGTTTTCTGGGACAATTCCTTGTGTCTTCCCTTAGTATTTTGTGGTTATATTTTCCCATATTATAGACAAAAAAACCCCACAAAACAACCAGCAGCAAAATCTGTTAGTTTTAAGCAAATAGCTCTTGGGTCTTGGAAGAGTTAACAAACTTTTACGGCAAGGTTCAGGCAGTTCTGACCCCTATGGTAATATTTCATCTAAGGTTACTGTTGGGAGAGAAATCAAATTTCAGCTGTGAACATGATTGACAGGTGAAAGCAAGAGAGAGAAAGACATCTGGTCAGATGGGGAATTTGGGCAGGAGAAGGACAATTCAGGGAAGTGTCTCTGTGATATTAGGAATAATAAGCTTAGATATGAAAACTCCGATCCTCCACGCTGTCTGGAGGAGAGCTCACTTGATATTCATGGAGGTGGCTTGGTTGGGGGAATTTAAGACTGTACATTTATAGTAGTGGACAGTAGTCTCCACGGTCTGACTTACTAACTTGGCTCCTTTGAAGGAATTATGTTATTTCTGGCAAACTTTAAGGATTTCAGGGCCATTTATTTAATGACTGTGACAGGAATATTTGGTGGTTGCTGGTTAAGAGGTTCTCACCATGATGTCCCTGGCAGGTCAGGCGGCAGCAGGGGTGGTGGAGGCCGGTGCTGGTGTCACTCTGTGTCCTCCCACTTCTGACAGCTTTCAGAGTGAGCGCTGCAGGATGAATTTTGTGTTTATGATATACATTCATACCAGCAACAAAATCAGTTGCTACCCCATAAAATACCACTAAGAGTCCATTGTGATGTTTTACAAAGCAACTGTTATTTTTGTCTTATTCCGGCTCCCAGCAGCACCAGCTAACATCCCTTATAATACACACATAACCCAGGTGTGTTTCACTGTGCTTCAGTGTATTTTATTTGGTGCAGAACAGCTTTTCCATCCTCCAATGTCATGGAACCAATAAGAATAAAATATCCCTGTATTTCCTGATCAGCATGATGATGTTGGAAAATAGAATTTACTTCTGACATAAAATGTGTAGCCAGGTTTTTTCTTAAAAAGGGCAAGAAAAAAAATCTGTTTGTTTTTTTATCACTATGTGTAACAATGTTTCAGTTTTCAAAGAGGCTCTGAAGGATCTTTTTAGAGCTCCAAGGAGAGGATGAGGCAATGATGGACCCTAAATTGCATCCTACCTACGTCCCAGGTGAGAGGAGAGATCCTGGGTGAATTTCTGGCCCCACTGAAGCCTTTGGTAAAATTACCCTTTAATTCCTGGGGCCCACACTTCCACCACAAAGGAATATCTACAGAGGAGGTTGTAAAATGAAAAGCAAAATCTGAACTTATATGGAGGTAGCTGAGCTGTGAATTCCCAGGATGGATGTTCTTATTTGGGAGTAAGGGTGGATTTCCCCCTTCCCTAGTACAGCTAAGCTGCTTTCAAAATAAAATAAATTAACCAGGAAAATCCACTCTTATTCTAGAATAGGAGTGTCCACCCAGGCAATGACTAGCACTGCAGTATAGTTTATTTCCTAATTTCCCCATATGGATGAGACCTGAACTAAGGGGAGAATAAGGAGCAGTAAAGAACAGAAATGTATTTTCTGTTCCTTTTCCAGTTTGCCTCTAAGACTTTTCACACAGGGGAAATCATGGCGCTCTGAAAATACACATTTACTTACTTTACACATTTACTTACTGCTATTCCTGTATTTGCACATGCATTTTTAAAAGAGATTTGTGTTTTGTGCAAGACCTTTTGCATTCTCATACTATTCACGTGTATTTTTGATGTGCAGTTGAGTCTGTCTGTTCATGATATCATTTCTCTTTTCATGGCCGTGGCCTGGGATATCAAACTACCCAACTTCATTGGAAATTAGATCTTGTTTTTCTTCCTAGACTGTACATCTGATAAAATTGAAAATTAAAGCTGAGAACTGTAAAAACAATCAAATTTCTTTGTGCATGAGCAAGTTATTTTTAACTTTACGTTGTTGAATTAACACTCCTTGTAAAATGTCTTTATTTTCCGAGGCTGATAGCAAGATAACTTCCATGAAATATTATTGGCAAACTTCCCACAGCAGTCAATGGGAGCCTTGTATGTATTTTTCAAGCAGATGTGCTGTATTAAGCCTAAATGAGAATCTTTTTTTATCAAATGGGATGCAATATGTTATTCTTGATTAAAAAATTCAGAGTAACCTCGCCCCCTCCCTTTCCTCTCCCCAAACATATTTAGTACAATTTACAGATCATTTTGCATAGGTAAAAAATAAGTTCTTGAGTGTTTATAAAAAGTAGGATTTTACTGTGCCTCAAATGCCTTTCTAGCTCATTCCTGTGAATTTGAAGTATGAAAATGTCTCAAATCTTTATGAGTGAAGAGAAAGTATATTCCATATGTAACAGCTTTTACTCCCCTAAAATTCCCAGGCAAGTCAATTTAATACTTTTCCCAGTGTTTAAAGTAAGCTCTAAAATATTTTCTGGTGATGTAGCTCTTGCTGTTGTTTAGGTCTAATAAAGGATTTTAAGTGCTAAAAAAAAAAAAAAGTTATATTTTTAACATCTCTCCTGGGTTTTCTAATTTGTGCCACTTACCAAATGATTCGCACTGTACCAAAATACAGGAGATTGATGAGACAGGAAAAGTACTGATTTAACATCCCACATATAAAATTACTTCTCAGGCTCCACATATAGTCACAATGTTTAGAGAGTGAAGAAAATGGGAGCTGGGAGTCACAGTCTGACTCACTTGTGAGACTTTGACCCACTTATTTGATTCTAGATTCAGCAAAATACTGAAGCACTTTAAACTTGTTATCTGAGGTTTCTTCTAAAGGTCTGTTACCGTTGATCTCTTTATATCTCAGTTTACACAGTTATAAACCTAGATAATTAATTCTTACCTTCTAGGCTTTTGTGGGAGTTAAAAAATAGCTGTAATGTTCCTTGAAGCCCTTTATTGAAAACTGGTTTATTGAAGTACTTGTCATTTACCTTACTTCATACTGTGGAATGAGAAATCACTGGTGTTGCCCAGGTCCCACGCATCATTTCTACTGGGATGGGAATTTACTCTCCTGAGTTTACTGGGCCAGGATTACAAAGATCAGGTGCTTTGGGAGCTGGACATTTTCTGAATCACACATAACTTTACCCTGATTTTGAACGTGCCAAAATGTAGGCAAAATCAGTTATGTGCCCCATCTCTCTCTTAAAGACAATATATCTTTAATACCTCTATGTACAGAATAGCTCCTGTGCACCTGCAAGGCATGCAGAGGTCACACTGTCCTTGTAATTCCTCCCCTTCCTGCCATTACCTTTTTTTCCCAAGGTTCGAGCCATTATCATTCAGCAGTTGTGCAGCTTTTCTTTTCTTCCATCCCCAAATTATTATTGTTTCCCCCCTACCTTCTACCCCTTCCGAACCATAATGGAGTCCTCAGCTGTAAATTTGCTAACTATAAAGATTTTTGCTTGAAATGTTTTGAAAATGCTGTGAGAAAAAAAAAATAAAAAGAAAAGAAAGCCTATGAACAACACGCTGTGCCATGCTCCAGCATTGCACTTCTATGGGAAAGATAATAAAGATATTAGCACTCATATAATTTCAGATAGGAAATGAAACCAGACATGAAAGAAACACTAGCTCCAGCTGTTGAGTGGGAATCAAACTAGCTATGGGAATTACAGGTATTGTCACCGGAGACAGCCTGACTTCTGAGAAATGACCTCAGGTGTAGGAGCTTGCTGTGGCCCCTTGCAGATATTAACACCTAATTAACAATCTGCGAGAGCATCCTACATCTTAATCACCAGTGAGGTGAGAATGACAATCACAAGGAGGAGAAGGAGAAGGGAAATGGTAATTTTTCCTCTGCACGCATCATCTAATAACCATGGTTATTCAGATGCAGCTAAATGCGATTTCCTTTTAGTCATTTCTGTCTATTGGAAGGCACAGTAAGTTCATTTGCTAGCAGGTAGGCAGCGGAGGTGAGAATTGAATTGATCTGAGATACTCTGAAAAATTGACCCTGAGGTCATTCCTAGTTTAAATTGGGAAGTAAGGCTGAGATCATGTCTTCCCTTTCTTCTCTCCCCTCTCCCTATTCCCCCTCTTTTTGTGTTTTCAGGCATATTAGTCTGTACTGCATAATTACTTGAACATACTCTGATGGTGGGGAACCTTGTTCCCTCAAAGTTAATCAAAATAAAGAGAGCTTTTGTTAGCAGTGATAGGTAATTAAATCTCGGCGCGGCTTGTGCAGGGCCTTTGTGCCGGGTTATTGACGGCAGAGCCGCGCTCCCTGGCCCTTCTGCGGCAGCACAGCCCGGAGCAGGCACCAAGATTCAGGCCCAGGCTAAATTAGGAAATGGGGTGTGAAGGCCTGGGAATCTTAACGGGCCCAGGTTGTAAAGGAGAGGGGTGCTTGGCAGCACATCCTGAGTCTCCCAGAGGAAGGGCAATTTCCCTGGGGAGAGGTGCACGTTTTAAAGAGGAGAAAATCAGAGGTGGCGCCTCTGCGTTTCTGCAATCTTCTGACTGTGGTTTTAACCAGCAACTGCTGTAAGTGTGGATAGGAACAACCTACTAACCCAATTTCAGATCCAGTGTACACACCTA
Organism: Molothrus aeneus; assembly: GCF_037042795.1. NCBI lineage: Eukaryota > Metazoa > Chordata > Aves > Passeriformes > Icteridae > Molothrus > Molothrus aeneus. The sequence continues at coordinate 15,808,914 of NC_089656.1, read as the reverse complement.
GGGCCAAATTCTGCTTCCTATTACCTGGTGTAAATGCTCAGGAGCATGGGGGAACTGATGGAGAGGCTCTGGGCTTAGTCCCATACCAGAGGGCTGGTGCTAGTAAAAAGCAGCAAGAAAGTAAAACAAAGACCAGATTTACTTGATGCCACCGAAGTCAAGGCAGGAGTAGCCTCCCTGGGACCTGTGGTGATGCTCCAGCTTGCCTCTGGATCACTTGGGCAGGATCCAATGGCGTTGTAATGCCTTTTAATGGATGCTTTTATGCGCGCTTCCAAACAGCTTCCACTTTCAAACGTCTTTACAAGAGAGTTAAAAGAAGAGGCAGGCAGGGAATGAGGAATAAACTCATCAGTACATTTGTAGTCCTCATTCTGCAGAAGCTCTACCCATGGCACTCCCTTGCTGTGCACAGGAATAAACTCTTTCTATATTACTTGGACTCAAATTATATTCTAATAAGGAGAGAATCGCAAAGTGAAGACAGCATTATATTAACCACTCAGCTTCCATGGAAACTCCCATCATTTTCTTTCCCATGACAAGAGATAATCTCTCTGTTTTTTGTTATGCTCACTTCTTCGACTCCTTTAGCTTTGTTTTCATGTGTTGGCCTTGCACTAAAAAATATAACTTGACATCTTGTGTCTTCTCAGCTAAAAAGGTATCAGTTCCTGGACTTAATGTCAGCTATACCCAGATCAAAGGCAAGAAACATAAAAGTTGACATATATTATTTATTTCATGGTTTACATCAATGATGCTTCTCTCTATCCTTTTTTGTTATTATTGCTGATGTTTTGCTCATAATGTTGCGCTCACTTCTCAAAAGTGTTTGTCCCCTACAGACAAATATTCATATTAATGTAATCCATCAGCAGCTAACAAATGCCAGCTCACTTCAGCATTTCCTGCACATCCAAAAATCCCATTGTTTTTGCAGGACTTGGGTGTGCAAAGAATGCAGGATTGGGCCCAGGGCAGGAATTTGGGAGCTGGAGACTTTCTCCCTCAGCCTCTGCAATGCCCGGGGTTGGCTGGAGCAGCCTGGGGCGCTGAGCAGGGAGTGGGAGACGCTGCATTCCCTCTCTGCATTGTGAGCTGCTGCAGAGGCGAGACGAATGTCAGGCTTTGTGGGGAGCAAAAGCTCTAAACAGACTTTTTCTTTTTTTCCCAGTAGTTTGGTTTTTTCCCCCTCTACCTTTCCCCATCTTTCTTGTTTGCCTTTGGAGTCCTGAGTGAGTAATACAGGGTCTGTCTTACAACTGTGTCCAGAAAACCATCTGAGATCAGTCAGAAATGCTGCTCCAACCTGTGTTTCCCTCTGACTGCTCCATTTAGTGTAAAACTTTCCTTTATTTCTCTCTTTGTCAACAATTGTGGCAGGTTTTACTTCCTGAGTTACAGACCCAGCTGAAATGCTGAGTCTGATCTTGCCCCCTACCCTCCCACAAGCTATTTTTTTCTGCAATGAAAATAATAATGCTTGAGAACCATCCTTGGCTTTTTTTTTTTTTGGTTTTGTTTTCTTTTGTTTAGTTTGGGTTTATTTTAAAGCTTGCTGACAATTGTCAAATGTTCATTCTAGCAAAGAAGTCCTGGGAGGGTCTAGCCTTGCTGCACAGCCGGCAGGAGTAATTTGCAGCGCTCCTTGGAGCTCAGCTATTCAGCCAATGTGTGTCGCTTTACTATTTCTTTAAAATTTAATTGGGATCAGGCAATCATGTGTCTCCAAATTTTTTGCCTCTTCAGGCTGCAATAAAGCCACTTATAATTTATAATCAAAGTTTGGTATCGTTAAACTAAACTGTAAAACCTACTTCAGGGCTTCAGTCGTAAAATAAGTATACGATAAATATTGCAGTGGGGCTTGAGTAGCACAGCTCTACCAACAGCACGTGAATGAATACGCACACACACATATTTTACACTTCTTTCTTTTTTTTTTGAATGTGTGTGCATACGTTTAGTTCCAAAGGTAAGAAAGATGTAAATAATAGATAACTGTCATGTATTCTTTCTTGGAAGGATTGAAGCTAAGATAGATTTATAGCCCAAGCAGTTAATTTAAATGCAAAATGAAGTGTTAATTCATTAAAGTCATTTATGCATCAACATTATTTTTATGTCTTTATTTATATTTTCCTGTAATATGCAGCAATGTAGTATTCATCCTGGGGTTTTTTCTGTCTGTTGACTGTACTGCTCCTTTGCTTAGATTTTTTTCTAACAAGGCAGCTCATTTAGAAAGAAATGTTTATGTGAAGTGCTTGTCAGTTGGCATTTTTACTAGTGTGCTAACCCAAAGGTAAAATATAAAGGAACGTCTTTTCCTTGCTGGCTTGTTGCTACTAGAAGGGTTCCTCCCTTGTTAGCTTGATAAATAATTTTACTAGCGGGAATCTGCTGAATTTTTATGCTTGCTGTCTATTTTCTGCTTGCTGCAAATAAATTCCAGCACTCAGAGGGCACTAAAACTCCAAACACATGGTATTTTCCCATTTTGTTGCTGGTTGCCCTGAAATATTTATTTCATCTTGTGTTTTTAATTAAATCTTTTTTTTTTTGTTTAAGTGTAGGAAAAAATCCCTCAAGTTATACAATTATTTCCAAATTAATATTTTAGTCTGAATTGTATTTAATATAAAATCTTGAGTTTAAATAGCACATTATCTCAGGTACACTAAATGGGTAGTGTTAAATCAGTCATCACTCCAACTACCTAATGGTTTTCAGATTAAGTGCAAGGATTATTTATTGGTATATTATCCATTTATACATTTCTTGCAATTTATTATGTACTTTTAGTTTTCCCAGTTTTCAATCAAGAAAATTAATTTAATTTGCCACATAAAAATTTGAGTTTGACAAGAGAATGCAAAAAAAAGCTTTAGATTACGGGTTGTCATGGCATGTATGGCAGAAAAAAGTTTGCAAGAAAATAAACTGGGAAGAAAGGCTAAAGTGGAAGAGCAATTGGTTCATGTTTTTACTTTTTTTTTTAAGATTTATGCATTTTAAAATTTAATTTAATTCAAGAAAGCAAGAGTCATACCCAAAATTCTCCCCTTCCTCCACCACAGCAAACTCTGCTTGTCAGAGGGTGTCTGTCACACATCTGGAGACTCGCTGCTCCTTGCAGCACATCCCCACTCAGTGTCCCAGGTGCTCATGGCAGCACATCCCCTCTCAGTGTCCCACGTGCCCATTTTGGGGGCTTTGCAGCCTTGCATGGACTCAGGAGCTGCTTTTTGCAGGTCTGCCCGGGGCCAGCTCCTCCTGCCATGCCCGTGGGTGCTGCTGTCAGGGGAACAGATCCCTTTGCTTCCAACAGGATCCCTGGCTGTGGGTCCTGTGGAGCTGTCCCACCTCTTCCCAAAGTTGCAGGGATGCAGCCAGCATTGATTTCTTACACACCTGCAGCTCAGGCAGTGAGCAGGGAAAGGACCTGGATGCAGGCTGAGGCTGTTGCCCCTCCCATGCCCACCCCATCCCTTCCAAGAGAGGGCATGCAGGGCAGCCAAGCAGCAGGACCTGTTCAGACTTTCCCTCAAACAGCAGAAGGATAAATATCTTTGAAGATGGCAGGCAAATTCATACAAAATTTTAGAATTATTTGCATAATTTTAGCACAATTTATCTAAAAGCAACCTCGAACTTTGGCCCAAATTCTTGCATTCCTACACCAACTACCCTCCCATTCATTTGCTTATTTCCATAAGAATTAGGTGATGGATCTGAGCAGTGTAAGCTCATGCTGCTGCCTGGCTGCCCTGCAGACATCAGACTTTTCACTTATATGAGCACATCCCAAATCAAGTAATTGGCTGGTGGGAAGAACTGATGCACCAGCTCTGAACAGATAAAGGAAAAGCTTGGGCAGTGGGGCAAATTACCCTTGGGGCCTCAGCCATATAAAATCATAAGTGAAACAGGGTTTCAAGGAATCTCAGGAGGTGATGTAATCCATCCCTTTGCCATGAGGCAGGGTCAGGCAGGCTTACGTTATCCCTGATGGATATTTGCATAACCTGTTGTTTAAGCCCCCCATGGAGAGTGTGACACGTCCATGGAGCCTCCCTGGCAGACCTTCATCATCCTCCCTTCTCAAAAGCATCTCTCCCTCTCTTACCCACAGCTTAGGTCCCTCACATCCCCACACCAAGGACAGCCCATTCCTTTCCTCTTTGCTCTCACCCTTTGCACATTTGAAGGCTGTTGTTATGGCTTGCAGCAGTGTCCTTTTCTCTAGACTAAACAGCTCCAAGTTTTCTAGTCTTTCTTCATAGGTTATGGTCATGACATTGTTATTTAATATCTTGTCTGAAGAGGCTGCATACAGTAAACTTGCTGGAATTCAATTTACCTGTGTTGAAAAGGACTGTGAGGATGCTGCCTGCAGGCTTTACAGCATCTGAAAGAGGAATAATTTAATTCTCACTCTGATATTCTGTCTTATGCAGGATGGAGGGTACAGAGCATTTCTTTACCTGGGAGTGTTAACTGCAGCCTCCCCATGAATTTACCCTGGTAACAGGAATATTGTAGTGTTATGTGCAGCCAGAGTGTAATGACAGGCTTCAGGAAACATGTTTTAACATTTTCTAATTTTATATATGAAAGTAAGAATGGGAGATAGGATTCTGCCTCTGTGGTTGTAGGTAACACCTTGGGGTGTACAAGGTGCTGCATGCATAATCTGTCCCACAGGTTTCATGAATTTCAAAAGCAGCTGAGCAGCTACAGCCACCTGCACACCACCTTTCCCTCTGCTGGTATTGCTGCTCAGCTTCAGTTTGGGTAGATCAGATTTTCCATTGTGACAGAAGGAAGTTTGCCCCAAAATGCCACAGATGAAGGTGAACTGAAGAGGTTTTCTTGGCCATCTGGGTGGACTTTGCTCTTGGTTCTAGGTTCCTTTTTTAAAAGTTGAAAAATACATTTTGTGTTTTTTCAGTGGAGATTCTCTTTGCTCCCTGGGGGAAAAAAAGAGGGAAAACAGAACCTGCTAATTTTGTTTCTCTCATTGACTTCCAGTGTCTTGCCTGGGAGGTTGGTAGGGAGATATGCTGGAGCAAACCAAAAGTATTAACTTGTGAGTAAATATTCCCCAGGGACTTTTCTTCTCAGATGTGCTGGCACAAATTGCTCTGCAGTGGGATTAATCTGCATGGCAGAATACCAGGCAGCATCTTCTGGAGGTGGATTTAAATTTTGTAGGATTTTGGCTTCATAACTGAAGGCTTAACCAAACCTTGAAAAGTGATAATGGATGTACACACGCTGCCACTTCACTAAGACAGACCAGGTGCCACTTCTGGAGGTAAAATCTGACAGATTTTTAAGGGTGATAGTTGGTATATTCATACTCATAATGTACTTTTATGAGGGGAAGATAAGAATTTCCATTTCTGATACAGATATCTCTTTCTTCTTTGAGCTTCTACCTCTGCTTTGCATTGTATAAATCCGCTTTCTTATAAAACTGCTTTGGACATCCATATGCCCCCAGTGATCACCTCATCAACTTAAAAATTGTCACATCTAAAAGTATGAACTTTCTGTACACTATGAGAGTGTATGTAGAATCAGGGAAAGCAGCAATCAAATCAAGTAAACATTTTACACTAAGTATTTTCTAGCTCTAAAGGAAGATCTTGTTGAGAATTATTCACAAAATGAGAGTGACCTTGCTGAGCCATTGGCTCAAGTCATAGACGTAGCAGGAGAAGAGAAAATATATGCTTCCTTCCTTAAAGAATGGAGTTAGGACCAGTTCTTACCATGGGAAAAAAAAGAGAGGGAAATGTATTGTCTTCCTTTCAGTGGTTCATTTTTCTTTGCAAAGTGATTAATGCATTACTATAGCGAATTTATTGTATAGCCTGATTACCATTGCCTAATAAATCTAAACAACTGTGACTGTCATGGTGATAAGGCTGGCATGATTTTGTCTCTCTTAAAAAAGGTTTATAAGTTAAGCTTAACTTTTAGCTTTCTGTATTTCTGGGATAAAATTTATTTTGGCCATTACAGCTCTATCTGTTTGAAACTGCACCAAAAGGAAATAAGTTTTTCAAAAGGACAGTATATTATAGGAAGAGTTTTACCTTCACTCAATTTGCAAAAGAAAGTGAACATCAGCATTAAAATGGAAATGAAGTTCAGGAGAAAATAATAACTCAGTTGTTTAAAAAAGGTTTTAACATTTAAAAGGGTCTTTGCAAATATCAAGGATGGACAACCCAATTAAATTAACTGCATTACAGTCACAGCCGTTAACACCTCGGGCTCAGCTTTTCTCAGGCTGCTGGAGTTTGCTGAGGGCTTGTCTGTGCCTGGATGAGAGACTTGCAGGGAGGAAGGGCTTGTGATAATGAGAGCCATTTTCTTTGAACCACAGGGAAAGTGGTGCTCCACTATTGGTGCTGTGGCCGTGCTGAGCCAGACACTGGGCAAGTGCTGGGGTTGGGACAGATCTCTTGGCCACACAGCCACTTCCCACTGCCCACGCTCCACTCCATCACTTCAAACATGGACATCAGTCCTTTCTTTCTTTCTTTGTCCTTTCCTCTCTCCCTGAACACGTGTGAAAGAGCTCTGCGCCTCTGTGCTGCAGTGGTTCACGACTGTTCTGGCTGAATGCTATGGTGAGCATCACTCTCGTGAGAACACCCAATCTTTGGAGGGTGTGATGTGGAAAAAGATCGAGTTTCCAAGTGCAGGGATGTCCATTTAGACCCTTCTTTTCCCATCAGGCATAAAGAACCAGTGCAGGGCAATAGCAGGGTGTGTTAGGGGAGCTTCCATGTCCTGGGTTTTCCACTTTTTCCCTCTCCCTGGCTCCTGCCCACCACCATGTCTCACAGTCTCTCCCTCAGAGCAGCACCGGCTGATTTTGCAGAAGCAGAGATCACTCGGGCATCTTTGTACATCTTGGTCCACCATTGCTTTGTCTTCCTCCAGGTCTTCTGCACAAAACTTGGGACCAAGGCAGAGAATGTGGCCTATTTAGTTGGTAGAAAACTCAGCTGTCACCTGAGATGTAAATTGTAAATTGCAATTTGCTTCCAAAAAGGTGCAGCTAAAGTTTCTTGCATAGTTGTGTGAATTTGGTAGTATAAAGAAAGACCAGGAAAAGATCATGAACCTTCCTACATCCTTCACCTGTTCTGGGAGACCTTTCAGTTTCCATTACTTAGGAGACACCATTCCCACTGACAGTCATCAGTGTTGTTTGATTTGGTGTGGCAATATTAGAGTTTGGGTTTGGGGACATGACTTGAATGTCTCAAAAACATCAAGGCTTGCATGTGGGGCTGGCAGTAGCTGGTAGTTTACATTTAAAAAGTTGAAGGTCTTTTCCTGATTTTAAGCCCCTGAACTCCTGGCATTTTTTTCCTTCTTTCACGTTTTTCCTCAGTTACATTGTAGATTATCTTGAAGCCAGTAGAGTTCAAAAGGTCTCTATTTAGATATGAATTACTTCATTCAGGAATAAAGGAGAAAAAAAAAAGAAGTTACTTGGTACAATCTGGTACAATCAAGTATCATGAAGGGGGAAAAAAAAGCCTTAAGCTTTAGCATAAGCTTTCAAGGACTCAAAGGCTTCTTTTTTTCCCTGAGTATGTTGAACATCTTGAAAATAAACCAGGGTGTTTCAAAACAGAAGATAGATGTGTCTGTTCAAATAGGCATTACATTTGGAATTGGTGCCTCTGGTTGTTAAACAGAACCCTTGTTTAACGTCCTCATTAAGAACTGTGACTTACCACCAGTTTTATGAAGATCAAGTCATTTACTTTTAAAGTAAATTAAAGCAAATTTCTCTGTGGTGACAAGTCAATAAAACAAAGGAAGGCTCAAGTTTTTCAATCAACCAACATCTGTTCCTTGTTTTCCTCTAGATGTAGATGCCCTGTGTGCAGCAATAGGTGAACAGAGTGAGAGCCAATAGCTGTAATGGTGGGGGGATTGTTCGGGATATTTTTTGTGGGTGGTATGGGTTGGATTTGGGTTTTTTTGCTTGTTTCTTTGTTTGCTTGTTTGTTTCAACACAATGTTTGCTTAACACTATAAGCTCTGTCCACTTTTGGAAAGGATAATTTTGTAGTTTCCTGTGGCAGCACGTTCAGAGCTCTGGTGACACATGAGCGGTGACAGCCAATGGCTCCGATGCTGCATTTCTCTGCTGGAAGCACAGTAAGCTTTGCAGGGTAGTGTAAGTGGTAAACCACTTCTTGGAAACACAGTCAGCACAAAAGAGATCCCATCTTTTGTCCGAGCCACCCACACCAGCAGCAGACACCTCTGAAACTGAGGGATGTTCTCTGAGCTGTGGTGGGAACTGGGTTGTATAAAAATCTCACTGAAACCACTTCCATGCTGTAGCCACACGTAACCTCTTTGTCTTGAAACTCTGTCTCAGAGAGAAGCCAGCAGCTGAAACCCAAGGTATCAGGTCCATTTTACATTTCAACAAGTGCAGGATGCAAACAGTGCCGTGTTTGTTTTAAGGGTTCTGGAGGGTTTGGCATTTGCTGGTGTGAGAACTGGCTCCCTGCTGTGTGAAATGTTCACATGTGGATTTGTGCTGTGTGGGAAATGCTGGCAGAGTGGAAAAGAGAGGGGAAGCTCTGCTGGGAAAGTAAGAGGGGGCTGAATATTATTCACTTGGGGCATAAGTCTTTTCCTAGTTCCTCTTGAGAGGGTAGTTTGTCTTGGACAGCACAGCATTGACTTTTGGAATGGTTGAGGAGGACAGGAAGTCATTACTGGATTCATATGAAAATTAGGGAGCTCAAGATCATTTTAGACATTTCAAAAAATGTCAGTGAACATCCAGAGGCCATTGCTGCTCTCATCCTTTGACATCTGCCTGCTCACTCACATGTGGTAATGGACCCCATCTTCTGAGGTGTAGCTATGTCTTTTATCTCATGGTGTCTTCTTCTGAGCCCTCAGGTTGAAGACATTTGGTGGGAATGGTTTGCCCTCATTCAGACCTTTATGGGGCCAGGAAATAGGCTGCTCTACTTTATGGGAAATGAGTAATTAGGTTTCACCAAATTCAAGGTGCCTGGCTGTGGGAAACAGGCAACTTCTGCTCTGTTAGTTTTTCTAGAAAAGAATTAACAAATTTTTTTGCATGCTTCTGCTATGCTACACTAGATTTTAATATACAGAAGCACATAGGTTTATTGAGCAGTTCTGAAATCTCTGTTTTGTCCAAAAGATGAATAATATAATTACCATAATTAAAACCACAAAAAACTCCAACCAACCAACAAACCAACCAGAACCGAAACCCAAAACTTGGTGAGTTTTGGATGATAAAAAAATGGCAACATTTAATCCATCCCAAGAACGGTTTGGTAATTGCTGCCTATTTGTATCTTAATAACTGAATATGGGAAAGTATAAATTTAAATAGCTTTCTCTGCTTTCTCATTGTCCACATAAAGAGATGCTGCACTCAGTCAAAGGAGGATGAGTCAACAGCCAAGATGCAGCTTTCTGGGGTATAAGCTGTCATGACATGGGGGTACCTGCTCAACCCCTTTTTTCCATGGTTTCGGTGGGCTTTGGAAGGATCTGGGATGATCATGCTTGAAGTCTTGATATGCAGGAGATGTACACCCAAAGGCAATGCACAGATGCATTTTGGTAGGAAAAGTGTTTCCTGGGAGCACTGACCCACAGTGATCTGCAGCCAGCACAGGGAAGGAGCCTGCTGTGGGAAGGGTCAGGGACAACTACACGAACAGCCATGCTGCTCCCAGTGGGGACATCTTGGCAGCTTCTTGCACCAGGGCTCTGGCAGCACTGAGGTCAGATCTTTTTAAGGAAGCTCATTTAAAACTGAGAGCCTGTGATTTGTTTTTTAAGTGTCATGGTGGTTTTATTTTTTTAAGTGTCATGGTGGTTTTTAGATGTCAAGAGAAACCAAGGGGATCAGGCCATCCCGGGCCAGCTTCCTTCCTTGTGTTGATGATTGATAGAGATGAATTTCCAAGTGCAGCACAGATTGATCTTAATGCAGAGCCCTGTGCTCCACCTAAGGCCAGCAGCCCCAGTTGTTCCTGCCATGAAGTGTCCTGTGAGAGGTCAGAGAGGAGATCTCCCTACATTGTAACAACAAGGCATTGTAGCAACAACTACCAGGTTTTTACTCCTTACTGCCAGTTTTACTACTACTATTTTATTTATTTGGCAGGGCCAGAGGTGGGACATACATCCTCACTTTGACCCTGGCATCTCCAAGTCATATTCAACTCTATCTCTTTCCTTCTTCTTACTTTTAGTCATGTAGATAGAAGGAAGCTGTGTAAAAACCTCAGATCAGCCCTGCCCATTGCACACTGCTCCTTCCATTTCTCCTTTCACCAAACTCAGTGGAAAATCTTCTTTTGACTTTGGTGGTGGTTGTTCTGAACTCTTACCAAAACCATAGAAGCACAATTGGATATCCCTCAAAGCCAACCCTGTTTTGTGAGCATCTCCTGCTGCATGAGGAGCACTGTCCATTTTTCTGGTGCTCATCTCCTCCTGGGACCTGCTCAAGCCTGGGCAGGTTGGGACCATTTGTGGGGCTAATTCTGAAATCCATTCATGTACCTGTTTGAATTCCCTGGTCATACAGTTTATCTAGAGAACTGCTCAGAGGTGAGTGTGAAATAATAGTGCTTTGCACTTCCTGGATGTCTTTCATCTTCCCAAATATTTATTAAATAGCCCTCAAAATAGCCCTGTGAGGCAGATAAGAGATGGATGGATATGGTTCCCTTCACGCACCAGTGGAACCCAGCAGCTGCCTGTCTCTGTAAAACAGCCCTGCCCCCAGTTTGGGGCAGATTAAGAAGTGGATAACAAACATGTATGTTGTTGAGGGTGTAGAGGGAATTTAGTTAGGTAAAATTTAATTACCTGTACTGGAGCTTGGCCAGAAAGTCAAGGCTCACCCTCCTCCTTTCATTGCTTGCACTGTGGAGTCTCTAGCTCTATCAGGTTCTCATCCTGTTTGAAGTTTGATCTTGCACCTGGTTCTGGCTTGAGTGGATGTTGAACTCAGACCAGGGAGCCCTTTCTGGAACTCTGCACCTGTCTTTTTCTCACAAAGATTTGGCCCTGTGTCTTTTTTCCTCACTAAGTTTTTACATTGAGATTCCCTCTCTGATATTCCCCGAGCACTTAGAGATGCACAGCATGAATTCTCTTTTGTTTGCCTTTGCAGTGTGTAACTCTAGAGCATAAAAACGTTGAAGCTAGAACTGAAATTTTACCTATTTTGTGTTAATGCTTTTTTAAAAATCTCCAGGCTCTCTTTAAAGCTTCACAGATAGCAATTTATTGTAAAGCTACATTCACTGTATTTTATGTCCAGTGTAATTGCTTGTTTCATCTAATTCAGATTATACTGGCATATAAGAAAGACTATCCCAAGATAAGAAGAGATGAATTATTAATCAAGAAAGTTTTGGAATTAAGATTTTAAATGTATATTCCAGATATATGTGTAACATTTAGAAACAGATCTGAAAAGACTGGTGTTATGTGCTTTAATCAAATTTGAAAAGAAAATAACCAATGTATCAAAAGTTAGAAAGGAATTGACCAATAAGTCAAATCTGGAAATGGAAGTGATGGATAAATCAGGTTTAAAAAAGTAGACAACCGATATGTCAGTGTACAGTGTTTTTATGAAAGTAAGGAATTGCTTGGATGTGACTGAATCTGTGCTACAATCACGCAATTAAATGCCTGAAATCCTTCAGTAGCAAATTATATGTGCAGGTGTACACAGACACACGTGCCTCTATACATGTACACAAAATAAGCACATGTATTCTTTTGTAGTGCTTTCAGCCACACAAACAGCGTATGATATTCTAGATGTACCCAGGATTTCAGTTTTAAATGTCTCCATTTCAATATTCTCATGTAACTGGACCTGAACACCTCATGTCTCCAGCTTTTATAAATAGTAATAGTTAGTATAGCCCAGATTTAAAAAATGATGGGACATGTCTTGTTCTGAAAGCTTTCTGCTTTTGTTTTCTGTTTCTAATTGTACACTAGCAGCAACACAAATTCCTTTGGCTAATTCAAAGTATTTTGATAGACAGCTTGGGCCCAAAGCATATTTTCAAGATCAAGACTATAAAAATCTCAGTATGGAAAAATCATCATTTGCCTCACTGACTTTGATTTACATCTGTGTTACAGAGCCATGAAATTTAAAATAAGATGATCTAAATTGTCCTATAATAATGTGGGCATGAACGTATACTCCTGGTGGCAGAGTTTCCCTGTCACTATACCAAATGAAATCTAGTTTTTAGTGCCAATCAGTTAGGCATCATTAACCCTTTAAGAATGGCATTAGCATTCTCACAAAGCTTTTCATCATGTAACAATGTTTTCAGACTAAACTTCTTGAGGTCAAAGAATCCAAGCCAGAAAGATTGAGGGCCTTTTTGTCCTCTGCAATACTATGTATACACTCTCCATCATACCAAATATAAATTATTAGCAGTGGTTTTTAAAAGCTTGCAAAAATGTAGTATTTGAGTTAAAAAGCAGTCCTTCATAAGCTGTCCCCATGTGCTCCTCCCCCTCATCCCTTTCTTGCTGTATAGTAGAAAAATTGCTCTGTACATGCATCCTCCAGGATCCAGAAATGAAAATTGCTTTGCATTTGCTATTACATTATGGTGCTCTCCATTCTGTTTTTTTTTTTTTTCTCAGTTCATGTTGTTCTTTTTGCAATAAGTGTATGTTTGAATTGAATTGAAGAGTAGCATATTAAAGAACTGGTTTTCATAGCTGTTTATGTCCTTTCATCCAAAGAAGTGTGAGAAAAGCAATCAAGGCTTCAGATTGACATGCTAAAGCAAGAACTATCAGAAAAAGCATCTTGCCGTTGGAGTGTGGAATATTTGCATACCCAGTGTGTTTGTATTAGATCAGACCAAACCAAGGTATTTATAGAACCAGCTTCAGCCTGTGGTCAGGCCTGTAATGAACAACTGATTTAGTTTCAGGTAAAGTAATTATTAATCTATCCCCCCCCACTTTATGCCTCTGAATGTGTCAAAATGTAGCATCTATAACCCTGACTCAGTGTATTATTCAGACTTTCCATCACTCTGTTTTTCAGCAGATGGCATCTTGGTGACTTGTAGTCTTATGAGTGGGATTTATGAAGTGAAATAGAGAAGCTTAAAAAGTAATTGCAGAGACAGGAGGAAAAATTAGAAATTAATATCACTGTAGGAAATGGAAGCAGCCTCATGTGGAAGTGAAATTCTCAATTGGTAGCTTTTACATCAAAAGTGGTGTTTGATTTGTATTTATTGCAGTATAAATAATGTGATGCAGGCAGCAGTATTGTATTGAGTAATTTCTCTTGCAGATATTTGGGATGAATTTCCCATGAAAGACGAGTAGGGAGCTGTAAGACTGCTACTCCTCTGCTCACAGAGAGCACCACATCTTTCAGCTGGGATTTTGGGAAAGATGCTGCCTGTGCAGTTCAAGTAAAACATCCTGTGTTTTTTGGCTCAAAATAGCTCACGTTAAGGTTTTGCTGATGAATCGATGTGGCCCATGGAACAACCTGAATTACTCACTGAGACAATGTGAATGTGTGTGAACTCAGGCTGGGTAAACAGTTTTAAGGGCAGGATGAGAACTCAGAAAATCGAGAGTGCAGTTCACATGACTGGCTGAAAGAAATGTTTGAATGCTGTTGATGAATTTAAGCAATATTTATCATAGATTTGCACAGCAGCAGTGGTACAGAGAGTAATTTTATCTGCAAAAGGGGTACTGGTAGCATAAGGGATCAACATCATGGGTTACATGATCTGCTCTGCTGAAATTCAGAAGAAATAAATGCCACATTTTGCTTAGGAGACAGTTTAAAGAACAACTTTCCTTCTCTGAGGTGCCTATCCAGTATGAGTCCCGTGTCACCAGTGAATAGAGATTCATGGCAAGCTCCAGGTAATCTGTGCTTAGAGTCCTACAGAAATTCCCAAGGGAATATGTTAATCTGGACTTGCTGTATGTGTGTTGGCACTGTGGTGCAGTCATGATTTTGAGAGAAAGCATGGATATGACGGGTGATTTGTTCTTTCAGTGCTAGCTCTGAGGGTTTTTTGGACCAAAATCCTCATGTAAGTACAAAATTAACTTGATCTCCAGCCTCTCTGATTTGAGTCAGACCCAGCTGTATGTGCCTGTATGGACTTAACACTTTAATGAATCAAGATCTAAATTCACATCTTCCTAAGACTAATGCTCAAGAATGAAGAGGTTATTTGTCTGTCCTAGTGGAATCCTTTTTGGTATAACACATTTGACAGCTCTATGTAAATTCACAGTGGTGTATGAAATACTTTTCCCCATCATATACTGTCTTTGTCACTACCTTCTCTTAACCTTTATCTCAGTAGAAAAGAATATTTAGAAAAGCACACTTGAAAAATGCGCGCTAAAAACTTACTGCCCAAAAACATAGAAATTGTTTTAACTAAACCTTTTTGAGGCTTAAGGAACTTCAAAAAGAAATTTGGAATCATAGAAAATACTGAAGGTATTCCTTTTTTTGTTCTTGTTGTTGCTTGAAAAAATGAAAGTAATGGCTTCAAAATGTGTGCACTGAAGAGAGGCTTTTGTTCTGACAGCTTGTACATCAAATTTCGGCATTAGTGGGTTTGAAATGGTAAAAGTTAGAATTTGATAAAACAGGCTTTTGGGGGTCCTTTCTCTAAAAGATTCCTGCATGAAATATGAATCCAGAAGAAAATAATGGAAACAGAGATGATGTTTTTAACTGTATAGAACTGTTAAGAAAATAATAGTGCAAGATGTGCTTTGAGATAATGGCAGGAATTTTGCAGTTGTATTGTCACTGTCAAAATCAGCCTATTTGCTGCAGTTCTATAGTGTTTAGGTGTTAAAGTGTTAGCTTTACCCAACCCTTTCCCAGCACAAAAAAAGAATGTTTTTGAAGTTTGATTAGTTTCTTCTTTCTTCAGATTTCCATTTTTGTACTCTTTCTACATTTCTCAAGCACTGTGACAACACCTGATGAAATGTAGAAGGTTTTTTAAAGTGTTTTTGGAAGTTTTCTGTGCTATTTAACATTAATGAAATGAAATATGTTGCCATCAAAAAGCAGAACTGAAAGATACTTCTCCCATATTAGCTGTTATTGTGTAGGTCCTGTGTCCTAGGGTCTGGGACAGTGCATCTGTGGGACTCCAGCCAGAGAAGCAGGTTTGGATTTGCACGTGGGCAATTTCTTGTGAAGAAGCAATGCCTGAACATGGCTGAGGAGAGTGTGGTTGAGGCTTGAAAATTTGGGGCAGGTATTTTGAGAAGCAGAGCTGTGATGCTCAGCAGGAACGTGGGGCTGGAGCCGGGATGAGGGGCAGCCCTGCTGTGAGCTGGGAAAGCTCTTCTGACTGGTGCTGAACATTTGGGTGGCACCAAGGTCAGGGGACATTCCCCTTCTTCACCTCAGGTTGAAAAGAAGGTGTAAAGAAAGTAAACCTGCTCTCCCTTCCAGGATAATCCAATCTGATGGGTTGGGTTCTTCCCAAAGAGAGAAAGAGCAGAGCCTGAATTTCAGGGAGGGGATGGAAGGGGCTGGAGCCTTCAAGGTGATATCCATATCCCCTTCTTCTCAAAGAGCTTAGCAAAACAAAATAGAGAAAGAAAAGCCTCCAGCAGCAGGGAGTGAACGGCTGGAATTTCCTTAATATTAGCTGAGCTTTAGGCAGCAAGCCTTAACGTGGAGAATTATTTTTAATTAATAGCTTTTCCCCTACTTTGGAGCTCAGCGGGAGGATCTTCTTTGCATTGCGCGAGGAGGGGAGATAGAAACAGTCCCGGTTTTGTAACTGGTAACTATTTCAGGCCAACTGCATTGCCTGGAATAACTTTGTATTCAGAAAAAGAACAAAATGTTACATCAAAAGATACCTTCTTCTGGTTCTTGGATTTAAATTGCCTCTCTCGATAAACCCACAGCCTGACCAGAAATGAGTTGATGGATTTTAAGAATCTCCAAGCCAAATTATTCTCTCTCTCCTTCCTCCCTCCCTCTCACCTCTGTGTTATCAGCATGGCATTTGGCCCTTAGAGGGGACGTTCCAAGGATGCTGAGCAATCCCAGCTCTGCCAGGGTCTGAGGCCCCAGGACTTGTGCTGGGTGGCAGGGCCCTTTACCCAAACTAGCCCAGATCCAGATGGAAAAAGAGGCAGGAAGGTGTTGTGAATTTGTATTACTTTAACACAATGGGTTTGTTCAGAGACAGTTTTCAGGCAATAAATGGCTCCTTTGTGTTCCTTCCCTCCCCATGGTAGCTTTCAGAGCTGTATATGTGCATAACATTTTGCCTGTGTATTAACAAGCAAGAAGGCTCCCTGGCTTCAGGCTCCCTCCTTCTCTTCCTCTCCCTCTCCTTCTCCCCAGCTTACAACACCCTCTGCTGCAGCACACAATTAAAACAAAATTAGCAAAATAAGTACAAGTTTATGGCAGGGGAAGGGGGGGATGGCCAAGAATCCTTTCTTTTTGCTTCTCTTATTTGGAGTATTGTAAGAGGCTGTAGTGCCTCTTTTTTATGAGAGGCTTCCTGGGAGTCGGGACATTTGCTTGTTATACTGTGGCACTGCAAGAGGGTGATCGTCATGGACTATAAAGTAACGGGAAGTCTCACAGCCCCTCCAGCTCTGTAACACAGTAGCTTGGCTCACACAGGAGAGAGGGATTTATAGCACTGCCTTGTATTTTTTAACATATTTTGACTGCTTTTTATTTACAACCCAGCCCAACAGTGTTACTTTGTCCCCTGCCTCCCTGTCCTCCTATTTTAATTCTGTTCCTTGTGGTGTGTTGAAGCCCCAGAATGGTACAAAAAAAATCACTTTAGGTGGAGAAGCAGCATGGATAAGTGCTGAACTTTGGGGTGAGCACATTCCCCTTCAGGCACTAAGTGCAGGATAAATATCTGATTTTCTAGGCTATGGGGAAGGCAAGGAGAGTATGGAGCTGGGAGGAAGAAGCAAGAATATGAAAAAGAGTGTTTTCCTTGTTATCAAGCTTGCCAAGTTATTTTCCTTATAAGCTTTTGTGAAAGCCCAGTGTCTTTCTCTTATTTAAATAAGTCTAATCTCTGAAGGAGTTCTGAGTTGCTGCTTTTCAAAGCAGTGGGGTGTAGTTCCGTTTTATTAGCGGTCATTGAAGATCTGATGCAGTCGTGTCAGAAGCTGTAAATGCCTTGATGCTGTCAAGCCAAAGCCGTGCCTGCCGTCCCTAGCACTGCCTTCAGAGTCAGCGTCTTCCAGCTGCTGGGGCTCACAAGCATCATTTCCCAAATTTTGGACTGGATTTGGCAGCATTCATGGGTGGCCATGCCCTGGTGGGGTTGGAGCATTGGTAAATCAGAATTAGTATTTACAAGAAGGGGGAAGGTTTTGAACAATGCAGGCATTGCCTGAATAATTGAGCAGCTTTTGGGAGACTTTGTCTCTCTGTTAGCATCGGATCCTGATCCCAGCTCCCTTCCATTTGCTCTGATGAAGCAGTGTGGCATCATGCTGCTGACCACGGCTCGGATTTGGGGTTATCTGCTCTCATTGAAACAATTCCCCCAGAAGCTGCAGCAATGAGTTAACCATCTGAGGTCAAGAAGAGGACATTAAATATAATTAGTAGCTCCCTTAATCTTAAGTGGAGAATCCTCATTTGCTTGGACGTGTGTGCAGATCAAAGCTTGATAGGAGCCAGGATGTGATACAAGAACAGCTATTTCCCAGGAAGGATTTTTTTTCCTCCTCTTTTTAAGGGCAGAAAGGAAAAGCACCAGGAATTTTGAATTGTTGGAACTTTTCCTCTTGTGGTTCAACTAATGCAGCGAATCAACTGCACTTGACCAGTGCTTGTACATGTTAACTATCAGCTAACATAATCTGAAGCCCTAGGAAAATAGGTTGTAGCACAGATGTAAGACACTGAAGGAAGACAGTAATTTTTTCCTGTAGATGGGAAATGCATATGTTGCCTCACTCACTTGTCATTACTGAAACTATAGGTAGGGACAAAAATAGAAACTACTGACAGCTTGATTTCTTCATGCTGGCACTGAGCTACAGCAGAGCTCTACAAGACCCTATAAATATGCAAGCGAAGGGAAATCCTACACAAGTGCTATCATACTGCTATAGTATACTGAATAGAATTAGCTTTATTGCAACCAAACAGTATGGACAGAGTCTGCTATTCAGAGCTCCCCTATCTCAGGAACAATGTAAAATGTGAACCAAAGGCAGCTAATCTGGCCTGTTTACTGGGAACAGTTCCAAAATATATTGTTGGAAATGACTAGAAAAAGCTTTGCACTGCACAGCTCTTATGGAGAAGCCCTTTCTTCCTTTTAAAGTGAAATGTCCTTGCAGAAATTAAACGCTGTTTCATAAAAAAAAAGGGGAGGGGGGGAGGAGGAGGGGGTAAGGGATCACTGTGGTTCTGTGGTTTAAACCACTTATTAAAATTTGTGAAGGATCCAGCATGCATTGAAAATGCTGCCCCTGCCCCCAAACCTAAACCAACAAAAACAAGCCAACCCCATGAATAGCTCTTCCTAGCTTCCTGCACATTGAATATGCATGTTAAAGGACAAGGAGCCAAGAGTCGCTCTGTTTTGCTTTGCTTGGAATATTTTTTCTATGAAAATATTTCCTATTTCATTTTCATATTGCTATTTTTGATATGTCAAAGTCAGGGGCCATGCCAAGGAGAGGCTGGTGAGCTGGCCACAGAGGAGATTTCTGCCATGCTCACAGTGGTGAACAGAAGCAAGATGTTCCCCACTGTGTAAATGATGCTCCTGCACCTATGAGCAGGGTTTAAAGACATGTCAAGAGCAGAAAACACTGCTGCTGGGGCTGGGAGGGGAGTAGGTGGGGTGAAACAAGAGTCAAGCAGAAATCAGGGTAAAGGGACCCCCAAAATTGGGAAGTACTCATTAGGCATGAAATCCTGGAACTTTTCATTGTTCTCAAGAGAAGATATTACTTGTGCCATCTCGTGAGCCCTGACAAGTATGTCTCCCCTCAAGAGTAGGTCCTCCCTCTTACTTTCATTCACATCTCTAAAGTGGCTCCATCTCCCTCATTTTTCTAAGCTGCTGTTGTAAGTTTGCTTCATGATTTAGTTGCTCTCACTTCTTTTTCTTTGGAGGTGGCAACTGATTCTTCCTCGTTAGAACTGAGCAGTGTATACAACTACAGCGTAAACATTTCTGTCTTCCTCCTGGTTCAAGCAAAAAACCTTGACCCCCATGCCAGTAGAAGTGAAATGTTTCCAAAACACACAGGCAACTGGAGATGTGGCTGTGGTTAAAAGCCTCCAATTTAAACATAGTTCTCCAGGAAACCATGACCAGGCGAAGATGACTTGTCCCTGATGAGAGGTCTGACTCTGTAACAATTTGTTGGCCCACTTGTACATCGTTATTTTATTGTCTGTATCATGGAGCGCTTACCTCTTAATATGTCTGATAATAAAAATCCCACAGAAGTTTAAATTAGTGTAAGGCTCAGCAATCAGGCTTAGCTGTGATCTGGGGTCATCAACTCTCCTATCAAATTATATCACCTTCATTAATAACTGAACCATTGACCCTGAAATTCAAGGAGCTTTCCTAGGATTTCCTAAAATCTGGAGCTTTTATCCTGTCAGCCACAAACTCTTATGAGGCAGTGAGATTCCCACTGGCTGGCTCTGTCCTTCTCCCAGGTTCTCCTCTTTTCTGTTCTAATCTGGTTCCTGGCATTTTTTGCGTTGGTGTAATCTGCCCCAAATTTGTCATGTAGTGGGTAGTGTACAACTGCTGCAGGCTGAGGCCGTGCAAGGGTGAGCACTGAGCAGGCTCCTGCCTGTCCAGGGGCAGGGTGTGCATTGAGGGGCTGCACATTCCCTTTTCTAGAGAGCCGACCTTCTAAACTGTTCTGATTGCTGCCAGTGTTCATAGCAGGGAGAACAGAGATGGACCTGTAATTTCATTGTCCTGTCCCACACACCAATATCTCCCACATCCCTCCCCCAAAATCTTTCCAGGGCTGCTAGAAGTGAAGAGTTCAGTGGTTTAATTTTCTGTTGTCTTGCCAAGTTAGAATGGGATTAAATGCTCTCAAGGTCTCTGGACTATCACTTTACCCAAAACATCCATCCCAAGCATTCAAAGAGGCATAGAGGCTCTGCATAGCTATTTATTTTAAATGCCTGATTAAAATTTCATGAAAACAGGAAGTCAGGGGAAAAGAATAGATTGCAAGAACGAAGAAATCCAGGGCTTTGTCATTTTTAACTCAACAACACACAACATTGAAGAAAAAACCCCAACACCCAGCACATTCAATTGTAACGGAGGAATATTTTCACAACTGTACTGAGGCCACTAATAGCATATTTTGTCATTGACAGGGGAGTTTATGAACTAAGAATGAAACCAATTTTTTAACTGAACTTATTACACAATTTTGATTGTGTTTGTAAATTATCACCTCAAGGTAACCTAAAATTGCTGTTCTTAAACCCTGCAAACTTTAAGATTGTTTTGGATACTCTATTGTTTTTTCCTATCTCAGCAGCAGTAAATACTGCAATATCACATCCTTAACAGAGCAGCAGCTCTTCTGTCCTGATATCTTTCTGGTTTTCCATTCTTAAGCATATCTAATTGTCCAAATAAAAAATGGGGGCAGAGACAAAAGACTAATTTTTCTGAATATTAGTCACATGCAAAAAATGCTTTTTTCTTAATGGTTTTTCTGGCTTCTAGACTCATTTTTTCCTGTATGTAGCTTGCATGTTTTTATTTTTCCTATATGCCCTTGTTTTACAAGGAAATATCCTCTTTGCTGAAAACATATGAATCAGAAGCAGTGTTTAGCCAGGCTGCATTACAAAAAGATTTAGAGTCTGTTGGGGTCTTCCTGCCTTTTTAGGCTGTGGGAAGCAGGACCGCCATTAAGAGGCTGCAAATGCCCCTCAGCCATTTTCCAGTACCACTGTCACCTTGACTACCCGTAGGTAGTCGTGGGGTACTTACAAACCATCAGTGTCCCAATCTGTTCTCCTGTACCAAGCCCATCAAAAATAGATGGATGTTAAAATTCTGTATTAGCCTCTCACTGCAAAGGCAGCATATGTAGGGTTCTCAGCCTGGGCATCCGGTGGCTCTGGATATGGTATAATTATGATAGCTTAATGACAAAATAAGTTTTCACTTGCCAATGTCAAATTAATCCTGTCAGTACATAACGTCACTGCAAGTGTATTGCTCAGTGTACCCTTACAATATGCATAATACCATGTCTCCTTGCTTCTGCTTCTCATCATGTGGTCCTCTTGGTGCAGATGCTGTTCAGCCACTTAAAGAGCTGTAACACTACCAGGGGAAAGAAGAAAAAAAACTCAGTATGTTATACTGGAACGAATATAATGAGCCTAAAACCTTGGAAGCCTTCCTTTGTTCATCATTCTTGCTGCAAACAGTCACAGCCTTGTGGATTTCTCTATTATTTCAGCTGGAAAAATCATATTGAAATTTGATGGGAATTATTTCTAGAGGTAGTTAATTGGCTGACTAGGTGTATATGTGAGGAGAGGTAGCAGGGAGCCCATAAATGACCTTTTCCCTTGTTAGATTGCTCCCTGGCCAGCTGGACATTTGGTATCCTAAGGTGAAGAGTTTTTTAAATTACACTTTCACGGCTTTGCCCCTTTACAAGACAACAATTTCTCTGTGTTAATTCACCATATCGAGGGGAGGAAAGAAAGTCAGCTGCTGCAGAATATCCCTTATGCTTTAAGAAAGCACGGCACTAATTGCTGGGAGACTTTTGCAAAACAAAATCCTGTGTGGCTCAGTCCACGGCTGCACACTCCAGTCGTCCCCGCTCCGTGCCAGCATGTCACAGGTGCACACCACAAGGGACAATGCAGCAAATGTAATTGGGAGGCAGGTGGCAATAGCTTGGACTCCGTAACACATTCATCCCAAGGTGCACTCGTGCATCTGTTAGAAAGTGAAGTAATTTTTTTTTTTTTTTCTTCTGTAATTCAGTCGGTCTAACAGAGATTTGAGCCATAGGAAAATATTTCCCATCTCCGAAACACACCAGGGAAAAAGTTATGAAAAGTCCTCGGAGACGGCAAGCGAGGTGGAGTGGAGGCTGCTAATCTTAGGGAAAAAGCAAGGGGTTGTCAGTTTACATAGAAGTGGGTCAAGTGTTTTTAACACACTTGAGAGGGCTTTTTCCTCCTCTGCTATCGCTTTAATATCAGCACAAACTTTTCCTTTCTAGATATGAGCCTTTTGTAATTGCATCAGTACTGTGTGCTCTGACCGAGTCGGTCACTCTCCTGTGCTCAACCTTCCCTGCATCTTTCCAAGAGCCAGGACAGAGCCTCTCGACGTGGGAACCTTTGTATTTCTGCTCTGAGTCCTAACAAAGGGTGTTTATTCCCTCTCTAAAACACAGAAAGGACCCCAAATGCTTGTACTCTTACAGAGAGCCTGAAAGTAAATCTTGCCAAGCTGAACTGCAGCAATCTCTGGGGTGGAGTATAACAGCTATAGTGCAGCATGCAGAATCCCTCTATAGGAGAGGGAGGCTGGTGCCAATTCCAAGCAAAACTATGGGGAATGGGATTCAAATGAGCACAGATGCAATGTGGCTCACAGACAAAAAACGAGCAGCACAGTGCTGCAAAAATGCACGTAGGTTTTAGTAGCCTTTGGTGGACAAAATACTGCTTTTCTATGAGGGATACCTAAACAAGGCAAACAACATAAAAATTATATCACACATTTTGAATGCCACATGCTTCCTAATCCCTAGGGGAGTATTTTCCCCATCTGTCTCAGTTTCTATCTCCACTACTCAACTCTCATTTTAATCTGGAGTTGGGTCCAGCCGTAATCCAGAGCTCTTGGGGGGGATTTGCATGTGGAGCTGCTGGGAGGGTCCCATTGCTCCTCTCCCAAGGTCTGCTCCAGCCTCTCCTGGCAGTTTGCAGACTTTGTCCTCCTGCTGCATCTCCAGCTCTTGGCTGGTGGCAGGGCCAGGTAAATGGGAAGTGTGAGGTTTTGATAACCTGCAGCAAGTGTTTTCCGTCTCCCAGGAGAGAGCTGAGCTGGAAAACAATTTGGAAGACAGGAGCAGAGATCTGGTGTCATTTTTGGTGCAGCTACTAGAGTTTCTTGCTGTGAGCCCTTATCAGTGGAGTCCTTGTAGAGCTGCTCATCAGCAGAGATCCTGGGGGCGAGAGCAGCATTATTGCTTCGTCCCATGTGGCTTTTTTTATCAATGCTGTTCTGGCTTCTAAACCTTCTGGAGACGCTGTAATTGGGTACTTTGGGGTGGCTTGGCTTTTTTTATAGTGCAAGTTAAGTTTTTAGACTGGGCTTTAGAAATAAAAATAAAATAAAGCAAAAGAAAGCAAAATAAAAGCAAGGAAAGGAAAAAAAAGTAAAAGTTAAAGGAACTAAAATGAAAAAAAGTGAAATAAAATAAAATGAAAAATAAAAGTAAGCATCTGTAGTTAGAAGAAAAGAAATGAAGTTCCAAATAAATAAATTCTACTTCTCTTTCTTGGAGTGATCTAGGACAGCTGATGGAGATTGACACTCTTAAGTTACATGAATGTTTTGAACGTGTAAAGAATGCTTTATAAATTCAGCTTGGTTTGCTGTGATACACTTTCCAAATTAGGATACTGCGGAGCAGATTGTGAAATGGTGATTTACATGACTTGAGGATTTTGCTCCTTCTGATTAAACACAATAGCACTTTCTTTGGTTCCCTTTGCATTTTAAAAAATGTATTTAAATGTATGTAGAAATGTATTTAAAATGCAGGTTATTTCCACAAATATAAAAATATCAGGCAAAAAGTGCATTATTGAGTGCTGTGTAAAGTACAGCTGAGCATGTCTAGAATTGCAGCATTCTAAAGGAGGAAATAAAATTACAACCAAGAAAAATATTCAAAGTACCATTTTTTTTTTCTGGCAGGAAAGTGAAAACATGGAGTTTTGTTGGCTCATTCTTCCTTTTGCAAAGGATTTAGTGCTGAGCTTTTACCTCGCTACATGATATACTGCAGTGAAATGCACAGAAATTTGGGATTAGATATGAGTTGTAACATCGAGTAAATTTTATGTTGAGAAATTTAGAGTGTGCCAAGCAGCCAGCTCCTCGGACAAAAGACTAACATGAATAGGTTAGAGAATTATTAGCCTCTAATAATAGATGATATACTATATATCAAGTAATGACTACTTACTATCCTGCATTTATCTGTTACACGATGTCCTTTTTAATTACCTACCCTGCCGCCACGGGGGCCACCAGCTGGTGCAAGAAATGCTGCAAAGCTCATGCCTTCTTCCCTCATAAAATGAAAATATCTTCCCAATCTGTGCCCTTGCAGTTGTTATACATAGGTATCCCAGGAAAAAAAGCATCCAAAGCTTGTCTTTTTGGACAGTAGTTTTTAAGGAAAGTTGTGTTACTGAAATTGTGTTTCAACACAGTTACATCCAGCGGAGAGCAAAACTCTACCCGACTGTGGCTCTTCCCTTCAGATTTTAATTCCTTCTGCTGCTTGTCTAGGTGAGGAACGGATAAAAATAGATTGTTAGATGAGGCTGTTGCTTTTAATTATATTCATAATGAGCATTCACCATCCTTAATTCAATAGTGCAGTATAACAGGGGAGGGCAGGGTAGTTTAACCTCATTTCCTAAGGAAATGAGGAATATAGCATCCCACCACCCACCCACCTGGACCCAGATCTCTCCTAACAACGAGTGAATGCTTTCTAAGTGGGCTTGAAAGGGGACAGACATCTCAAAGGTTACATTTCCTCTTGGAAATTGGGGTGAGTGCAGGGAAAAGCTCCACATTGGTGTGCCAGGCAGGTAAGTTCAGTCATTATCTCTGCTGATGGCAGCCCATGGCCGGTGACATCCCCTGCCTGCTGCGGAACAGCAGGGCTGGAAGAGCTGGGCATCAGGCTTGCTGCTGGGGCTGGACTTTGGGATGGGCAGCACTGGGCAAAAACAGAGGAAATCACTTTTACTCCCAATTTGGTTTTGGGTAGGAGCATAAATTCTGGGAACCTCATTTTACACTAATTTTCCCCAGTGTAATGTCAGTGCAGGCAGCCTCCTGATTTTGGTGAAATCAGGGCAGAATGAGGAGCTGGTTTTCTCTCTGGGAGCAGGACAAAGCTCAGTGAAAATTAGCCACTGTGCTTTTGGACCTGCAGTGTTGCAGGGGACCTTTCCCATGCTGTGCCCCCAAAAGAGCAGTTCTCCCCCCTGCTTCCCTCCCTCCATCTGCTCCCACACCGACTGCTCTTGGAGCTGGCAGCACATTAATAAAAAAATGTAAGTTTTATGGGACAAAGTAAATAAGGCAATTCATATATCATTCCTAAGACACACAGAAAGGAGGCAGAGAAAAATAACCAACCGATATTTTATATGAGGATATTTCCATGAGTCAGCTCATTTTCACGTTTCTGGGCTTCCAGCTGCAAGCTCTGCTGTGTTGGCTTATCTTCTACTCGAGGCCTGGCATGTGCCAGAAGTAGCTTATAATTGGCTGTGTTTCCCCTTTGTAAATGGTAATAATAGAGCCTTTATCAGCAGAGAATGGCTAAAAATTTGGATGTCTTTAATTTCATCACAACTTGTAATTTTTTTCAGGTCTAATATTACACAAAGAGATCTCAGAGCTTCTTGTTCAGGTTGCAGGGCCGACAGCACAGGGGTTGATTTTTGTAGGTGGGGTATTGAACTGCCCTTCAAATGTTCCCTAGGCAATGGCCATAGAGCTGAATTTATCCTTTAACCCTTGTGGCAGGGGTTTCATTAACCCCTTGGCTTAAGAAAAGTCATAATAGTTTTGGCTCAGCCTGGCTGGGAGAGGCTGATGCATTTCTTGTGGCAGCCTTGGCGTTTATTGCAGGGCAAAAATGCAAGGTATTTTCAATGTATTTTAATTCATTTGAGGTTTTCAATGAACTCACCTCAGCCTTCTAAATTCCTCCTGAGATTGCTTCCTGTG
Organism: Molothrus aeneus; assembly: GCF_037042795.1. Classification (NCBI taxonomy): domain Eukaryota; kingdom Metazoa; phylum Chordata; class Aves; order Passeriformes; family Icteridae; genus Molothrus; species Molothrus aeneus. The sequence goes on along the minus strand of NC_089656.1, from coordinate 15,782,755 downwards.
GATTTCAAAATGACTAAATTTAACTGGGTTGGGGGGGGGGGGGAAGCAGCTCATTCAATATGATTTCTAAAGACAACGATGCAAGCTTTATAGAAAATGAATTTTAAATTTCTACATGGCAGAAGAGTTTGGTTGATCACAGGCATAGGAAGGATGTTGCAAGATTTATTTGGCCAGTCACAACTCGAATTTTGAATAAATTCTGTCAAGCTGTTAAAAAAAAAAAGTGGAAATACATCACTTGACGCATTCAAATCACAAATATGTTTGAAGGGAACTGCAATCTGCTCAGAGATGTCCTGTGAATAAAAAAGATTTCACATGTGTTTAATATATTCCTTTTTGAGGAATTAATTGTCCACCAGCACTGACAAGCATGGGGGATGGAGGAGCGGAATGGGAGCGATTTGCAGTTCTTAGTGGGAATTAGTGGCATGACTATATTATAACAATCATAATTAAGCTTTGTACTTGAACAGTGCCTTTCCTTGGGGAATCTCAAGGCACTCTGTCAAATTTATGGGGAAATCCCAGGGAAATAAGTGATTTCCCTACAGATCTGCAAAAATTCAGTGGCAGAGCTATGAGCAGACCCCAGGTCTCCAGTCTCCTGGACTCTGGCTCCAGCTCACAGCAGGAGCTGCCTGATTCCTCTGTCACAAATGGGGCAGGACTCAGGGGCTCTGGGAGCAGAGCCTGGGGGTGCAGGTGGGTGCTGGGGGCACTGGGGTGCCCCCCTCACCTGGGGCTGTGCAGGGAGCAGTGACACAACATGGGTGGGGGGCAGAGGGAAGGTGAGAGCAGGGACTGGCAGCTCACATCAGACAGCCCTTTCAGTGGAACCCTGAACTTCAATAAAAATAACAGAAGGTACCACACTTGGATAATGTTGTAACCTTGGGGAAGTCCTGACTCCTCTGTGCCTCAGTTTACCCACATCTACAATTAATATGGTGGCACTGTGGGAGGAGTTTGGTGGTGGACTTTTCATGAATAAAACAAAACAATCAGGAAATCTTACATAAGGATGTGGTGCTTTGAGCATCATTTGAAGTTTTTCATCAAGGCCAAAGTCCTTACTAGAAAAATGTGCTCTACTTTATCTCAAAATTCAGTGTTTGTGCAACAAATACACAGAGAAATTATTTATGTGTCATGAAGAAGACTCTGATGAGATGATCACAGGGGTCTGTTCTTTTTAAAATCCCTCAGGTTAAAAATCTGTACAACTTAATGTTTCTAACGTGCTTTGAGACCTTCAGAGGCAAGGTCCCTTTGGACTCAGTAGGATGAATTGGCCTCCTCGACTAAGCTGAGTTGAATTTTGTACGTAAGACAAGCAACATGTTACGTTATGGATTTGTTTGCTCCCCTGGCTCGTTTCACCAGTTTGTGCAGCCTGGTGAAAAACTAAACAAATTCACCTGCTTGCACAGACAGAGCAAAGCCAACAGTAAGTTTTTTCAACAAAGTGCCTGCAGAGGATGACAAAGTGTTCAAAAGACAACTGGACTTGACATTATTGAGAATGTTTAAAGTAAGCAATAAAACCTTAAACATTGAGTTGGTGTTTTACTGGAACAAATAGAGAGATTTAAAAGTAGTGGTTAGATGCTGAAAAGCACAGCTCCAGTGAAAATCCCCATATTTGCTCTGAATAAATCCTCTCCCTCCTGGGAGCAGGCTGAGTGTGGAGAGGAACAGAGTTATTGGCTTCTCTTGTTAGGCCTAGGCTGCTCATTTGGTTTGGTGATAGGCAAAAGGATGTTCTTGGGTCCATGTGAAGGAGCCTGTCAAGGAGCAATGGGAAGTTCTCCTCTGGATGGGAATATGAAGTGTTTTAGAGGAAGCTGAGTTATTGATCCCAGGCAGAGAAATCCCTCCCTCTGCCCTGGGGCCAGGGGTCATGGCAGTGGCCTGACGAGGGGCACCGCTCTCCAGCAGCACTGCTGGAATCTCTGCAAGCCCTGGGTCAGAGGACCAAGGGTATCCCACCAGAACTGGGACAGTTGGCAATCCTCGTTCTTGTGCAGACTGTGTGAAATGCACACCATTCCCCAGAGCTTACAGGCACAGTTACAAACGAAGCAAAGATGGCAGGAATGACATTCCCTTGCTAATTATAGTGTGGTCCCATCTGTATATTTGGTGTTATGTCACCAACTCCAGCCTGCTTTTTTCTAGCAGGGAAATACTGCTATAGGTCGAAGCTCGGCACAAAAGGCTCCAGACCTCTAGTAATATTATAGTTGCTTGTTTAATGGGAGCAAAACTCTATTTTTAAGGGCTATCAGTTGGAAATCTGAGAGCTTGTTGGGTAAGGTGCTTTTTGGGTAATTCAACAGTCTGTGTTTAAAAAGCACTCGGGTGTGATTAAACATAACAGAATTCAATGGCTGCACATTTTATTGAACCCTGCTGGCTCCACTGGCACCTTGTGCATGGCAGCAAAACTGTGAGCTCAGGTTCATCCCTCCTGCATGGAAAAGGTGGGAGAGCAGCTATCTCCCTGGCCATCAGCGCTCTTCTTGGCTGCAGACTTTTTGGTTAGCAGATAGACTGTGAAGAGTTTGGACTGTAGGACCTGTGCATTACCCTCCAGGAATTCCCTCAGAGAGATATGAGGACAGAAACTGCCCTACTGAATCATTCCATGGGGTATTTCCTTTCAATCCTCTTGAGGATCTCATGTGTCCTCCTAGGGACACAGATACAGTCCTGGAGTCCACGTCTCTGTTTCTGCTGGTGGAGTTTCCTGGGTCCTTGTAAAATGGTTGCAGTTTAGGACCTTAAAATTGCTCATGGAAGATGCCATTTGTCCCTCTGAAGAAGCCCATGGGGTGCTTCTTTCTTGCACATGGTACTTGTGAGCAGTATTGGTGAGCCTCGTGCTAAATCATACAGGACTGAGATTTTTAATTAGGGTAGAGGTGGGAGCCTCCAAATCTCATGTGATTAGGGAGTTCTCATAACTTTTACATTTATTATATAGTCCAATTAGCATATTTCTTACTTTAATGTCTCTATTGCCCTGTTCAATGTTGAAAATCCAAAAATAAGAGCACTTGCTAAAACTTTAGCCATTAAATGAAAATAGTCCAGAAACAAAAGTAGAAATGGGTGTACCTAATTTAATTCACTGTTTGGGCTAAGAACAATTAATGAAACTTTGGCAAAACAAGAAAACACCATAAATAATGACAAGGAAACTAAAATCTGAAAACCATCTACTTCTCCCCCATCCACTGGTTGTGGGAGTGGCAAAAGAAATTTTAGAAAGTCAAATAAGCCACCCCAAAAGGCAGCTTGTGTGAGGAGGTGGAGAAGAACTGTGCAAAGATGAATCTCTCAGGGCTTGCACCTGGACCTGTCCTGTGAGGTTAAAGCCCCTCTCTGCCCCCTGGTTTGCTGATACATCCCAGGGGTGTTTGGTGGAGTTCATGTGCAGGAGGGGAAGCAGATCCTCAAACAGCTTTACGGGTGAGGAGCAGCTACATGAAGGCCGTGATGTCTCTGAAAGTCAAGGAGAATTTGTACCAGCAGAAATAGGCTCTTGGTTTCTTGTCATGCAGGAAGCCGTTGGTGGAGCCGGAATTTAACAAGTTCACAACTTAACAAGTCCCAGCCTAGTGTCTGGACTACCAGAATAGATTTTTTTCTCAAATACCCCCAATCGCTCAATGCTTTTGTCAAATTTCTGTCTCTCTGTACCCAGTGTCAGCCTCAGCTTAACAATGAAGGTAGTCCCAGAAAACTTCTCACAAATAAGCAACCTATGCTCCCTGTTATGAAAGCAACCTCCTACTGTCTTGTATATTAATTCTGTTCTTGTGAGGCGCTGTAGAGGTTGAATTTTCTCTGCCTGGCATGGTAACTCATTGCTTTCATTTTTTAGGAATTTCAAGTTTTTGAAAGGCTTAGAGCAAGCCATGAAGGCTCCACCTCTTTCTTGGCCCTGTAACCCGTGAGCAGTTCAGCTGAGGCTAGGAGATTTGTGTATAATGATTTGGGAAAGTTGTGAGTATAAATAGTAAGGAATTTGAGATGTTTTTCCCCCTCTGTAATTCAACACTCAATAGCTTCCCTTCCACCCTGCACATAAGGTGCTGTACCAAAACCATGGAAAGAATTTGTGGAGCTTCAGATCAAGGAAGTTCATAAGCTTGCAGGCTTTTTTTTGCTTGCTCTTTTAAAAAAATCTTATAATATCATCTCCTCTGGAGAATAGCATAGCCAAAGGACTTTACAAATTTTCACCAGATCCTCTCACCAGGAGCATTTGCCCCAGGGCAGAGGCAGGACAGCCCTCTGATCTCTCATGAACAGTGTGGTAAGGGCAGGAGCCCGGAATAAGTGTTCGGCCTCAGCTTTTTCCTTCCTTTTTTCTCCTTTCTCTTTCTGGTAGCAGCTAGTGCTGAGAGAATGTGTTCAACCTTCTCCAAGCTCCAGCCTCAGCCTTCCTTCCCATTCCACATCTCACAGATCTACAGGGCCAAGGTATTGGGCTGCAGCACATAGAATACCAGAATCACTTAGGTTGAAAAAGACCTCTCACACCATAGAGTCCAAGCTGAAATGACCAGGGTCATCGTTCACCAGCTCTCTGATGAAATGCCCATCCCTGGAGTCCCAGGACAAGACATTCCTGAGCACAGAGGTTGCCATTACATGTGGCAGCAGTGATGGAGCTGGGGACACCCTGGCCCGGGCATCTCTGTAATGACGGTTTGCTTTTAATTGCCCTGCAGGTTCCTTTCATCTCCATAGGCATCTTTGTCTTAATTTCTCTTGTGCTTTAAACCCTACACATAAAATGCAATGTAAACCTCAAAACACCCTCACTTATTCTAACAGAAATGTCATCTCTGAGCAGTATCCATGCAAATTCTCTGTAGCCCCTGTGATTTCAGCCCAGAGATGGGTCTCAGCTCTACACTTCATCCCCAAAGCTTGATTGAGAACCCCTCGTGCAGCTCTACACTGACTCGGGCACAGGTGATGGACAATCACAGCATATATTTGTGTACCTTCATTGCCAGGCATTTGATGTACGGTTTCATTTTTGAATCTTGACTTTATTTTGCATCATGATATTTGAACATGCAGATTTACAAATCAGGTCCCAGCATTATTGTTTAAAGAACCCTCAATGCTTTTGGTAAAAACCTGAGTAAGTATTTGTTATATTTAGAGGCAATTCTGCTTATTGTTTCTTCATACTATAAGCTTTTCACTGACCTAGATTTTGCTATTTCATTTTCCATTTGCTGTCCCACAGTACATTTGCATGGAAAGAAAGTCTTTTGTCTTTTAGTGTTCTCTTGCACTTGCTATTTTATCCACCAGCCAAAATCACACTCACTGCCCTGTGATGGTGTGAAGAGCTTCTCTGGAAGTGATTGTGTGGCTGAGGATCCTGGCTTCAAACTAGAAGCAAAGAGCTATTGCAGCTTTTAGCTTTGTAGAATCCTTGGGCTGAAGAGTGCTGGAGGACCAGCCTGCAGCAGAAGAGCATGCAAAGAGGAGTGGTTTGTGTGTTTTCCAGCAGTAGCAATTTACAGAAAGAAAAGTGGACAGAGTCAGAAACTGGCTTCCTTTCAGTCGGAGGGAATGGTTCTCTCCCTGGATGTATATTACAACTATAGCCAAAGACACAAAACAACATCTTGATTTTAATTCTGGTTTCAGTTTTAGCATGTCATTAAAGAGATACCTGTATTGACAGGAAGAGTTTTAATGCTTTTGGGGAGTTGTTATTATCGTATTACACGATTATGGTGTTTATTGCGGTGGTGCCTGAGGGCTGAATTTACAAACACTGCGGATGGATTACATGGGTATTATGCTGCACACAGACATTTTGCTGCATGTTCATGTTGAAATCCTGTGAACTGGACAATGTAAACAAATTAACATTATCAGGGAAAACCTGTTTTTTAAGTTAACTTTCCCTGCAGACTATACTCAGCCAAAGGACACTTGCTCTTGCTCTTACATCTCCTGCATCTCAACCATGTTCAAAAATGTTTTTACTAGCACATGTTAACCAAAACCTCCTCCTTTTCATAAAAAAAATAAAAAAAAGCAGGCATGTTTTAAAATGCATTTGATCCAACCAGCTAGTATATTTTTAAACACAACAGTGTTATGTTTAACAGTGTGTTAGCATATGTCAATTAACTTGTTTCCGCAGAGTGCTGACAGAAGTGCCCCTGTCACTGCCAGCCCTGAGGGGCCCTGGGCCTCAGTCGAGTCAGCAGAAGGGAGCCTGTGCCCACACCTCCAGCCCACTGAAACTCAGCCCTGGCTCTTCTGGACAGTATTAGGGTGCTGGAAGAGGGCAGGGTGGATTTGAAGTAATTTCTCCTTCTGCTGGCTGTGATCTGCAGGTAAACCCCCATGGTCGGGGAGATGCACCAGGGCTCCTCTGTCAGCACCCCAAATGATGTCTCCTGTCACACACGTGAGCTGAGATGCTCTCACTGCACACAACGCCCTTCCAGACAGAATAAATAGAGACTTTTTCTCACACTGTCAGGAGATCACACCACTTCCCTGTGCCAGATATAGATGAGATGGAGGAGAAAAGATGCACGTGCACGTGCATGTAGCCCCTAAGCCTCCCTTGTGCCCAGAGGAGGTGGTGAGGATGGCTGTGCATGTCTGGGGTGCTTTGTGTGCCAAGCCATGGCCATGGCCATGGGGGGTACTCCTCCCCACTGCTCTGGACCACACTGGCCAGTGCAGAGGGAACACTTTAACCCATTGTTGGAAACAGCAGAGACCTTTCTGTCTGGAGACTGGCATGTGCTCCTGGATAAAGCTGTGGGAATGTGGGAACTAACCAGTGGTATCCTGGCAGGACCTTCCTGTGCATCTCAGCCATGAAATTGTGCATGATGAGAAGTAATTGGAGTGGGGAGCACACAGGTCAGGTCTCAGCAGCAGAGCAGGAATACACACTGCTTTCCCACAGGGATGTGGAAGTGCCTGTCCGTGCATGGCCGCTGCAGAGACACCGTTGGGTGTCTGATGGGGCTCATCTTTTACTGCCCGTGCAGAGGGTGTGGGAAGGGTAAATACATGGGCAGTTATGGCAGAAGAGGTGTCCAGAGCCTGTATCCCCATGCCCTGCTGCTGAGGGCTGCTTGGTGTCCCCATGTCCCAGCCAGACTCCATGTGCAGGAGCAACCCCCAGGCAGACAAACCCGCCTCTGCTGCTGTTCCTCATCCAGGGAATTTGGGCAACCTTCATTTCTCATTTCAAGATTAGCAAATGCATGAATGATTCCCACGTGTTCTGGGACAGTGTTAATGGGAACGGTAGAAATACCTAGAATAAGCAGTGTCCAAAAATAGGTCTCTTGTCCTGCCAAAGTCTTGCACATGTTCTTAACTTTCCTGCCCTGGGAAGCAACTCCTGGCACCCTGCAGGGCAGGAGAGTTTTTCCATTTGCTTCAGTGGGTGCGGGATTTCATTCTGCCTCACAGACCTGTGGATTTTAAAAGGACTGTCCATAAGGCACACTTGAACTCTTTGCAGGGTCGAAATATTTTATATTTTTAGCACTGGCACGATGGTCATGAGGGAAAAGCACGTATTTGCCCTGCTCGAAGGGCATGGTCAGACATGCTGCTCCGCTGGGGCTGCTTGGGGTCAAGTTGTTACTGGCCCTGAACCATTTCTTCGGGTGCTGCACCTTCCTGCTACACAGCTTGGCTGCCATAATTGGAGCCGTGGAGCTGACCTACACCAGCCGAAACATGTTGGAAGTGGGGTTTTATAAATAGACTGTGTGGACAAAGGGTGTCTGCTCCGGGGTGTTTATGGGGCTGGGAAGAGGAGTTTGGGGCAGGGGATGGAGCCTGACAGCTCCCAGTGAAGCAGCACAGCCCTCTTTGCAAAACAGGGAGCGTGGTGCTGGCAGAGCCTGCGGCAAGCCCTCAGCACAGGGAAGGATGGAGAGGCCGTGACCCGGGGTGTGGGTGCTCAGCTATTTTCTCCCTGTGAGACTGGCTCCCAGGCCTTTGCTCATGCAAACCCTGACAGATCCCATCTAAATGAGTAGTTGGAAATTATGTGCTCCCTCCCTGGTCTGGGTTGGAGCTGAATCTTGCTACCAGTCTCAGGGAGAAGCTTTTGCTGCTGAATGCAATTAAAAGAACCAGAACTCAGCGCTGTGGGATCTTGCCCAGTGCTGGTAGTCAGGGTGATTGACACTGAATCCTTTGATTTCTCCAGAGGCATCATAATATTTTAAACTTATTATTAATTACCAGTGTATTAATCTCAGAATAGTATTAACAGTATTTCAAAATATAATTTTATCCTATCCGACCCACTGGGGAAAAAAAAAAAGCAGTTTTGGATGAACTGAACAACTTTATAGACACTGTGCTTTATAACCAGACAGATTTTCCCTAGTTAGTTCCATTTCCATCTAATATTGGGGGAAGATTAAAGATACTGAATCAATGGCTGTAAAAGCTTACATTAAAAATTTGCAGTAAATGAGAAGAGGAAAATTTCATTAGAAACATAAATTGTAGCAACTGGAATGCCTGCAACTTAATTTTAGTATTCTACTGACAGTCACACTTGAAAGCCTTTTTTTTCCAAATGTTTTCTTTTCTCAGATTAAAAAAAAAAGGAAGAAAATGACCTCTAATATTTTGAAATATAGAACTAATTACAGTACAGAGTGATCCTGGTCCCACTGAAGTCAACTGCAGCATTTTTTATGACATTGCACGATAGTGCCTCTATTAAGAAATAGTAAGGAAATGAGATTCTTTAAAGAGAAGGGTTTAAAATGAACTGGCTCTGTTGGCCTCTTTTGTAAAAATACCTTAGAGCCACTTTTATCAAGTCAAAAGGTTCATTGAAAAGAGAGAAATTAAAAGATGCTGCTCGTGGAGCCTGGCAAAACATGAAGTTAGCAACAAATATCTCTCCAACCCAATTATAACATTCAAATCAAGGAGGAAAAAAATTATGAAATATAATGAAAGCTTTCTTTCTACTGAAAAAGTCTACTTGGAGGTGTCCAGACCTAAGGGAATTACCAAGTCAGCATTAGAGTGGAGAAAAAATGTAATGTAAATGAGAGTGAAATAATCAAATTTTTCTGGTGGAAATAAGTGCAGTTGTTTGATGTAATTTTGACACACAGCATAATTTCAGCATCAACAGTGAAGTTTAAAGAATCAGTGTGTCTTCATGAGATTTCTGCACAGAAAAGCCATTCAATGGGAAAATCTAAATCAGACTTCGGTTTGCACATTGGCCCCTCTGTGAGAGAAAGACCTGCATTATTTTAGTTGCAAATAGAAAAATAGAGATGACCCTTTTTCATTAATTTCTAGATATCTTTTCCACTCAAAAATCCAGCATGATTGTGGCATATAAATCACAAGAAATGTGATGTGTGACTGGTTTTGTTCTCACAAAAATTGAACTTTGTTTTATATCTCTAATACCAGCTCAGCCATTTAAAACTGCACAATTTTCCACAGTGAGCTACACTGGACTCATGTCACCGTGCTTCTCGAAGATGTAATTTTTCAATATCATGGGGATATATCCCAAACAATTAAAACAATTAAAGCAGGGCATGTCTTCAGTATTTACTCAATCTCATAGTCTGTATGAAATATATTTGTAATTTTGTGTTCATTTCCAAATGGAGACAGATTCACACACCCTCACAGCCAAACTCAGGACAAGAACCAACAATTAAATGAAGCCTGAGATCCAGTCCAAAGCAGGCATATACTCAATTTAATTTTTAAATAGCTTAATTAATAGTTTCAGCTAAAGCAAAGAAGTGAAAATGGGTCAAACTATGTAAACATTGGTTAGAAAAATACACTGTCCAGCCAAAGCATTGTTGAAGTGCTTTTAAGAAGAATGGTCTTTAAATTTAATTTAAACATGGGTTTCCAACTTAGGTAAAAGCCCAGTTCAGACAAGGCCCAAGCCACTTTTTGTGCCACAAAGAATTACCGAGGTATGCTGAGAGTTTATTTAGTCCTTGCTTTTTCTGAGGCCGTGTTTCACCGTGCAGTCATCATTTTCTCCTGGCTGTCAGCACATTGTTCCCTCTTGGAGCTCACGGCCGCCGGGACCCGCGTGAGGGCTGCGAAACGTTCTCCGCAAATATTGACCGGGGTTTTGAAACGGGCTGGGAGGCGCTGCCATTGCACGCCGGGTGTTTGCCTTCTGCACACGGCCAGGTTCAAGTTCTTATTGACACGGCTCAGATGGGTGCTGGGGTGCCTTACATAAGCCTCAAGGCCAGGACGGTGATTTTGCTCCGGAGTAGTCAAAGCAACATCGTGTGTCTTATCTGACCAGGCATTGCTCAGCAGTCCTCACTCCATGGGAACATACATTGGTTAACTTCTTGGTAGTTCCTGGATTCCAGAGGGGCAAAATTATAAAATGCAAGCAATTTCTTTCAATCCAGAGAATTACTGTATTACAGAGAAAACTATTCTTTACTCAAAAAACCCCCGTTTGTTGGAATTGTTTCTGTGATACTTATATTTCAGTTTAAATGACCCAAGGATGTCATTTGAAAGGGATAATAAGAGTGTTGTTTTTAAAAAATCATTTTTTAATTATACAGTAGCACTATATATTTGTAGCTGGAAGTTTCTGCTATACTGAGTTCTTCGCAGGTTTGCTGATTTGCAGTTAACTTCCAGGATCCTAACTTTTTGGTTAAAATAACTGAAATGTTTCTGTTTGCTGGTGTAGTTTTGGGGTTTTTTTCTGTATTTTTTTTAACTTTACTTTGATTAAGTTAATAAAAAGAAAAAATAAGAATAGAAAAAAAGTTCAGATGATAAGTACCAAGACCGGCTCAGGTACATTGCTTTAGGAAGATGTCACTGCCATTCCCTTCATCAGCACTTCTTACTGCTATGATAAATTTGGGAGTTTGATTCTAAACTTTGGCTAACTTTTATCACATGAGAACTTCCCCCCAGTTCTTATGTTTCACCTTGATTTGTGCAGAGCAGGTCGTGCAGGACAAGTTGGCAATGTCTGAAGGTGTCAGTGCTCTTTGCCAGCCATCTCCTTTGGAGTGTGAAGTCAGGTTTGGGGGAGGAAGTCTGTGGTTGGTGGCTTTTTGTAGAGTACGTGGCTGGCAGATGAGAATGTTTTGGCCTTCCTGATCTGAACACTTTTGTTTCCATTGTAAAGGATGACACAATCTGTGCAGGCAACAGAATCCAGCTGGTTATCCTCTTCACCTGCAGAACATCTGCAGCGGGAGGGGAATGTATCAGAGATCCTTATAAGGAACGACAGTTTTTGCTGTTTATGTTCAAAAGCAAAACCACAACAGGAGACAACATCCCTTTCATGAGAATGAAGAAAACAAACATTTTGGGCTGGAGAACAGGTTGGATGAGCTGACCTACTCCAGGGTGTTTGAAAAGTTAAACGTGTCAAAGGTTCTCCGCCAGGCAAAGGGAGGATGTAGGAGAGATTTTTATAAATGGCAGTTGGGCAATTAATGTTAACCATCAATATCAGAATGGCTTAGATTACATGATTAACTAGTAAGAGTTTTGAGCTGGCTGGTAATTTTAGAATAAATAGTCAGGCAGCCAGTGACTTGAATATTGATGAATATCCGGTGTTTTATTAATATGCATTCTCTATAAATTAGAGGCTTAGTACACAAAGAAGAATCCTAATGCTCTTGCTATTTTTCATTGCCACAGGTAGAGCTGAATAATTCATAACAATTAATTTATTTCACTGATTTAGCCTTTTGGGGCGGGGGGGAGCTAGGGGGGGAAGTTGAGCACGAGTAGTCTGCAGGTAATCTTTTCCATGTTTATTTACAATAAATAACCTACCAGAGACATTTGAAGACTAATTCTTAGTTGTGGGGAATTTTCTTTTTTTTTTTTTTTTGTATTTTAAATGAAGAAATTTGGAGGAATATGGGCATAAGTGCAAGCAACCTGTCAGTCAGTACAAGAACCCAAATGAATTTTAAATTGTAGAAAAAGCCCAACTAATTGCAAATACAACATATACAGGGTCAGGCTCATGTTGATTTGTATTGATTGGTGCAATGCTGGTTACATTGCATATTTCTGCTCTTCATTTAATTGATTCTAGTACTTCAGGACCAAGATTTCTTACAAATATTTCTATGGGCAAAATTCATTGTCTGTATTTAGTCCCTAATTCACAGGTAAAATGCTGCCCCTTTTGCAGCCAAGGGAAGTTTTACCTTTCATTCTGAAATATCCAGGATCCTACCTGCTGATGGCAACATTCCTGAAAATCCTTTTTGAAACACACCAAGCAACAACACATCCAACACGAATGACATTTTATATTTGTGCAAAGTTTCAGAATATCCATTTGCAGATTTTTAAATTATTTTTTTAGGCAGTGGGAGATGGTGCCGTAAATACGAGACGAGATGTTGCAACACAAAGATCATTTGCCAATCCTGCAGCTCAGGGAGGCTGCAGCCCTGTCTCACACTCAAATCCTGAGCAGGTAATATCCAGAAACACACGAGGAGGAGGAGGAGGAGGAGGAGGAAGAGGCTGCATGATTACTGCCTCTCCCTTTCTCTGGTTCTTACAACACACTCACAGCAGTGAGACTTCCATAGCATGCCATAAATCATTGCCTCATTATGCTCCTTCTGGAGGTTTGTTTAGGGCACCTATTCTAGTACTGGCTGCAGAAGATTATTTGTTCTTCTCAGAAATTCCTCTCTGGTTTGATTTGCACACAAGGAAAAAATCTCTACGTCTTATTTTTGAAATAATTTCTTAGTGTGCAGAATAATTTACATTACAGAACTGCCTAAGAAAGTAATTTCAGCAGTGTCTGGAGGTGGGTGATTTTGTTGAGAACAGGCAAAGGTTACTGAAGGTTTTTGTGTTTTTGTGACTTGTTATTATGAAGTATTAATAAATGAAACAGAGGTTCTTCCTCTCCTCCTTTCCTCCTTCCTCCCTTCTTGCCTGCCTTCCTTTTTGCTTTCCTTCTTCCCTTCTTTCCTTCTTGTGTACATAAAAGCTGTTGATCTCTCACCTAGCCAGATTTTGTTGAATTATTGTAAAAGAAGCCTAAGTATCTCATTTAAAAAACATTGTATGGTCTTCATGCACTTTTTCTGTATGTCTTTATCCAGCCCTAGTTCACAACTGGTGCAGGAGGGCACCAGACTGATTGATAGAATAGGGATTTTGACACTTGGTTTTGACTTAAGGAGACAAATTGTCCTAATAAAAGGTGTGCATTAGTTAGCCTAATTTACTAACGAGGAGCAGTATTGCTGATTTTGATAAAACAGTATTTATTTAGCCTTGCACCAAGTAAATGCTGGAATAACCTAGATTGTACCTGCAATGGATTGGAATGGCCAGAGCTGAGACTTTGGAGAGCAGGTGGGTACACTGCAACACGGCTGGGTTTTGCTGCAGTGACAATGTGATCTAGGATCTGATCCAGGCTCCTCAGAAATCAATGGAAATTCTACCCTTGACTTTACTGGGCTTTGGATCCTGCTCCAATTGTACCAGGATGGAAATGAAATTACGCCAGCTTGGAGGAAGAATTTTCTGGCTTAACAGATTCAGGGTTTTGAGTTGATGGATGTGTTTGTGAAAACGGTTTGAGTGACAAACCCGACTTCAGGTTTGAGTGTTTTTGACATGTGCCTTGCCATGGTCCTCCCTCCTAGTCACAGCTCCCTGAAACACAATAGATTTCTGTTTTGTGACCACTCACAGACATCCCAGATGAACAACAGCATTTCATAGATGATTGTAATGTGAAACTCAAAACATTGTAAGCTTGCTCAAAATGTGACCTGCCTTCACACAAAAGCTCCCTAAGCTTTCTGAACCTCCCAGCAAAGCTGGGTGTGTTCACAGCCATAAAGAAACACAAAGCTAAGTCACTTTGGTGTGTTTTGAGGTTTCACTGCACATCCTCCTGCACCATTGTGTCTCAGAGTCCTGGGTACAATTCTCATTTGATCTTAAACTCTTACAAAGAGCCTAGGAATAGAAGATGTGCTGAGGTAAGGGCCAGAAAAGACTTTTTCCAACACCCACTGCAACCTGAGTTCCCCACAAACAATCAGGACTCAGCGAGAATTGTAGTCAACTTTTTTTGATGGAAGTGCAGTGGTGACCTTCTAGATTGATTAAAGATGTGACATTGATTGACTTTGAAGGGAGCCACATCCACCCTTCTTCTGCCAAAAAGGCAGTGGCTGCAATGTGAAGCCTCAAGAATGGGGCATTGCTTTTCCAAGTACATGGAAGACATCCAAGGGTAACGGGATAATGCAGATAATGGGATAGGGTTTCTCCCCTCCTCTCCCTCAAATACCATATAGCTAGATTTTGGCTATCCAGCCTCATGCCTTAGAAGACTTTTCTCTTACAGCTACTTAAAAGATGAAATAGCTGAGGAAATGAGCTCTTTTTGCAGGTTATTTAGGATGTTTGGTGGTTGAGAATGTCAAAAAGGACTGGTGGTGTTGACTCTGCAGGAATCTTTAATGGTGGTGGGGGTATGATATTGTGAGGACCAGTGTCAGTGGAAGGGATGGTGTGGTGGGGGAAAGCTTTATTCCTCATGCCAACCCACCCCTGAGGATTGTTCACACTGTCACTTTGGGGTGTCAAGTTTGAGAGGTGCTAAAATGGTCCTATTTGCCAAAGATATAGAGTATCTTAACAATATCTGGTCTCTTTAAGGCACCTTGAGTTGGCACTGAGGAATATTGGCCTCCAAAATTACCACTTTTGAAAATCTAGGCCACTGAACCTGATATGAACTATCAGAAAGCAGAGACAAGGGAGCACTTATGTTGGAGAATGTATAGTGGCTTGAAAACTACAAATCAAAATAATTCACCCTTTTATGTGTAAATCTTCTTCTCTTTGATACACAAACTGAAAAGCTGTCTGGTTTCCTTGTAGTTTCCATAAGCAAGCAGTGTGTGACTGCACCCTCTAGAATGCTATTTAAGTGTTATTTAAAGTGCAGACCTGTTAAAGTCAAGCAAGCTGATCTGTATGCTAGAACTGAGCCCACCAAACCTTACACCTAAAACCAGCAGGGAAGGGGGTCTTGAGTGCCACAGCTCCCTCCTGACAAGGGCATGGAGTGACAAACAGTGGAGCACCAAAAGATCAAAGCACTTTTTCAGGCACAACAACAAAATCAGAGACAGAAAAACACCAGGTCCTGGTGCAGGTGTCTGCTCTTCCAAAGCAGCCTTTGTCAGGTTTGACACAGCCAGATCATGCCAAGGGGATGCAGGCAGGAGCTGCACACTGGCAGTAAATAAACATCAGCAAATGAATTTCCTGTGTGCATTTCTGAGCTGGGAGAAAGGCTGGAGAGACACTGCATGAAGCCCACGTGGAAGGGATTACTGGGACACGCTGATCTTACAGGGAGGTTATTGGAAAATTTCAGTGCAAGTATGGAAAGGCAGTGTGATGTGTTTTGCTCATATTCCAGAGTTGTTTTCCCTGGCTGAGCACCTCAATGCAGGTCCTGTGGAAGTCAATAGCTGTCTTGCCTTTCAGAAGGATTATGGCCCTAAATAGCTTCTTTAGGAAGTGTACTTTGCTTGGTGATAACACAAAGCAGAGGGTGGATGATTAACACCAATTAGGATTATTTACAAGAACCTAGAAAACAATAGGTCCATAAATCATTGTCTTATCAATTGTAGTTCCTCCTGAGTAATTCAGTCATCATTGGGCACACTGTGTTTGTTAAATACAGATCACACTGATGTTAGCTGAAGTGTGTGCAAATGTTGAAGGTACAATATGACCTAAAATAGCAGCATGTTACAAAAAAAAACCCTGTTTTCAACGTTTTTATGTTCTAAATCCCCAACAGTTTACCCCCAGATATATTTAAGGCAACTGACAGTAGCTTGTTTCTCTTGGGTTGTGCTACAGCTCTGTTTACACTTGTGTCTCCCTTTGGGGTGGTTTTGCAGTAATCTCCTGGCTGTCTCCATTTGTTGGGCACTGGTCCAGCTGCAGAACAGCTTCAATGCTCACATATTCCTTCCAGGGGAGAGCCAGTGGGGAATTCTCTCCAAAAGCAAGCCAGGGCTTAGTGGGACACACTGCTCTGATCCAAGGGGCAGCCACACCACCACAAAGTCCTTCAGGGTGTCTGTCACCCTGCTTTGCAAGAGGAAGGATGTCAAACTTCCCAGAGCTCCAGTACCAGCCTGGAGGAGGGCTTGTGCTTTAGGGAGGGTCATCTGCTTTATGTGCCACCCTTTTTGCTGGTGACTGGCAGCTCTTGAACCACTACTTCTCTTTCTTCCACCAAGGCTTCTCCTGGCTCATTTTCCTTTTTATTTAGTAAATGCCCAGTCTTCTGTAGCTGTTCCTCCTTGCTGCTGATCTTTTTTACTTCTACTTTTTATCACTTTTTGTGATCCCTTTTCCAATTTCCAACCTTAGTCTCCCAGAAGACCCGGAGTGGTGATGCCTGGATGCAGAGGAGATCACACTGCTTATAGATCTGCACCATGAGAAGGCCAAAAGTTTCTGCAGCAGCAGGAGGTAAGCCAGGACTGCTGGTGGGTGTGAGGAGCAGAGAGCAAAGCCACGTGAGTTTGAGAAGAAGGCAGCAGCACCCTGAGGATGGAGACTTTGGGGCAGTGTCATGGTCCTGTACAGAAAACTTGAAGAGACACTGAAAACTTCAGGTGGGAACACACCACCCAACCAGCTGCTTGTGTGGTTTGGTCCATGGACCTTTGGGGTCTGCACACCAGAGACTGAAAACTCTTCACTTACCCTAAATTTCTTCTTTATGGACTTCTGATGTGATAGGAATGGCACAAAAAAAAATCCAATATATCTTCACCATAGTGTTTGCAGCCTCCTAACTTTCCCAGGACTACTTTCTGCTCAAATGACTGGAATTTAATTACATGAGGTTTAATTTCAGTTGCTTGGCCAGCTTTAAAAACATATATTCAAATTTGAACCACAAGGGCAGAATTTTGGGAGCCTCTTTGTCCTCTCACTTTGTGTTAATTTAAATGAGGAAACTGTGCCTGTGAATCTCTGCTTCACTTCACCTATTCCAAGTCAGTGTCAGCTCTGGAGAGACATCCCTGACTCCCAGCAATTTAAAGGAGAGCACAAACAACTCCTTATTGTTTTAGTTTATGTTTTTGAAACTGTGCAAACAGTAGATATTTGTCTTCTGCTTATGCATTTTCTTGTAAATAAAATGTATTGAGACCAGAGATGGAGTTACACTGACTTTACACCAGATAATGTATCGACATTTTACAAGAAAGTGTTGTATTATCCATCCATTTTACAAGTTTACCTTACAATGTTTAATTATAACACACAAAAAAAGAAGTGGAAGGAGAATCAAGGGAGGGACATGGAGACAGAATGCAAAAAGACATGGATGAGAAGTGGTGGAGTTGGAAGATAACAGCACCTATCAAGGCATTATCTGAGAATTCCTATGATTAGGACTTATCTTTCTGGCTTCATTATTTCATCATAATCTGCTGTTTACCTGATAAGTAATAAATGGCCTCCAAATTTTATTGCATTTGCTCACTTTCTTCAGATTTCGCATCGGTTTGTTCCACTCTTAAGGTCTTATTTCTGTTAAGGAATGAAGATTTTATGGTTTTACTGGGGTTGACTTGTTCCTCTGGTATTTCAGGGTTGTTATTTAGCTAGCAAGGGTCCCACAGCAATTCCTTGAATAACCCTTCCATGTATCACATTGGATGATCAAGGATACATTGCAGCTGCTGTCCAAACACTGTTGTATACCTGGGGTTGGGCACCCACCTCCAACTCAGCAGATATAAAACTCTCCAAAAAGCCAACAAAAGAGGGCTTTTTTTAAACACTCCAACCCACTAGTGGATTATCTTTAATGGGTTGGCAGCATGCCCCTTCCTTCCTCTACAGGAATGCTGGCCTGGCTCAGCACCCTGGGTTTAGGTTTTTGGTGGTTTTGTTTTATTTTTGTTTTTTCTGTATTACAGCATGCAGAAGAAATAAAGTGTAAGACTGATTTGTAATAGTTCATTATGTTTTTTTTTTTTCCTCTGTTTTTTCTTTTCCCTGGGATTAACTTATTTATCTGCCAGGAGACAAATGTAGCAACCAGCCCTCCTCTTTGGGGAGTGACCCTTGCCAGCATGGCCCTGCAGGAGAGGGCTCCTTGCACGGGCTGGCTGCTGTTTCTGGGAGCTCACTGACACACCTTCAAAGGTTGAGGGTTCAGCTTCTTCTGCGTGAGAGAGGAGAGGAAATGACCTTCACCCAGCTGAGCAGGGAACAACAGGAAACCCTCATGGTCCTGCCATTTCCCACCCCCAGGATCCGGAGCTCAGGGACCTTTTTGACAAACTCACAGTGTTTTTGTCAGGGTTTAGCTGCTGAAAATATATTACCAAAGTATGTTGATGATTCATGGGGAAATGGTCTATGCTGATTTAAGTGATGGACTAGCCATTCTGTAATGGATTTGAGAATTCCCAATCAGATGGTACTTAGTTTTATCAAGCAGGAAGCTGGCAGGCTGTGTTTAATCAACTGATAGCATCTCTTGGCAATTGGCATCCAGCTAGTGGACAGAGTACTTCTCAAAGACCAGCTCACTAAGTTACAAACAGTCACAGCCACTCAGATCTCTCAGCTTTATCTCCTATTTTTTTCTGTTCAGCCTGTTTCTTTCCCAAATGAATATTTCAGCTGGAAGTGCAGGAAGATGAAACATATCTGCTTCTCTTTCACTGCTGTTTTAGGGGGAATGGATGAAGCAGAATACATTTGCTTCATCCCCCAGAAAGCTGTGCTGAAACAAGCTCCTAAATGTAGCATAAAATCCCAGAACCAGACAAGGTCTAGGATTTGGTCCTGATGCAAGTTTTTGGAGAGCTCACATTGCATAAGTGTAGTAAATCTACAATATGGGGCCACACCAGGTAAGACATGGCCTTTTCCCCTTTGATTAGGCCATGACTCATTATTCCATGACTCATTATCTATTGTGTCACCAAAGACATACCCAATGTTCTGACCTGTACCAGCAGATATCAAGAGCGGTTCCCTTCCCTGATAAAACTCATCAGTCTATTCATTACTTCTGGGAGAGACCAGCTCCTGCAGAGCATCTTCACTGAACAAACCCTCAGATGCCACAGCTACTTAAATAATTCCCTACTCAGGATTCATGTTTTGTCACACTTATTGAGCTGTGGAGCCATCCACACTCGTGGAGCTGTGCTCAAGCACAGCATCAGACCTGAGGAGCTGGTTTGTTGTGCCTGGCTCCTGTGGAGTAGTTACTGTACTTAGCAACCCACCTCCAATATAAATATATCTGCTACTCTGAAGAGCAGGCTTTGAAAAGCACCAGAAGGGATCACTCCCCCATAAAGATTTTTTCCAACATTGCAGAGATTGTTGGGATTTTCAGAGAGAAATTCTTCTCCCAGTTAAGCATCCCAGCCAGAGGGGTGAAGATTTCACCACAGGCTGACAAAGCTCTGGTGCAACTTTCTTCAATGGGCCATGAACCCCCATTTAAAGTCCTGTCTGAGCTGCTCTTGAGCACTGAAGGCATGGAGGGAGCTGGAGAGCAGCCATCCATGCAGGTGGGATTTGGGAGCCATCCCTGATGTCTTTGCACAGGGGTCCCACAGCACCGTGTGGAAAAACAGCTCTGAGAGCTGAGTGCTAAAACCACATGGTTTGAAACTGCTTCAACATTTGGAACCCTCAGAAGAGGCTGATGATTGAAAGGCTGTAAAACAATCATGCTCCCAAAAAGTAATAAAAATAAAAGTGAGGTGTAAGGAACAGAGAGGAGTGATTCATTGGGAAATTGTGCTCTTGAAATTGTGTGACAAATCCTGGGTGAGGGAGGAGCTGTGTGTAAGCACTCAAGGGCCAGAACCTGGCTTGTCCAGAGGAGTTGAAGATCCAATGAAGATTAACAATGGACCTGTAGCTGAAAGGAAAATTTTAACTTCCATCTTAGATATTTTCTGTGGACCATTATCTGAAAATCAGAGAAATCAGACCCCTGTTTTCAGTGTCATGTCCCATGAGGGTTTCAGCACACAATGACCTCCACTGCAAGAAATGAAGTTTCCAATGTCAGAAGCCCCAAAAGAACATGTGAAAACAAAGCTGAAAAAAGTCTTCTCTCTTTAGGGTAGAAGTATACAATTTCCACAGGGTCATTTTCTGTGTAAACATTCCTATTTGTATGTTTTACAGATTGAAACAAAAATATATCTTCCAAACATATTCAATAAGTCAATTTTAAAACAAGTTAATTAGTGTATCTAAGCTTTATCACAGAGCATAAGTAAGTGGAAAAAATCCCCCAGCCAAATGTGAAGAGTCCAATCTTGATTTTCTCACTCTTTGAGTTCATTTATTACAATGTTTGCTCACTTCTATGAAAGCCATGCTCATGTAATAATCTAATTTCTGAGACCATCTCCAGGGACAAGAGATCACATTACAATATCTACATTATGTGTCATTCAGGCAGTATCTCTCAAATCATAAAACCTTTGGAAAGGGAATGACACTTGAATAGCAGATTCCTCCTCCTTTTCTTTTTCCCTTTCTGAGCATTTTTTTCCAGCCCAATGCTCTCTTCCTTTTATTGTCCGACCTCCTGCACCCAGGCTGCTCATCTCCATTCTGCAGAGAAACGGGCTGTGGTGCACATCTCTCCTTGCTCTACCTGACCACCTCATCCTGTCTCACACTGTCTTTCACACAGTTTGGGATTTTCCCTTCTGTTCTGGGCTTTCATTTGTGTCACCTCACTGCCTGTGTTTTGTGCCTATGGGTTCTTCTTTGTGAACTGATAAACTGGAGCAGAGAACTGGCCCTGCTGACAAAAATCTAAAAAAAGCCCAAGTTTCAGATCAAGAATTCCCCTGGTCTGACTAATTTCATTTCTAGCCAAAACTGTCCCAACAGAGAGACAGGACCTCTCCAGCTGCCTCTGGTGCCACCTCACAGACCCATTGTCCTGCCATCTTCATTTCTTTCAGCAGCCTCAGGGATCTTGATAAAGACCTCAGGGGAGGCTTATATGGTCTTAAAACATTTCATTGATCCATTCATGTCCACACAGTCCAGGGCTTCCATTTTTAAGATTCCTTCCCTATTATCATGGAAACTGGCTAATTACAATAGAAGCCTGTTAGGAGCCTGCTTAAGACACCAGTGTTGTGTTGCCAAGCACTTGCAGCTTGCCCAAATCTCAGTGTGCAAAGCTATGGAGTCCTTGGGATAAAAATAGGTATTCTAGGAGATAATTCTGCTGCTCTAGATATCATTTTATCATTCAAATCTAAGGTCACAACCTCAATCCTAGCTCATCCTGTTGACCACACAGACCATAATCAATTTTATTTCTTATGATACATCCATTCCAAACTACCATTGCCCATTTCTTCATGTAGAAGTTGTGCACCAAATTATCTAGTCTGATTAATACCAGGTTACTGTGCCTACTAGTGCACTTACAACACAACTTTGCAATGGGAAAATAATCCTGGCCTTTTTAAACACAGAGGCAAGCAGAAAAAAAAGCACAACATGAAAATTAAACCAGTTCTGACAATTTCTCATTTCCATTTATTCAGAAAAAGTCATAATTGAGACTTAAGGAAAAAAAGAAAAGCCCTCCATGCCTTTAAGTGTAAAATCCATTTTAGTAGCAGGAAGCTGTTATATGGTTAGAGCAGTTATTTTTATTGTCTGTCTGGGTATAGTTTTTAACTGCAGGCACAGAATAAATCAATAGTGTCATAAAGCTACTCTCACCCTCTGCCCTTTCTAAAGGGACATTGTTCAGTGTCTGTGCTGGATGTGACACAGACTGTGCTTTGATGCACAGAATTATGCCTCTACTAAAGTTCTGGGGGAGAGATCTGTGTGACACATATTTACCTGCATCTCTTTGTCCATATCATCTCAGAGTCAACAGATTAAAAGCAAAATGAAACACAGATATACACACAAAAATGTACAGAAGTTTTTATCAGAAGAGAGGGGATTTTTCTGGTTATTCTCTTGCAAATGATATTGTCAATTATTTGTGCATTCATAAATCCTCTCAGGTGGTGTATTTCCAAGACTGTCTGAGAAAAGATGCAGTGATTCATAGGACAGCACACACAACTTAAACCTGACCATTACCTGCTCTTTAATACAGCGAGGAAGGATGGAGCAGGATCTGACTGTATGAAGCTGGTGCTAGAAAAAATTGCCCAGAAAGTGTGCCTTTTTAATAGCAAGAGTAGTTAATGGCTGGAACATTTGGCTTAGGAATGTGGTGGATTGAGCATTGCTTTCAGTCTCTAAATCAAGAGTGAGTGTCTTTCTAAAGCTATGCAATAGCTTCAGCAGAAGTTATGGCTTTGATGCTGAAGTGAGTGGGTGAAGTTCTTCAGCTGTGTTACATAGGAAGCAAAACCAGATGACTGTGATGGTCCTTTTCAGCCTTACTAATCCATTAAATCCTGGTTTGGGGCGTTTCACACGCCAGGGTTTACAGCAGCCTCTTAGGTTTTCTGTATGGTTTCTGCAGGCAATACACGTTCCAGAGCTGGGTCTGACAAACTCCATATAAATGGGTGTCGGGAATTGACACACTTTATAATTTATATATAAATCACTGCCTCTAAATGCAGTTCCAGATCCATTTCCCCATGCAGCTGAGCTCACTTTGTTCTGTGCTGTGGGGATTTTTCTTTGCAAAGCAGATATGCATCTGAGCTGAAACACACACCATGTGCTGCTGGAGACCCCAAAAACTGCCACCCCTATCACAGACCACAGTGAAACAAACCTTTATGGATCAAATTCTTAAGAGATTTATCAGCAGCAACTCCTGTTGTCAAGTTAATTCATCGCTCCTCTCCTTGCTTGCTCATTGCAAATTCCCCAGGTTGACACTTCTGACAGAGGCATGAAAATTGTACTTGTGCTGCAAGTGGGAGGTGGAGACAGCAAAAATCTGTGCCCTGTCTGTGGGACTCCATGCTGAGACAGCTCTATTTTCACATCTAGTCACAAGCCAATTGCTATTACCTCAGTATTTGTTTAGAGGATGGCTCTCAAGAAATGGAATTGGAGTTTGGATTTGGTAAGATTAGAGGAAGTAAACCCTGAAATAATTCAAGTGGTTTCTGAAGGCAGCAGCACTCACATGCAGCTTGGTGCTGGACAGACAGAGAGGCAGAGAGTCTACAGGAGTCTGTACATGGTGAGCATGGTGGGTACCACTCACCTGGGTAACCAACTGTTTGTTTGTCTTCTTTCTGCAAAATGCTTAGTGCTGGATTTTTCTGTCTGTAAATACTGATTTTAATTTCCCTTCCTTCCTTCCCCATGCTGCATTGAAAGCAAAGACATCTCACCCAGCACCATTTGCTGACTCCTTCCCTTCTGCTCTTCCCTGTCCCCCAGTGCGTGAGCGCAGTCACGTGCGGCCCCTTGGTTTCCCCTCAGGACACTGGCACTTGGGAAGGAGAATAACAGATGTTGGGGAAAAAACAACACCCTGTCAGGTAGAAAAAAACACTTTAGCAAAAAAACCCACCAACTCTATGAACTTCCCAGCTTCTCAAACTTCCTTATGAATAGCCAGTGGCTGCTGGAACAGCAGCAACAGTAATAATAAATTACAGTAAATATCATCCTGTCATAACTGACAGCAAACCAAACCCACTGCTGTTCAGAAATGAATTGGAGAAAATATTTCTTAATCTCTTTTTGTGTTATTCAGTCAGCTGTAATGATTTATAGTACTCCAAAGAAGTTGTGGTACAGAGTTGTTTCTTAATCATCCATTTCAGCACCTTGCTAATACCCACACATGTCTGTGCTCTGGTGGGGACTCTGGCACTGCTGGATGCTGCAAAATGCTCAGCCCAGGAATAAATTATTTAATGTAAGGGACTTCTTAGCCTTTCTCTGGGACCCTCCTGCCTATGGGGACAAATCTGCTACAAGGAGGAGCAGTGCTGAGTTAAGGGGAGCCCCATAACAGTGCCTTGAAATAAGATTGTTTCCCCAGAGCCATCTGGTTTGAGCCTGTTCAATCCTAGCTCACCCAGTTGGCCACACAGACCATAATCAATTTTATTTCTTATGATACATCCATTCCAAATTACCATTGCCCATTTCTTCATGTAGAAGAAGAACTTCATGTAGAAGCTGTGACCAAATTATCTGGTCTGATTAATACCAGGTTGCCATGCCTACTAGTGCACTTACAACACAGTTGCTACAAGGAGGAGCAGTGCTGAGTTAAGGCGAGCCCCACAACAGTTCCTTGAAATAAGTTTGTTTCCCCAGAGCCATCTGGTTTGAGCCTGTTCAGTCCTCGCTCATCCTAGCTCTGGTTGGAGCCTACTCAATCCTAGCTCATCTCGTTGACAGCACAATCCTAGCTGATCCTGTAAGTACCCACATGCAGTGGTGTACTGCATGGTGTACTCCATGGAGGGCTCTGGTGCTGGAGTGCATCAGATGGACACCCTGCAGACAAGGCTGTCTCCCTGTGAGTCTGTGAGCACATTGGGGGTCAGTGGGAAAATAAAATGGTGGGAGATAAATTGAGCTGGGAACTTGGTATCAATCGCTTCTGTCTTTGTCTACTTATTTCCAAAGATTTATACGTGACAGTGTGAGGACTGCTCAGTGACACATTTTAATTTAATTAAATTTCCTGTTGGATTGATGTCTGATCAATCAATAATGTTAATGTTTTTGCAATTTAGAGATTAAAGCTTGGATGAGCGGATATTGAAATACTCTCACATCCAGCTGCCTGGGAATATCTCTTTCTGCTTCCATTCCTCAAAAAACCCATTTTGGGTGAGAATGCATCCTGAGGATTGCCATGAACCTACACCAAGGCTGGAAGCTTCACCCCATTCTAGCAGAGGGTGAAGGAGTCATTCAGGAGCAGTGTCACTTCTTGGAGAGACAGACTTGCAGGCAGCTAAAACCTGGCCTTGTGCAAAATCTGTGGGGCTCTGTATATTTTCCCTCTGATGGGAATATAGGGAAAGAAGAATGGGGCATTGCAGGTGTGACAGCTCCCTTTGCTACCTGCTCCTTGTTCAGGAAGTCATCAGTGCTGAGGATGTACCTGGGGATTTGAACCTGATCACCACCAGGGCATCTATTGGCATCTGTTTTCCTTGTGTCCTTATCCCCTGTGGGTCCCACTCATTTCTCTGGCCATCCCTGCAGCAATGAGCTCCCTGCTCAGCTGATGCTTTCTAAGCTGCCATGCATGGGACAGCAGGATCTTGGTCTGGAGCTGAATGTAATACTGATTGAAGCTTCTTGCCTGCCCAAATTTCTCACAGATGAGCTAATTGTGCTCCACCCTCTTCAGGCCGTGAAGATAAAGAGATGGTGTAGCATGTCCACAGAACCTTTTTTTTTTTTTTCACTTATGCCTTGTTTCATTTAGTGCCTCAAATACTTTAGTAGTGAGATCAGGAGAGGCTTTAACTTATTCAGGGGAGTTATTCTGCACTGACTTTTCTGTGAATCTTAGGCAGTCCTTTAAAAACATATGACTCAAGGAAAAAAAAATCCACATTTTCAAATTGGTAAAAATGTGAACCCAAATTTCATCTGAGTCTCAGGTATGGCTGTAGTCACAACAAGTCAAAGTAATTTGTCAGATCTTAACGCTATCAAGACTTGGATAGTGAGAAATCCCATCTGGGTAAGGTCTGAAGGCTCCAGTGTCCATCTCTGGTCTCCAGGTCCATCTCCAGAGCTGCCTCTGTGTTATTTGGGGCGTTTATATTCTTGTTGTATTCAGGGGGGCCTTAAAAGGACCAGTTTCTTTCCCAACTATATTTTAAAATCTGTAAAATCTCTATGTCCTGTCCCTTAAGGATGTTCTGGGGGCTGTTTGCTGTGTACCTGTCCCTAAGAAAACCCCAAAGGAACACACAGAAGGAGGAAGACAGAGAGAGAGAGAGGAGGAGGGGAAAGAAAGAGCAGCTCATTTTCCACTTTAGCCCAGACACCTGAGGGGTAAAGTCAGCAGTTTTTTTGACGGTACAAGAACTTGGTAACTTAAAACAGGAAGCAGAAGAAAAACCACGACCAAATAACTTTGCCTTGACCTCCTCCTAAGAGAGTCAATGACTTTAAAGTAAACTGGGACTTCTTGCTGGAATTTATTTGGATGTTGGCTGCTCCTTACCTCATTAGCACAGCAATATTCAGAAATGTGCCAAAAGATTTAGGCAGGCTGGAGGACACAATGAAGCTAATTTTTTTTTTCCCCCAAGGGAAGGCTTCACATATTTGTGTCTCACTATCTAAATACTCTTCAGTGCAAGAGTTTCTTCCACTGAAATCTACTGTGTGCATTGGGTTTTGTTTTGCCCTCTGCTGTTAACTCCACCAGACCCCATCACTCTGGGGGTGAGGGCAGAGTGCCCAGGGTACCCACCCGTGCTTGGGGTGGGGGTGGCTGAAGGGTAAGAGAATGTCAGTGTCACTCTGTGTGTGCAGGTGTGCGGGGAAGGAAAAGGAAAAAGGGGAAATTGTTCCTTGGAAGGGAGGGAAATAATCTACTGCCAAACCAGTGACTTTTGTAGTAGATCAACATTTTTATGCTCAGTCCCTGGTATAACATATTCTTCAAGGCTGGCTTTCATAGGCAGGACTGCTGTGAGCTGGTTCACCTTGATTACTGATCCTTCCTTCCTTCCTTCCTTCCTTCCTTCCTTCCTTCCTTCCTTCCTTCCTTCCTTCCTTCCTTCCTTCCTTCCTTCCTTCCTTCCTTCCTTCCTTCCTTCCTTCCTTCCTTCCTTCCTTCCTTCCTTCCTTCCTTCCTTCCCCCCCACCTGTACAGGGAAAATCACCCCAGGACACTCTTAGAATGGGCACCCCTGGCTGTTTGGGGTTTTTGCTGTACCCTGCTCATTAAAAGAAGGAGGTTTCATGCAAGAGTTTTGTTTGAAGGAGTAGGGGCTGTTCTCTCCATCTCCCAGGTCCAAGCTCTGCCAGCTCATGTCTCTGCTGGTTCCAGCTAAGCTGTTTCACAATCCAAAAACATGATGAGCCCTGAGAAAATGGTGTCCTAAAGAGCAGCCCAAGCTTTTGCCATGTTCAACCATTGAGTGTTTGGGGTCTAGAATTCCCATTATGGTGCACTACACCACCTTGCTCACCAGAGCAGGCTGGAGCAGGCTCTGGCCAGTTGGCTACTTTGGTGATTTAACCTGTCAGGAACGTGGGAGTACAGAACAAAACCACACCATAAATCCCACAATCCTCATCCTGCAATGAAATTCATTTGGACAGCATCATCAGGCTACTTTTTAGAGTTGTTCATCTTACCCTGAACAGTAAATTCCTATAGGAAAGTAATTTATGATCTGGGAGGGCTGTTACTTACAAGCTAGTAAAATAACTTTAGCTGGACTTTTACTACCTTCAGCAGCAAGCATCCATGCTGAAGCCAGGAATGAGCCTTTTCTTCCTAGCTGTGATACAGTGTGATCTATCACAGAGCCACATGGGTTTTTGGCTTGCATTCATCTTGTTTCCATGCAGTGTGTTTAAAAAGAAATCACTGATTTCTACTTGTAATGTTTACAGTCAAGTCACGTTATTTCAGCAACTGCAGGAGCTTCCAGTAATTTATGCATTACTAGGATCAGGGTGGCTTCTGGCATAGCTTGGGCATCCTGCTTGAGACTTGTTCAGAAATCAGCAATCTCCTGCATCCAAATCCTCCAGGATCCCTCCATCTTTGGGTGGCTGATTTACCCTTTTGAGGCAGTTTGTTTTTCTTGTTGACTGCAAGTGGAGTTTGACTTGGTGCCTAATCTTTAGATAATCAACAAATGTCATCACAAGTGTGTTGTGTTACAACAATCACTGTTTTTCTGCTCCCTTCCCCTACTGTTCCTCAGGCACTCAGTACTTTTGGGTCTCAGCTCCAGCATGGAAGTGGCCTCAACAGGTTGCTGGTTGTGGATCTCATCACACCTTTTCAACAAATAACTAAAACCACAGAAGCACAGAAACACAGCCCCAAGCCTCCTGTAAGGAAGAGGTACATAAAAAATTACTGAAGCACATGCTGGTGCCACTCTGATAGGAGGGCAAAATCAAGCCCATTTCATCCCTTATAAAACATCCCTCAGGGATGCTGCCTTGGCTACAAATTTCTGTTCAAACTGACTCTTTCTAACCCTCAGAGGTTTCTAACCCTCCTGTACCCTTTTACCATATTCAGCATGAGAAAGGACCTTCTCCAGTTCAAATATTCATGTGCCAGTCAACAATTAGAATC
This sequence comes from Molothrus aeneus, assembly GCF_037042795.1. Taxonomy (NCBI): domain Eukaryota; kingdom Metazoa; phylum Chordata; class Aves; order Passeriformes; family Icteridae; genus Molothrus; species Molothrus aeneus. The sequence goes on along the minus strand of NC_089656.1, from coordinate 15,754,344 downwards.
CAGATTATTACTTTTATACCACGATTTTCCTGCTCTGTCTCAGGCCACAGCATGTGTGTGGGAGCATACAGGAACATTTAGCATTTGAATGCTGACCATGAGTAGCCAAAGCATTTGGAATCTGCATTATGGGTAAAGAAAAGTAGGTCAAAACCCTTTGCGAGCATCTATCCTGTCTGCAGGAAAAGCCTATGGTTTTAGCCTTTATGTTCAGGAGTTGCCAGAAAGTCATTGCTTTTGTGATTGTGGCCTCAAAAAAAAAGTTTTGAGGAGCTGTGTGCCCTCCACTGTTGTGTAAGCCATGCAGGCACCTCTCAGCTACCTGCCAAGGCTGGTGTTGGGCTCTGGGCAGGCTTTGCTCATTTAGCCTTCAAAAACTGGGAGAGATAAAAGCAAAAACGAAGCTGCAGAGAAAGCCCCAGCAGACTGGGCTTCAAGTCCCATACTCAAAAGACAAAAACTTAGGGATTAGGTTCAGATCAGGAACCACAAAAAGTGGTGTGAATGTTGGAAAAAAATAGCTAATTTATCCGAGGGAAAGAAATGATCCAATTTTGACACGGAGGCAAGAGGTCTGGACTTCCTAGGTGGAAGAGAAATAAAGAAGGCCATATATATGTGGGTTGAGCTTTCCATGTATATTTTTAATTATGGCACATCTATCATTCTTAGAACTGCCTTGAGCAAAGAAAGATAAAACAGCAAAGCAATAGCAAGATTTCCACACGTGTAGCCAGTCTCAAAATCAATGGGAGTTTGGTATCTAAATACCTTTAAAAACCTGATCAGTTGTTCCCTGAGGCCCCCCCTGAATATCACAGCCTTAAATCCTGGAGGATGTGCTGGCATTGCTCAGCCTGCGCAAAGCAGAGGGGTGCACTCAGGAAAGCATTTGGTTTGTAATATGAAGGGCTGAAAAATTGTTCATTTAGGGTTGTCTGATAAGAGCCACACAGGATAAGATAAGACTCTTATCCTTCAGCATCTCTTTGGTTACAGGCAGTGCGTGACTGGGCACCAGCAGCCAGTGACAGGAATTTGGTGAGTCCCCAGTTGTTTTTTAAGAAATGTTAATTACCCCCACTTTTAAATAATTTACAGGGAAAATGCAAACCTTCAATAACTCTTGGTAGGAGAGGTGGAACAAAGGATGTTTACCTATTATTCTGCATACAGATAGAACCAATAAATATTCAGGCAAATTTTTAAAAAAAGGAAAACTGTTTGCAGTAAAGATGGGGGACTCTGCTGAGGCCTTGCCATGTGGTTGGAGCTGAATGGGAATTCTGGCCATGCCCCCCTTTGCCTCCTGCCACGCTGGCACCACTGCACTGCTCCTCCTGCTCTGCTCACCCAAGGTTAGGCTACAGGAGAGACTTGCTAAGCCAAGGTGACTCCTCTCGTCTGTTACATATCCCAGGGTTATAAATAACAGAACAACCTCTGTTTGATGGGGGGGATGCTGACAACCCCCCTCCCTCCTTCGGGATGCTGAAGCAATTACAGGCAGGAGGAAGCCACAGAGCCCTTGTGCTGTTGCAGCAAACAGAGGCTTTGGGTTGGTCTTTGCTCCTCTTTAATTAGAGTTTATTGGTAAAGCAACCCCATTTTTCTGTTCCTGGAAAATCAGGGCTGTCAAGGCCTAATTCCTTGGGCCTATCAAGTGTGAGATATGTTTACCAAGTCTCTCCAGGATTAGCTGGGTTGCTATCAAAACTGAGGAGTGTATTTCTATCAATGAAAACCGCTATGACAAGGTCTGTCCCCTGAGACAAACAGCCTGTTCCATGGAGGCTTTAAATAGGAGCAATAATGGTAGTGAGCAGCACAGAGTTGAATAATTAGATTGTTCTTCATAAATCCTCAAGTGAAGACTTCCAAGCAGGTCCATTATGTGTGTCGTATGTTAGCACTGAGCTTTATGTGGTGTGGACACCGCTCTGTGCGGGGCTGCTGTGATGATGGGTGAGTAAATCACCAAAGATTGGGACAGGAGGAGTACAGCTCCTGCCTCTCCTGCCTTTTCCCCCTCAGAGATCATCTGCTCTCAACTGCAAACATCCACATTATTTATCTCATTGCTCAAAGAGTTTTTGAGAGGACTAACTGGAGTAATTTCTGAATATTTATGCTTTGTTTGTTTATATTCAGAGACTGGAAAACACACATATTTTGTTCACGTCCCCAGACTAGTTCATTTACTGATTTACTTAAAACATCCTTTCAGATCCATTGAGAGATAACTTTTTCCTCAGAGGGATGCAGTGGTATAATAGCAGCTCAGTATTATCTCCCTATATTCTTGTTAGGATTTCCTCTTGCCAACTGAGAACTATCTTTTCTTTAAAAAAAAAATTTGCTCCATCCTCCCCTTTCAATTATTCAGGTTTTCTCTCTCTTTCTTGCTCTCTGTGCCAGTTACAGAAAGAAATCTCAGATGAGCAAAATGTCATTTAACCCTAACACAGATTGGTGATTTTTAGACACTTTGTAGGAAATCCTGGGAGGCAGCAGCATCTGCAGGCAGGGATGTACACCCAGCCAGTGCACGATGCAGGTGCCTGCTCAGGCGAGCACTTCTGCTCGACCCAGCTGCACTCCATTCTCTCAGAAACACGTTTGTCAGACCTGGTTAAACAATGCTGGTAAAAAGAACAAGAAATCACATTATTCCCCAGAGAACTGTGTATACACCTAACTATTTTGCCTGCCAGTAAGAATCTTGTGTCACTGTAAGGTTTATAGGAGCTGACTGGCAAAGGATGCCCTGATGATAAATAAAATACCCCTGTCCCATATGCCATGACTCTGTGCAGCTGAGCAGCTGTGGTGTCCTTTTCACTTACCTTGGTACGAAGATGTGGCATCTGCCTTTGCACCCGTTGTTATGGGCAGCTGATGGGGTCCCACGAGGGGACACGTCATACAACAGGGTCAGGAACAGGCACCAGCTGTGAGCCACCTTCTGATAAAGCTCTAGGCCTGCTGTCAAATTCTTCAGCTTGCACACAAGCCCTGGGATGAGGTCTGGGATTGGTGTCATCCAGCAGCTCCACTGTGACCCACCATTCTCTGGTACCAATTGCTTTGCTGCCAGGTCATCCTTCACTTGGCCCTGGTGGAAAAAGTTCTCCAGTGTTAAAACACTGCCAGGATAAAGTGTTAAACATTTTATAAGCCAATTTAGGTGATAATCATCAGGGTAATAGAAAAATATTATCCATATTCATTTAAAGGTGTGCTGTGCTTCCCTTCCCGATTAGCGTATGAAACTCCTTGCCAGGCTATGAAAATAAAGTGACTGTGAGAATTTTTAAAGGCACATTCCTCCTTGCATCATAAGAGCATGAATTCCAGGAATTTCCTATCCACAAGGAGTTTGCATTCCTGGGACAAAGTGATTGCACCCTTGCACACAAACTGCCCTGATGCTGCAGCAGACACCAGCCCTGCTCCTTTCTGCTCTGCCTGGGCAGCCAGGAGTGCAGAGTTTCTCAGCTTGACCCGAGCTGCAAGTGCTGAGTGTGGCCAAGAGTCAGCCACATCCATCTGAAGATGATTTTCAGTGAGATGCCTGGGAATTTATGCATGATTTTCTTTCCAATGTGGCCTTTCATTCAGCTTGTTCTGTTTTGTGCCAAGCTGCTCAGAGCCAGGTGTGCTTTGTGCCCAGTGGGCAGAGCCAGCAGAGAGGGTTTCTTCCAGTGGGTTTGTGCATATCTGCTCTGAGAGGGACCAAGGGGCACAGTAGTGATTCAGGTGATAATAACAGTTTGTGAATTGATTCATGAGGTGAGAAACCACCTTTAAGCTTCCCCTGAAAAAAAGCAGCTTGAGATATTTTAGTGTCTCAGGTTCTGATCTGTACATGGGTGAGGAGGCATTGAGCAGAGCTCTGACAGATCTGGGGACTCCTGTCCCACCCAGGGCAGGTCAGAGCACACAGCGCAACCCAAAAATCCTGCACCAAAAGAAATGTTCTGCAGAAGTGGAGCTAGCTAGGGCTTCTCAGCAGGGTCTGGTCAGGTAAAACTGGTCCCAGTTTGGAGGCAGGACTGAGTCAGCAGCCCCACTCCCTGCTGAGCCCTTTGCTCCTGGCACTGAGCTGCTGATCTGTAATGCAGCCGGACTGAGGCACCCAGGACACTCAGAGGAAATGGGAAATGTGTCTGGACAGTAGGTGATTCACAGCTGCTGGCAGCTGAACTGAAGTTTTCTGGATTTCAATTTTGAAGTCAGGCACCTTTATTTCACCCTGTTCCCACAGTGGCACCTCCATCCTCTCATGAGCCTGGGCTCAGGGCTGTGTTAGTGCGCAGCACCAGGGGCACTGCCTGCCTCTGAGGCATTCTCAGGAGCTAAAGAGCCTTGAAATTGGGGCACTTCAGTTCCAGGACCTTAAATACATTGATTTCATCTTCCAGAGGGTAAAGTCCAGTTTTTAAAAGGTCCTGGGAAATCTCTGCCTAAGCCAAAATCTGGTTACACCACCCAATTTCACTCTTCCTCCGTGTATCTGCTGTATCTGTATCTGCCTGACCTGGTACCAGGCTCCCCCAGGGCTGTTATCTGTCCTGAAAATAAGGCAGTTTGGGTTTTTTATGCATCAAGCACCCCTCTTTTAAGATCAGGAAATATTTGCTACAAAAACACAAGGTGTTCTTTGTTCTCCAAAGATTATTTTATAAAGCTACAACATGCCAGGTCCCAAAATGTTTGTAGATTGCCTGACTTTCCTAGAGGAGGTTTAATAAATAAAGAGTCAAGACTGAAAACACTGTCTGTTTGTAGTAGGATTTCTCATTACATTTCATGTCTATTGCAGCTTTATGAGGATATGCTGCTTTAACTCCTTTCTGATGCAGTTTCTTAATACAAGCAGATTTTCTAGATTAGTAAAGGTATAGGAAGCAAAAACCTGGAATTAGATTTGCAGAAAGTCTGTTATTTACACTAGATAATGGACATTAAACCAAGACAAAAGAAATGCACTGTCACAATAACAAATCCATTTTAAAATCCATTTTCAAAGCAATCAAATCACTGCAGAAACCCAATGACAAGTACATAACAATAATGTATATTTATGTAGCAACTTTCACCCCAAGGAATCCAGAACCTGAGGAAGCACCAGTGTGGGAGGTGGCTCTGGGGTGCACAGATCCCAGGGAGTGTCACAGGGGTTCCGGAGCAGCCCTCACAAGGTCACTGGAACAAACTTGCCTTCATCTAAGAGACCCCCACATCTCAGGAAATGTGAGTTATGCTTCCAGTTGAGCTGCTGTGCCTGTGGTCAGCACGCACATGAATGAGGGCTGAACTTTGCCTCTTTTTGCAAAGGGCTGAACGACAAAAAGAGAGCAGTTTCCCCTTTTAAGGTCATAAACAGGATGAAAGTGCTGCTTCAGCCCGTGGCTGTCCTGCTGTGTGAGGCTGCCCTGGCTTTGGGTGCACAGTCAGAGTAGTTCTGCAAGGGGATTTTTACAGCCCTCTAAAAATCACCGATATTTTTGCTACATGTTAATGGAAGCTTGACTTGAAGTCAGCCTGAGTTGCAGAACAGTGCTTATAATAATGATTTATGTATTAAATGCAGCTGATCTGTTATTTTTATTATCTTGATGCGTTTTTGATGTTCATTTCCCTGAAGAACAGCAGCCAAGTGGCACTGAAACCAGCTTTGAACATGTGCATGTGTGCATGCCTTAGCAAACACAACTCATGTATGATGTTCCAGTCAGGGCTCTGAATAATCAGGGGCAAGAAACGAGCAGATCTGGGAGGGATGGCATCACTCCATCGCCTCAGTGTGACACAGTCATCTGCAGTCAGGAGGCTTTGTGTATTATCTGCAGGAGCTTTCCTGCCTTATCTGTGGAAAATTGATCCATACAGTCTCTTTAGAGACCTACATCAAATATTAATTTTGCCTATTTGTTCAATGTAATTAGCAGGTGTGATTAATCAATTAATCAATCTGCGATTCCTATCTGCGGCGCAAACAGCTGTGCTGGGAGGGGACACTGGGAGCAGAGATCCCCCAAACACTTCCCCACTCCCCACTGCAGGTACACCCTGGCCCCAGGTCGAGGTCTGCAGTCACCAATGGGTGACTCTTGCAGTGCAAAGTGCCCAGAGAGCACAGCCAAACCCCTTGAGTGGGGGCATTGTTGTCCTTGTCCCCTAAAGATGGGGACTGTGATGGCAGTGCCTTGCCATGGGGCTGGGGGGCAGGAGGATGCCCCTAGGTGGGGTGTGGTGGCCCCAGTGAGCCCCCTGGGCAAATGGACTGGTGGGGCCAGGGCTGCACTGGTCCCCTCAGCATTCAATGTCTCATTTTGCCTGTGCCTGGAGGGGACACAGCAGGAAAGAGTTGCCAGAAGTGGGTGAACTCTTTGTGGCAGGCTTTTGGGGGCATTCCCAACCCGATTTTGCTGGTTCAAAGGATGCAGGTAAGTTGTGTGAAGTTCAGGCAGAAATAAATTCTTTTAGAAATGCCAGACTTGCTGAGTGGGCAGCAGACAAAATCCCAGCCCTGTGCTCAGGGACTCAACAACTTTTTAAAGCTCCTGAACTGTTGCTGAAATTCACGGAGAGTGGGGAGCTGGATCATGTTTCATGAGGGATTGAGCACCTTTGGGTGTTCCCATTGCCTGGGGCCCTTATTTGGGGGCAGAGGGAGGAGTATGACCATTGGTATTACAGGCAAAGCAGGGAGACTTGTCACTGTGCTAAATTGCCAGGTTTGAGACTTTGCATTTCCTGGTGGCAGGAGATGAGGACCTGGCAGAGCAGCACAGCAGGACCCCGGGCTGTGCTCTGCTGAGGGCAGGAATTTGAACTAGTGCAGGTACAGGAGCCTCCAACACCCCTCCAGAGAGTGGAGAATTTATAGGGAGCCCTATAAAGCCTTTTCAGTGGGTCCAGAGTTTTTAGAGGACATACTGAGGGACTTCACCACAATCTCCAGCATTCACAGGTTTCTTCCAGCACTGTGGTAGCTCATGCTCTGCTTTTTAGTAAATGTGGCATGAGCAAGGTGCTGGGTCACCTGTCTGAGTGCCCTCTGAAGCACTACCCCTTGTTCAGTGACATATTTTGCATCATCCCCATTCTGTCCTTCCTGGTTTTCTCTGCTTTCCTCCTGCCATAGGGAGAGTTCTCCTCTCTTGCACCTTGCTCACCATCACCCTGGAGAACCAGGATCCAACTGCTGAGATAAAATAGGAATATAATCCAGGAGTACCCAGGGGTGCCAAGTGTTGGCAGTCCCATTCAAGGTCTGCTTGGAGTTCTTTTCCTGTCCTGTGATCTTTTAGCTCAGCAAACCCTTTTGCTGTAAAATAAATCCCTCTGGACAACCTGACCTTAACCTGGCCTAGGGTGGGGTGCTTTTTTCTCATTTATTGGGCTCATTGGGCCTGATTTCATTCCTGTGCACTGAATGCTTTGCTGACCCAGGAAGATTTGATGTTCCACAAAGGCAAATGCCCCCCAGAAGATAAACTGGTCTTGGTTTCAGTGTGATTTTTGGATTAGAACTACCCAGAGTAGCACTTTCCTCAGATTAGTTTTTCTGTGGAGTAAAAAGTATGTCTCCATCTGATTCCTTGAAGTGTCATCATAATAACCTCAAATATAGCTGTCTTCACCACATCACCGTCCTCCTCTCTGACCCATAAAGTTTTACCATTACAACCTGCCCTTAATCACCTAACCATTTCCTTAGTCTTTCAAGGACAATGGTTTTTATGCCATACTTGCTAACCTTAGGTATTAGTCTACCATCCTGGGCTGCTTTTAAATGACTTTTCTGAAATCTATGTGGATTAGCTCCACTGCTTCAATCCTGCATGTTTTCCACCTTAGCTCCTAAAACAAATTCTGCCAGATTTGTCAGACAAGATTTACCCTTTATGGAGCTGGGCAGATACATTTTTATCAGTTCATGTTTCTCCAGATGTTGGGTGATCTCATTCCTGTTAACATCTCTAAAATCCTGCCTCTGATTAAAAAAAAAATATTAAAAAAAAATCCCATTCTGCAGGTTTGGGGCCAGACTTTCAGCTGCTGGGAGTGAGTTTGTGTGTGTGTGTGTGTGTGTGTGTGTGTGTGCACCAGATTTCATGAGCATCTATATTGGCTGATATCTATTGCAGATGTGCCTTGGTTTCCACCTATCTCTCCTCATAGATGCTCAAAAATCTTTGCTTTGTATCAGTTTCTCTTTACCACATTTTAACTCCTGAAAATGACTCAAACCCCCTGTTACTGGGCACTTAATGTCTCCTGCTGTTCCATTAAGCAGTGTGGGCTAAAAGTACACTCTGCACTCAGCCCTGCCTCCTTCCCCATGGTATGAGTTTGCTCTGGTGATTATTCATGCTCTCAGCATTTCCCTGCTCGGCTGTCACAGGAAACTTTGCTTCTCAGTCCCTCTCCCTGTGTTATTAAGCTCTCTTGACCACCTCTCAGTGGTCTGGAGGCCTCCCCGTTAATCTTGTCTCCTTTACCTATTTAAAAGTAATATTTTATTGTTTTTATTCACCCCGTGGGCCACTCATCTCTCTTTGTCATATTTGGTTTCCTAATCAGCTTTTTACATCTTTTCAGCTTTGTTTTATAATCCCTTTCAACCCCTTAATATTTGCCTTCTCACCCATGTCAGCTGCATCTCTTGTCCCTCCGATAGCTTTTATGACTTCCTCAGTGCTCAGCCTCCAGCAGAAGCAGGCTCACCCACCCCTGCCTGACAGAAATGGCTGTTTCCAAGTGCTGCACTCATTTCCTGAGTACAGTTGCTGTGTATGTAAATGAGAGCTGGGTGAAAAGGAACTGGTGCCTCTTATATTGACTTTTATTTCTTTCTCGCTGCTGTTTGCTCATGAGCAAATGGCACTATTCTCACATGCACTCATTGCTCCAGTTTGCCTCTGAGGAGCTTGGTGATTTTACCTTTTTTCCTTTGCAAATGGAAGGCACCCCCAGCAGAGAGTTGCCCATACAGGCTGCCACAGACCTGAGAAATGGGAAATAATATTCTTAGAGGGACTTCAAATACTGCGGGACCATAGCTGGGCCATTCTGCTCTCAGAACAGCACTAAAATCCCCTTTGCCATCAACACACCTCAAAACTCTTACAAAGAAAGTCAGAGGTGGTGGATGGAGCACAGGAAGGGAAGCAGTGAGTTAAATGACTTGCCTAAGGCCATCCAGCAGGTAAGTGGCAGAGACAAAAACAGACTCCGCTTGTCTGCCCGGGACTGTATCCACTGAGCCAGGATAATTCCTGGCAAAGCAGCAACAGTGAGGCCACAGACTCAGATCATTACTCATTTGGTTTTATTTGTTCCAGCACTAGGTGATGAAATGCAAATGGTACAGGCAGATGCACAATTTCAAACCCTCTGTGTGTCACGACTCCAATATCGGAGCAGGCTTGCTCTCCCTCTGCAGAGCTGTGCTTCTGAACCTCCACGGGGGCATGGAAAAGGGTATTCCATGGCTTCATGTGCTCAGGGAAACCTGAATTGGCAGAAATTTCTTTCCCAAGCAGATTCATTCAATTGTAGTGTGAAAAATGTGTAGTTACACACACACACAATATTTATGTGTTTTCAGCAGTCCAGGTTCCAGTCTCTATTGTAGTCTCTTAATATTTAGGCTGAGGAACTGGGGAGAAGGGAAGAGGCAGAACAGGAGGAGGACGCAGGGAGATCTGCCCAGCCCCACACCCAGTCCAGATGTGTACATCTGGCAGCCCCAGAGCAGGGTGAGGCTGCAGGGAGAGGGAGGAGAGGGGCACACCTGGTGTGTGGCCAGCACTCAGCAGGGGAGTCCCCTCCCTCACCAAAACCCTTGGGCCAGTGTCGAGCAGAGGGCTCAGCAGTGGTGTTTGGGCAGCAAAGTGGGTTTTTAATATATATTTAAAAGAAAGAGTTGGCACAAAGAGAGGTAGGAATGAGCTGCAAGTGTGAGAACGAAACCACACCTTTGTTCTCCTAATGCTCTTTCCCCTGCTTCGTGGTGATTAAGGTTGGTCAAAAACTTCTTCATGCTATTTACATTTTTGACAGATTTTTTTTTTTTTTGCTTTCTTGCCAGATTTTCAGGCTTTTTCACAAAAAGAAAAACTCCCAAGCCCATACAGATTTAAGATTTAATAAACTGTTCTGTTTCTTGGTTTGTTTTTTTTTTTTTTACTTTCTTTCAGTTCTTCAGCAGAATCATGTTGCAATCAGAAAGAAGATTGTTCAAGAAAAGGCACTAATTAACATTTTATTGTTATAATTATTTCCATCATATTCCCTCTGCTGTACAGGTCCTCTCTTTCATCATTTATTACAGTGATGTAACTATACAACAGGGCTTGTGTACAAGACAAAGACAAAGCTGAAGGCTTAATTCAGCATCGCAAGCGTGATGAAAGGAACAAAGGATGATGCAGCTATGCCCTGATCCGGCAAATACTTATGCACATGGATAACTTCACTGCCAGGAGTATTTCTGCTGGCAGGAACTGTGCACTAAAGTGTCAGCAGACTTTAAGTCATAGGGCCTGATTTAAGCTCTGCCCCAACGGTGCACAAACTCTGACACGTTTCAGCAGGGACTTTGCCAGTACTTAGGGAAGCATTTTAGCGCTGCTGAGTTTACTTGCAACCTAATCCTGAGCATGCACAGGCTTTTCCGGGCTCCGAGCACACGCTCCAGCCACCCGACGTGACAGTGATTGATGACTTGATTCATCACTATTCTGTAAAATTACCTCTGGCGGGCACTGCCAGGTGCAGCAGCACAGCTCAGCTCGGCTGTGCCAGCGTCGCGCTGGCCCCGGGGCAGGGATGCCCGGGGATGCTCCGCAGAGCTTCCCCTGCTTTTGTCCTGGTCTTCTCCAGAAATGATGTCTATGGTGAAGGAAACTCCCAGGGACGACAATCCCATGCCAGATAGGCATTTTCCAACCCTGCGGGGGACGTTTCTACACTTCAATTAGCCCCTTAATTGAGCTATTTGCAGGGGAAGGCTCAAGCGAGATGAACACCTATTTCCTACCGGGTTAACTACCACCAAATCTAAAGTCCCTAAATAGGAAGAAATATAGTGTCTCCAGAAACTTTGTCACAGTGAACTGCCTAATATTTTCCTAATAACACAGTAACGTTAGTATCATCAAACTATGGTATGAAAAATATTCAATTATAATTGAGTTTTGATTTCGTGATTTTTTAAAAAATGTATTTTTAGACAAAACAGTGTGCATTCCCTCCAACTTCTAAAGCAAATAGCTAGTTGAGTTTTCAGGGCAAATATTATGGATTCTCTCTTTGTGTCAAGTTTAAAAATAGTATAATCACAATGCTTCAGTGATATAAATTTATTGGGGAATGAGAAGGACAACATTAAAACTATCCTTGAAACTATAATAGGATGTGTACCTCAGGTAAATATATCAAGGGGATATCTGGAAGTTTTAGGCCTAAGTTCAACTGGACTTTGCAACCAGGGCTGCTGCAGGGCTGAGTGCAGCCCTCAGCCCAGCCTGTCCTCCAGTCCCTCTTACAGAGCAGGTGATGGATGTGCAGGAGGCAACAACCCTGAATGGAATTATAGGCTGGTTTGTGTTGGAAAGGACCTTAAAGATCACCCAGGTCCAACCCCCTGTCACGGGTAGGGACACCTTCCACTAGACCAGGTTTCTCAAGCAAAACACCTCCTTCAGAGCCAGCACCCCAACCTGCACCAAACCAAACTACACAGAGCAAATCAGGTGATTAAAACCAACCCTCCACAAATGTCTGTGTGTCTGCCTCAGCAAGAGCTCTGTGCTGAGGTCCTTGGTGTTCCCTGGATGTAATATTTCTTTATGGTCCTTCCCATAGCAGTGGGACTGTGACTATAACCCTAAACCTGAGCTGTGACTCTTAGGTCGAGCTTTTCTTTAGAATAATTCCCACAAGTGTTGTCAAAGCCAAAATTAGCATAGCTATGGGGCCTCTGCAAGTAACTGCCACAGAGAAGCTGAGAGGCTTTTTTATGATTCTTCAGTAAACCAGACCAACCATGCATTGAAAGTCATCCCAAAGGCAAATTATCTTTACGATCAAGGGACTTTAGTTGTTCTGGGCAGTTTTCCATCAGGGCCTTACAGGGAAAGCTGCTGCAACATCTCACTTCTCTGTGGGATGACTGGACACAAGTAATAAACACCCGAGACTGGTGCTTGCCCTGATTTTCATCTCCTGTCTCCTGGTTGAAATAAATGTGCTGTCACATGATAGGAGTAGCCCATGAGACTTTTGTATTATTATATCCAACTTGAAAATTAACTCTAATGTGAGTTGCACACAACACCAATGAAAGTAACCATTAATTGTTAATATAAACTATTAATGAAACACCAGGATGAAGGTCAAAGTGCATGACTGAAACCTTCCAGCAAATGAAAAGATTATTTTGCCTCTTGCTGGGCATAATTATCATCAGAATTTCATCGACTTTCTGATCAAACCACTTCCCTCTGCACTGACCTGTTCCACCACTGCGGTAAATCTGCTTGCCAGAACTGGTATTTGCTTTTCCCTGTCCACCAAGGTTTTTATTAGCACAGTGGATGTCTGTGAGAGCAGAGAGCTGGCACCCTTTTGCCTTTGTTCCTATGGGAGCTTTTTTCCCCCTTTCCATTGTCCATTACTCACAATAAATTTGCATTGACCTGGCTCCCCATAAATTATCCTGTCTCCTGCTGGTATGTCCTTTAAGTGTCCTGGTTCACATGTCACAGGGCCATGACGTGGTGGACACACCTGAGGGCAAGCAGCCCAGAGTGAGAGCAGGCCCTTTCCCACTTTATGCAGGTCAAAACATCAGGGAGATGACAAGCTGGGGGGGATGCTTTGGAATGACTGTCAGTTTTTCCTTCCTCCTGAGCATGACAGTGGGATCAGTCTCCCCCAGCAGTTTAACTTCAGTAATTTCTCATACAGGCTTTGACTGCTCAGGTACTTTTGCTCAATTTTTATTTATTTTTTTCCACACACAAACACACACAAGAAGTCTTTCCCCAGAGAAGAGTTTATACACTTTCTTTTTCCATCAGAAATCCTAGCAAATGAAAAAGGCTGGATGTGAGGGTAGAAATATCCTGGTGGATTTTGTTGCTAACAAACCCTAAAAAATTTTCAGGGTGCAAGAAAGATGCTCTTTATAAACACTCATTACTTTGAGGAAATCTCAGAAGTGCTGATCTGACTCAAGATTGCTTTGCCATAACATCACTGCTGCAAAGTTTTCCTGTTACCATCCTTGCCCAAGCTTCAGGTGTACTTGGAGGTGGACTCTAGGGACATTGACTTTACCCTGCCCACCTTCTCCATGCCCTGCTGGGCAGAGAAGTGCAGCATTTGGCTCTGTGACCACCCAACAGTGCTTGCCAGGGGTGTGTGGATTGCAGGGGACAGGGGTGAGGCCATGCTGGGTGGGCTGAGCCCAGCTGGGTAACCCAACCCTGCCAAGCCAGGCTGAGACAGCAGCTCCCAGGACTCAGAGCTCCGAGTTACAGGGTGGTTAAGCCCACTCCTGGATTTGGATACATTTTAGTCTTTTTTTTTTTTGAGTTTCCTAAGACAGAAGAAGTGCCTGGGATCAGTCAGTCCCAACAGCAGGGGTAGGTGCTGCTCTTGAGCAATGTCACAGCTGCGGGTGGGTAGAGGTAGACCCAAGCTGGATGGGAGTTGTATGAAGTCCAAATGCCCAGTAAATATAAGTTCCCATGGCTGAGATTTATTGAACCAGTTGGCTATGGTGGTTATGTTGGTGAGGACTTCAGCAGGGCCTGCTGACCTAATTAATGCATGAGATTATGCCAGTGGACTGCTGGGAGTCTTATGCATGTTTCTGTTTGCAGGTTATCTGTAGAGTTACCTGATTTTCTGTGAAGAGCATGACCCATCTGCATGGATCTTTCTTGGTTTGGTTTCTTTTTATTTTTACTCTGTATGCTTTTTTTTTGGTTTTGTTTTTTTTTTTTTTTAAGGAAGCAGGAGTACAACCCTTGGGTTGCCTTTACCAGGGGAAAATGCTGTGCCGTTTCTGTTAGCATGGGCATGTGTGAGCTGCTCCTTTGAAGAGAAGGTCCTAATATGTTAAGGTATGCCAGGCTGTGACAAGCTGAAATCTCAGCTGAAGAGCCCTGTCAGATCTGTTCTCTCATCCATGCCCTCCCTCCGTTCAGACCCTGACCTTCCCCATCAGATAAGCAGCACAGATCTCGGCCCTGTTCCCTCTGCAGTCTCAGCTCATTAAAAATTCATTGCCTAAAGTGAATCTATTCTGTTGCTGCTGAAGTGTTATTTACCTCGGCCCGGATTTCCTCAGGTTCTGACAATTAAAGAGGGTCCAAGGAGAGGGCTGAGTCACGGGATTAAGGCTTGGGCAATAATTCTCTTGTAGCAAGAGATGATCACGTAAAGCCATAATTTCCCAGCTGCGTTTTGGTTCCTCTTCAGTGCTTCATTAAAGGTGGTGACTCAACAGAAAGGACTGAGGCACAGGTTAACAAGAATCCCTCCTTTTGTGGGATTAGAGCCTAGCATAGCCAGGGTCTTTCAAAGGCAGGAGATGTTGTCAAGCATCATTAGGAAGCTGTTTTAAACAAGAGTCATAAAGCACCCTTTGCGGTCAGACCAATTTATTAGAGAGGCGAGTGAGTGGAGGCAAACAGGGTAGGAGAGAAATAGATGAACAATTTGCACGGCATTGATAACAAAGTAGTTCACCAGATCCAGAGCTGCTACCATTAGAACAACTTAAAAGGATTTTGCAAAAATACCAGGGTGTTTTTCGTTCTGGATGAAAGCGGAGACTCTGTGGATGGTGCTGGCAGACAACGGCAAGTCTTGAAATCAAGGTTTGTGCACAGGTTAACTGTTTCCCAGCCTCATGGTTATTCCTTCCAACAAGTGAGAGTGGGAAGAAACTGGCCTCTTGTTGTGCCCCAGTGATCCTGAAAACCCCCACGAACTCCAGCTTGGATGGCCCTTCACAAAAGCTGAGCAGCTGGGGGAGGAATCTGGGGCTTTTCCTCAGGGAGCCCTGGGGTAGGAATATAACCTGGGTTCCTTTGGGAAGGTGAAGTATTTACAGTAATTTCTCAGACAACTTCTGCAAGTATTTTCCAGCAATGTGCAGCTTGAAGGGCTGTTGGAGAGACTTCAGACATTATTGGATCTTTGATAGTGTCTGGTTTTGGAAAGAAAGCAAATACTCTTCTTGGGTTTGATATGAGGGAGAAAAGAGGGAAAGAGGGAAATGAAAGAGGAACAGATGAATAAAAGCTACTTGTTTGGAAGTAGGTAACCAGCTTTATTATACAGTTAGCGTGATGGACTATGTACTGTGTTTGTTTATTGAACCAACGGCATAAATCTAAATGAACCAGTAGCTCAAATCTAAACCAGCTGTGGCTGAAGGTAGAGGAATGCCAGATACTAATCATCCAGACAGCACCAGTCCTGGCCACAGGGTTTCCCCCCAACCTCGTCATTGTTGAGAAATGTGCAGTAAAATCCCATTTTCTTTGCATGATGCTTGGGCCACACAAGCCCTGGCTCTGGCAGGCTGATGGGAGCCCCATGGAGAGCCCCGTGGCTCCTGTGTGTATAAATGTTTTTCTGCCTGGGGGAAGGACAGAAGCTGGCAGTGGGACAGGCAGGGCAGGAGTTTGGATGGACTGTTGTTTTTGGAGTGGTTCCTTCCACTCTGTTTAGAGGGTTCTTGCTGGAGCATGTTTGGAAAGAAGCAATGCTAATGTTGCAGAGACACGGACAAAGGAGCAAGGTAATCATGCTGTCTCTTCAGAGACTGAAGGGTCGCTGTTCATCAGGAGGGAGGCTCTTTGGAGTGGAAAACAGTGGTCAAAAGCACATCTCCTGGCTAGGAAGGGTTTTTATTTTGTATTCAATTATTCATATGTGTTAGCTGGTTTGCAGATGAAGCTGCATCTCCTCCTTCCCTCCCTCCTTCCCTCCTGCCAGTGCACACCAGGAGTCTGCAGTGTGGGGTCGGGAGCTGGGAGTGCCCTGGCTGCTCTTCTGTGCTGGGATGCTCTTGGACAAAAAGGATGTTGAAACTGAGGTATCCAATTTTGGGATCCCTAATTTCTTTCAGGGCTCTCTTCGCATTCTTCCACTGCATTTGTGTTTCTCCACCAGAAGCCTTTCTTCCCCTCCTAACTCCAGAGCCCTTTGCAGGGAATTCCCGGGTGGGTGCTCACAAATGCCGATGGTCCCTTTTCCTGGGCGGCAGCAGAGGGGAACAGCGCACGGCTTAGCACAGGGGGCCCTGGCAGAGCCAGGGAGGGACCCGGAGCATTGTCTGGATATAATTTAGGCACTATAAACAGAGGCAGCAAGGGGTCACGCTTTCTATTCTCATTGTACCCCCTGCAATGTCTCTGCTAACTGGTGCATACAACTTGAACTCTTGTAAAAATTAGCAGAGAGCACAGTACCGGTGACAGAAAGCTGAACTTTTCCAACAGCAGGCTCTCAATTCGCCGTGTGCACTGAATCCACTTAAACTTTAAAGAGACAGCCTGCTTCCTACTCTTTCCACCGCTTAGCTTGGAAATGACTGCGGCACTAATTAAAAGCAAATTGTTTAATCTCGTTGCGTCAGGAAGGGAGTCTCTCTTCAGAGAGAGGACGATGCCTCCTGCCAAGGGCCCGGCAGCGCGGGACCCCCGCGGGCGGCGGAGCCGAGCGAGCGCCGCTCCATCAATTCCGCCGCGCCGGGCCGGATCGCAGCGCTGCCGCTGCCAGCAGGTACCGCGGCCGCGATAATGATATTTGTGTTGACTCATTATATAATAATCCGAATTTCCTTCGCCAGGCGGCCGCCGGATGCCGGGCTGCGGCGGCAGAGATGTATTCCTCGCCTCGGCGTTACCAAGGAACGCCGCCGCAGCGCTCGCCCGTTCCGGCCCGGCTCGGCTCGGAGCGCCGGCGGATTTAACGCTCAAACCCCAAAGTTTGTGTGAAATCCACCGTGAACAACAAGTGCTTCATCCCCAAATATCCCATCCGTCCTGGGGGGAACAGAGAAAACTCCTCGCCCCTGTACCCACCAAAACTTCCAGCTGATGCACTTTTCCTCACACGAAGCATTATTTATTTTTTTTTTCTGATGTTCATATCAGCATGCACTAGTGATTTCATATGACCTCAGCATAATAGAATAGGACCTTTTTTTTTTTTTTTTTCTTTTCCCCCAAGTTTACATTTGCACGCAAGGATGTGTAACAACACAGAGAATTGATTTCTTCCCCTGTATTATCTTTGGATAACATGCATACCATCTTTGCTAGCTAACAAAGAAATAGGAAACCTCTCTTCTTTTACTTCAGGATACCCATATGACACCCTGTTCCTGTATTTACTCTAAAGCAGCTGGGCATTGATAGCAAATTAACTAAAAGCCATAGAAGAAATCCATACCCATTTTCCTCCCTACCATGTGTAAGAAGAATGAGTACAATGCACCTTTTTTTAGCAAGATTTTTATTGAGTTAGATAATATGTCAATGGTTTTAAATTTAAGTCAATTGCGGCAAGGCCACATTTTTCCTGTAGCAGGCCGGAAAAGAACAGTGAATAGAGAAAATTGGAGTCACTGTGGATTGGAGTGGAGTTTGCTGTGTTCAGCTAAAGTCCAGTATAAATTGATGGCATTTTGCATCAATTAAGAAAGTTTCTTTAAGGCAGGGAACTGGTTTGGGTGAGTAGGATGGTTGGGTGCAGGTGCTGCCTCTTCTCATTCAGATCCCTGCAGGGAGGAGCCTTCAGGCTGATGGATGCTGTCTCTATATATACCTGATTTTGAGTGATCTGGGGTTTCTTAAGTTTGGGTGACAGCTGAACCTTGGCACACAATGCCCTCAATATCTTTGTGCCTTCAGCTTGAAGGAAGGACTGGGAGAACTTTGCAGCTCCCCAGTGGCAAACAGGACAGCAGTATTTCTGAATTTCAATGTATGAAGAGCACTCAAAGTTTCCATCCCATCTCTGTGGGGATGCCCAGGGTGTGCTCAGCACAGGACATTGCGGGCTCCCCTGGAGCTCCAGGACCAGCAGCTTCCCAGCCCAGCTGGCCCAGGAAGGACAGATGGCATCAGGAATCACACCTCTAAGGTAGGAGGCTGCTGGAATACCAAACCAATGTTCTGACACGTGAAATCTGCACTACCAGACTCTTTTAGAGAAAGGTCACAAATGCAAATCAGAGGAAGGTGGCTTCCCAGCAGTTCCTTGGAGAAAAGGCTTTGTTGATTCCCAGTGTGATGTGACACGGTGCAGCAGACCTGGCATGGCTGTAAAGGCAGGGCTGGTGTTCCTAGAGCAGGTGCTGTGTGTGGCAGGGCAGGTCTCCAGAGCTGCTGTGGTGGCCAGGTTCCTTTGTGCTCTCTGCCAAGAGACTGCTGGGTAAAACCAATTTTTGGCTGCTTCTTTTGCTGTAAGAGGATGAAGACAACTAAACTGCTTTGTACCGTGACCAGCTTTGCAAAATGGTGTTGTGGCTGTGACAAGGGGGCTCCAGGGCACAGCCCATGTGGGTGACACTGTCTGAGCTGGATCCTGCACCAGCTTTGTGCTGATGGGATTCCCTTCACCTCGGTGTTATTTTAATTTACAGCAGTGTAAATTCAAGCCTGACCTCGCTTAGTGGCTCGGTGTGTTTTTCTCATTCCCTGTGTAAAATGGAGATCTTTCCAGGAATTTGGTGGCTGTAAGTCTGGTGTCCAGCTGTTTCACACAATATCTCTGGTAGAAAAGCTGAGCATCATGGATTTTGCTGTCTGCACCTTTTAGCAGAGGAAGCATTAGTTTTAATGGGTAGCAGCCTATGAAATAATAACTATGTCTTCATTTATTCGAGTGCTGCAGCATCCTAATTAGGCTTAACAATATTATAAGGCATGTAATGTGAACCAAATCAGATATTTTGCCAATTTCAATACTTCTACTTAATAAACCTGAAGCCTCTCCTGTTTAAATGTCTATCCAGGAAGGCTGAAGTCAAAGCAATGTTAAAACCATTGTAAGAGGGAGGGAGGGAAATGAGGATTATGTATAGACTCCCTAGAATTGAGTCCTTGGTTATTACACTGTGTGTTATTTATGCTCCCCTCTTATAATTCTGTTTTACACTCCTCTTTTAGTATCTGTGCTCCCACTTTGTGGGTCACTGTATATCCACTGTATAGTACCCTGTGAGCACTTGTAAATACATTGACTCCCACAATTATATTTTTTTCATTCCTAAAGAATCCACAGCAGAGATAAAGATTTTTCATATTTTTCTGCATTTCACATCTTTAAATAGCAACTTGGTGACAGCATCTGCTTCAAACTTTCCAGAACTCTGCCATAAAGTGAAGATAGACTATTACTGTTATAGATTTTGTGTTCCCTCTGTTTGCTTTGAAAGGGTGTGCGGACATGTATGCACAATGTGTGATTATTAGAAATTCTCTCCTACATTTGTAAAGCCCCAGACTTTTGTCTGTTTAGTGATATATCATGGAAACAGAGCAAACCATTGCCTCGTGCATGAATGACCCTGTAGTGTTTGTGCTGATCTTTATATGTTTTTTCAACACGTGAAAAGAGAAGGCTGTGAAGTGATATTTTTCATTTCCTGATAATTGTAGTAGGCAGTTACCCAGAGTGAATGAAGTGAGCTGTGCTTCAAATGTGCATTTTCTGTTCAGATACAATCTTTCATAGCATTAGAGTGGGGCATTGCTGCATTAAATGTTGCTGTTGTAGATGGCAAATGTGGAGTCCCCAGTGCTGATAAAGAGCAGGGAGCCCATGAAGTGCATGATGCAGTGACTGGAGAGGGGAAAACAGATGCACATGAACAGAGGAGTGATTGCAGTGCTTTGTGATGATACAGAGCAAGAAAACATAATGGAGGGACTGTTTGTGACTGTCCTGGGTAGTAGGTGACAGGATTGGTACTTCTGAGTTTCTCTGTTTTCATTCAAATAGCTCTGACTCCCAGACCCAAAAAGGAAACAGAGTTGAGGCAATGTGGGTGACCAGCAATATTAATTACTAAAATACTGCTTTTTGAGCAGTCTGACTAGAGACAAATTGAGAAGTCACCCAGAAAGTGCATCATTTCACAAGGTCCAGAAGTGAGGGCCTTCAATGGGAAAGGTGGGACAATCTCTGCCTTGATTCACTAGAGATAAAATATAATACTAAAAGAAGGTGTGTAACACCCTCAATGGGTACAGGCTGGCTTAGCTCACCTCAAAGGCAGTGCATCAGTTTATATCAGCTAAATACTCTGGTTTCAACACAGGTTAGGTTGAGAACTTTTTGAAAGAGCCTCCTCTGAAAGTCAGAGTATCAATTCCTACCTTTGTTAAAGGACCCAGACCTTGAGTTTCCTCTTAATCTGGCAAATTTAACACTTCTGCTCAGGATTTTTACTGCCAGGGCCTGACACAGCCTTTCACACTGAGCTCCCTGGCAGGAGCAGTGACCATTTCATTGCCCATTTCTTGCTGCAGTGCCATGTTCCCATGGCTGGCTGGCACATCCTGCTGCTTGTCCCAGGTCCTTCCACACCAACTTCCCAAGTGTACCCTGTGTCCCTTTGTGCCATTTCTATTTTTCACATACTTTTATGTAAAAATAACACTGCCAGCCATCCCAGAACTCTGATCCACATCTATAGATGGTGCAGCTGGCCAATCAATTTTATTGATTTCTTTCAAGTGCCTCTGTCAAAATGATCACACAGTGCTAGACTGTTTTCCAAATCTGCAGGCACACTACTGGACTAATACATTCTTTTGGTATCTCTACATGTCTCCTCTCTTTTAATTTCTTTTTAATAATGTCATCTGCATTTATTTTACTTTTTTTTAGGAAAAGGAACAAATCTATTTGGATAGCAACGAATTGATTATGTCTGTCAGTTGGACTGATTTGTTTGTACACAACAGAAGTCTATGCAACATGATCTTTTAAAACAGTTGTTCATGTGTCTAAGTCAAAGGGTGGGCTATCATCAGGTGTAATTCAGTGGTGGATTCAGTGGCTTTTAGAATAGAAGGGTGTGTGAATAACACTATGAAGTTACAGCTCAACTGGGCAATTCATTTCAATGTTCTGTTAATGATGGGTGGAATAAAGTTGCTTGCAGCACTTTCCCAGTTCTGTACCTTCTTCTGTGAAGATGATGGACTTAAGGCTTATCTTTTGCTTTGCAATTATTATTATTATTATTATTATTATTATTATTATTATTATTATTATTATTATTATTATTATTAGTGCTTGTTAGCTATCCCCTTCCTGTCCCAAGGAGTTGGATGGTATGAGCTGATGTTGGTGCTTGGGAGAGCAGATGGAAGTTGAACTGTTTTTCCCCTGGAAGGTAAAATGTTGCCAACTGCAAAGGCAAAGTGTGTATGGAGGAAAATACCTCTGAGAGGGGAGAAGTTGAGCACAGAGGTGCTGAGCATGATCACGATTATTTCCTTCCTGTGATGCCCTGCTAATGGTGACAAGGTCTTGTCCTTCGTTAACACCTGTCGAAGACAACATCCAGGGCTGCAACCCAGCCAAAACTCTTGGCAGATTTTTCACTTCCTCTTGTTTACTGTTTTCACTAAATCTCCTTATTCGAGGTGGTCCCGATGTAAGTGAAAGGTGAAGGCTTGTGACACTGAAAGCTGTGGCAGCTTATCAGCAAAACGTTGTGATAAGGCATTTCCTTCCTCGAAAATGCACAAAGGCTCGGGCAGGGCTCTCTCCAGAGCTGTGGACTGGGGAGTTCTGCTCCCCCCAGCCTGCAGGGATTCCCCTGGAAATGTGCAGAAGCCACCTGGGGTTGTTGGGCTTTTTGTTAGCACCAAAGCTTATGTGTTTCCTGGAGAAATGCTGTGGATGCTCTGGAATTTAACTTAATAAATACAGATAATACAGTTTCATTAATGTATCACAAAAGAGCTGGAGTAGCTCATCTTAATTCTTTAATTTCCTGCTTCTCTTCTTGCTCCTTGTTTGTCTTGGGAAGGGAATGGAAGCCATGAATTTCCCTGTATGCCTTGGCCCATCCCTGCTGCTACCACAGTCCCTGAGCTTGGTATCTGTGCTGGTGGCCTCGCTGTGCTGAGACAGTGTCAGCTTCCTATTCTGCAGAGAATGGCCCTCTGTGTGTTTGCTTGGGATATAAGAATATGAAAAATTGCTGATCATAGATCATCTCCATAAATCTTACAGACAATAAGTCATAAAACCTTGTGTCCTTACATATGGCAGTAGCCCAGGGACAGCTTCACCAGATGTGAACAACAGCCCCAGAAACAAAAAATCGGTTGAAAAACTTCTCCTGCTGTTTACATTGCCTGGAGTTGAAGCTGTGTCTTGGGAGGGCTGGGGCTGGTGCTGTTACTTTTCCCTTTTTTCTTTTCTTTAATACCTTAGAGTTACACTGACATGTCTACTGCATGGTGAGAATTCCCCATGCACTAATTAAAAAGCACTATCATTTGTTAACTTCTCCTCTGCATCAGCTGCAACAGGACAACAGGCTGGCAGGCTGTGAGGAGACCTCCAGGTACTCCTGAGTTTCATCCATCTCCCCCACCCAGCATCCCTCCTCCCACCTCCAAACCCAGCACAAGTGATTTTCTCCCAGGCAGCCTAATAAAAAGGCAAGCAGGTTATGGTCTGGAGATTGTCTTCTGTCAGTAAGAGAGACCTGGCCAGGTTTTTCCTCCCCTGCTTTGCATATCTATCAAGGCAAACTAAAAAAGACACAGGAAGGAGTCTTATTGTCTAATAATCCTGCCAGGTTTTAGATCCCTGTTCATGAATGGAACTGAGGTGTTCCAGCAGCAGCAAGCAAAACCCAAGTGAAGTTAGCTTTGCTCTGCATTTGCATGTAGTGGTTGAGGCTGGGATTGCTTTCCCCCTATGACGTATCTCTGCTTTTATTGTCATTCTCTTCCCTTTGTGACTCTGTCCACAAAAAAAATGAATGTAAATGCAGCCGACACTTTACAATAATTCTCTGTGGGGTAAGGATTGAACAGAGCACTCTGTGATTTACCATTTCAAAGTGCTCACGCTTCCAGCCTGAAACGCTGGAGCTTTATCACAGAGGGGATGTTGTCCCTGCCTGCACGCAGGGCTGGAACCACAGCCACCTTCCCCCGGTGCCTGCAGAGGGACCCTCCCTCCTCCTCAGCCCCGCCGGAGCTGCAGGAAACCCTCAGTGGTGTGGGGAGAGATGGGGATGGGGAATGGGGTCTGCAGGTTGTGTTCTCTTCTTCCTGCTGCTTGCCCTCTAAGCCCAGGGATGCAATTTCCTTTGCTCTCAGATTTTTTGCTCATCCCCTCACTGCTTCACCTGGCTGTGCTGGTGAGGGAGTGAAATGACCTGTCCAGGGGTCCAGAGCTCATCTGCCAGCCTGGGTCTCCCTCCTGCATCCCTGACTTCAGAGGATACTTTGCTGCTGTGAGAGATCAGAGATTCCCCCTTCCAGTTTGGGCAACAATAAATTAATGCAGGAGAGTGGAAAGATTTCCTGATCTTGGTAAACATACAAATCTCCCCTTTGTACTTTGCAAAAGTGGAAAAGGCAAATTCCTCTTTGGTGTGCCTCTGGAAGTGCAAATTTTAAGGCTGACTGAAACCAAGGGTGTTCTCTTGTGTCTGGCTCCTGCTGATGCCAATGGGATCTGAAGCCCTGATATCCCTGGGCTGGTGCTGCAGTTTGGAGCACGGGGATAAGAGGCTCCTCCCTGACCAGCTGGTACCTGTGTGTGACCTCTGAATGTTACACCCTCCCTGTCTGCTGCAGGGCAAGCAAAAAACAAAATATGGCCTTTGGAAATGTGATGTGCTTCAGTGGGAACCTCTGCAAAGGAACCTCCTTTCTGCTGCCTTATCTGTTCAGTCACAGTTGATGACTTCAGAGCCAAAACCAACTTTTTAATGCGGTTTATTTCAATGAAGAGACAAGGAGTAGGGAAATTGGAGGGCGCACACCTGCAGAGGTTGGTGGAGGGGGTGATGGGGGCCAAGACTCTGTGCTGCAGGTGCCTCCTGACCACAGCTCAGGCAGCACTCATCTAAGTGGTTGTTCTTTGAAACTTTTCTTTGCAGAAGCTGGTTCACAGAGAAAACAATACTGAGCAGAGGCATCAGAGTCCTGGTTCTGCACCAGCCTCTTATTTTCTCCCTCCTTCCACTTCCTCCTGTAATTGTATTTCCCCTGTGCACTGACAGCAAATTGGAGTTGGGTGTTAGAGGCACAAATTAGAAATACATCAACCAATGTAACAGTGACTCTAACATCTGTCAAGTGAAATCTGTTATCACTCAAGTATTATTTGTTGCTGGATTAAATCAGCTTGTATTTAATATTGCACAAGCAAGTAAACCTAATTCCTCCTTGTTCTTTTTATAAAAAAAAACCCCAAAAACCAAACAAACCCTTGTGTGACCTTTTAAAGGAATTATATTTATTTATCTTGTGGGGGATCATCTGATTTGGTCCTAAGCCTTCTCAGAAGAGTTCTCAACATGTGCTGAAGTGTTGTTAATTGTTTTCACCCCAGTTAGCAATGAAAGGTAGATCTTAAAAACAGCTGAAAACCCAGATGAACCAGCTTTTGGCAGAGGCTGGGAGAGAACGGAAGAATCAGTATTTGGATGCAATGGTTGAGCATTGACTAGCAAAAGAATCGAGATTTGGACTGCTGAGCACTTTACTGTGTCAAAATCTTTACAGATTTTCTTTGTCGAGGTGAGGTTATATCCTTTATAGCAACATTTGGTAGTTGCTTTAAATTATTAAAGGTATTTCATAGGGCTGTAGCTCTTGGAGCATTAGTTTGCAAAGAGGGCCCCTGCCTGTATTCTTAAGGTAGGTTAATGATGACTTTCCTAGTGCAATGTGTCCAGGACACTGAGGTTAATAAAACCCGTAGCTCTTCTTCATGACTATCATGGGATATTTAATGTTCAGGAGTGTGCAAGACCTCAGCTTAATGTTCCATATGAAGAATAGTGCTGCCAAGCACTCATCATCCCCAGTGCCAGCACAGGACATTAGAGGTGCAAGGAATGGGCCCAGCACGCTCGGGGAGAGCTCAAGCACCTCTGAGCATGGTCATCCTCCTTCACAGAACCACAATCATTTAAGGCTGCAAAAGACCTTTTAAGATCACAGAGTCCAGCTGTGACCATGGTGCTCAGGGCAAGGGGCTGGGACTGGCTGGTGGGGCTGCTTGGCTGGTGGTACCTGGCCCCTGCCCGGGCTCAGGGGTTTTGCTGCAGTGGGACAAGCCCCAGCCTCCGTGCAGCACAGCTGATGATTCATTCTGAGCTGGCTCAATTAGAGCGTTTGTTTATTTGATATAATCTCTTTATTTTCATCTTTTCCTCATCTGCTGCCACCCCCATGAGAACAGGAAGGAATTTTTTGGGGGCTGAGGAATAATGAAAGATTCATATGGCAGGGCAGAGTTTGCTCTTGTGAAAACTCAGAAACAAAGGAAGAAAGAAGGTGGGTGTAAGGGGGAGTTAATTTTTCCTTTCCTCTTTCCCCTCTCTCCAAAAAGAGCTTGAGACTTTAAAATAGTCCAGCATTGTTCTGGGACTTAGAGGGCTTTTCTAGCTGTGAATATTGCAGCAAATACCACAGCAATGACAGTATAGCACTGTCTGTATTCTCTCTGTGCGCTGGCTGGACAGGGATTTTTCATTTCATGCATCATTTACAGCCTTCTGCATTGATCTACAAAGTCAGAGCATGTTGCTAGCACAAAGAGAGAGAAGAAAGGGAAGAGATAGGCCTGAATGACAAAGTTCAGATCTGAAATCAAGTCTCTGTTCAAACTTCCCCAAAGCATGGTTGTGCCTTACAATTTACCTCATGCTACAAGAAGGACAGTTCACAAGACAAAGATCAGATACAGATTTGAGCCAATTTTTGAAGCCCCTTAAACTCCAGAAAAATTGAGCCAGCATTGTATCATAACAAGGAAAGGTCAGAACCTTTGGCTGGGATTTCAGACCCAAGAAGTGGTCACTGGATATCTGTCTATTGGGAAATGGTTGTGTTTGCCATGTTTGACACACTTTTCCCGTAAGTAAAAGCAATGGGATATTTCAGAATATTATAAAGAATTTTTCTTCATGTTTCAGTCCACTTATGGTGGAGCTTCTCTTATGCTGCTTGTGTTTGAAATAAGACATAAGTTATCAAAAAATGGGGCAGAGCAGAACTGGTTTGTGTATTTCGTACCAAAATCCCCTCCTTTGACAAAATCATGTCTACCAGCACAGAATTTTTTTTCAATTAAAAAGGTAGCGTTTTGTGATGTAAATTTTTAAAAAACTTCTGTCTAGGCATGTTTCATACACATGCAATTTTGCTTTATCATAGTAACAAGCATTCTAATCTCTCCCATCTGCTTTAATGAACTGCTAGTATAATCTTGTCATTTTGGTTCACCATACCTTGCCATTCAATGAGGTCTCATTTCCCCTGCCAATTGCCCAGGGCTATTAGTCAGCAGCAAAGCTCGCTCACAAAACCAACCCCAATCAAAAGCAGCGATGCCATGAGGTAGAAAGTTTGTCTCAAGCTGCTCCTCTGGCAGCCAGGCGAGTTGTGCAGGTTCCTGGGGCAGGGCTGAGCCCAGAGCACCTGGCTTGGGAAGGAGCAGAGTGTCCCGGGATGGAGGGGGCTGCTGGGCAGCACTCCAGGCTCCCAGCACTCAGCCTCTGCCAGGGCAGGAGCTCTGCTGTGCCTGGAGTAGGATCCTGTAAAGAATGGGGGGTCTGGACCAGTTGCCAAGATCAAGAGGAATGAGGAGCTTTAGGTACTACAGCAAAAAGACGCAGGGACTATGTTGGCTGCCTGTTCTCAAAAGCAATTGCCCATGTAGGAAAAGAGAGAGAAAATTGTGGAGTTATAACCTGCAAGAAAATGGAAATGCCCCCCCAAAGCCCTTTGGCATAGGAGGCAGAAGGAAGAAAATGCTGTTTATAGATCTGTGTTATATGATTAGTAAAAAGCAGACTGGAAAAGGAGCTGATGGCCAAGATCGTCTCTGATGTTGCCCAATACTCTGGCAAAATCTGGTGATCACTTGGACAAACCCAAGGATCACTCTGGAGCAGCCCCATGGCTCTGCAGAGGTGGGCACACCCATGAAGGGCTGGGGATAAAGATGAAATGATTCTCCCTCACATGTGCTGTGCACCCCAAAAGCCCCAGGCTCACTGGAAAATGCAAGCTGTGAGGAATCCAGATCTCCAAGAATGGCTCTCCCCACCTACACTGTTCCCTCTTCCCCAGGACTGGGATTTGGGCAACACTTGCACCACCAGTTAAATATAGAAACCAGGAGGAGATTCCTAAACCACCCACCTTTGGGTGTTTTAGGAAATGACTGGAATGTCCTACAAAGGTACACCCCAAACTTTCCATGAGAAAGCTGATCATGGTGTTAGGGGAATTCCTGCTGGCTGACAAAATGCTCTTGTCCTGGGATTTGCTCTTGGCACCTGTGGTGTTTCTGCAGGCAGTCAGGTGGGCTATGAGCTCTCCTGCATACCCAGAGGAGCAGCTTCCCCATGGACAGCACCAGGGCCTGGGGACCCTTGGGCTGCCCTTGCAGGGACCACTGAGTAATGTCAGATGGCCTCAACCTTCTGGTTCAGCAGAGAAGACATTCCAGGCATATTTCCAGTTCCATCATGTTAAAAAACTTCATTTCCTTCTAATCTACATGCATGTGGCCTCACAGGGTGATTTCTGCTTTTTTTTTCTTGAGTATCAGTAATGTCACCCCAAGTGGGTCCTTCTAGGTCCTCGTGAAATTGCCTCTTAAACTTCAAGATAAATGACTGGAACTAGGCTTTCAGGTCTACAGGACACTCTTTGATCTGTGAGAAGATGGCCTTTGCCAGAGATAATGAGTGCTGAGCATTGTGGTTGTGAGAGTGAATGAGAGCAGCCCCATTGCCCTCGGTGCCTCCCCAGGTTGCTGCTGGTTGTGGTCAGCTCAGAGCCAATATCAGGTTATGTCAATCAGCGCTGCAGGAAATGGGCCCCTGACACAGAGCAATCCCATCCAATAGCTTTCTGTATCATGGCTGATCTCCATACTTAGGATAAAAACGCCTCTGAAGGGTTCAGAGAGTCCAAAAAACTTTATATATCCTGTTGTCTCCTCCTTTTGATCTGATGAAGTGAAATTTTCTGTCCTTTCCCTCTTCCTTCATGTGCCTCTGGTGTTTTTGTTTGTGGTACAGCTGTAATTACCTGTTCCACTCATCACTGTTTTGAATGTTTTTTAATGTTTTGGGTGACTGAGTATTCAAACAGAGATTATAAGCTTTGGCAGATTTGGAATCTCAAATGAGACAGCCTCAGAATTGTTACCCCAGGAATATTTTCTGTGTGGAAATTTTGGTGTCTGCTTTGCTGAGTGATGCAAGGCCAAAAGCGATGTAGGGGACTATCTCATACTCAGGCTTAATCTCATCAGTGAGAGTCCTCTTTTTAAAATACCTGGGCAGCAGAAGCCTAAAAAGTCTCCTTGAAAGGGTTGCAAGATGAAGATGGAAGGATTAAAGATCTGGGAGACCAGAATAGGTTCAGAATGGGGCTTTGGAACTGGGCAGGGTGAGTAGCTCTTCTGTGCTCATCTTTGTTTTAAACTTTATTTTTAATCAAGTGTCTTCCTAATAGTGGTACTAACAAGAAATTATTATCAAACTTGATCATCAAGACTGGCAATCATTCCTCCAATCAGCAACCAGCTTCTCTCAATCCACTAAGAGATTTCCTGTCTCTTCATGCTCAGTTCTTCTCAGGTCACTTGGCCCTTGATATATTCTGGATGAAAAGGGAATACTTACACGTAAGTTGAGCCAGTGTTTGTCTCCTCAGATATCAAAATTGACTCCCAGTTAAAAACACTGTGCTGTTTAAACATATTGCTTTGGATTTTTTCTTTTTTTCCCTTTTTGAACCAGTGTTTCCACCTTTGTCAGTGACACAGACACGTTGCCATGAAAAACCAACAGGAAAGCCCAGTTCTTATCTGCTGTAATCTAATAAGCCGTCAGTGTGGAAAAAAAAAAAAAAGGAGGTCAGCCAAATGCGGCTCCTTTCAGTTTAAAATTCTGAAAATGACTCACTCCTTATTTAGTCTTATAATGAGCTCCCGCCCACTTAGGGCAAGCTTCTAATTTCAGTTGCTCTGGCGTGAATCCAGAGGGCTTCCATTGAAGTGGATGAGGCTCCCATTGATTTATAGAGAGCAAAGAGATCAGATCCTGGCCTCGGTGGGTGCTGCTGCTTGTCACTGGGCAGAGCCCCCTGCTCCAGCATGGGAGGCGTTTTCAGTCCAGAGTGGCTGGGACATGGGCTCAGGGGACCATCTCTGCTCCTCAGAGCTTGCTGAGAAGGTTCTGATTATGCTCTTGATGTCAGAGTAACATCATTTTTGTATCTCTCTGTGTATGGCAGTACCAGACAGTTCAGTTCTCTAAGTTTATTTTTTTTTCTCTCAAAAACCAAGGGTACCTCATAGAAGTGTCAAGTGTTTCAAAAGTGAAGATGAGCAGCATAGCTTCTCAAAGATTTTTACTTCAGAATGACTTGGAGAGACATCAACAGTTAGACAGAAATGTATTGGTTAAGTAATCCTCACTTTCTAGCTTTACTGCCCTGCTAAGGGAAATGAAATTTAATCTGTCTATATTTTTAAAATCATTTTCTCTCAACGCCTCTGTTCTGTTCCTCTGTCTCGCTTCCTGTCTTGTCCCATTGCTATTCTGCAAAAGCAACCAAGGGTGTGCTTTAGATGTCTGACAGAAGTGATGCACAGGACACTGGGCACTGGAACTCCTGAATGTTTGTGGGAGGCTGTAAGGTTTGGTAGCAGGGACTGCCTGGGGCCCTTGCCAAAACCTTGTCCTAGAAGCTCTTGGAGGGCTTTGTGAGTCACTGAAACCTCGAGGCTAGCCTGGTTAATAAAGGTGCTTCCCAGCATATCAGAAATTGTTCATATCACCATCAGGTCCCTTGGCTTGGGTTGAGGGACAGCATCTACCCTGATGGCAATAAAAATGTCTGTGATAAGTGTTTGAGCTGCTGGAAGGGAATTGGGTGTCATGATCCTGAGTGATACCTGAGTGCAAACCTGTCCAGGGTAAGACAATGTGGCAGGACAGAGAATCCAGACCATTGTGCATCCAACATTGTGGCAGGAAGGACCATGGAGAAAGTGCTGCCCTCCAGACCAGAACTTCACTTAACACTTAAGCAGCTGTGTATTTGAAGAGAACTAGAGAAAAGCCTCCCACCTGAAACCTTTCAGGATTGGAGGTGGTCAAGATGTCAGCTCTGTATCCACAAAACGCCACCTTCAGAAGTGTTGAGGGCACATGAGAGCACATGGGTTTCAGTGTTGACTCAAATGAAGAGTGCCACCCACTCGAGCACAGTGACATTTCCTGGGCTCCTGGCCTGCCCCTGGCCATGCTTGTGCCAGCACACACTGCTGGCAAAGGCTGCAGCACGTGCACCAGCCTCAAATATTCTATTTAGTGCTGACATTTTACCTCCTGGAGAAGTGAGGTGGAGGTTGCTGCCTTGGCATGGATTAGTGAGACCTCATGTGTGAGACAGAAACGTCCAGGGTGAGTCGTGTTCAAGCACTTACAAGCATGGCCTGTCACAACCTGTTGTGATTTATTATGATTTATTATAATTCCTAGAAATTATTCTCTGTACACATGTTGGATAATTGTTTCACAGAAGGGCTGTTCCTGATCATCTGACAGAAGCAAAGCTCAGGCTGAAGTCAAGGAGTTTTGGGTAGACAGGACAATTAAAATATTCTCAAGCAAATTGCTGTTTCCATTATGTTCAGTAGCTTCCCATGGAGGCTTTTCCAGTAATTCTTTTTCTGGGTTGTAAAAGAGGTGATATTTATTCTGTGTGCCGGGCCAGATTGTTGGTAAGACTTCTGTTATCTGGTTTGCTGTGGCCTGGGTGTGCTACAGAGAGTGATGTGAGGCCACATGCAAATCTTCCTTGGGAAATGCCTTGCCTTGACAGCCTAAGATCTTTGGAGTCCTTCACTTTATGTAGGACAGTGAGATGTCCTGGTGCTCTGAAGGGTCCAGATTTCTATCCTTGCTAAGCTGGAGGAAGAACAGACATCCAAAAACAACTCTGATTTTTGATTTTTCAGAGTTCAGCTTGTGTTCTTTCACTGTTCCAAGAATATTATAACATCATCAGAGATTTTCAAAGGATGTTACTCACAAATTTCAGTTTCAAACATGAGCTGCTTTCGTAAGTGTTTATTTCATTTGCCTTTTTCCCTCTGTTTCTCCTGAAATTGATGCAGCTCTGAATCAGTACAGTTTTGGAAAAATACAAAGCTGCTACAGCTATGAGTTACTGCATGCAGCACCATTTGTTTGCTGTTTCACGACAGCATCACTTAAGATACCTTTGCAATGCATATGCAGACCATGAAATAACATTTCTAAGCAAAGAAGCAGTCCTTCCCCTCTGCAGATGGGACCAAATATCTTTCAAACCCCGTGTTCCCCCTAATTTGTACAGCCTTGAACCCTAAGAGCACTTTCCTCCCAGAGTACCCCCTGGCCCCAAATAAAGTAACTCTGGGCAAATTTGCCATAATAGCAATACCTCTAGTTCTACTAAACCTGTTTTTACTGTAAGTTTGGTGGGTTTTTTTCAGTGAACAGAGCACTGGTTTTTTTTACCCTAAATGAAGGCGCAGAGGGTTACCCAAGCCCTTGGGAAAGGCTCAGGCAGCTCTGCAGCCAGGGTTTGTTGTGAAGGTGCCTTGAGCTGGTGCCAGTCCCATCCTCCTCCATCTGTCCAGCAGGACAGGTGAGATGGCTTTTCCTGCCTAGAGAAGCCCAACCTGGGAGTTCAGCCCAACAGTACTGCTACAGGAGACTGAGCAAGTGCAGGTCTCCAGGGCCTGAGTGGAGATATTTTAGTTCTTTTTCAATTGGTTATAATTAGACATGGAGCAGGTTGGAAATTCCCACCATCTGCTTTGAACCTTGCAGCATTAGAAAAGACACCCTGCTCTGAGGTGCCTCTCATCACTAAATGCAGATGAGTTTTCCCTTTGTAGGTCTTCACCCCCAACTCCTTTGCAAACCCTTTCGCTGCTCCTATTTTGCTCCCGTGCCTTTAGCTCAGCACGAGTGGTGTTCAAATGAAACGGGAAGCCCGGGCTGGTTTCCTGGAGGCTTTGTGGAGGTGCTTTTGTCACTCTGCCAGCTGCAATCGGTCCCCAGGGCTGTCACCTACTGCCAGCACCTCACTGCATGAAGCTGGGGTTAGAAAACCCAGGATGTATTTTAAAAAGAAAAAAAAAAAAAAAGGAGGAAAAAAAAAAAAAGACTTCTTTTAAATTAAAACTTTCCACATAGTTGATCTTTTGGCAAATAATGATCTGAAATGACATGCCTGCTCTCCAAATCTAATTGTTAATTGGTCAATCGACCTCTAAGTGACTGGCATATTGCTCTGATCATCTGAAAGCCTTTTGGCACCCTTTCCCCGGCTCAGGTTTGCTGCTCGTACTTGTACAATCTGCTCGCAAAATGTCACCGCTCTGAATCACCGGGGCCGGCGCCAAGCCCTCCGGTGGCCGCGGGAAGCGCTCCCGGGGCTGCGCTGGGGCCGGGGCCGCTGCCAGGGCTGGCAGGGCAGGATGCGGCTCTGCAGGCGCCACAAACCCCTCTGGGACACGAGATACCCAAACCCAACCTGCGCTGCTCTGAGCAGCGCTGCCAGCCCTTTATCAGATTTTCATACAAAACAAGGGCGATTCTTTCTAACCCCTTATCACACCTCGCTGATCTTACAAGCCCTTTCAAAGTTTCTTGTTTCCAGCTCCTGCATGCATGGTTTTAGTTCAGAAATCTGTAATTCAGACTTCAGGAGTGAACACATTTCCCATGCAGGTCTTTTCATAATTGGTTTTTGGGCTGGGCTGCTCTGTGATGTGTAATTGTTAGCAGTTGTAAAAAAGATAACTCACATTTTTAAAAGCCTAGCGCTTGCTCTGTGCAGATAAAAACTGTGACAAATTATGTTCCAAAAAAATCATAAAAGTGGAGAGGCATGTTAATAACCAAAGGTGAAGTTTCATCTGAAGGTCAGCAGGAGCTATTAAAGTGGTCAGTAATTCCAGGGTTTGCCAGCAGCTATTTGACCATATCACTTATCTACTCTGGTCCATGCTTAAGCATCTCCCTCAGTGAAAAAATAATCCACTGAGAGTAATACTGGAGGTCAGAGGTAACTATGGAGAAAAAGCAATATTGTCAAAATAAACCAGGCTTTCAAGTACAGACATTCAGATTCCCAGTCCATTAAAATATTGTGACTTTGACAGTTTTTCCACACTGTTTGGACACATTCTTTAAAATATTGCTTTTCATTATGTTCAGATTAAAAAAAAAAAAGAGAACAGATCAAGCAGATCATGTTAAAAAGGCTGTAAGGTAAGGAATGGCATTTCACGTTGTCCTGTGAGCACTGGGTAATAAAAAGCAATTTTTAGTTTCAGAATTTCAGAGATGTCAAAATGGGGCCAAATAATAAATGTGGATATAATGCAAATTTCATGAAGCAGGAGCTGGAATTGCAAAGCACTTCTGCTGTCAGCAGGCTGAGGGAACCCCTCCAGCCTGACCAGTGTAGCTGCTGGGTGGCACTGAAATGAGAGAAGAGCCTAGTTCTGCTTTTTTAGAGTTGGCATCCACCTGTAGGTGATGGGTAAAGTCATGATCTTCCTGATGTCTGTGCAAGGACTTCAAAAGCAGCAGCAGAACCTGAGCCTGTGTGCAGCTCAGTCACTGCTAAACTGGGTTCAGCCAAGCTGTGTTTAGCTCCTGGCTGCATCTCAGGTACCTTGGGTTAGACTGGGGTTGCTGTTGGAATTCCTGGGACCAGGCACTCAGGGAATACAATAGAAGATGCTTTTCTTTCCTCTACCTGTCTTGGCTGCAGGCAGTGAGGTTGCACTGTGTGCCTACAGCACCCAGACTAACAAAGTTTGTAGCTTCTGACCTCTCCTGGTTTTTTAGACTCCTAAAGTTATCCACATTATCCAAAGACAGCCTCTCCTTTGTGCATTTCTTTATAAGTTAGTTATTATTGTGAGTAAGCTTGTGCTGTCAATATTTTTGACATGGAATATTCTGTGTGCAAGACATTTTCTGTGTGTTTGTGACATGTTGAATGTGTTTGCCTGTGTTGTGCATATGTTATGGAGTGTATGCCAGTATATTTTGGTGTAGTCTGTTAAGTATATTTTAGTACATTTTTTTGTTCAAAAGAAACTTTCTGTGGTTAAACGATGCTTTGATATGTTTTAAAGGGCAAGTGTTCACAAAAACTCATAATGCATATTTCATGTAAAATCCTGGAACAGCTCTGATAAATATGGATTCTATAGCTGGGTGATTTACATGTTCAAAACATGTTCTCTCATTTACATGTGAGACTGCAATGGTTCGATGCTGCAGGCACTTTTTTTACATATTCAGTGTGCTTAAAAAAACCCCAAATCCCAACACAAAAGTTTACAAAGTTTAATTTATAGCTCAACAAGGGAGCACGTAGTGAGGCGTGTAATGAAAAGGTCCCGTTTACTCCTGTCATTCTGAATGCTCTCATTTTCTAACACTTGAGGCAATTCAATAACATTATTGATTCACACCTGTTCTGTAACACTGCCTTTGCAAGGAGATCCAGCAGAAGAGAAACCACACATCTGCATGCACCTGAGACCTGCAGCACTTTGGAATGGAACCTGTTTAGTGATCAGGCAGATGCTCTCCAGCTGCTGTCTTTGAGACACTCAGGTACCTGCTATAACCAATACTGTGTTCATGTACAATATGTGTGTGTTGTAGGCTGTGTAAATACATAACATTTAGAAAATATTGTGTATCACATGCATTTATCTCTGTGTTATCCAGCAGAAAATCCCAAGCTTTTGTATTTTGTGATAGGAAGGTGTAAAAACAAAGCCCCTGTATTGCAAAGCACACAAGGGGCCCCAGACTGGACCTTAGGACCCGCACAAAATTTTTTGGGTGGTGTTCCTCAGCTAACAGCTAAGCTGTCCAACCTGCACCATGAATCTGGAAAGGGCAGCCAGCAGTCTTGTCAGAACAGGATTTCTCTTCTGCTTCTGGCTACTTGCTATTAGTGATTCCTGGGAAAATCAAGAGCAGCCCCTTGATGCTGTCTTGTCTCTTACACTGTAATTCAGCCAAAAATCAAAGTACAAGAGGCCCTACAGCCTCTTCAGAGGGGTTGGGATCTGCTTGGTCCCTCAGTGGGGAAGACCTGGGGAAATGTTTCCTCCTGGATGGATTCAACAGCACCTGAGTTTAATGCCAAAGCAATGTATTTCTAAAAACATCCATAGGAACACTAAGTTCAGGTTCTTAAATATCCTCTATCTACTCACTTAATTCCTTTTTGCTTTTCTGATTTCCTTTTTTTTCCTGTCCCTTTACAGGAGGGTTACTGAGACACAGTGAGACCCACTGGTGGCAATAATGGCACTTTTACAGCTTGCCTTAGCTAACCATTATCAGGCCACTCCATGCACAGAGTGGAAGGCACAATATTGCTTTAACACCCCTCTGATTTCCTTCCTCCCAGGGGGCAAATGCTCTGCAGAGAAACCTCCACATTGCTGACCACAATTGCTGTAATTTGTTAGTCTAATGGGAAAGCATACACAGCCTTCCAAAACTGGAAGAATAAAATAATATTGTGTGATACTTTACATAAATGGGGCTTGTGCTTGGAAGTGCCTCTGGTTGAGCTCTTCCCTGGGAGAGCCTTGATTACCTGGATTAGCTCTCCCTGGTAAGAAAAGCACTTATTAATAAATTATACATCTGCAGTTAGTTGCTGCCTCACAAAAAAGGTTAAAACAGCTGTAGAAGGTGGTGTTCTGCATGAGAACCAAATCTGCAGGCTGAAGACTCATTTAGTAATTAAACTTGAGTTACCTAGAAACAAACACTGAGTGTCTGCAATTCTTGGACTCAAACTGTCCAAATAAAGGGAAAGTTTGGGGTTTACATCACTGATCCTCTAGAGAAACTGCCTGATGGCAAGTGACACAGTGACTGCAGTGCTGAGATGGTGGCACGGGCAGGAGGGGCTGAGCAGCACCTGGCCCACTGCAAAGACAGAGCTGGGTTTTTTAGGCATCCAAGCTGAATCTGTGTTTCTAAAATGAGTATTTCAGTTCCCAAGGGCAGAGACTGATCCTCTGCAGGGCTTTTCTGAACTGTCAGAGAGGACAAAGTCCTACACAGCTTTTATGACTGCGCACCCCTGAGTCATGTACAAATAGGCCTGTAACACCTTGTCCGTGTGCTGTGGATGTGATCTGGGCAATTCATTTTGTTCTTTTTTTTTGTCAGCTACTTTTAACTAATTTTCCTTGTGGTCTGCACTTCCCTCCTCAGAGCAGCACCCAGGTACCCCATCCTGGGGGCAGTCAGTACCTGTGGCTACCTCCAAAGCCATGCAGAAACTGGGATCCTCTGACCCTTTGGTTTAATTAGGGAGCTCAGTTAGTTGCAGAGATGATCCCTCAAGAAATCTGCTTTGCTGACTCAGTATTTGCTGGACTTTTCCCTCGGTCTGTTTGATTTGTTATGAGGAAGCATTAAGGTGGCAGAACTGCTGTAATTGTGAACAGCAAAATTACCAAAGCTGGCTGCAAAACATCTCACTGTGGACTTCTAGTTTTCCTCTTGCATAATTCCTTAGCATTCTTGTCATATCAAGGTGGTTTTTTTGGATTTTGTTTTGTTGGTTTTTTTTTCCCCTGGTTTTGTTTTGTTGTTTTTTTCCATGAAAACGACAATACAGATTTTCTGGGGCTCTTGCTCATGGTGTGCTGTGTTCTGGGGGTACCAGGTTGCTCAGGAGCAGGATGCTGATGCAGATTTGAAAGCACTGTTGTGGAGAGATTTCCCAACACCCCAGATGGGTGGGTGGGAGCAAGAAGGGCCAGCTGCACTTAAATAAATAAATGAAACAAATCTTTCCTATAGCTGATCAATATTAATAATGAAGCTGAGTGGCTGAAAAGGATGTATGTTTTATTCTGAGGGGAAAATGAAGGAGATAAAACCAGAGACAAAATACCTCTGCTGCTAATCAGACCTAAAGTTTAATAGCTGCAGAATGATCACAGGGCTGCTGTAACTGCCTGCAGTTGTTGGAACAAGAGTCTTGAGTTTGCATGTTGTGAGTTATTGGAAAATCTCTCTGCCATTAAGTGCTTTGATGAAAGATGTACTTAAGGTCTAAAATGACCAGAGGAAGCAGAGGAACGAGTGAGTGCTGCTGCTGAAGATGCCTGAAAGATAGATTATATGTTGTCATATGGTATTTGACGCCTTAACTGGAAAATGTCTGAGCCAAAAATGAGTTAGACTTGTGAGCTGCAAGCTCTTTGCAACTTCCTAAGCTTAGTTCAGGCTCAGGTGTTTCCAACTTCAAACACAGCTTATCCACTTGGTGCTTGAATAACAAGCTGAATTGGAAAGATATTTCTTCCAAGGCAGGAGGTTCTTCTGCTTTGGTTGGAGGCTTTTCACAGGCTGGGCAAGAAAAGCATCAGATAATCAATTTTTTTTTGTGGTTCCTGCTAGAAACTTATTCAGTTCCAGCTTTCTGTGGAGAAATGGTCAGAAGAGTAAATAAAGAAAAAATCCCTCTTGCAACTCAAGGGCCATAAATCTGAGCATAAATTGAGAGGTGAAATAGTTGCTTTCAAGTCTGAAAGTATAAAAGAAGAAAAAAAAAATCAGATGATCCAGTTCTTAAAACCCCTTGTTACTAGGACATCTTGTTTCCAGTTTTTCTATCTCAAGAGTTCTTGAGACAGTTCTTTCCTCTCAAATGATATTTACTCAGGGTAACCTCCACATCACAAACACTCTTATCTCTGCTTTATATCAGCCTGAAGGATTAGGAATATGGATTTGTTTTCCAGACTGACCGTCTGGCTTACTGACCTGAGCTTGTTCTTCACAAAGCAGCACATGATGCCACTCTTGTCAAAACCACAATTAGTCAAAACCCTTTACAGGAAACATGAGCCCAATAAGAATGGATAAAATAGGAAATCACGTGGCTCATCCATAACCTGCTTGCAGCATGAAGGTACACAGATCTCTCCTTGCCAGCTGCAGGCTCGTCAATGAAGACAGCAATGAACAGATTGATGGTTTTAGGGTATTTTTCATTTTCCAAACTGTTTCAACCATTAAAAATGAATTTTCACTTCCCACTTGGATAAAATATGGATATTTCTGTCCATGACCTTTGCTCATAGAGTGTCTTGGAGTCTCTTGGATGGGTCATCAAGTGCCTGGATTGGCACTCGAGTGTGGGGTCCCTCCCTCACTCTCCCTTCCCAACCAGGCTGGGACACTGCTGTCCCTGCTCTCTCTCCTGTGTAATCCTCTTGAAATTTTAACTTGCCCACCAGGCCAGTCCTGGGAATTAGCTGCAGACTTCCTGTGGAATGTAATGGTTTTAGAAGCCTCCCCATTTTCCCAGGTGTCCCATAGCCAGGAGACCACAGGGGTTTTACTGCTGACAGCTTCAGTGTCCAGCCCATCTGACATGAAGTCACAGAGCAGCTCTCCCTTATTAAACTTGGAAACAGAGCCACAGCCCAAAGCAAGTGATTCCTTTTAGCACACATGGTGCTGGAATTGGTTAGTGTCACCAGGGAATACTAGAACTGATTTTATTATTATTATTATTATTCTACAAACATAATAAAATAACAGCTACAATGCAATTGCTGAGATGAAGTGTTTTCACACAATAATAATAATTATTTTTAAAAGTAAATTGAGAACTAATCATGCTAGGGAGAGGAACACAAGGGAAATAACACAAATACTGCAGCTTGAGGCAGACTCTTCACTTGTGCTCTTGGGTTATCCATCACCATGCCCCTAAAAATTAGAGGGGGTCAGTACATCAGTGCCTCCACTGGGAGAGCATCAGTCCTGGCATGGTGTTCCCCACCAGAGCATCCCAGCTCTGCCCTGGGCAGGTTCCCCAGCCTTTTTCAGTCTGTACAGCAGTAAGCTGTTGTTACAAATACAGGAAGGAGTGGAATGGATGCTGTAGTCTTACAACTGGTGTCTCATCCAGCATGAGTTCCTGCTAAAGGTATTCTTACAGCTGAATATTCATAATCCCAAACCTTTCCTTAGGCAGGGGCAGTATGAGAGTTCCCTGCTACCTTGCCATAGCCTTTCAAAATCAGGAGTGTCTCATACCTCTGAGCTCTGTGCTTTGCCCCTGAATTTGTTTTAACACTGTCTTCAAGCTCAAATCAGATCAGTGCAGGAAAGCCTGCACAGGATATTTGTTCTTGTATGTACCCAGGCCTGGGATGACTTCACCTAACAGAAGAAAGGAACAGTGCATAAAGAATGCAGGACTAGTTTTCTCTGCTTTAAAACACTGCTGTCTAAACTTGGCTCATTTGGGTGAGATTTTTGGCTGGGAGGATTTTGGTGAGCAGTGCCAGGGGAAGGTTACTGCTGTTCCTCTGGCACTGCCATTTGCATGCGGACAATCCTCTGCAAAACCAAGGTGAAGTGGCAGATCCTTTTGCTTTACCATGTCTCTGCAATGCAGAAAATTAGGCATAATATGATATTTCTCTTTGAACAATACTTAAATTTGGTTCTGTGTCCTAGTCACAAGGGCTGGCTGAGACTGCAAGGTACCTCAGGACTCCAGCTTCAACTCAGATATTTTTCCAGACTATTTTTCAGGTGGAGTATGAATCCATAGTCATGCCAGCAGCTTTTCCAACTCAGTTTGCAGAACTGTTTCAAAACTGATTGAAATTTCTTTGTTTGTCTCCTCAGGATGTGTGCAGTTTGAGAGGCTGGCTCTCTCTTAAATGGAAGAGTAAAACTGTTCAATTCAAACAGATTTTTATATTTAATCAGAACTTAATCAATATATGTGAATGGACTTGGGATCAAGTCTGTAGTTAGATTTGCCCAAGTGCACCCAAAATGTGACTATATTCCCTGCCCTCTTGTCATTGACTAACCTTTGAATGGAACACATGGGCAAAGGATCAAACCCACTATTGCATTTTACTCCTCCTCACTGTAATATGTTGCATCTCCTCTCCCCCAGATAGATACTTTGAGGCTTTACTGATTCAAGTTAAAAATTAATGAAAGCAGCCTTAGCACTCACAAGTAACCACACAAAAACAACATGGTGAGGGTGAGCAGGGGAAGAAGGGTAATTTCGAGAAAGAGACTGACTTCTGAGCTAACTTCAGTGTGGCTTGACTTTATAAGGGATAAAGTCATTTCATGACAATTATGACCAAAAAAAAAAAAGGATAACAGATCTCTTTTCCCCTGCTGTGACTCCACTGTGCTGTTGTTTGGAGTCTGCAAATGTGTAGGACTGCACCTACGTCCTCCTTAGACTTAGCTAATGAACAGGTTTGATGTCATCAAATTTACTGCCAGCACTCCCAGTGAAGCCCCTTCACTCCCACTCAGGTCTTGCTGTAATGTTCAGTCTCACTGTCTGCCATTGGGTTTTCATGGTGCTGCTCAGGTCACCAGAGCCTGGGTGGTTTCTCCTACCCTCCTTCCCCTTGAGATGTAATCGTTCATGAGACTGACAGCCCATGCAATAAAACTGTTTCAGATATCTATTAATATTTTAACATGCTTTTAAGAAAATTCGGCCTTTTGTAGTTCTGGTCTCAGAACAGACACGTGCAATGGTTAGTGATACACATTGCACTCCAGAGCAGTCATTCTGTAGGTATGTTCCCTTTGTTTGGATTCATGTTTTACCATCTATTATTATAAAAAAAGATATTTGTCAGTTATTTGCTTAGATTGTAGGTTGGAATAATGTGATGACCAAAATAAAACTACTCATTTTTTCCACCCTAAAAAGAAAGAGTAGGATTAAGACCATAATTTGCTTTTTTAGCTCCAAGCCCAAGCTTTGCTTTTGCCCTCTGGTAGCTGCTCTAAACCAAAAGCAGCTGGACTGTAGGGGTGTGTCTGTGGCCCTCAAGGTTATGTTAACTCCAGATCCCAAGCCAGTGAAAAAGGTGGCAGATTTCTATTAACAAGAGGGCTGCTGGCTTTATTTTGTGAAATCCACACCTGCAGAGTCTCTCTTGTCCGTGTTCATGACCCTGCCCCACCCTGGGCTCTCATTTGGGACCCACCAACCCCATATCTCTCAAATGTCATATGGCCAAAATGATCTCCCACAGCTGAGAAGCTGTAGCCACAAGAAGGAGAGCACACAGCATGTTAATAAGAATCTATAAATTAATCTGTATATAACACCTTGTGAACACTTAGGTTTTATAGGTATTGTGAGCTGAAAGCTTTCCCAGTCATTCATCCTTTATTGTGTTCATTATGGGAAAATGACATCTCGATACCAAATATCTGCACGTATAATAAAGCACCTTAGTGAATTATCTGGGTGATTGGTACAGTATTTCTCCTTTCCACTAATCAGAAATGTAGGATGTATTACTCCTGATGAATCCTTAGACATTCCCATATAGATAAATTAAC
The DNA here is from genome assembly GCF_037042795.1 of Molothrus aeneus. Taxonomy (NCBI): domain Eukaryota; kingdom Metazoa; phylum Chordata; class Aves; order Passeriformes; family Icteridae; genus Molothrus; species Molothrus aeneus. Next base: position 15,712,571 of record NC_089656.1, on the reverse strand, counting down.
TAACTGGCTGTTAATAATGTTCAAGGGATTTAAAATAATATCTTTTCAGTCTTTTATAAGGTGGATTCAAATCTATAAGCTTGGATTGGACATAGAAAAAGGGTGAATGTGTAGCTTCACTTAGTTCCCTAAGAGAAAAATGGGAGTGTTTTTTCTGTTATATGAATTAAAATACTGGCCAAATATTTCAATATTTAATACCCAGAGGAGGTGAGAAAAAATGAGTGTCCTGACCACTAGAACTGCCACAGATGCTGGTGGCATGGACAGATGTTGAGGCCTGTTTAATCACATCTGGTAGATAAGACAGAGCAGGTAACATTTGCTGTGGATGGCAAGGAGAGCTCATCCAGCTGCCCTGAGGAGCTCTCTGACACTGTCCCACTTAAGGGACAAAACTGGGATTGTTCTGGTGACAGGTCACCATTAATGAAACCCTCAGATTTTTGTCAATGCCATGGTATTAATAGCACAAACATGGACTCAGCTAAGCTTAAAGAGCTGAATGGGAATGCTCTGATTACTTCACTGGGAGCTAGATATTGCATGAATTCTGTGTGGAATGAGATCCCACCAAAACAGGTTCTTGGCATTAGGCAAAGTTTGAGTATCTTCCTTTCCATTTTAGTATTAGTTTCTTGAGACACCTCAACTATTTATACCAGTCCTTTACACGGTCCTGAAATGCATTTGTGGTATCAGTGTGCACTCCATCCTAAAGATAACCTGCACTTCCATGGCAGGTGAAGGGACCAGAGCAAGGAGAAACCATTTGTCTCAAACTGTTGTGAGAAAGCTTTATGTGTATCTGTGATTAAATTGATTTAAATTTGTATTGATAATGGAACATCACAGCTAAACGCGCTTAAGTCTTGAAATGAAGGTGAGGTAAAAAACATGGATTTGCATGTATCTCTGCCCTGCCTGCGCATCTCTGCTCCCAGTACCTGTAAAAACATATGTTTTTCATAATATTGAGAATATTCATCGTTGATTTGGTGTGTACCCTGCAGGGAATCAAGCAGCAGCCCCATGTTCCTCTGACCACCTTCAGCTCAGTCATGGTTTTATTATGGCCAGCAAGTCTGACCAGAGCATAGCCCAGGAAAGTTCAGTCATTTTCAGATCATTTTGACCCTATTTCCTGTAAACTGTGCTTTTCCTCTATCCAATGTCGAAGGCTGAGACTCATTTACAAGAGAACTAAAGTTGCCTGGGTTTTTTGTTTTGGGAGAAACATTTTATGATAAAACCTCGTGGCACTGTGAAGCTTACAAACAGGCAAATAAAAAGACAACTTTTTTTGGTGTTGGATAGTTGATTGGTTTTGGGGTAATTTGGTGGGTTTTTTTGGAGTGGGTTTTAAAAAATTATTTAATTTAAAAATATCTCACAGTATTATAATCTTTTTTGGTTTTCTTTTTGAGGGAGGGAGATACGGGGCCTGGCTCATACTCTGACCATTTGGCTTCAGCAATACTTCAGACATGCTGAATTAATGGGAGAGGCAGAATCAGCTGCTGTAATTAACTTTTTACTATTTAAAAAGAAGCAGAAATATGGTTTGGATGGTGCAGCAAACTCTGTAAATAGAAAAACCATTGTAGCAGAGGGAAAAAAAATATCAGGGAGAGGTGCTTTTGAGCCTGTCATAGCTGCTGTGGCTTTTATCCCATATCAGACTGACAGATGAGATAAACACCCCACATTTTAGTCAGATCCTATTGTTTTGTCAGAGTTACTTAAATGTATTTACAATCTCTGAAGCACTTTTTTTTTTATAGTAATGGTAGTGAAGCCCTTCCAGGAGGAATAAAGATGATATAACATTCTCGAGTACCTCTGTCTTCCTAATGGAATGACTTACATTGCAGGGGATATTGTTCTGCTGAGCTCCACTAAAATACATATTTACTAGTCAATCCTGTAGCTGTCTTGGCAGTCAATGCCATGATATCACAGCACTGTCTTTCATGAGAACAACAAAGCAAGCAGAAATTCTTTCTCTGGGACCCTTTTTTGTCTCCATTGATACTTCTATATTTAAAAGAAGCCACATCATTAAATGGGAATGAGCCACCTCTGCTGCACAGTGCAGTGGTCATGTTTCTCTTTGGGATTTCACAGAGCAATCAGAAATAGGGCATGCCAGGTCAGGGCTGTTGTAAACACTGCATGCAGCTGGTGGTGCCCAGGTACCTTAGCCAGGGCTGCTCCCTGCAGAACTGGAACAGGAGAGAAACAGGACAAAAGGATGATGAAGTGTTTTAAATGAATTGGAGACATCCCTTGGTAGGCAGGTACTCCATGCAACACTTCTTTTTTTGTTTATTGTCAATGCCATTACCAGATATTGTTAATCTCTGAGGAATAATGATGGGTGATTGGGAGTCACATATCTGGATTTCAGTTTCTGCTGGGATTTCTGATCTTCTTTGAGGAACTTGATTCCCTTTTCCTATTACGACCAAAAGCTCAAGAGAAGTCCTGACATTCAGGTTCTCAGGAAAAGAAAAGACAACTGTGAATTTTATGAGGGTGCATTTGGAGTTTCTGAGCTGAGAGAACTTCAACTGCTTGACACTCCTGTGAATGTGCCCCTCATCCTTGCACAAGGAAATCGTCCACATGTGGGACAGTTTCTGCCTGCTCATAGCCCTTGGGAAGAAATCCAGTCCAAAAATGTATTCCTCCCTTATCAACATTGCACTGAAAAGCAACACAACACGAGATAAGCCCTCAAACACACAAAGGCAGCTATGAAAAGCTCTGAAACCCCGTTCCCATAGCACTTGGTCAGCTGTTGAACCAGATCATCACACCACAGATTAAGCAGAGGGCCATTGTGACCCTCATTTTCACAGTGAGGCACCACAAAGTTGTTTACCCCCAATGCCCCTACAAGGATGACACTTTGGGAAAATCGAGCCCTGACTTGTGGGGGTTCCACAAATGGCTCCATTCTGGGCTTTGCTGGCCTGGCAGGAGTGTGCGGGGCTGGGGCACAGTGCTCCACCACCCTCCAGGCTGTTTGCCTCTCTGAGTGCTCTGACTGGGAGTAAAGGTGGGGAGGGTGCAGAGGGTGGAGGTCTCTGGGAGCAGGGAGGAGCGTGGGGGTCGTGGGTGTGAGTGTTCCCCCTTGGACAGCCCTGCTGTGCTTCCAGCACCATGTCCCCAGTTGTTAGGGGTTTGTTGAGGCTGTGTCCCTGGCAAGGAACACACGTGAAAAACCATTAATAAGGAGAAGTCTTGAGGAGGGGGAGCAGACTGAGAGCAGTGCAGGGAGCACTCCAGCTTGGGGAGGAGATGGGATGCTCGACAGGGGCACAGCATTAAAACAAAACACCTTAGTTTTGGGTTCAGCAGCTCTGATAGGTCTTCACTGCTTGTTTACCACAGCAAAAAGAAGTCCCAGCACATTTGTGAGGTCTAGGCAGTCCTGGAGACACTACAATTTGGGTATTTGACTGCATATGAGGCACACCAAGATCTCATCCACTTCCCTTGGTGCCCTTTTCCATGCCAGCACATTGATGTTTAACCAGAACAGGAAGTGTTGTCTACTTTTGGAATAAAGAGATGTAGTTCAAGAATTTATTGGAGCCAAATTATTGCAATTATATAATTTGAGCTTTATAAACAGCTTAAAAGAATGAGCATCTTTATTCAATGGAAAAGTGAATGTTTTCTAGAAACTGAAACTCTCTTATTTTGTACCTGTGTAACCTGTGATTTGTTTTGGCAGCTACCTTAAGGTGCTGCCAGCTGTGAAAAAAGCTATTGCATGTCCCCAGCATTCAGTGTAGGTGAAATGATCTCTGTAGATGGAGCATGTGAATATCAGTTTGCTACATTTATAAAGAGCTTTAGGGTACTTCAGCATGAAAGGTCCCATAGTAGTGAGAGATATTGTTACTATAAAAACATTTTATCCTGTTTTAGTATGATGGTTTATTGAGTTTTAAAGTACTTTTCATGGCAAGCATATATATTAACAGAAGCAGCAGAAACAGATGGGAATAAATACATATTTTCAAATGAACTTTCTTCACCAAATTCTGTATGATGTAAACATGGAGTAAGAATGCTTAACTTGGAGAAGAATCTCCCAATTTTTAATAGAATAAATTACAGCCTTTTGAATGATATTACGGCTGGTTTCATATCTGAGTAGGAGTGAAGTAGCTCTTGTACTTCTAAGTTGATTTGAAAGCAGTTTGTCCTCCTCCAGTGTGGCTGCAGCTACAGGCAAATACCTAAAAGTCTTGTTTGCCACTCTGTAAAAGGCTTAAGAGTGTAAGACAAATTTAATAGAAGAAATGCCAATGGATTGTACCCCAGAGGAACTTTCTACGTAGATTGAGATACACAGAGAGCAGAGGGAAACACCAGCAACAGCTGCTGTGTGATTGACCCCATCTACTGCACCATGCCTGTGAGCAGAGGGCACAGACAGGCTCTGCTCCACACCCTTGTGCTAGAGGGGGGTGTTTTTGGAGGAGCTGATGTGTGTTGTACAAGTGCTCTAATTGTTTATTGCAAACTGATTTTAAAGGACAAGCTGGTGCTCTTTCACGCCCAGACAGAAGTCTATACATGGATTTCTGCATGTGCTGGAGAAGCCCTCCTTGTGAAACTGTTTTCATCCTTGCAAAAATCAGTTTTGTAAATGCAGGAGAAGAATATTTGCTTCCTTTGCAAAGGTGTTTCTCTAATAATGATGTCTTCCAGTACTTCTGTAGAAAACTTCATAATTTTTTCCTATTTTATATTTGCACTTCTTTGTAAATACTCTTAGGTAAAATGCATTAAAATAAGACTGTGTTAGTGATACAGTGCTGGGGAAATATATCTGAATCTAGAGCTGAAGAAATACATTGTACATGAAAAAATGAACAGACCCTTTGACAAAAAAATTAATTAAAATGAAAGCAAAAAATCAGCACCTTAATGAATAATTTAAACTGCAATTTCTTCTCCCTCCCTCTGATGACTCTGCATCTCTTCACACCCATTCACTAGAAATCAAAATAAAATTAATACAAGTTATTCTCAGCCAGGCCTGTAGGTGATATTGAGCATGTGGCAATGTATATTTAAAAAAACCTTGATATACTATAAAAACCCCATCCCTACGAAAAGGTGACATAGTCCTTTAAAAATAGCTCTTCCAATCCATTGTGCAAAGACACTGACAAAGATTGACAGCTTTTAGAAAGGTGTAATGTTCCCAAGCCAACTGCTAGCACAGCTCAACAAGATAAAGATCAGTAATTCGATCCAGAGGAGAAGGCTAAATGTTAGAGGTTAAGCTGCTATGTTCCTACTACTAATCAAGCTTCAACACCTTATTTTAGCATCATCAGACCTCAATAAGGAAATGGTGAATTATTAAAGCTCCAGCATCCTGGTACGCATTGATGCTCTTCTGAGAAGCTGTGGTTTAAAACATGCTGGTGTTGTCTTAATTGACACGTGCTGGATCTTTCTGACTAGGTACTGGTGTGCTATTTTTTCTTTCTTTTGCTTGGATACTGATAATTTAAGGTTAAGATACTTTTAAGGTGCAGTATGCTGCTCTAATGAGGACTTAATGGAGTGGAACAGTGATCGTTTGTACAAACTACCCTGGACAGACACCTACTGCATATCAAAATTGAGACACTACAGATCCTGACACTCTGCCTACTTTTGTCCCAGCCTCCATCAGCACATTTTTAACCTGGTTTCCTAACGAAATGAGGCTCAGGTGGCTGTGCTCTCCACCAGATCTCTTCTTCCCTGATGGCTTTCAAACTCTCTGCCTGATGTCAGACAAATCTGAGTGATGGTAAAGTCCAGCAAGGGAAAATCAGGGCAAGGAGAAAGACTTTCAAGAGTTGACTCCTCTGTCTGAGAGTAGGTACTGGAACAGGTCTCTGAAGAAATTTTTCCTTCCTGTAAAAGAATTCAGCTGAGAAACTTGATTTGGAATGCTATGGAAGCTGTTATTGTTTCTGTAGAATTGACAAAAGAGCTGAAGTTAGTCAGACTTTTTAAATACTTTCAAAAATTCACTATTGCCAAAAGTGCTTTGATTTATTCTAGGGGATGTTGCCTCTATGTATATTATACCATAAGAACCAGAGAGGTCTAAGGGCCAAATTCTGCTTTGATTTCCCACCGAATGTTCCATTTGAAGAAGACAGGTCGCATTTCCAGGTTAGTTTTACATAAGAAAAGGGACACAGAGCTGTCAGCACTGCTTCAGTTGCTCCCTCTGAGCCTGTGAGATGTGCTGCTTGCAGGAACAGTTTCCTGTACTGCACTCAGGCCATCTAACAGGTCTGTTTGTATTTATTATCAGACAAATTTCCAGCCAACATTAGGCTGAGCGTCATTTTATTTAACACAGGGACATAAATTCCATTGATGCTCTAATTTATACTAATGGTAAGTAAAAGAGTTAATCCAGAATTACACTGAGCAGTGCCCACTAATATGCCTAAAATATCCAGTGTGATCATTACTAGTCACAACCCTCCAAAGCTATTTCCTGGCATCTGCACTCCCCAGGGGCAGATACCCACAGCATTAGTCAAGCCAGGCACTCCTGCTGCTACTGCATCTCCAAAAAACACTGCTCTTAAAAAGAGACAATCGTGATGTCTGCTTTATTTGCAGTCACGCTGACATGATAAACAGCCCAGGGTTTTTTGCTACCAATAAATGGGAATTTTGTCTCAGATATAGTTGCAGTACCTTTGGTGTAAACATTCAATTTATTTATTTAATATTGTTCTCTCCTGCTTTTCCAAGTTTAAAGGGACTTTTTGGGGTCGAGGGCAGTCTGTATTTTGAGGATTTTTGCTCACAAAAACCAAAGCTCTGTAAGTATAGTCCTAATAGCTGATTGCTCCAGTGCTAATTCCATCACTGTGACATCCCATGTAGGAGATGCAAAGAGCAGCCTGCAGGGTTATGCTAAAGGAAATCCTAGGAGGTCTGCAATTATTGCACAGATTGGTTTGATAGAAATGCAGCTTCTTTGTCCTTGCAAGTATCTTTTGACACCAAAAAAAAAAAAAATCACACAAAATGTCCCCATTTCACAAATGAGTCCTCCTGGCATTTTCTATTTGTTCCTGTAAAATTACTGACAACTCTACACATTTCTATAATATTACTTCAATCTGCATCACTAGGAAAACCTAAGAGCTTATTAAAGAGATTTATTCCTTCAGTCTTCAAGGTGTAAAGCAGTTTCTTAAAAATGTGCCCCATCAGCTTGATGCATGTCTGTGGAAAGGGGACTCTGGCTTAGAAGGGGTTTTAGGTGAACTCTGCTCACTGCACTCCCAGGGTGGTGAGCAGGAGGCACTGGGGCAATTCCCATCAGCAGCATGTTTGCCATTTAATTCCTTAACAAATGCAGAGGCTTTAGAGACACCTTGTAACTCCACAGAAAGCTGGGCACTCACTCTGTGACAGTGCCATGCCATCCATCTGCTGTTGTCACTTCTGACCTGCACGTGCATCAATCCAGAAGCTGTCTCTGGTGGTGGCTGAAGCAAAGGGCTTTTGTAGTTAACAACAGTCACCTCATTTTTGATTGCTTAGATTTCTCAGATTTTTTTTAACTATTTAATTTAAAGATAAAAAAAAAAAAAAAGAGATGGGAATATAATCAAGTAGATCTTGTATTTCCAAGCAAGGACAGTCATTTCTCTTCCAGTAAGTGCAAGTCCCATTATATTGACAATGCCACTGAGAAATTAGTGGGGTTCAGCAGAAGGAATGTTAGCAATATTGGTCCTGAAATGGCAGCTTGTTATGCACAGGAGAAATAGTAGTTTTGTGGAGTGGTTCTCTTCCTTCTGCTCTCACAGCAAAAGCAATGAAAAAACCAACACATATGGAAGCCAAGGACCTCTCAGCATTTTAGAATTTAATTATATTGTACATTTTTTGCTTTTTATTTGAAATCTAGAATGCATTCTGTATTGGCAGTCTGTGGAGAGCTGAAAACAGTAATTTAACAGGCTGTAAAACCCGTTGTAGCTGAAGGTGCTGATTGTGGAAGGGCTCCAGTGCCCAGTCCCTGAGCAGAACTGCCCAGCAGGCAGTTTGTGTGTGTAACAGAGGCCTGAAACATGTGCCAGCATCTGTCCAGGAGCTGGGAATAGCCTTAGCAGGCTGGAAATTTGTACCAGCAGCAAACCCAGGGCAGTCAGCTTGGGCTGCATGAGCTGCACTGTGCCCGGTGCTTCTGACAGGGAAGAGCTAAAAATACATTCCCATTGCTAAATGGTTTAATCTTTTTTAATCAGTCTTGGAGTTCAGAAAGCAGAATGAGATTATCTTGACTATGTTGCCACCTAGAAATTTTCTCTCTGCAAACCCCTTATCTTCTAGTATGTATTACCAGGCAGGAGGGAGACCCTGGCTCCTGCCATCGCTGCCCACCTCCCAGCCCTGATTTCCCTCTCCCAAAGTGGCTTTTGGAGCTGTTCCAGACAACAGCCCCCAGCCTGGAGGAATCACGGGGCGGGGGGGTGTTTGTACATAGCACATAAATCTGTCAGCTCTGTGTCTGGACTGAATTTTGCCCCAGAAGTGCAAGTACATCCACGTGTGTTTGTGTGCAAGTGTGAGTACAGACATAGGTGCTTTGAATCCAAACTGCAGCTCTGCCAGGTGGGTACTGTAGTTCACAGGGATGGTTGACAGTGAATACTCCCAGCCTGAGTTGAATTCATCCCAGCCTCACACGTTTGTGATTTCCTGACCCTGCTTGGACATCACAGCATTCCGGGGGCAGGTTGAACATTATCAAAAGATGGAGCGCTCTTTGACTTGACCTGAGCTCAGTGGTGCTGTGGGAAGAGGGAACAGCAAGGTCTGGGGGATACCCACTCCTGGCTTAGGTTTCCCTCAGTTTTCCCAGCCCTAACAACAATGACAGTATTTTAAAAGTAACAGCTTCTCTCTCTGCTAAAAAGCAAACTCTGCTCTGGTTGCGTCTCTTTTCTGGCCGTGCGGAGCTGTAACATGAGGAAGCCCAGCCTGGCAAATAGACTGACTTGAGCTCCTTCCAAATAACGCAGGGAAAGCTGGTAGCGGCAACACGACACTGTCAACAAATTGACAATTCACATTCCCTCATGTGGTGTCAAGCAGGCGCTGCTGCGCTTCCCCGTCCTCGCTGCAGGCGGGTCCCGCTGGGCTGCGGCCCCATCGGGAGTTTCCCCGCTGGAAAAGCCGGCAGTGGCAGCTCCAGCAAAGCCCCGGACACCGAGAGGGGATTCTGTTTGCTCAGCTCACGGGGTCTTAGCAAAATATTAGTAGAATCTACAAAACAGCATCGTGTCTGCCTCAGCCACCCCCTGTGAAGCTGGTCAGAGAAGCAGCTGTGGAATGCTGCTGGAAGGGATGGATCCTTGCTCTGCTTTTCCCAAAGCTTTGCTACAAGGAAGAGATCTTTTTGGTTGGGAAAAGCCTGCATTTGGGGTTTAAAGCCATGGTGGAGAGGTAAATCAGTCTCTCCTGGTGATATTGGCAGAGCAGCAGCAGAGCTGGGATTAAAAATGTGTCTCCAACCTTATCGTTAGAGCCTTTCCCCAATTTTCTGAAGGATGTTAAGCTTTGCAGGGTTCTTATTTCCAAATTCAGTCTCAGGAGCTGCCCTCCTGTGTTTGAAGCAAGAGTGTGCCTTTGCCATGTAACTCATGTCAGCAGGCAGAGCCCTCACACCCTAAAAATGTGGGGCTAAAAATGGGGATGGGGTTTGAAAGTGTCCCCCCTAAAGGTGAGAAAATGCCTCTTCTGCAGGTGCTCAGTGTGACCCTGAGGCTCCTCTGCCACCAACACACAGAGCAGGTTCTCCAGGGGAACTGTGGTGGTTGCAGCCTCTTTTATGGATCTGTGAGTCCTGTAATGGAGGTTCAATTGGCTCCTGAATTGGACAGTTGAATTTCCTAGTTTTTCAGAGTTACAGAGTAGTCCCTCGCAGGTACCCATTTGATGCAGAGACTGCTCCTCGCTTCTGAAAGCCCAGCCAAATTCACAACTCTATCTCAACATTTCAATTGTTAAAAAGCTTGTCTTTTCTTTCTCTGCTGAGAAACAAATTTGTGCCATTACAGCTGTATCCATCATACCCCTTTCCCATTCATTTTCTGCCAATGCTTAACCCGAGGAGTTTGACGGAGGAAGTGAAACACAAGAGCAGTCACCAGTGGTGATGATCTGTCCCCAAAGCCTGATTCAGTGAATTGAACTCATCCATTTAGGGAACAGAAGCATTCAATAAGACATGTGGGCCCATCTTTTAAGATATTTAGGTCCTTAACTATTAATGTTTCCAGTGTCTGCTAGGTGTTCAGGCACTTTCAAAAGCAGGATCTGCCTGGTCTGTGAAAAACTGCTTGCTCTGGAACATTCAAGCAAACTTTTGTGGAATAGCTTACCTCTGCACTTACATTGTGATCAATGATGTGGGTTAGGATTAATTTCAACTAATTTTGGCCATGGAAAAATCAAGTGTCCCATTTAAGCTACTCACCTCAGCTATCTCTACAGCAAAGATGAATCTACCCACTTAATTTCAAAATCTACCTTTGGGATTGGGTGAATTGTCTTCTTGCTGCCCTAACTATAAGAAAACTTGGGAAAGCAGTTTAGGTAAACACTCAACTTTTAGGTGACTAAAGTAAGGTGAAATAAATCCCTCTCACTGAAAGTACTTTTAGGTAATGAATAATTTCAGAGTATTTTAATTTGCTTGCAGACGCTTCAAGAACAGAAAATGAGGTAAAATTAGTCATGTGGTTAATTCATTATGTATAATTCCCCTAGCTGGAATCAGGGCAGAAGCCTGCCCAATAAGTCTAACCTCATGACTTCCACTGACATTTTTACAATTTGAAGAAAGCAGGAAGCTCCCCCAAATTGGCTTTTGACCTAGTCCCATGAATCCATTTCAAGTCCAAGATTAAAAGTTTTGAGCTTGTATGAAGATGTGAACAAGAACTTTTGCTGTTTATGGCAATGGAGAAAACATTACTGGATAATGTGAAATAATCAGGAAAGCGTATCAAGAACAGACATCTGAAAACCTGTCTATCCAGGACAGGCTTGATATAAAACTTTCTAAATGATGTTGAAATAAATTTGTAAGACATAATCTCATCAGGAGTGAAGGAGGGGGCAGAAAATTTTTATTGTCAATCCAACTTCAACTTAGAGACAAGCAACCAGTCTCTTGTTTTGGGAGGTGAAAGTCACTCAAAAAAATTGCACATCTACACAGCAATTGCCTACAAAATGTGTTTTCTGAGCTTGGTACGACACACCAGCACCTGCTGGTCTCCTGAAGGCATTGGCAGAGCTGTTTGCCCCAGACTCTGTCCCCCTTCCCTGCACAGGGCCTTTGGAGATGCTGTGGGTGATTTTCATCCTTGCTGTACTGAACCACAGCTCCTGGTCCAGACATATCCCAAATGCAGAACTTGATGTTCAGAGGAGCCCAAATTCTGGCTGGATCCCACAGATGGCATCTGGGATCCTCCTGCTTGTGCTGTTTTATCTTGTGGCACTGGTGACCCTTCTGTGTGTGGGCAGACATCATCTTCCAGGGTGCTTAAAAATACACCACAAAACCTCTCTCGGTTTTGAACCTGCATGTCTCCATTGATGAAGCACCCCCTTGGTCCCTGACCTGGGGTCAATGACTCTAAAGGACATTAACTATCATTGACTGAGGGATTTGCTAAAGGTCAGGGCTTGAATAATTCAAGCCCCATAAAGATTTCACTAAAGCTGAGACCCTCTGGGCAAATACCTAGTGCACGTGGGCAGGGTGTCCATGTGTCCCTGACAAATGGGGATGGTGCTGCTCACACAAGTGGAGGCTTGGCTGAGAGCTGGATATCTCTGTTTTATGATCTTGCATGAGAAGTTCTAGGATAAAACGAGTAGGCCAAAGACAGTGGCAATAGAGAAGGAAAATTTGTTTTGTTGGCAGAAACCTGTGTGCACTTTTTACACCCAACTTGTGCAGCTGTTATGGTCTCTGCAGTTCGCAGTGTCCCATTTCTGCTGAGCACCCTTTGGTTGGAGCCAGCAGGTCCAGTGATGGCCAGGGTGTTCCTTTCTGCTCTAAGGAACTTCAGGATGCGTTTTTCCTAGTCCCAACAAAAACACATCCCCAAGATGCAGCAGGATAATTCCACAGTTAGTGTTTAATTTGTATTCAGAGCATGCCTTAATGGGATGTTCTGGCTGGTGTCACCCTGTTCCTTTGTGAGGACCACAGCAATGACTGGAGGGGGTATTTTGAGCTCTATACTGAAATCCATACTGAAAATAGCATTGAGATGGAGCATGTGTGTCTTGGAAGAGCCTGTCACTTCATTCACTTAAAGAAAAACTTAAAAGGAGTTAGAGGCCAGAACTTAAACCTCCAGCAGATCTGGGTGACACCAAAACCACCCTGAATTATTGTATAAGTCCTAACTGGGGCTCCTGCACTGGGTCACACCTCTTCCAGTGGTGCTGAGTCCTTGGGTCACCCTGGAGTCCAGGCAGCTGCACAGCCAGGGAAAAGGTGGAGAACCTGGAGCAAGGCAGCCAAAGAGGATGCTGCCTCCCGAGCTGGAAAATCTTCACAGCAGCCTGTGCCTGCCCCAAAGGTTTCTCAAAATTTTGGAGAAAGAAAAGAATCCCTGGTTAGGACAGGCTGTTAAGTTTTACAGACACCATGTCTTGCTGCAGGCACACTCCTCCCCTCAGGTGTAGCATCTCTGTGAGCCTGTCCCATGCAGGTAGGGCTGGGTCTGGCAGACCCAGCCTGAGACCAACATTTGGGACAGCAGGTTGTGAGAAAGCTGTGGGCTGGGATGTGTCTAAAGGTGAACCAGGTCTCTGCTGTCAGATGCAGATGTGAAATGTGTCAATGCTTTACCTTTCTCTGGTGGATGTGACTGGTGAGAGGCTTTTCTGGTCTGCTCCAGGCATTTCTGGTTCACCGTACAATACAAGCTCAGCCCAACAGTGCATGGAAACAGATCTACAGGCTTCAATGAGACTATTCCTATGAGTAAGAGCTACTTAAATGAGTAATTGTTAGCAGTCTTTGTGTCTCTGTTATTTTAACTTTGAGTAATTCAGGAATGGCTGTAGATGTATCCGTATGATGACAGTTGTTTCAATGTTTTCATTCAAAGCTCTTCCGAAAACAGGTGATGCTGTCTAAAAAGGGCATTTTATAAATGAACCAGAGAGTCATTTGAAATTGTGTTTCCTTTGTTTGCTGTTAATAACAAAAGCCTATATCTTTATTTGAAATTTCTCTTTTTTTTTCTCTCTCTCTGCTGGAGCACAGAAAGGATTCACAGGGCTTTGTGTCGGGGCTGGGGCTGGAGCTGGCTCCAGCACCAGCTGGTCATAAAGCTACAAACATGGATCTGTACGCTTTAAAAATCAAGAGAATTGCCTAGACAATCATTGAAATGGCATTTGGTTCAATTCCATGTTAAAAAAATATTTTGAAAGTTTGACCTGGTGTTATAGGGACTTCTTTTTTTCAGTTCTTCTAAGAGTAATCCCAGTTTACCATTTTTTCTTTTCTTTTCTTTTTTTTCCCCTTCAGGTTCAACCCCTTTTATCACACTAAAGTGCCAATCAATATTGTGAGATAGATGTTACATCTTAGGTTTTTATAACATTACTTGTCCCAGAAGGGATACTGTATCTTTAAGGAAATGGACCCGATATCCTGTTTCTGAAGGATTAAAACACTTTAAAGAGACAGAAGAGGCTGTAAACCCCTATCATATTCTTATTCTCTCTTCATTATCTTGTCCAGTATCTATCCCTGCTGAGTAAATCTGGTTGTGTGTTTCTCCAAAGTGGTCATAAGAAGAAATTTATTTACTTCTCTTTGCACTGGAGGGGCATTACTGGGTTTCAAGGCTCTCCGAAGTAATAAAGATTTTGCAGTGTGTGCAGAAGGAGCAGAAATTCAGAACTTCTTTTCCCCCTCTGAGGTCGTTTGGCCAGCCTAAAGGGGAGACACTTCTCATTTTCTGACAGGCTTTATTTCCGTAAGATTTTCCAATTAGCAGGAAAAGGTCACACTAATGTTAGTGCTGTGTGGAGGAAGGGGGATCCAACTATGCAAACAGAGATCTCCTTGAAAGGACAATATAAAAATACCGTGTTTTCCTTCATTTCTCCATGGAAGCTGTGAGGGGAGGGGTGTGGAAGAGGGCACTGCCCGGGTGCTGTTTGCTGGAGGGGAGGCAGGGCTCCCTCTGCCCTGGGATCAGCACTTTCACTCCGTTTCTGGACCTCACTTTTCTCTGAAACAGCAAATTGCATTCACCCCCCACCCCCCAGTCTGTGTGTTTGTGCACCTGGGTGGAAAACAGACAAACAGGCAGCAAGACAGATTTCCACCGGGCCGAGGGGCAGGAACACAACAAGCACAGAGCGAGGTTTTCCTCTTGCTCCCGCTTGATGCCAGAGAGAAGTTGTGGGTGGGGTTTGCTTTGGATGGGTGCTTTGGGGATTTTTAATCAAGCTGGACTGAAAACAAACAACGCTGACTGCGGGCTTTCCCCCCTCCCCGCTCTCTGAGCCCTGCTAGAAGCATCTCTCTGTAGCTCTCCCGGCAGCTTTTGTTGCTCCATGCCGGCCGTGTGTGTCCCCACGCATGTGCCAAGAGCACAGGAACTTTTTTCCAGTGAGGTGAAGAGCCGGGAGGTGTCAGGACTTGCTCACACTCAGCTTTCAAAGAAGCCTCACATTCTTCCTCTTCTCAGGCAAGCATCTGTCTCTATTTTTACAGCCCGGGAACAGCCGTGGCCCCAACTTGTGCCCCTTTCTCCACGGAGGGGCCGTAGCATTTAAATTTGGCTGCGGGCATGGGGAGAGGCAGGTGCACAAGTCTGGAATCTCTCTGCAGGCATTGAAGTGGTCCAGCTCCTCCCCAGCATATTTCCTCCTTAAACACATAACTGGCTTTGCAGCCAGGGAGCTGGAAACCATCTCAGGAGTCAGTTTGGGCTGGAAGGTGTGGTACTGGGGCAAAGGGAGCAGAGTTCCTGCTGATACTCCTGGGTAGACCATGGTTGCCAGGAGAGGTCCATGGGAGATAAGAAATCTGTTAATTTTAGACTGTAACTTGCTGAACAGCGCACATGCACACATACACGTGTGTATGTATGTGTGTATGTGTATATACATATATATATATATATATATAGCCACCAGAGAATCGTTTCACAGGAAATTAAATATTTGCAGCTCTCCCACACCATTTCATATCTTGCCAATTCCCATAACCCCCTTTTCAGATCACCAATCCCTGCTGGAGCCCAGAAACTGTCTATCATAACCAGAAGTTTATACACTGGGAAACATTTCTGCACCAAATCCTTCACTGGAGTAAGTTGGCAGGGTGCCACCAAAGTCAGAGCAGTCGCAGTGATTCACACCAGCTGTGGATCCAGCCCAGAGAAATGTGAACAACTCCGTGAGCTTTGTGCATCAGGGAGTTACACAGCGAGTCCCTGAGATAGTAAAAGCTAAAATATCCTGATCTCCCAAGGAGCTGATCTGAATGGTATTTTTTTCATCCGCATTAAGCACTAGGCTTAGGCTGCACCATGGAAATCATCCCTTCCCTTTTGTTGGAAAGTGATGTTTTATCTTTGCTGAGTTTCCACTCTGACATTTATACCGAATGACAATTAACTTTCCTTTCCCATTAATCAAAAGTAATTCTCTTTCTGACAGCATTTGGCACTGGTGTCTGGGCTTGTGTGGAACTCTGCAGCCCTTCACGTGGAGGGACTCTGCATTTTTGCAGGGGGACAGAGATCTCCCCTGGGATGTCCCCACAAGAAAAGCCACTGCAGGAGGGCGGTTTGTGCTATGGGTGAGACACGGACTCACGGGGAAGCACAGGGAGCAGGACTTGAGCTGGGTGGGAGCATGGGGAAGGCTGGTGGCTCCCCAGGAGAGGGGAAATCCAGCACTGCTGGCTTCCAGTGAGCAGCTTGCACTCCAGGATTACAGCAGTGAGCAGGGAGACAAAGCACAGTTCCCTTCAGTGCCCTTCCCTTTCCCAGCAGAGGCACAGAGGAGCTGTCAGGGGTTTTTCCCACCTGCACCTTCCCCTTGTTTAGGTACCTGCTGGGTCTCTCTTCCAGCCCTCTCCTCAGGGACCAGCCAGCTTTGGTCCTAGTCACAGGAATCTGGGCAATAAATCCCTTTTACTTGTGGTTTGCAGGGTCTGATGCTCCTCAGATGCCCTGCAGAAACACGAGGTGATCTCTTGCTGGTGCTGGAGTGGGTGGCAGTGTTCCCGTTTGCTTTAGTGGCACAGGATCAGACTCCACAGGGGATTTCAGGCAAACTGTTTCAGCTGGGAATTAACCAGGGTCAAATTTAGAGGAGAAAAAAATATAGATTTTTTCCTTTCTGTTTAAATATAAAGCAGCAATGTTGCTTGATTTTTAAAGTAGATGTGAAAGAGAGAAAAGATGAGAAACCTCTTTTTTTTTAATTGATTTCACACAATGTCCCAGTGTATGATGCATCAGTGAAACCAAGAAAATTGCATAAATGTTTGTTTTAACCTTAGAAATATAAATTAACTTTTGTAATAGCCTTCAAAATAGCCCTGTCTGCTTTAGCACAGTTTGGAGAGGCGTAAGCTGATGTGCAGGGATGCTCCATGAGTCACTAACTGAGTCAAGTGCAGAACCTCAAACCCTCATTACCAGAGTTGCCTGTAGGTTTGTTTGTGTCTCGAGGTAAATTGAAAATCTGCAAAAAAACACACAAAAGTGCTTGTGATCGGTGAGGCTGAGATTACTGTTCTGATTTCAATATTCTGTTCATATGCTGGCATTCATCCATCAGCTTACGGTGGAGGTGAAAAGGTAATGTCCTCCAAAGGGGAGCCACCTTCTAAAAACATCTACATTCTCACTGATTCAATAAATCAGAAATTTAAACCCCAAAGGTGTTTGCTTAGGGAATACATTCTCAGGGACTGGCACCTGCTCTTGATCTTGGTTTGCAAATTTTTCCTGCTTACCTTTCGTGTACATTAGCTGCATGCTGGCAACACTTGGTTTGCAGGGATGTTCAGTAAAATGAATGTGGGGTGAAGAGCTGGAATTTGTTGCATGGCTGGGGTGATTTGTGGTAAGTGTCTGTGCTTTGGAGTTAGATGAATTTAATAAACACTCAGGGGATATAAAATAAATTAATCCCTACTGTTTATAGGATAAGACATGGTGTTTAATAACAGCAATGCTGTTGTACAGTGTAGTCAAGAGCATGTCAAAGTTCTGGTTTTATCTAGACCATAGGTATTAGAGAGCACAAATTTAGCACCAGATGTAGCTGTAGGGCGACCCAAAGCCACAATAATTGAGTGCCATTCAGTCCTCAGATGGCTGAATCTGACAGTCAGTCCCTGGTGGAACTGGTGCCTTCCTGAGCTTTCCAGCATGAGTTTACATTTTCACTTTCCTCTCCAAAATTCAGCTGTTTGTAAAGTTTAAACCTTGGCTTGTCCACCTGCCCAGCTGGCTCAGGCCATGGCTCCCCTGGGACATGGCCAGAGCCCCACGCTGAGCTGCATCCAACCAGGACTCCATGGGACATTGCTACTTAGCTGAGCTGGGGGTTAATCAAAACAAGGCCACACCAGATGTAGAAACCTGCTGGAGAACCTGGGTTCTTTCAACGATTTGACAGCTTGCAGGGCTGTGAGAATCCCTCTGCTGCAGGGCTACCCCAGCCCTCTTTCCTTGTGTGCAGGGCAGCTTCAAAAATGCACCTGATATCTTCAAGTTAAAGCCATGCACTCTTTGCTTTTTAGTACGAGTCAATATTTTAAAGAAGGTTTTTCAGAATTCGAAGAACACATAAAAAACAATGGAGGGCATATGGGTAGCAACACTTAAAAAATCAAGCAGATAATTCCTACTGGATAACTCAGCATTGCTGGTACCACTTGGAGTACACAATATTGACAGTCGCTTTACAAATAGTTGACTTATCTGACCAAATATGAGAAAGAAATGCAGCTAAGAAAAAGTATTTCTTGCTGTTATAATACATGCAAACAAGCAGAAAGAGATTTGCATTGAGTTGGCATTAGTTTTGTTAGGGCTGCCAAAACTGTGGCTCTCTGCAAGTGATATGTTTCACATTGCAGCATTCCTCTCAAAACTTGCAGAACTAAATAAATAATGGCACCATGGATGAAACTGGAGAAAAATGAGCAATGCTCAAGCCAGGTGCCTAGAATTTCTATCCAGGCTGCCAGATTTTTAACAAATTAAACTTTTCAGATCCAATTCTCTAGTCTTTATGAAATTTTGATGCTAATAAAGCTTTGAATGGAATGAAGTTTTTGTCTTAACAGAGTGCCAGGGACTTTACATATAGCATCTCAGCCAGCACCTGTCAATACCAGTGGAGAGACTACTGCTGATTTTTATAAGCACTGATGAGACCAATCTTGAGACCTTTTTGTTCCCTGCCCCCTGTTTGGTGGATTTGATTGCTCATTGCCCCTCCTGTCAGTGCTGGGTCTTTGTCAGCAGCTGACCATGCTGACCATGCTTTTGAGAAGGTTTCTTCTGTTTCTGACTGTTTTTCTTCTTGTGAAATTTGTCATTTAACCTTTAATTATACTAGTGCAATTATGACAGTTTACTCATAATTATATAATGATAAATGTAATAGGGTTTGCTCATCAGCCTTATTTGCAGTTAAAAACTGACTGCAGATAAAAGCCTGCATATATATCTTGTAGTGAAATTTTAAATCTTACCTAATTTTAGACACCTGCCTAAATTTCTTTAATGAGTAAGAATAAGTTCAGGCATACACTTGCAGGCAGCCTTTTACCTACGTGTACTGAAATCAGGGTGAAGTAGGTGAGCAGGTAGGAAACACGTCTCTTCACAAAACAACTCCAAACTCTTCAAAGAGGCTCAGAGGAAACTTCCAGCTTTGCAAAGTCCCTGTCTGTGGCTCAGTGACCTCCTGGCAGCAGCAGCCCACTCACTGAGTGTTGCTCTTGGCTGGAGTTCTCCTTGGTAATTTGGTAGATTGGATGAACAGGCATTTCAGTGACACAGACTAGATCTCCATGCAGCAGCCCATCAGATCCAATCAGCTGGCTCTTCTCCATGCACACTGGCTGATGCTTTCATGGGAAGGTTGGTGCATGATAACTTCTAAAGCTGAAGAGCAGGTTGAGTAACAGCAGTTGGATCTTGGCCTCAAGAGAAGGGATTGCTTTGTTGCAAGCAGAGCTAGCATGGTGGTGACTCTTCACAATCTGAGTCAGTCACTCCTCTGAAGACATGAAGAAATCTCACCTGAACCATCACAGCAATCCCAGCAGAGCATGTTCTAAGTTGCCATGTAACCTTTGTTTTGTTATGGGGCTTGAGTGACTGGACAGACTCAGGAGCTGCAAAATTCAGTTCCAGATGCCTGAGTTCAGAAAGTTTGCTCAGTCCTTTCCAGACAGAAAACTTTTCTAGACTGCCTTTCAAACTTGATGAAAACTTCTTTGGTCCACAAAGCTAAATACTGTGAGATACACAGTTTGAATGGCTGGCTGCTGGGATGGAAACTGAAAATCTGAAGTTGGGTTGGCTTAGCACAAAGTGGCGAGGAGCAGAGGAGATCTGAGCCCAGGTGCATGAAGAAGAGGAGTTGCTTGAAGGAACCATGAGCAGTTCTCTGGAGTTTCACCTAGAAGAAGATAAAGAAAATAGAGAAGGTTTTCACCCTTTGATGTCTCTAAGGTGCAGGTGGCTTACTGAGAGTTTCAGGAATGCTCTTTATCCCCAGTGTTGACAAGAAAGTATTTTGTGTCTTTCCCTGTAAAGTAAAGATGTTTGATCCTATAGCCTATTCCTTGGTTTTCTCTCTTCAGCCACTGATCTGCAGGAGGAGTTGTTTCCAGGGGCTTTGATTATGGGTAATGAATCATGAATTCTTCTGCAGAGAGAAGCCACTAGCAAGGCCCATGTGTGGTGGACTAGTCCAGGATGTGGTGTAAAAGTTGCCTCCTTGAGATACAGGCTGCTTTCCTCCAGAGCAGGGTGATCAATCTGGCCTGCCTACACACCAGAGAAACTTTCAACCACAGTTTGCACACCATCTACCAAAGAGCTCTTCTCTGAAGAGAAGGAAACAGTTGTTTGTTTGTTTGTGACTTGGTGGATTTATCAAGTGCAATTTGAAAAATGACAATCAGATTAAGCTCCTCAAAATCCAGGCAATGAGAGGTCCTGCTTCTGCTAAAGTGCTTAGTCCTCCAGGAAGGAGAAAGAGCAGAACTGGAGAGGACTAGGAAGAATTAGATAAGAAAATGATTTTAATGCCTCGAGAGCTCAGGAGTTTTCAGGCTCACAGCTTTGGCCTTAGGCACTTCATTTGCCAGTCAGGCACCCAGATCCTCTTTTTGGGACTGGTTCTTCCTAAATTTAAGGGTCAAAGTGCTGTAATATAAATAAATAATAAAATTAATAAAAACCAATAAAATTCAGTATTAAAATTGCCACTGGGAAAACCAATAAAAGAAAAAGCCACCAACCATGTAATGGCTACTTTTAACCACTTAACATACAGTTTAAAATCTCTAAAGAGGAATAATAATACATTTATTTCTGAAGTACCTGAAGTTGCCAAAGGCACTCAGGGTTGCTCTGCGATATAAAACCGTTTCTAAAAATAAATTAGCACATTATAAAAAGGCTCTGTGTAGTGAATGTACTTAGTGAGCAGGTGAAACGTTTCTGACAGAACATGTTTCTCTTGGAGGAGGCTGGTCCACTTGAACTGGATCAAGGAGGTTTCCAGCATGAAGCTAGACAGGCATTTCTGGACTATTTTTTTACAAAAAAAAATTCTTCTGGTGGTGCCAGCTGTGGGGTTGAAATGAAAGGCAGGTGGTTGGAGTTGTTGGGGATGGAGCCCCTTGGTAAGGCTCTGTAATGCCAGGGGTGTAATGCCAAAGATGCAATGCCAGGGATGCCCGTGTGAGCCTGGGCTCCTCCACAGCCCGGTGCTGAGAAAAGCCCTCCCGGCCACCCAGCCCTAGGAGCAGGCATAGACCCGGTCCCTTTGCCAGCTGCAGCTCCTGGGAATGCAAGAGGGGAGCAGGGACGGAGCTCCGGGTGTGCCCCGCAGGCAGCGGGACAGCGCATCCGTCCCTCCGCAGCCACCTGGCAACCGCCGCAAAAACACAGAGCCAGGAGGATGATTCCGAGCTGTGGAAAGGGGAGAAGAGGAGGAGGGCTCGCTGTTATTTGCGGTGGCTCCGTTTGTAGCGAAGTTCCAGCCCCGGCGAGCGGCGCTGGCCGGGGATCCCTGCGAGCCTCGGTCCATCCCGGGCGCGGGGATGCGGCGGCGCCGCTGGGAGAGCCGCGGGCAGCGGCCGCAGCAGCTTCCAGAGCAGCTTCTTTGGAAAGAAGCTATTGGAAAGGGCCTGGGAGGGAGCTGCGCTGCTCTTTCATCTGTGTCCCAGGGCCTAATTGAGTTGAATACAAATATAAACTTATAACAGACGCTTCAGTCGCTCTCTTTAGCTCCTCTCACAAAAAGCCGGTTTAATGATCTTTCTGAAGGCTGTTTCACTGAGGCAGCAGAAAGGCACCAGCTTTACATCATTACTGAATAGTGCATAAAGGAATTATTTAGCAAGATGTTCTGTTTGTTAATAGACCCAAATCACAGTTTCTTTTACCAAATACTGCTTTTATTTGAGGTCTTTGAATGAATTTCATTCAAACAATGCTAACATCTGATGATAAAAACCACTAATGAGAGGAAAATCATCCGCAGTTTTGATCTAGAGCTCTCATTAATTCCAAACTTTGCTTTTAGTTCGTTTTGCTGATCAAATCATTAGAACAGTTTTTATTACCACTTTGGCTCCCTCCAGAGACAGTCAGCTTTCCAAAAGCTTAAACTCAGTTCTCTTTGTTTTCCTTATTCTGAGTGCTATCACTTGAATAGAAGAAAGTGGTCCAGAAGAAATCTTTACCCAATGCCCAGGAAAGAGACCCACAAATCCAGACTCAATAAACACGGGGACAGAAATTGGTAATTTTCTGTTTAGGTCTTGGACCATACACCTCAACTGATATGGTTTTTGTTTATGGAAGAATATTTTTCCAGATAAAATATAAAAAATACTTCTTTGTCTGGGGACATTCAGCTCTGCCCTGTGGAAGTTTTTGCTGGATATGTGATGATTTCCATACTTGTTTACCCTGCTCTTTATACCTATTAGCACTTGCTGTGCTGCCTTGTAAATTGTTATTAATTGCTGTATAATTTTCTGCAGTAGTACCAAGCTGCAAGCTGTGCCTTTTTTCTTTTTTTTTTTTCTTTTCTTTTCTTTTTTTTTTTCTTTTTCTTTTTTTTTTTTAATACGATAAAAGCCTCAGATTGCAAACTTTGAAAATCTCTGGAAGGTTTTGCAGTGTTCTCCTCATACCTCTGTCCAGGAGCTTGAAGAGGGATTGAGGCACAGGTGCCCTTGCATCAAATAGATACAGACAATATCCAATGGTGATACCATTCCCTATCCAAATATTATCCAAATATTGTGCATGATCCTTGCATCTTTTTCCCTTGCACAGCAAGAATTATTAAGACATCCCTGAGAACTTAAAAGCACTTGGAAAAAACAGCAAAATATGAAAAGGCAAATCAGCAAGGAGGGTTAAAAGACCTCCTGCCCTCCCACCCTGGGCTTCACCACGGTGCAGTAGAACATGGGTCAGGCATTCAAAATGACTCCCCAAAACATTTGCCCTCTTAAATTGCCCCTGCCCTTGAGGGTGGAGGCCAGGCCATTGTAGTACTTGAAATTTATGAAGATTAATGAAGAAGGCAGACAACAGTTCTGTGTTAGGAGACCAGGAGACAATTCAAGCTACATTAATGGCAAGAAATAGAGAAAGTCATAAATGTAAGGGATAGAAGTGAAGAGGTTTGCATGCTTGCATTGTAAACTAATTCACATTGCCTTCCACTGTCTCGCTAGCTGATTTTTTCCCCTTTAACTTAGAATCTGCTTATTATGTTGATATCAATATAGATGTAGAACAGTGAACAAAAGGCTGTATTTAAGACAAATGGGGAAAATAAATAGTGTTGCAAAATCAGCTTTGGCTGGTGGTTCTCTACATTCCCTTTCTCAGATATTTCTGCATGAGTTAAGCAAAATTAATTCTTGTCTTAACCATAGAGTCACTTTTACATAAAGGTGGTTTACACCGTAAGCAAGTAAACTTCCTGAGATCTGAAGAGAAGAGGTAAAATAAAAGCAAAGTTAAACCTCTCAGAGTTCAGCTGTGTGTTTGGGAGGTGGCCTGTGGGCAGTGCTGGCCACAGATGAGTGGCAGGAGCTCATTTCCAAGGGACTGCCCTGACTCGTGTGGTTAAGACCGAAGCCAAGATTCGCAGTGCTGTGACTCCAGCATTTGTTCTTCTTTGGCACCTTCCATCCGAGCAACTTTGCTGCTCAACTTGTTCAAGAATGACCCTGGCTTTGCTGAGCTGTTTGAGGAGCAAAACCTTTGCCCTGTGGATCATTTTCCCTCTCAGATTTTAGAGTTTATGGGCCAGGTTCTCTTCATGCTGTAGATTTTCTGCAGTGAGAAGATGCTCCTGTGAGAACAGATGAGTTTTTTTGGATGCTCTTGTTGGAAAGCCCATTGTTCCCAGCAATCATAGGTGTTTAACCTCAGTATCTAATGTGAAAGATTTTTGCAAAACCAAAATTATTTGGCTGGTGGGTCTAACAGTCTGTACTCTTGATTACCTTCTGGAAGGCTGTGACCTCTTCTTTCAGTGTCCTACATCACTCAAAGTGAGTTTCTCTTCTGCAGGAGACCCTCACAAGGCCCTGTGAGCGACTCCAGTGAGCTTGAGCTCTGTGTGAGGGGTTTAAGGGGAGTTAAGTCATGCACAGACTAACTTGAAGTGGGACATCTTCATTGGTGGGAATTTCATCCTACCCAAATTCCTTGCACTGGCAGATTTGCAAAGCTTACCCTTAAAGGTCAGTCTAAGTTTTGTGTACGAAGGGAGGAAGAAAAGTTCTCCTTTAATCTAGTTTACTGGAATGTTTTGTACATAAAAAAAAAAAAAAGTAAAAAAAAACTTCTGCATAAAATTTTTTAATCAAGAAATAACTTCTGCAGGGTAGTGAGGCACAAGCTGGGCAGCAGGGGAAATGAGTGCACTCCTCTCCTAAAGCTGCCCTAGCAGAGAGGTGGGAGCCTGGCACAGAGCAGACAGCCCAGCTCAAGTGTGCCCTGCTCAGCTCTTCAGGCTGTTGCTTTGTGTTTGTGTTTGTTAGAACATGGGTAAAGCTAAAGCAAACACTGGTGCTCACTGGAGACTGATAAGAGAGAGGTCACCTCTAGTAATATGTAGTGGAATTATTCTCCACAGAGCTCAATTTTAATTACATACTGGTTTAAGAGTATTACCAGCACAAAACCCTGCTACCTGTTTATGCTTCCAAAACCTAATGGAGTTGTATTGAATAACTGAAAGGCCCCCAAATCACACTGACAACTTGTCTTCTAAGCTCTGCTATGTTTTGTCTTAGCACAAGTGCCAGTGCTAAAGATTATTGATGCAACTGCTTGCTTTTAGATGCTGAATCACATTAGCCTCCCTCCTGCCCTCCTATTTCATTAAGAATCTGGCTGCAGATCAAAAAATGAAATGCCTTCTTCATGTAGGGCCCCATAACTTTCACAAGCCCTAAGAAAACAACTGGCAGTGCATTTATTTCCCTCTTGTTTTTTTTCTTTCCCCTGTTCACTTGTTGGCTTTTGTTCTGTTCCTCTTTCACTGGTTTTTTCATTCTTTCTCTTTCATCCACTGTCTTTACTTAATTCTCATTACTTCTCTTCCCCTTCCATTTTTCTTCTCTCTCTTTCTCTTCCTCCTCTCCCCATTTTTTTCTCATGGAGTGGTGAGAGAGAAAAATAGGAGTAGGAGGAGGGCAGGAGGTCAGCATGTGAGGAATTCTAGTGCAGCAGACAAAGCCAAAACAATAACGTATGTTCATATTTTGAATCTGATATTTTATTATATCTGCTCAGAACAGAGTAATTATAACTTGTTATTTTGTTTTTCCATAGGCTATTTTTTTTTCATTGCTGCTTTGTTTCAATTTGAACGAGTCAGTACTCTCTCAGCTTAGTTTCATTCAGAAAAAAATAATTTCATGTATGGAAGGATCTCCCAAAAGCTCTGCTGGAGCAAAGAGCAGAGTGTGACCTTATTAGAAGCAGTGACTCTTGCCAGGGGTTTCCATGGGATCACCCCTTGATTCTGGAGTCCAGCCAGGGAATTGGGTCCCTCTGGAATTCCAGCCAGGGAATTGGGTCCATCTGGCCTGTGGGTGCTCTAGGAGATGTCCAGAGCTTGACTCTGATCCTCACAACAGGTTCAGCTTTTAGCCCCAGATGTGGAATGCTGAAGGCCTGTGAGAAATGAGGGCTTGTCCAGTTATGTGAGGAAAATAATTCCTGTGGAATCATGGAATGTTCTGAGTTGGAAGTTTCCAAAATATGACTGTGTACCCTGCCCTCTTGTACCTGAGGCAAACAGATGTGTCCACATGGGTGCACAGGCAGGAGCTCTACCAATACAGGGACCTTTATGCCTTCTTTAATTGACTTCATGCCCAAATTTCTCCTGCTTGGGCATCCAATTGCTTTTCCTGAAACAGGAAAAAAAAAAAAACAAAAAAAAAAAACAACAACCTTCTAAGTTTCCTAGAGACATAGTTTTAAGTTCTTGTTTTAATAGACTGACACATCATTTTTGACAAGATCTTGAAATCAATATTTCTCCCCAAACAGAGCCACTTGTGTATTCTTGCTGTATGTTTTCTTCTCCCCAGCATGTCTGTGTGTTTCCAGTCAGAAACAGAAAGCAGCCCTGCATTTATCATTTCACCCACAGTGGTGTTCAGAGCTAAAACAAATCAAAATCTTTGCTGAAGAAAAGTCTTGCAGTCACATTACACCCATGCTAATATCTTGATTTGTGACTTGCTGATTTTAAGGAACATGTTTGTTTATTTTTTGACTTATTTAGTGCTATACAGCCCAAGGCATTTATTGGTATAACTTTTAAAGTTGCTTCATTTGGAACAAGTTTCACGTAAAGATCATATTAATTAGGTCCTACACCTAAAGTTCATCTTAATTAGCATTGTTTCTTTCCCTGAGGTTCTAGTAATTTGTTAGAATTGAAGGTGGATATTCTGGGGCCTTACAGGGGGATAATTAGTCAACTGCTCCTATTTCCACTGCCTTTAACGTGAGCAGGATTAGGCCTGCAAACCACGGAGTGTGACTCGATACAACCATGGCAATACCATTAAACATTTTAATAAATCTCTCTCACAGAAATACCCATAAATGCACACATGCATGTGCATATCCAATCCCATTTATTCTGAATAAGGAGAATAATTCTGCTGTGGCAGTTGTCTCTCATGTACCATTTATTTTACCCATGTAAATTAATTTAGTTGTTTTTCATAACCATTCACATATTCCACTTCATTTCACAACTAATTTTTGGGACTGGTTTGATAGTCAGCTATTATCTTTTTGGAAATATGTACCTCCTTCTAATTTCTTGTTGCCATAACTGAGCAGTTCCTTGCTTCTTTATGTAATATTAAAACAAGTCTTATGTTCTTAAATAGGAATAGCAATAAAATAGGAAATTTTAGAGGGAAAAATGCTTCAGACTGAAGTTGTATGAGGTCTGTGGGAGACCTGTATGAGAGGTTATCATGGTTTTTTGGAATATATTTTTGCTGAGTGGGGAAAATTAGCTGAAACCCTGTAAGAGTAGTGTATGAAAACGTTTTATTTGACAAAGTACAGCCAGTTAATACTGCAACACATGGCATCATATCTTCCCTAGAATAATCTCGAATAATTTCCAGACAAATGTAGTACTGGACTGTATAGAAAATATTAGGATTTTGTATGAATATATGAAAAACACCACTCACTGTTACAACAAGTACAGCAGCACCAGGGCCTTTGGACAGATTTCTCCAAGTGTCAGAGCATTTAATGCAGGTGGATGCACAGACGACTTTCCAAAAGCACTGAAGGAGTTTGATGGACTAAGTGGCTTTTGCAGATCTAGATGCATTCTAGACACTGTCACAGAGCTGGAGCTTGTCTGCAGGTGTGTGAAGTGCACTGTGTAAGAAAGGTCTCAGTTTTGGTTTAGGTTTTTTGGGTGGTTTTTTTTTTTTTCATAACTTGTTTTCAACATGAATTTTGTATCATTTCCTCAGATACAAGGAAAGTATCTCCTTAGTGCCTGGTAGGCACTTAGCAGAAAGCAGCTGATTTTCCTAGGCTCATTTCCAAATACCTGAGTTCTGCATCTCAGAGGAATTGAGGTGTCAAACTGAGCTGTGCACACAGGTGCCTCAGTCAGATTTGGTTTTGTCAGGTATGGCTGCTGGGAGAGGTCAGATTCGGGATGACAGAATGAGACCAACCGAGGGAGGCTGCTGTGTGTGTGCCCGTGCTGCAGCAGGGCCATCCTGTCACACCTGGGCTGTGCTGCTGTGCTCTGCATTGCTCTGTGCCCGTGCTGCAGCAGGGCCATCCTGTCACCCCCTGGGCTGTGCTCTGCATTGCTCTGTGCCCCTGCTGCAGCAGGGCTGTCCTGTCACCCTCTGGGCTGTGCTCTGCATTGCTCTGTGCCCGTGCTGCAGCAGGGCCATCCTGTCACCCCCTGGGCTGTGCTGCTGTGCTCTGCATTGCTCTGTGCCCGTGCTGCAGCAGGGCCATCCTGTCACCCCCTGGGCTGTGCTCTGCATTGCTCTGTGCCCGTGCTGCAGCACAGCCACAGCCAGGCTGAGAGGAGCGAGCTCCGTGCCCGGCTGGCAGCACAGGGATGTCCCTGGGGCTCCAGAGAGCGGGGCTGTCCCTCCCTAGGATCATGTCACACACTCCTTCTCGAGACTGACACTGGGAGCTCACACAGATCACCCTCCCTGGCACGAGCAGGGTGTCCCCAGGCTGGGCAGTGCCCCACGCCTGCCCCTGCCCTGCTGGACACTGACCACTGCTGCAGGGCCACCAGCAGGGCACTGACCACTGCTGCAGGGCCACCAGTGCTGCCCCTGGGCTGCCCCAGGTGGCTCTGACCACAGTGACCACAGCAACCACACCAACCACACTGACCGTGCTGACCACACTGACCATGCTGGCCACACCAACCACACTGACCATACTGACCACACTGACCATGCTGGCCACACCAACCACACTGACCGTGCTGACCACACTGACCACGCTGACTACAGCAACCACACTGACCACAGTAGCCACATTGACCACAACAACCCCACTGACAACACTGACCACACCAACCACACCAACCACACTGACCAGAGCAACCCCACTGACCCCACTGACCACAACAATCCCACTGACCACACTGACCAGAGCAACCCCACTGACCCCACTGACCACAATAACCACACTGACCATGCTCACCCCACTGACCCCACTGACCACAATAACCACACTGACCATGCCAACCACACTGACCATGCTGACCATGCTGCCACAATAACCACACCAACCGCACCAACCACACTGACCACACCGACCATGCTGACCACACCAACCACACTGACCACATAACTGACCACACAAATAAGTATGGTAAAGGTGCAAACCTAAGCATAATTTATTCATTTTTATTCTAGAGTTTAACTAGACTTGTACGTATGTATAGCAATAGGACAGCACAGAATGCTAAGTATGAAACCTCTGGGCTGATGTACAGTATGAGATCCCTGTGTGGACTCAGTTTTGTGCTTTTGAGTAGGAAAATGTAAGGCACAGGCTAGGCTGAGAGAGTGCCTTTCTCCTCTGGTCAGGAGAAAATTATCATTTCTCTCACCATGATGCATTTAGCTCTTTAGTTTATTATGTTGAATCAGAAGAAAATTATGTGTTTTATTTAGTGACAAAAATCACGTAATAGTTTCTTAAATATAAATGGAATTGGGGTGGCAGAAGTGAAACCTAGGTGTTTTATTTCCTCCCATTACACAATCTGAAAAGTCTCTTGACCATGGTTAAAATATCTGAGCTGGTTTAGTGGAGCCTGGCACACATTTGAAAGAGAAGTGGGGGTGACACCCATCCTGCTGTTTCCCATCAAAGGCCAGGAAAGATGGAGAAGGGTACAGCTGGTGCAGTTTCACCCTGTGAATTCACTGTTCATACCTCCTGGGCTCTGCACAAGCCCTGGGGGAAGACCCAAGCTGGGAAAGCTGGGTTTGGCCATTAGAAACCAAACTACAACATGGCCTTCCATTCCCAGGGCTGGAAGTAGGTGTGGGGTACCTCCTGTGCTCCTCACCATGGGGAATGGTTTTGGATATTTCTGGCCCCACCAGCCTGTTAGGGGGTGTTTTCTGGTTGCTGAGGTGCTGTGACTTGTCAGTTCTACTTGTCAAATCAAATAAACCAGGATTTTTTGAAGACAGTGGGCCATAAAGCTTCTGAGATCCTTCAAAGATTGCAAAGCACTTGCCACTACTGACAATAAGAAGCTGGATAGTTATCTTCAGCTTTCATGGGGTTTTTTTCCTGTTTTAAACCATGATTTTCAGATGAATTTTTGCTTCCCATAGTGCTTCATGGTAATCTATTCATGTGATGCTGGCTCAAGACACTCTAGAAATAATTTATTCCCAGACATATTAATTTAAGTCTGTCTCTGCATTTACCTCACTGAAGCACAATCTAGGCATGTTCTCTATGAGGTTCTGGAGAAAGAAAAAGATTTTCTGGCAGAGAGATTTGGACCCTTTCAGTAGAATTGCACTTAAACACATAATATGGATTTCAGACTTGCAGACTTTGAGGGTGGAAATAATCAATTTGCATGACAAGATGAAGCCCTGGAACTGGGAGCTGGTGCATGGCTCCAACATGAGCAGAGCTTCTGTCTCCTGTAACCTAGCAGGCATCCCTGGATAGAAATGGAGAGGAAAATTTTTGGCTAGGAAATGTTGAAGTCAATGGAATTTTAGCCATTTGTTCCAGCAGAGAATTTGTGCTATAGCAGTTTTCCAGGAGCCTAAAGTGAAATGTATTGCACAGCAACAGTAAAATAAATACCCTAAGGGTAAAGGTGGACAGAAGAAAAGTGACAATCTTGTCATCCCACTTTAACTGAAAATGACAACGCTGTCATTTCATTTCATCTGTTTACTAATTCCTTCCCTGAGCATGGCTTTGTCCTGCAGAGACTTCTCCAAAGAAAGCAATATCCCCAGAAAAAAATTATCTTCTGTTTACTTCCTTTTTCTTGGCTTGGTAATACAAATTTTAACTCTCACAGATTTTTGGATGGTGTTGAGCTTCTCAACGTGGTATGTGAAGATATAGCAAGAGCAATGGGACTGAGCATTCAGCAAATGCTGGCTGAAGGGCAGGAGATGCTCTGTAACTGAGGGCTCTCCAGGATGCTGCAGCTTCCCAAGGGAAATGATGGAAAAAACGTCACTGGTCACAACTTTCAGTCAAACTGGCCAAAATCTTTGAAAAGACATTTGAGGGATGAAAGTTGGGGGCTAGATGATTAACAGGTCCTCAAAGTGACCCGGCCAGGCTCTCAGAGCCAGCCTTGCACCTCCTGGGGCAGCACAGGCTGTGCTCAGGGCCTCTCACCCTCTTTGCTGCATGAGGAGGTTGTTACAGCATTTTTCTGGGTTTTGCTTGGGAGTGCTGTGGGAACAGGAGTTCAGTGTGTGACCCCTGGGTTTCCACAACTCCCTCCACTTTCTTTGGGAATGGGAAGACAGAGCAGCTCCATGGGATTGCTGCCCTGGAGTGGGAGAGGTGGATACCCCCATGCCATGCAGGAAATCTGGGATCTGCCTGGGTTGAGATGGATTTCAGAGTCCAAGACAGGAACCTGACAAACTTCTGCTATTGCTGTACTTCCTCCTCCTCTTCCTACTGTCCCTTCTCACACTGTGGCTGGACAGACAGAGTTTGTTTGTCCTTAGCTGTGAACCATTTTTTCTGAAACAGCATAAGCGAATCACCGCCAGACTCTTGCATTTTAAACAACTTCCCAACTGAAATTACAGCAGAGACAAAACACTGAGCATAGATAGGTAGAGTGGGTCCTGAATAATAAAAAATGCATAAGCCTAAGTCTTATTTTTTCCCCTGCCTTTTAATACAGATCAGGTAAATTCCTAAATTCCATTTCCTTCTCTGGAGATTTACATACTGATTTTTTTTTTTTTTTTTAAGACAGAGGAGAGGGCTGTTCTGGGGTGTGTGGGTTTTGTGCTGAATGCAATGATACAATGCTTCCCTCCCACCCACCCCCTAAAAACCCCTCCACAGCTCCATTGTAACAGCAGATAAGCAACCAGGCTCTGAGAGGTGAAAGCAAACCACTCCAGAGCCTCCTGGGGAAAATAACCCCTTTGGAGGGCATTTTGCTGAGCTCCCTGGTTAAAATCCCTGGCAGCAGCCAGCCCTGCTGCTGACACAGAGAGCTGGAGCAGTAACAGCTCATCTACTCAGCACCTGCCAGTGAGCACTTGTTTCTGCCAAGAGTAACTTGGTACCAACTTCAATAATATCACAATGCGGTATTTAAATAATTTGACAAGGCTATTTGGATAACTACCAGGAATTGCTCAAGTCAGTAATTTTCCTTTGGGAGACTAAGTTAGGATCTGCGTTTTCTCAAAGATAATATTGCCTCGTCCCATCTCTGCAAGAATTTTAAGGTATGAGTAGATATATGGAGAGATGGATATTAAGGGTTGGAGTTTTACATTGTGGGAAATGAAAGGTTGATAGTGAAGCTCAGGGCAAGTGGGTCTGTTGATACCCCCTTCACCTGCCTGGCCTTGGAGCTGTTCTCTCCCCCTGTCCTCCTTCAAGGGCAGCAGGAAAGAAGCTGTTACTGTGGAGGCTGAGGCTTTTTGTCTTCAACGCCCAGCCAATGGCTCACTAGGCCCTGCTTGCTTTAATTCCTCATTATTAGTCCATTCCCACATCACCTTGGGAAGAAGATCCCAGGATGGAGGCTGCTCTGTGCCTCGTGCTGCTCATACCACCTCCAGGTGCTGAAAAATGCAATTCTAGACCAGAAACCAGAGAAACACATTTAATTCTAACACCAGGTCTTGATGTTCTCCAAAGGTTACTTTGCTCTGAGTTTTCACTGTTTAGGGACATATTTACAGATGGTAATATTGACATTTCCCTTTGTATTTAAATGGAGGTGATTAGTTACCTGAATCTTAGAGAAAATCTCTCTCAGAACACGAGAGCTGGACTTTGTGCCCAGGCTGCAGGGGCCTGACCCACTTCCCACCCAGCTGAACCCTGAGTGTCCAAGCTGTGAGACACCTTGGGCCTGCAGAGTGTTCCCTGACCTGCTAACCAAAGGATTGGTCTCATCAGCACTGGCCTGGCAGAAACCAGCCCAAATGCCTCTATGAGGTCATGATTTGGAGCTCGTTTTCCTGGTCTGAGTGTGTGAGACTGATGGTGTTTGGAGCATCCCAGGCATATCCTGCCTTCCCAGTCCGGATGCAGGCGTGATGGATCTCCTGGAGGCTGGGGGTGAGTTCCAGCTGTGGCACCAGGCTATTGACCTCAGGCTATTTGCATTATTAGTCAGTTTTCTAAATCCTTGGGCAGAGTATGGAGACAAGAAATATTTTCCATTTTGCTGGAGCTTCAAGTTCTCTGTTATGGATTTTACAAAGCACTCAAAAGGCTTTGCTTTCAGCCAATTTGCTACTCTGGCTATATTCTGTCTCATTTCTTCATAGAAAATTATTTGCTGCCAGCTAAATACAGTATGTTGATGACCTATTAATTTATGACATGCATTTGGAGCTGGGAATGAATTTATAAACAAACTTTAAGTTCTTTTTCCCCTGTGAATTGTACCAGCATTTGTTTTAATTTCCCAGTAGTCATGCTTAATGTGTCAGAAGCTATGTTCGACTGCTTGTTTTCCTCCAAAAAGAAGGAAAAAAAGGAGAAATAACTAACTAAAGTTCAGCTCTTGTCAGGTATTATAAGCCACACTTTGAAATGAGGTATGAATCCAAATAAAATATTTTAACTCTGTAGTATTTTACCAAAATCTGGAGGAGAAAAGGTTTACTTACTAAACAATCATACGAGCTGAAAACCTTAAAGTATTCACCAAGGTCCCTTAAAGTTAAACAGAAAAGAAATATCTATCAGCACATTTTAATAGAAAGCAGAACTCCTTACTAGATAGTATACAAAAAAAAAAAAAAAAAAAAAAGCAAGCACAGCTTTTAAAGGTTCTTTTCTCAAGTGATGCAGGAAAAATTCCTCGAGCCAGTATGGAAATTAGTATAGCTGCAGGTAATCTAAATTTTTGGCATTCATTTGATGCTACAGCAACCCTGGGACCAATCCTGGGAACCCTACTTCAATTAACATTACTAAAGTCAACAGAATTCAACACAGGAGCAGCAGCAGGATGGCACAGTGTGGCAGCTGGGGGCTGCTGCCTCTACCTTGGGCCTGGTCCTGCCCTGGCTCCTCTGCTCCTCCTGCTTCCAGATGTGTTAAGAGTATGTTACTCCTCCTGCAAAAGTGTAATCATTTGATCATGTCCTCCAGCAGCTTTTCAGGAGGCAGGATTCTCACACAAGGAAAAATGTCTGACAGAAGGGTTTTTCCAGGCAGTTCCAGGGTTGTTCCCTTGCTGTACCCACCAGGAAGTGGGAGCAGCTGTTTCACAGCTGGGGATGAAATGGTATTTAGATGAAAACTGGTGTCTGGGCCACATGGGGCATGAGTAGGTATGTGGGAGTACATTCTTTAAGTGGATTTTGTAGCTGGGGCTTATGTAGTGCAAGAAGTGCTTGTGGTCAGCCCTCACAGGGACTTAAGCACCAAAGTGCATTTTAAGCTTCTCAAACCCATCATTTAACAGCCCTTGAAGGAGTTCAAGCCTTTTGCCCAAACCCTGCTTCTACCAGAGGAGCACTGCTAGCAAACCGTCCTAGGTATGGTGTAAGACAATGAAAGTCTCTCTGTTCTGGTTTCATGAAAGAAAAGTGCTTTCTTTCATCCACTGAAGGGATTCACAACTCTCAATTCTTTGGGGGAAATACTGGCTTTTCTCTTGTTTTGTCACAGGGTTTGGGGTCCCTGTGGTGGCTGAGCTAAGTCCTGCCTCTCTCACCCATCAGCCCACACCACATCCTGGCCTCCTCCACGGCGCTTCTCTGTAGCTCCAAACCAATTAAAGCTTGAAGGGAAGGGACAAGTACCCAAAGCTGGTCACAGTGATGCCTAAATTGCTATCTCAGACCTTCAGAGCCATGACTTCAGTTTAGAGCCCTGTTGATGGTTTTGTGTCTGCAGCCCTTTTGACCAACACAAACCAAGCCCTGCTGTTTCTGCTCCAGCGATTCTCACCAGATTGTTTTCCAGAGTTGAGGACACACTCCCCTCACTGCAGAGCCCTCAGTATGTCCACACTGTGAACTCCATGAGGGTCAAAGTTTTAGCCAGCAGAGTTGATTTTTTGAGTCACCAAAATATTTGTTATGAACTGTATTTATCAGGCAATTAATTTTGGTTGCAGCCTTCTCCCGGGTTTCTCAGTATTGCCCAGTTGGTTGTAGAAAAAATTTCCAGCCTATGGATTTTTTGGGAGGGAATCACTTTGAATACACTGTATTGTCTGAATGTTTGTTTGAAAAGACAAATAGTATGACTGAAAATCTTCCTGCGTTTCAAGGTGAGATTTGAGAGGATGGAAATAAGTTGACCATTAATTTTTAAAAAGCACCAAGTTCTGGAAGTATTGTCAGAAACTGTTTTTAACAACCAGCAACCTTCCCACTTATGGTACCAAAAAAAAGCAGATAATTTCGTTATTTCCTCACTTGGCCATGTTCTCCATCCTCTCTTAGGAATTAATAAGGCTCATCTGAACAAAGTAGAAAACTCCCCAGGCAGCTCATTCTGCTCTGCTGCTGCTCACTCAGCTGGTTTTCACACTACAGGTGCCCACTGCCATCAACTTTTTCCTCTTTTGGAACTTGTTGAGGGTCCACCCTCACTTATTAAATCACTCCTTCTATATGTTAATTCCAAACTGCAAATGGTACTATTTTCTATCATAGTAGATATCATTCTCTCTATATGTTAATACCAAATTATTTGAAAGGCTGGGGAAAAAAAAAGTAAAAAAGGAAAAAAAAAAGAAAAAAAAAAGCCAGTAGCTCATGGTCTGTCCTTCAAGCCTTTGTTAGTTATGGGCAAAAACAAACCCCATCCCAAGCTAACCTCTGTGCTCTTGAAAGCCATTCCCAAATTCCCTGAGCTGCCTCGGCAGGCGCGGCGCCCGCGTCCTCCGGGAGCTGTCACAGCCTCATCCATTGTGGAGCCCAGCTAATGGGAACATCCACCTGCTCCAGGGTGACTCCCTCTCTCCCCACTGCCATGCTGCCTGGGATGTGATCCTTGCCTGTTGTCACGACCTTGTTTTATTGGATGTTCTAATAGAAGCTGAAATGGATATTAGCTGTAATTACTCATTCCACAAGATTCTGTAGGTCACTCTTTGTACCAGAGTTGAGAACCTTCATTGTCTACATTGCTTAAATTACTGAACATTGTGCCATCAGTTCTGAATTAGTGCTCATTAATGAGCCTGTGGTTCAAGAAATTCCCTATTTATTATTCAGAGGCCAAGTATAATTCAGGCAGCTGCAATGCAACATTACTTGCCTGACTTTTGATCTGTGATGGAAAGACCTGGGTTTGGTTTTATGTTAGGTCTGGGGGAGTTATTTATGCAGGGGGGAGGCATACAGCAAGCAAAGGGGAATAGATTTTTTCCCCTCCTAGCCTGAATGTCTCTCTTAGGTACCAGACTTATTACAACAAAGCAAACCTGGTTCTTTGGATGTACTAATATCTACTTGGTTACTGAGTGCATAATTCCAAGATCATATTAAATTTCTCTATAATCCTGGAGATGACTGGCCATTGCATTAACCCCCTTGCATTAAATACTCTTTTCCTCTGTCTTTCACTTTTTCGCATGCTTCTTCTCTGTTCTTTGTCTCTCCTGAGCACACAAATCCCAAGCATTGACACATCAGTGCAGATGGCTGCTCCCCACTATTTTAAGCTGAAAT
Organism: Molothrus aeneus; assembly: GCF_037042795.1. Lineage (NCBI taxonomy): Eukaryota > Metazoa > Chordata > Aves > Passeriformes > Icteridae > Molothrus > Molothrus aeneus. The sequence goes on along the minus strand of NC_089656.1, from coordinate 15,676,264 downwards.
GATATTTTTTATGTTTTCTAACACATCCCCAAAAGGTGAAGCAGCGCTGAATTTTTCATGCAGCCCAGTCAGGTGCCAGCCTATGAAGCCAGTGCTGACCATGCACTGGCCCATCTGAGATGGCCAGGGCACAGCTGCAGTGTCATCCCTGGCCAGACCTCCCCAGGGACATTCTGGTCCCTTTGCTTTGCCCCACCTGCAAACAGGCTGTGCTGGGGACAAGAAAATATTTATTTTGGGGCTTGGAGAGGAATCTGGATGAGTAGGATTTTTTTTTCCTGTGGGTAAAAAGGGAGTGCCTGAAGATATTCTGTGCTTTTGGGGGGTTTGCTAATCAGTGATGGCAGCACCCTGAGGGCAAGGGAGCCAGGAGGGAGCAGGCACCATCGCGGCACTGCTGCTCAGCTCAGCACAGCAGGGCTTTCCAGGGATCTGCAGTTTATGACTGAGCATTTCTTGTGTCAATAATTAACAAACATATCAATGTGATAACAGCAGGGGTGGAGATAAAGCTGGGTCTAAGACTGTAATGGCTTAAAGGAGCACACCCTGCAAGAATGCCAACAGACTGTGGTGCTTTGTCAGGAGAAAGCAAATCAAGCACTGACTGCCTGGCATTAGCCTGCCTCTGAAGAGAGGCTAAATGCTACAGCTTTTTGCCAAAAGCCCCCTAATTCTGTGGGGTTTGAAATCAGAGCCATGAAACTCCTATGATACAAACCTCAAGAACATTTAACAAAATAGCCATGATCTCCTGAGTTCCTTCCTGCCCTGCTCTGGCAATGGCAGCATTATTTTCATTTGTTTTTGTCTTGAAAATGGACCACGCTTGTTTCCTTGGCCAAATCACAGCTTTGTTTAGGCAACATTTCACACATAATTATCTGTGGGGAATGGGGAACTTTCCAAGGAAAAGTCAAATTAGCGATTTTAGTGCTAGAAAATTCTTGAAGGAATGTAGCTTGGGTAATTGATAGAGACCTAATCTTTACAAGTTATAGCAGTCTTTGAAGAGTCCCCAGCATATTTAACTTTATTCTGTAATTGTATGCTTGGGCTCTGAAGATATCTTAAGACTTGCTATTTATCTGCCTGGTGAGGCGCAACACTTTCTTATTAAAAACATATCTATCATGGTTAATGACTTGATTTTTTTCCTTTAATACAGTACAATGACAGGTGTAAAGAGAAGATGAGCATCAGATGCTTGAGCAATATGCTCACTGTTTCAAGACGCCTTGAACATCAGCATTCCTTCATGGTGCCAGAGGAAAAAAAAAAATATGCTACACAGATTACACGCTTGTGTTAGATAGAAAATAGTACCATTTGCAGTTTCAGTTAAAAGCATGTTGAAGTGCATATGGAAAATACCATTAGGAGGAACTCCAGAGCGCCTGAGTAAAATGGGTCATTAGGCTTTCGTTTGTTGGAGAGTGTCTCCCATCTGACAGTGCAGAATGGTAGCATTTTTAGCAGCTTATGTTCCCAGTTACATTAAACAGACAAACAGATTGACTATTTTGCATTTCTCATTTGACAACAGCTTGTCTTCATTTGCAGCACACTGGTGGCTGAGCTGAAAGCATGGCGGATGAGTGTATCCAAGGTCCTGGTTTTGAATAACAGCAGATGCCAACGTTTAACTTCAAAATCAATCAATTCTTTTTCCTGCATGCGGATAAAAGGTCTAGTGAAGTGCCTGAAGGGGGTTTTTGTGCTGTTTACAGCTGAAAAATATATTAAAAAAAATTTCATTACAAAACTTTCTGCAAGAGATGCGGACGCTGGTGATTTTATGGAAGTAGGTATGTGAGAAAGTGTTTCTAATTGAGGGGTACTGAAAACATTCCGTGAGGCCTTGTGAAGTTCAATCTTTCAATCTTTTATCTGGAAAAGTGCTCAATTGCTGTCAGATCTTGGGCCAGAAAACCATGAATAGTTTCTGGGTGATCACCCCCTGTTCTGCCTATGCTTCCCCACACCACCATCAGTAAGTGCTGGAACTCATGATCTGGAGCCACAGGAGTTTATAAATTAATTATTGTTCAGATTCCTGGAATATCTGGCCTGAAACCACTGTGGCACATAAATGCTTCTCCCCTTGGGGGTGGTTGGGTGGGGAAGACAATGGTAAAATGCACATGGGGTCAAATTTGTTGAAAACCCCCCATCCTAAAAGCAGCTGGGGCAGGTTTGGAGCCTCAGTTTCTCAGGAGAGTTGTGATTTGGCCCTGCAGATGAGCAAAGTGCTGTGATCTTGGGAGCTGCCAAGTGTTGTTTATCTTTCAGCAATGTAGAACCAAAATACAGCAGTAGAGGCTGGCATTTAAAAGCTATCCACGACTGGGCTCCTGGTAGAAATGCAAAGACAATCTGCATTGTTTTTTGAAAAAGAGGGATGGGGCTATTGCCTCCCCTGGCATACACTACACCTGGAGATAGGACTCCCTGAGGAAACTGTAGGATGCTTTCAAGTGGGAGCAATATCCAACCCTTATCAGCAAGATTTAGCACTGTCCAGATGTATGAAAGATTCACAAGACAGTAAAATGTGAGCAGTATAAAGCTGATCCTGGTGCCTGGAGCATTTGGCAGGGGAGATGTAGGTCCAATTACAATCTGAATTTTCAGTCTTTCTTCTTTTAAGTCAGATTCTCCTTCAATCAGAGACACAATATTTTCTGCCCAGTAGCAGAAAAGACACCCAAATCCAGCCCAGGGTCCTCTCACCATCCCATCAAAGCAAGGGAGCAGTTTCTCTTGCTGCTTTTTAACATTGTTTGAAGACACTGCTGTGGGTCCTCACCTTGCAGTGATGGTTGGGGATATGAAACCTGAACTGGAGAAGTCCAGCCCAAGCAACTAAAATCAAAATGCTCAAGGCAAAGCAGTCTCCAGCTGCCCTTGAGGGGCTATTGGCATAGGCTTGGGAATTACTGCAATGAGGAATCTTCCAAAGGTCTCCCAAGGCACAGTGTGTGAGCCCAGGGGCTTGGCTCCAGTCTCTGATGGCAGGGAGCAAAGGCTAGACATGACAATGTGCAGCACTGAGCCTCTTCATCATTTTCTCCTTTATTTTTTCCTTTATTTAGCCTGAGGTCAATGATTTTCTGCAGCCTGAGGGTGACAGGGAAAGTCTCCAGGGACTTGATAGTACAGGGACAGGCAAAGAATACCCATGACACCCCCCAGCACTCCTGCTGTAATGGTCTCCTTCTCCCACAAAAAGTTCAAAGGTTTTGGCAACTGCAAACAGCCACCAGTTCAGAAGCAAGGCAGAACGTGTTGGGGGGAAACCTTTACTACTGAAATATTTATATCCTTCTCTCACCCATCCTCCCTGAAGATTTCCTTCTTTAGCAGCTCTGATCACACACACAGAGCAAATACTGTTCAGGACCCTGAAATAACACCTGCAGCCAGAAATCCCTTATTAGAATAAATGGTAGGTTTTCATCCTGGTTTTCCCAGCCATAGTGAAGAAACAATTTCTTGATTTTCTTTTTTGTATAAAGATGCTGATGTAGAGCATTCTAATATTCCTTTGGATATGCTTATTTTGATGTCAGGTCAGCTATGTTAGATTCATATTTGAAGATTTGGCTTGGCACTGCAGGAAATGCAACAAGAAAAACTAATTTTGAATCTGAAATAATCTTAGGAGAGCACATCTGGGAAAAGATCTGTTGGTACCTAAAACATACAGACTAGCCCTTCAGCAGAATGGCATGGATTTACCACACAGGCACATCTGGCACCTATAATGTCAAAAAACCTTGTTCCTGCCTTATGATTTCCTGCAGCAGTTTCCTTTTCTGCAGTTTAGCTCACCACATTTAAGCATGAACCAAGGCTCTTTGCATTGATCTCAGGGGGCTCTGGCATTCTGCACCCACACAGGTTTTTCCATGCAATCTGGGATGATCCCACAACCTGCTGCCTGCATGCCAGACACCCTGGCTTAGATCAAGGCTTCCTTTGGATCCCCCACCCTCACACACTCTGAGCACTGATGCCAAGGGATCTGCCAGCTCAGCTGGACTCAATCTTCCTTGTGGGAACACATCCTTCCAACCCAGGATATTCCATGATTCCATAACTGCCACTGATTTGCTGGGGCTTTCACATGAGAAGGAATTCACCATGGATTCTTGGTGGCCCATAAAAGGCAGTTAGGGTTGACTAACCAGTCCAAAAGCCTTGGGAATTACTGCCATGAGGAATTTTCCAAATGTCGGATTTCTCTGAGATGTCAACCTCTGCACTATCAGAAGAAGGCATCAAAAAGGTCCCTTATCCCTCTCCTGCAGTGGAGTTTTGCTTAATAGACTCTTTTATATGTTCCCTGATATCCAAGTGTCCCTGTCCATTCTGCCAGGCTCATTTAAACAAGCCTAGCAAGACAACTGTGCACAGCAGCACATGCCTGTGCAATGGGCTGGAGAATCATTCCCACCCCACTCCTGTGCTCTGAGAGGCATGTACAGGGCTTAGCCTCACCCTCTGAAAAATAACGCTCTCCCCACTGGAACATGTTTTGTTCCATCTTCTTCAAATATCTGGAGATTCCTGCAGACCCATCTCTTGTTGTGACTGTGTTGAATCCTCCGTGTTTCTGGCCGTTCATAATTTGACGCCGGTGTCTGCAGCCTATCGTTATTCAGGGTATGTAGTGATTAGGAGGAAAGAAAAAGAGATTAGAGGGAACCAAGAGCTATCTAAAGCACACAGAAAGAAAAAAAAAAAAGAAGGGGAAAACACTTTCAAGGCCACTGGAGTATGAGAGGTCTCAGCATGTGGTCAAAAGGCATAAGCAAGGGAAAAGTTTGACAAAGGCCACTGCTTGGGCTGCTCGTATGATTGTTTCTCAGTAGAAAGAGCATAATATTCATTCCCAAAACACTGTCTGTCCTTTTACTCACTGTGTATTTTGGTAGTCAAAAGTATATAGCTTTTGTGACAAAAGCATTAAGGAATACCTATGGAAAGTACCACAGCTTAAATGTCCATGTATTCTTTCTTCTCAGTCTTTAAAAAAAATGTTGCTGTTGCTAGGACGTGCATTTAGAGCTCTTTGTTGTCTTAATGGAGACTGAAACGTGGAGAGTTTGGCGTTTGCTTTTTTTATTCATCAGCTGAATAAAAAACCGAGCAGACAAAGCATTTGTAGTGCAAGAGTGGAGTGCAAATCCCTCCCTGTAAGCTGAACAAAAAAGCTCATTAAGAGGAGGTGGGATTTCCTGGTCACAGCTTTTAACTAAAGGGCAAAGGTCTCCTGTTAAGTACCATACAGTCTAAACAGGGCTGCGTAAAATTATGGGGAGGGGGGGAGAGTCAAATATTTGTTCTTAATTCTCAAGTTAGTTTATCCAAAGTGGCAACCAGGGAAGTGTTGGGAATGATTAAATGGCTGCATTGAGGCTACAAATTGCTGCTACTTGCTTTTGTAGCTGGACTTGTTGCAGTTGAGTGATGTCGCCCATCAGTGCATTGTGTGCACAGTAAAACAGTCGAGCAGTGACAGATAGACTGAAACTCAGAGCTACTCCATCACTGCTGAAGGATCCTGCTCACTGGGAATTGAGAATGAGCACAAGCCACGCACGCTGCCCAGGAACAGCTGCTTTCACTCCAGCCCAGCTCCTCAGCTGTCCAGGGCAAGCAGCAACTAGTAAATAAGCTTTATCTCTGATCTCACCGGGAGGAGAGTCAAACAAAACACAAGCAAAAGAAATAATTTGGCAAAATGCTCTACTGATAGGCCTAGATGCTCAGCTTGTAAAGTTCCCAGCCAAGAGTGCTCCACATCAAGTGAGAGGATGATTTGCAAGAAGAGCCCAAGGTAGCAGTGCTGGGAATGTGCACAAAGTGCCTGACAAAGAGACACTGAGACCACAGCTTGGTCTGCCCTTCCCATGGCTGCTGGAGCAGGGCAGAACCTGGGTTGTGGGGACTGATTTGCTGCCTCTGACATGCAAAAGCTCCCACAAAAAAGATGAAGAAAGGTGGTCCCAGTGGTCTGGCTGAGGGTGAGAGCAGTGAGGGACTGAGGAAGTGTGAGCATCCTTTGGGAAAAAATGAGATGGCGGCCAAAGGGCTTGGTTCGGTTTGAGCGTTTCCTTTCTGTACCTGGCTCAGCCCTGAGCACAGACTCTTCAGCTCAAGGTCCCTGTCCTGTAGGCAGGGCTTTACCAGTAGGAAGGCTCAGGTGCTGTGCAGCATCTCTCACCCAGCCAGGGAAGAGTAGCCAAAAGCAGCTTTTATAACAGGCGCGTTGCCCAAATTTGTTCAGTTCCGCGCTTTGCAGCCTTGCTCTGCCTGTCCACCCAAGGGCAGGTCCCTCCACCATCACTGCACCAAAGGGAGAGGGAGGAACATCCCCAGCATCTCCTCCCCACCCTGTGTCTCTGCCTGTTTCCTCCTGCGGTTTCACACCTCTGCTCGCCGGAGCGCTGCTCACTGGGGCCTGGGGTTGCTGTTTTGTTGCTCTGTTGATCGGAAAAGACGACAGACAAACGCGGTGGCCATGTAGATGTGAAGGTTTAGAAGACTCAGTTCTGGGAACAGGTGTATTTTAGGCTGGAAAATAAAAGGAAATTTAGTTTGTGCTGGTCGTTCTCACCAGATGTAGAATCAGCAAATTTTATGTATGGGTTCATCATGAGATTGAAATGACTGAGGCTTAATATATGTTGTGAGTTCTAATTGAAAGCATTAATTAACATTAAAGCCAAATTCTTCCAATTGCATGCTAAACAGAAATCAGGGAGAAGCAGGTAGGCCGTGTGGATATCATTTGGCATTCTTTCTGAGACACCGATTAGCATTTAGAGTCCAATCCTTTGCAAAAACTCATTAATGGGCAATTAATTATTCTTTGCAATTTGTACTTACACTTAACTATGTGCAGAGCAATAGAAGCTGCATTAAACATTGGTACAAAATCAAAACAAAATGAAACTTCACCAAAGATAGTGGTTGTGCCAAACTTGAATGTAGTGTTCTGTACTGATGTCAGCTTCCTATTTACCAGAATAATGAAATCTATCCCATGGAAGGCCTAGAGGAACCTCAGCACAAAGTTATGAACTGTCCCCTGTAATTGTTTCATTTTGAGGATGAATTTTGGTGCTTCTATTTTTGTTCATGTTCTGGTTTTAGTCATGAGCCAAGATGGTTATGACAGGCAGGTATGTGCACTAACATCCTTGTGCTCTGAGCAGAGCTGCTTTTAATAGGAGTAGCCCAGCACCAGGATATGGAGTATTGGACAAGCAAGAAACTGCCAAGTTAGGAAAAGTTCCCATCTAGAATTACAAGATTTTTACCTTTTAAAAAAATTGGTGTGGCTTTTAACCAAATCTGGTGCCTTTTTTTTCCACCTGAAGCCGAAGGGAAAAAAAAGGCAGAAACTTGAATGTCAAAGAGAAACTCAGAAGGTGAAATAACCTATGTGAACTGAAACCAGAAACAGCTCACACAAACCTGCTGAGAAGCAAAACTGCCTTTGCTTAGGCACAAACCAACTCATTGTCCTTTTTTGTTTTATTTATTTATATCTCAGGATCTTCAGGAAGGCCAAATCCTTGCAGTTTATTGGAAGTCAGGTTGCAAAGGAGAGAGGTAAATTGAGAGAAGGATATCCAGGAGAGACAGAGAGGTTGTAATGCAGCAGGAAAGTGGAGCAAATTGTGTATTATGCTGTTGTAAACAGGAGGAAGCTGAGAGTGGCTGCACAACCCAAGGGCAAACAGGATGTCTGTTAGGGTTGGGAAACAAACACAAGTCTCTTGTGTCACCCTGCTGAAAGTGACTTTTGAACCCAGGTACTCAAGAGAAGAGGTGTGGATGTCAGAGCAGCAGGCCAGGTAGAGACAAGTGTTGGTACATCCAGCCCACCTGGGCAGCTGCACAGCTTTGGTGCGAGCCAGTGAGACAACATGGATTTTTGAGGAGGAAGGTTTTGGTGGAAAGCCTCCAGCCTTGGCAGCTAAATGGACCCCAGTGAAGGGGCAGCAGGTGCCTCCTGGCAGTGGGAAGGGGAGGGTGAGTGCAAAGCAGCAGGATGGAGTCTGGGAATGCACAGAGGGATGGCAAGAACTTGACGGCCTCCAAACCCTAAGCTGAAGCTAAGGACTTCACACTTTGTGTCTTCTTTCTTGAAATAAGAATGTGGAAATATCTGACCATCATTTATGGGCAGAATGGATTTATGGGCAATAGAACATCCAATTATCACAGAGGCATAGAATGATAGAAAGGCTTGGGATGGAAGGAACCCTAAAGATCACCTAGTTCCAGGTGCCCTGCCATGACCTGGGATGTCATCCATGAGACCAGGTTGCTCCAACTCCTGTCCAACCTGGCCTTGGACACTTCCAGGGATGGGACATCCACAGCCAACATGTGCCTCACCACCCTCACAGAGAAGAACTTCACCCTAAAATTGAATCTAAATTTTTCCTCTATTAATTTATAGCAATTTCCCCTTATCCTATCACTCTCTGCCCATGTAAAATATCACTCTGCCTTATTTTTTATAACACCCTTTAGGTAAGGTGTCCCCATGATGAGTTGAAGGGATAGAGGAGCCAAATATCTTATCTGGCCATGCTTGACCATCACCCAAGGAGCTGAAGTTCACCAGTTTGGGTTGTTGCCTGATTCTCTCCAAATGCAAGGAGCCTTTCATCTCTGATGTGTAACACAGCAGGAGATGAACATTTGAACACCTTGCAGTGTTGTGAGCTGACATGGCTCAGGGGAAACCTAACCATGCAGTGCCAGTGATTCTTCCTAATAAATATGAATAATTCTGAAAACTAATTCACTGAATAAAGAAATCCAAGAAGATAGGCTGGATAATTTTTGGACATGAGAGAAAGTTCCTGATGGCTCCCTCAGGTAATAATGAAGGAACTGAGATGATCAAAGGCTTTGCTGTCTTCTAGAGCCAGAGTCACTTACATCAACCTGCTGGAAAAACACAAAGCAGGTAATCAGAGATTCTTGAAGTAAAAAATAAATTTTACAGCATTCAACTACTGACTTATTTGTAAGAAAAGCAGATTGAAAATTGGAAAAGGGAAAATGTTTTGAAAATATTTTAATTATTTGTAAATTAATCATCATTTCAGTAATGCCTGCCCTCTTGACCTATAACTGATTGACCATGCACAATGCATGCATGGGAACATCTGAATTTGTATCCATGTTGGTTTTGTGGAATAGGGCAGCAAAAAGCATCTTACAAATAGAAACAACTTTCATCCTAACAAATATTTTTAAGCTGCAAGTAAATTCATCTTCTCAAGGAAACCAAACACTATTTTGCAAGGGACTTTCACAGAGAGTGTTTTCCACTACAGATGTATTTTTGTCTTCAAACCAGAGAGTTAAGATGCTTAGTTTTCCACGGGTGGCTTCACTGAGAGGTTTGCCATGGATAGAGATCGGTGTGTTGGCCATGTTCACCCATGCAGCTGCTCATGTGCAGTCGTCACCTCCACCCTTTCTGAGAGCTTTCCCTCCCTGACTGGCTCATATCCTGGAAGGGCTTCCAGGGGGAGCCTGACCTGGTACTGGTGATCAGTGTGGTTTCAGGCAAGCTGCCTTTCTGCCTGACATTTTGGGGCTGCAGAGTGGGTCTGAGCACCTGCTGGAGGCTGCATGTCTTCTCCTCCAAAGGCAAAATCTACAGAGGCACCTGCCAGCTCCTCCTCCTGGTAATGCTCACCCAAGGAAGTCAACACACACCTCTTTATGGTGACCTTGCAGGGTAGGTCTTTGTGATGACCCTTCTTCAGCCCTTGCTGAATAATTTTGGCATGTAGCTGTTACACACAGGAGTCTGACTCTGTGATCACACTCCCTTTCCTATCAGCACTGCTTCTTTCAGTACAGAATTCTCTTTCCCATCGCCCTAGAACAGTTGCTTCTGTCCTGTTTTGCCTGGTAGCAGTTTAGGATTAGAAGAAAAAAAAAATCATGCAGCATCTTAGTGAAACTGCAGTGGCATGGGCTTTTAGCACTCAATCAACCACCATCACAGATTTCCAGGTACACAAGGAAAGGAAAAAACACCTTGAACTTTGGTGCCTCGAAGGGACAAGGGGAAAGAAATGTTTATTCTAGGCTTCATTCTCATTCTTTCTTAAAAGTCTTCTCCAGTAAGCTCAAATTGTACAGCTGATGAAGTGATTTTCTGTGCTGCTAGTATTATGGGTACCAGCTAATTTAGCTATCATGATAAATACCTGCTAGGAGCCTATTTTCTTGAAAGAGCAAAGAAGAAAGGAAACCTTTTCTGAAAATGAGTAGAAATAACTGTATTTTAGTTTGTATGGAAAATATTTTGAGGGAAAATAACCTCAGATAATGTGGGACAACATGGGCTAAGGTGCTATTTAGGGAAAGAACATGAGATTCAACTTCTAAGACACAGACAAGGAGGAGAGTGGCAATACTGTGTCCTTGTAAATCTGCCTGGTTGCTGGAACTTGGCTGCAGTAATTAGTGGAGCTGTTGTAAAAAACAGTATGATCTTACAGAGGAAACTATATTAAGCAGCACCAAGCTGCTCGAGGTGTCCTGGGCTACCTGTGGCCCAGATGGGCTGTACAGAGAGTCAGGGATTTGCCAGACATCAGAGACAGCTTCTCCCAGCAGTAACTCCATAGTCCAAGGGGTTCCAGGAGTAGTGACAAGCCCAATGCCCAGCTGTCCCACCTGAGCTATGGGGGTCTCAACTGGTTATACCCAGGATGGCAGGGCTGACTGATCTTCTGTTCATTGGATATAGCAAGGCCAAGAGCTGGTCCTTTGTGTGATCTCGCATTTCAATATTCCCCATTTACCTCCGAAGGTTTATTATTGAGAGTTTTGATATGGCTCTGCCTGAAGGATTCCCTCTTAGAGTTAGGAATGGCAACTGCAGAAAAAACAGGCAGTGCAAACCATGGGAGAAATCTGATGGGGAAATTATTTTAGCCATTTTTTGTCCCTCTCCTACATGTATGAGGACAGCATGCATTGGATGTAGGCAGGTGGGCAAAAAGAGAGCATGCCTTGACTCCTCATGAAGGTTTTTATCATTTTTATTCTTTTTTAGGCTGCCATTTAAGCAGAAATAAGCCCATGTTTGGCTTCTTTTCCCTAGGTAGCAGTGTCCGTGACCCTGAGGATGCTTAGTTCTCCTTACACCAGCCATGTGAAGACCCCAAACCTCTTGCCTGGCCTCTCTCTGACAGAAATGCCAGGCAGCTGGGCACAAGGCTTTGCACAGCTCCCTCCTCAGCTCCCTCTACCACCACAGCAGAACCATATATAGATCTGAATGAATATTATCATAAATCGCTACTCTGGAAATGGATGCGTATAAAAAGAAAAGTTAACTCTTCAGCTGAGCTGCTGAATCACAAGTTTTTGCCTCAAGCATATTTTCACAGCCCCTGCAAAAACAGAGGCATTAATGGAAAGTCTGACACTGCATTAACTCCTGCTGTACTGGGAATGGCTGCTGAGTTTAAAATGGTCACTGAGTGTTTTCTTCATCTCCATCACAAAGCCTCGTGCTCGGAAAGCCACACATGACACTGGCATTGCAGGCTATTCCACTCCTTTTTCCATGACAAATTGCTGTTTTAACCAACAGAGCTCCAGTGCCAGGCCCCATGCTTTTAGCAGCCCAGATGCCCACAAGTTCTTTTTGTGGTTCCCTTGTCTAGCTCAATTTAAACCCAGTGTGACTCTGGGTAAGAGAGGCATTTTGCAATCACCCACCACAAAGTGATAAGAGGCTGCTGCAGCAGATGACTTGTGTGCTTCCCCAAAGAAGCTCTTCACATTTAGGAAGGTCGGCCGTGTCGTTTCTCTAATTTTCTAACCACAGAAATTTATATTTAGAAAAGAACAAGGAAACTTCCCCTACCCTAAGCAATGTTGCATAATGATGGAGGAGGGGGATTAATGCGAAGGTTTTTCGTTGAGCAGAATTCTGAGAGATTGGGAGCTGGAAAGCCTGAATAATGACTTATTTCAAATATGCAAAGCCAGGGCTTTCTGTGTGTTTCAGATCCATTCAGGTTGGTGTTTGCTACAGTGGGTGCAGTCTCTCCAGCTGTGGCCCATGTCTTAGAATGTATTTCTCTGGTGAAGAGCCATGGCCCCTCCAGGATGCTCCTGCCCTGGACCTGGCATTTACCAGCACAGCCTCCTTCCTGCCCAAGACCCTTCCAGTCCTGCCAACTACTCCTTCCCCTGCTATCCTCCCAACTCCTGCCCCTTGGTAGGTTTTAAAGAGATTCAGGCATTGCTGTTATTACAGTTGCACTAGTGGGCTCATGAGCCTGAAGTGTTTAGACACAAATGCCAAGAACAATAACAAAGAGTCCTCAGTGCCCTGGGGCTGCAGCTCAGGAATGAGCTTCCAAACCTCATTCCAATCCACAGCTCAGGAATGAGCTTCCAAACCTCATTCTCCTGAGTGGGGAGAAGCTGGAGAAGGGGAATCCTCCTGTGCAGGTGGGAGGCAGGTGAGGTGCAGTGTGGCGAGGACTCTCCTCCCGTGGGCTCGTGGCTGTGAGACATGAAAGAGCCTCCTGGCTGCTTTTGGAGCAGAGAGGTTGGTGTGAGATGGGATGGGCACTGCCCTGGGAGGGACTGTGGCTCTGCTGGGGTGCTGGTGAGATCCCACCATGGCCATTTCAAATACAGAAGCTCTCAGCCTTGTTCAACACAGCATTTTGCCCCCTTTTCAATGTTTTCTGGGGACTCCTTCCTTAGGGATCTTGCTTTCCTCAGGAAGTGTCCATGAAGCTTGGGTGTGGAGAATGCATTGGGTGGTATCTACCTACAGCTGGGTGTTGAGCTGTGCAATTAACCTCATCAATCTGTCCCTCTGGGGCTGTGATGCTTTGGGAAAGGCAGATGGAGCTCTCTGAAAGCCCTGATCTCAGCACGCACACAGAACCAATGAGGTTCTCTCCTGTCTCTCTTGATGGTGTTTCCTCTAGCAAAAGGAAAGTTCTTACCATGGTGCTGATCCAAATCTGAGAAACTCTTGTTTGGTGAAAGGCTGTGGCAATTAACAGCCACAAATACTCATACGTGGTTGTACTGGACTCGTGATGGCTGGGATTTAGAGGAAATAGATGGTGATGAGTCCTGGTTGGGAATTGAACCATCTTTATGTCAAGAAAATTAAAATGGTTTGGAAGTTATCTATTTTGCCTGGCTTGGCTCAGGGTATGAAGCAATCATTGGAGCAAAAGAGACACAGATAGTTATGTTCATTAAACCTTTAGGAAAGGATGTTACCACTGCCTTGCACAACAGCCACCAAAAAAATGTTGGTTTGGGAATGACTAATTGCCGCAATGGGAGTGTGATACATGAAAGCAGAGCCTTGGGTTAGGAACATTGTTCCAGTGCTTTCTGATGGAAGTTTGAATTTTAACAGTAATATTGGCATCTCATTTTCAAACAAGATTCTGGAAAAATACTGGGAAACTTTTCTATTTGGAAGCGTAACTTTCTGACAGTAACTCAGCAGTGGTTTGTCCCTGTGCACAGCCTAATGGATCAAAAGTTCAATTTCTGCATAGTCTATTACTTGCATACTCAATAAAATAGGATGCACGAATGGCTTAGCCTTTTTTTTTCTTTTTTTTCCCCACTAAATGCAATTTTTCCCCTCAAAGATTACTGAAAATTACTTTTGCAAGTCAGTATGAAGGCTTATCAGTCCAGTGGTGTTCAGATCCCATATTAACTGCCTCACATTACTGTGAACAAGAACTGCTGTAGAAACCAATGGTCTAAGAATGTGAAGTACATACTGCTGATGTATGTCCCTGCAGTAACCCTTTCCCAGCTTAGGTACTTGACAGACTCTTCTTACACAAACAATTATGTCTTATTTTAAAAAATGCTGTATTGTAGAACTTAAACTTTCCTGATGCTTTGGGGCCATATCAGTCACAGATTTTGTGACTGATGAGCACAGAGAGCAAACACTCCCCACTAAGGAAACATGTAGAAAGATTGCTTTCACAGCATGCTCAGGGCATATTAAAAAAATTATGTTTCAGCACAAAAGGAAAAGAATTTAGCCTGTGCCTGTCAGGCTGCTTTAAATATTTTATTTTGCCTGTCTTCAGAATCAGTGTATCCCAGAAGAAGCCATCCCTTGGGGCTCAGCCCTTCAAGGGTATGGCATTCTTCAATCCCATTGATTTTAGTGGACCTTGAAGGCACTTAACACTTCATAGGCTCAGTCCCATCCTCTGGAAAGGTTACCCTGTGCATGCTCACCTAGTACAGCTGCCAGGAGATCTAATACCCTTTGGTTTAGCTGACAAAGGGAAGGTAGGCAAGCTCACAATAAAAACAAGAAGGTTTTTAATAAAGCGGTTGCTTTCCCATGGGTTAAGTTACCAAAGGATGGGCTCTCCCATCCTCTAAAGAGTGTACAGTCACTCTACCTTATTTTCATTAAAATAAAAATGCTACTGGTTGTGAAAACTTTGTGGATTGCATGCAGGAACTGCAAAGCCAAAGTCTTCTGTCTAGAGGATATATGTGTGATGGAATATCTGAACTGATAAAAACCCAAATGCAAATATTTCAAAAGAACACCAGTGTTGAAAACTGAAGGGCTTAAATGTCTCAGCTTTGTTTTCTTGCAGGGCTGTAAATTGTCTTTCCTGTGTGGGTCAGTCAGTGTTTGCATCATCACCAGTCACAGGTTCTGTATTTCATGCAGGGCACACGTAGACACTCAATATTTGTTTTCATCCTTATCCCTCAACAAGTAGGCACAGATCTGACATAGAAAGGCTTCAGATGCTGCAGTGCTCCCTCCATGATGTGCTTCCTTTCCTGCCCCGCCCTCTCCCCATCACACATGGGCTCCACAGTCACTACTGAACACATTTCACATTCTGCAAGAGGAGGAAGCCTGTAGAGATGAGGAAATGAGGCACAGAACAGTGAAGGTCAAAAGTTTCCATTTACTTTTGGTGCCCAGTTTGAGACATCTCTGTCATTTCTCAGAGCTCAGCATCGCCTCTGCAGGTGGCAAAGGACAGGGTGTCCCTGGTGGGTTCCTGCCTCGTGTCCCCAGGGCCAGGGAGCTGGGCTGGGCTGGTTCCACCCTCCTCAGGGGCTTTGTCTCTTGAGAATGACCACACAGCAGGAAAACAGCTGCAAAATGTCACAGCACCACCAAAATACCCCTGCTGTGTCAATCTGGCATAGCATGGACAGTTCCTGAAGCCATACAGAGCCAACCTTTACATGTCAGGCAATTCCCAAACAGTGACCTCTGAGTTGGTGGTCTGAGCCAGCTGCTCTGGCTTGCCATCTGCAGGGAGGGCACGGGGTCCTGCCAGTGTGCAAATGACAGATTGCTGGTGTGTCATCATGAGGGACACTCTCACCAAAGGGCAGAAGGCAGGACAGACACCTAGAAATAGCCAGGGATGGTGCAGTGGCAGCACTGGGCAGAGGAGTTGGTCCTCCAGGAGCTCTCCTTTTCACAGAGCCACAGAATAGTTTCAGTTAAAAGGGACCTTAAAGATCATCTCATTCCAACCCCTCAACCATAGGCTACTTTCATATATATACCTTTCATTAGGCCAGGTTACTCAGAGCTTCATCCAGCCTGGCCTTGAACACTTCCAGGGATGTGACAGCCGCAGCTTCCCTGGACAATCTGTGCCAGGGCCTCCCCACCCTCACAGTAAATGATTTTTTCTTAATATCTAATCTAAACCTGCTCTCTTTCAGTTTCAATCCATTCCCTCATCCTGGCCCTGCCTCTAAGCTTAAAGGAAACCAAGAGCTGCCAGGTCTTCCACTGGATCTACAGGGTAATTAGGAGAGGCACTGAAAGCAAAATAAAACAAAACCCTCAAACTCATTTGGTTTATTCCTGATGTATATGTTGGGTTCCTGTAAAAAAAAAATTAACCAGTCATGAGTCAAAAGTATAGAGCAGTTCAAAAATGACTAGATGAAATGAATTCAGGATGTTAGATGCAGTGTTTGTGATGCCCATCCTTTTGAGGAAGAGCACTATTCCTTGTCCCTCCTCCTCCTACGTCCTCCCTGAGACTTGCACATTGCCAGTCAGAAAACCAGAGCCAGACTGGATGAACTCCTGCAGTTTCTTAAATTTTCCTGCCCAAATATCAGTTGGACAATGCTAGTTGCACCCTGGGCAAAAATACAAATAAGCCACGTGGAACAAGAGATTGTGTATGCAAATAAACCAGTGGGCAGAAGGTACAAAACCAAAGACACGTTACTGACTGACAACAGTTTGCCTGAAATAAGAAGTAGGTCTGTCCACAGGCACCAGGAACATACATACTGCCTCCCCTCCATCCTGCAGAGCTTTTTAGGTGAGCAAGAGCTTGTCTTGCTCAGGCAATTTACATAAGGGGAGGAGTGACAAACCGGGACAGTCCCTACCTTGAAGTAACAGGCCACAGAAGGGAAGTTGAGTAAAACCAGGAGTCATTAATATCATTCCACCTCGCTCAGTGAAGCTTAATTAAAGCACTGATATGTTTTTGGCTGACCTTATTTTCATACCTGATAACCAGTAAACTCATTATCATTTTTTTAAGCTTGGTTTTGAATCTAGCTAATTAGCACTCTGTGCGTCAGTGTCTAAGTTTAAAAAAAGACATAGAGGAAAACTCCAAGATCTGCATATTTTGGGTGCTCCCTGCAAAGGGGAGTGGTTGTCAGGTGACACCATCAGCACCAGGCTGACCTGGCACTGATCTGAGGTGTTCTGAGGTGCTGGCTGAGCACCAGCCATGCACTGGGGACAGGACAGAGAGGAGTTTCCAACTTTGACAATCAGGGCCTCAAAAATGACTCAAACATCAGCTTGCTACAGCTGAATCCTTTGAAGGTCTGATCTGTACCAAGCAGATCTGGAGAAGAGCGGGGCAGAGATTTCACACCTTCCCACTGCACTTGCAGGTGTATGTGGGAGATGAATGACAGGACAAGAAGAGCAGCAGTGGCATTTCCAGGAGGGAAATGTGATTTTCTCTGAGTTCAATGAGTTGCTCAGCTGCTCATGGGACAGGCTCCAGCCCAGGTTGGATAAACTTTTCTCTTGTACCCAGCATCTTCCCACCAGCTGGCCCACCTTGACTTCTCCTCCTGCTCTGAGCTTCTCAAGGTCTCAGCCAAAAAAGCACCCAGTGGGAGAGGTCCAGGAAGGTCATGCTGCAATGAACATGAGCTCCTACCACAGGAGACACAGCTGTGGGCTGGGGAGTGCAAAATCAGAGCTGTTCACTGGGATTTCCAACTAGAAAACTGACAGGAGATGTGGATAAGCAGTACCAGGCAAGAGTTGCAGTCCTTTCTCTTCGAGGAAGGCAAAGAGCCTCAACCACATTGGCCAGCAAGTGAGGAATGACAGTCTGGTGGTCCTCCTCTTGTGGTCATACCTGTGCTCAACATCCCCACGCAAAGCAAACTGCTTCCATCTTCAGCGGTCAGGAATCAAAAGGGTTTAAACGCCGAGAAAACAAATAATTACAATACTTAGCACCTGCCTTGCACTCTGCACATTGACAGTGCTGCACAGCCATCAGCTAATGAACTGAATGAGGTGTTCAATTACACAATGATTGTTAACGCTCAGTTAAAATCTACAAAACTGAGCACCAAATGGTGGAGCTGCAATTTCAGCTGCCGGCTTGTAGGCACTTCCTTCATAATCACGGATGGTGCTTAGCAATACTTAAAACAATCTATTTCTCCTCTTCCACCAGCTTTTCCTGATGTTTGTGTGCAATGGCCTGTTCTTAAATGAGCCTCTCCCTTTCTGGGAGCCTGTAAATCTTGTGTTGTAAGACTCTGTGCAGTGTATGTGAGGTATGCTAGGCAGGCTGTTGCAAGGCTTTGCCAAACCCACAATGCACCCAGGAAAACAAAAATAAAAAAAAAAAGGGGGGGGGGGTGTTAAGTAGTACAAAATAAGAAAAAAGACCAGTCTGTAAAGTAACTAAATCATTCAGCAAACTGTTTATATCTACCATAATTGAAGCATTACCAAGTCTTGATTTTTTTTTTATAATTTAGAATTTGGCCAAACCTTCAGCACCTCCTTTATCCATACAGACATGCAGACACATAAGCATAACAACCCCATGATCAGCTGAAAAACTAATGGCTGAAGCATGTGATAAATTGCATTTATTCTTCACCTTTAGCTGTTTCACCCACATGTTGGCCCTCTCCTTTGCCCTGCACGTGGTGATCCATCGCTGCGGGACTACCTCTCCTGTCCTGCTTCTCCCTGCAAGAGCTGTTTTGTGCCTTTCAACAGCCAGCCATAAATCTGCTCCTTCCTTTTCATCCCAGCAAGATGAGAGGAGCCCTCCACCCCCAAAGGCAGAAAATTCCCATTGTTGATGAGTCCTGCCCCACCGATTCCCTCTGCGTTGCAACAGTTCCCAGAACCAAGTTTTTTTTTCCTTGCCGACCCAGGTCAGGCATGGCTGTCCCCACCATGAGGGCTTTGGTGACCACAAGCTCCAGGGGTTTCCTCAGCAGGAGCTTGCACAGCTTCCCAAATCCTGCCCATGTTGTCCTGGAAGGGAAGGGCAGCACATCCACATAATGGATGGGCCATGAGTGGGCTGAGATGAATTACACTGGTGCACTTTCTCCAGATTTTGCTGTTCAAAGAAACTCATACTTCTGTCTCTACAAGCATCATTTTACCCTGAATTCTATAACCATAGATTATAATACTGTACAGAAGTGTAACTTGCTGCTATTTCCTTTCCCTAACCCAGTTTGCAATGTATTGACAACATTTTCCCCTTTCTTTTGCTCTGGTTGCAGAGCACCCTGACTGCAAGGTCATGGAGGGAAGCATAACCTGCTCTGTTTATGTGAAGAGGCTTTTTGACGCCTTGGGTGAATGAGAGCTCACAAGAAGAGGTCCAGCCACCACCGTGGCAGCATGGGGACTGTCACCTGTCTCCTTTAAACGACCTTTATTCAGATCAGCCTTTGCATCCCACCCTGCACGTGTCTGGTCTTTCTTTCTGGACATGGTGTGGATTTGTCAGATGGTGCTTCAGCAGTTATCCTTAAGGGATTGAACAGATTTTACAGTTGTGGAAAGTAGTAGGATCTGCCAGGTTAGAGAAAGAAAAGATTCTAAACTTCTAAACTTGAGCGACCAAATTTGAGGGCAGGTATAACAAAGTGCAAGTACCCCCTACCTCTCAGAGAGGCATTAGCAATGTTTATGTATTCCCATTTTTGCAGACTCTGAAGACACACAGAGCTGCAGTTGGACAGAGATATCTGCATGCATCAGAGCCCTGCAAGACCTCAAAACATTGCTGCTGTAGTGAAGTATTTCTGGCATTTGAAGTAAGAGACTGGGACAAAAAACTCCAGGGATCTAATCCTGGTCATGCTAGTGAATTATGGTGTGACTCTAAGCAGAATTTGCCTTGCCTTTCTGTGGGCAGTCAGCTTGTGTGACTGCAAAGTGAGAACCACAGGACCCAGGTGAGGTGGCAGGGATAAGGACTTCATCACCGGGTTTGATGTATTTATATAGTTCTGGAAAATCATGCATTAATTAGTTGGAATTGCATTAATATCATAATGGAAGTGATTTTTTTCTTTTCCTTTGGGCTGAGGGAATAAACAACTCTCCTACAAGACTCTTTTATAGAACAAAGCTATGGAAGCAGCAAAGACAGTACTTTTAATGAAATGTGTACATTTACTTGTAAAAATGCTCTACGGATGCATATGCTGGGTTATAAACAAAGAGCTGAAAAACTGTGTGATCAGCAACTGTACAACTAGCTACTAATTAGGTGTATCTCATTTAGGAAAACCCACTTGACTGCCTGGGCTTTGTTTTGGAGGGGAACAGGACAGGAGAGCAAGAGAAGGTGGTGGCTGTGCTGGAGGAGCAGTGAGAGCAGAGACAAAGCAAATTTAGAGAAAATCTCTCTCATCCTCTATCCCAGACATGCAGGCCAGACCCATCAGCATCTCTTCTAATAGACTCTGTTTTTTAACTTTTCCCTTCTCCATCCTGAGTTTTTCACTGTCTGCTAGAGAGAGGGAGGGCTGTGTGATCAGGGACCCTGCCCTGGGCTCCTGAATGCCCAGCGGGGCCAAGGTCCAGCCCTCTCTGCAGGGCAAGGCACCAACACATTTTAGATACAACTGGAGCAGTTTTAAGGAAAGTAGCCCTGCTCCTGGCACTCATGACAAAATAGAGCTCAGCCAACCACACGTAAAACAGCCCTTAAAAAAAGAAAAGTGGTCTTCACAAATGAAATTTTCTTGGCTATGATCATTAAAATAAATGGAAGCAAAGAGATTAATAATGAAGTAACCCAAGTAAATCAGGCAACATAGCCTATCTCCTATCCATTTCCATCTGAAGTTCATTTTGGCTCAGGGATCTGAGTCTGAGTGAGTTTTCCTGATTGATGGATGCTAGCTCACATCCAGGTATTATTATATTTTTTCTTCTTTTTACACTCAAAGAGTTTTAGAAGGCATGGCTTTGGAAATACCCATTGTCTGAGCCCAAAAATATATAGGTGGTTTCTAAATTGATTTTTGTAGACAGATGCTATTTCCATTTCATTTCACTTGAGTAGAAGAAGTTCTCTGTACAGTTACCTTGCTGGCTGTGACAAACAGCAAAATACCAAAGGCAAAAAAAAAAAAAAAAGAGTTAATGATAATTTTATACCTAGACAAAGAGATAAAAATAAAGGCATCCACTTATCCACCAAATTCAGTGTAAGACCATGATGAATACTGTGTCAGTAACCTGGAGAAGCATCTTCCCACGTGCTCAGCACATGAATAACCCCAGCCAGAGCCAACCCTGGCATGCCCATGGTTAAGCACAGGCTGAAGCACTTTGCTCTGCAGTGTCAGCAGGTGGTTTGCAGTCCTGCACCCCGCTCCGCTGAAATCTGGAGGCTGGATGTGAAATCTGGATCATCCATGAGCCCTTTGCTGTGGGGAGCTGCAGAGCCCAGCCCTCGCCCTGCTGTTGGGGCAAGGAGAGGTGGTGCCAGCAGCCCCTCCAAGGGTGGGAACTGCTCTGGGGCAGAAATATCCCACTCTTGAGCATCTCCCAGCCCTGCTGCAGAAGGTGTCTGGTCTGGAGAGGGCTCTGGGGCTGCTCCCTGCTCAGCCAAGGGTGGGAAGGCATCCTGGGAGGTGCCTCCTTGGCTGAATTCCTGCAGCAAGGATTGGGCTAATGTGGCTGGGATCACAGTGCTCCATTAGGGGTGTGGCAGGGATTACTGAGCCTTGTGCAGGAGTCTTTTTATTATTACATAACTCCAAATAAAATAAATTAATCCTATCACTTACATGCTACTCTGATATGTTCCATGGAAAATGCAAAGATGGATGGATAATATCCCCTTTTAACCTAACAGCTGTACAGTTTCATGTTATAGTCACACCTCTTGATATTTAGCTGCATCAGTATCAGGACATTAAAATAATTTTTTAAAGATCAATAATTAAACCTAGATTTCATTATTATTCAGAGCATACAAATACAGGGCTGTTGTATTAAACACAATACAAGTATCAGACTGTTTGTAATTGTACTCACACTAATTGCACATTCTGACACATTCTGGGGTAATGATGCTTGAAGTTACCAAACAGTTCAAAGATGAAAGGCCACACAGTCAAAGATTCTAAAATAAAGCTCCTGATTTGTGAATTTATGGTAATGTACTAAATTTGATCTCTTCCCCTTGTATAAATAGCTACATATAATTATATAATTATATAATAATTAGCTTGTAGTCCCACAGCAATTACAGAGTTATTCCATGGGTATCTGAGCCCTGACAAGGATGGTGATACCTGGCATTGCCCCCTGCCTCCCACTCTGCATCTCAAACTTTCCAGTAGTTGCACTGTGAAAATATCCTGAGCTTTTTGTGTCCTTTTTGCTGAGGATTTTTCCAAGGCTCTACTTTTATCTCTAGCTGCTGGTTCTGTTTAATTGGTAGTTTGCAGATAATAGAAACACAGAGGAATATTATTCATTCATCTTCAAAGAGCTGGAAGCATAGAGTCTGGTGGGGCACCCAGGAAGCCTTGCAGAAGACTGAAATGGGAAGGCAGCATTTTTATCACCTTCCTCATTCAGAAAAAGAGAGAGAGAGCAAGAAAGAGCGAGGCAGCCTGACCAGGAGCCAAAAGGAGATGATTATGTGGTTATCCAGAGGGATTCTTTCTATTACTTGAAAAATCAGAGTGCAGATTTAGAGAGACAGGTTGATGTGCTCAGGAAGATCAATGAATATGAGAGGGTCATTGATGGCATATGCTGGGGTTTAGAGGTAAGTGGCAGCTTTGGAGGCAGTGACAGGAGGAGGGGAGGAAGCAGCTGGTGGTCAGTGGTGTGTCCTGGGCTCTGTCCTGCTAAACAGAGTCCCCTCCCCAGGGAGAAGAGGTGGCACTGTGGCCTTTAAGAGCCAAGTTGAATGAGATTGCAGCCGGAGGTGTCAAGGAGTGAAATTTCAAGAGCAAGCAAGTGTGAGAGAAGCTCTGTTGGAGTTTAGGACCTGCTGCTGGTGGGAAATGGTGAGGAAAGGGATCAGCAGTGCCTGCAAAACTCAAACAAAAAATTCACCGAACCAAACACTCTCAATATCCCACAGGGTGAGAGGTTTTTCAAGTGTAAATGTTTACCTGCATGGTTCTTCTATTAAAACACCTTGCAAACCCTTGTCATGAACAGTTTTAAGATGCTCTCCTATTGTCTGCTGCCCTTTTTTTCCTCCTGGTCTGTAGCAGCTCCAGCACACACACCCAGCCCATGGTCAGGCAGCAAAAGCCCTTGGTCCTGCTTTTCAGCAGAAAATCCATCTGTTAGGCATTGATAGAGAGAACTGCTGAAGATACAACAACTAGAAATATTTTTCTTGGCAAGGAGGAAGAGTCTTGGAGAGAAAGCAAGTTAGGGACAATAAAGATAGCCAGGAACTCTGGAGCACTGACCTCCAGACGCATCCAGGGTCATCAGGGAAAGTATATCAAATGTTAACAGGAGCCAAGAACTAATTTTAAGGAGGGCTGGAAGATATTCCTGTAAGTTCAGTCAACATTTTAGAGCAACAGTGGCAGTTTCTAACATTATGGAGCTTTTTGCCTGTTTATTTTACCTACTGTATTTTACAGAAGCACTCATAATTCCAAAATCTAGAAAGCTAAAGTCATTGATTCTTAACTTAGGGCAATCAACAAACTCAGAAAATTTATTTTTCAAATGGTTGGTGTCGTGTAGGAGTTTCTGTCTGTATTTTAAATATGTGTGAGATATAGAGATTTATGTAAACATATATATGCACATGTATGGCCACATGTTCATGGACTATGTCTGGGGACATGGATCTGTACAAAAGATGCCATTAACTTCACATTCAGGAGTAAGAGCATCCATGTGAACAACTGATCTGCTGTTGAGAAAATATTTGACTATTGTAAAGTGCCAAACCAGGGACTGATATAAAAATTAGAAAGGTTTCAAAAACCAGGGGACTGATATAAAAATAAGGAAATTAAAAGTAATCAGTTTATTCAGATGGAACTGTTGTATTTCATTCTAAGTGCAGTAAATATATGGATTACTAAGCCAATAAGACCAGCGAGGCAAAGACACGCTCGTGCTCTGGAAAAAAATGATTTCTTTTAATTTTTTGTAATTTTTACTTGTTCATGGACATAAAACAAATATTTACCTGACTGACTGACCAAATTTGCCAGTAAAAGTTTGAAGTGCAGTTCAATTGATCATCATGGATGGGTTTTTTACACCCTGATTTATTTTGAAGACAAATTGCTGTAGTTATTTTCTCTGTTTTTTAAAGTCTGCCCATTTCAAGTGCTCCATATGCAATTTTCACAGTGAAATAATAAGACCTTGTAGTCATTTATTTAATGTTCTAAGCCCTGCTGAGCTCACCCTGTCACTCATTCCAGAGGGGCAGGAGCTCTGGGATGAGCACGGTTGGTGCCTTCCAATGGTTCTTCAGGGCTGGAGTCTGAGCACCAGCCTGTGCAATGGCATTTTTAGCTGTTGTGAGGCACTTCAGCTCTTTTTGTACTTCAACAAACAGGTCACCAGCTTTGTTTTCACTTTTGGTGGGGTTTGCCAGCCTCATACAAAGCAGCCACAGATGAGAGGAAGGCAATGGTTCATAGAGAGCTGCTGCCAAGAATATCTGGGCACCAGGTCAGGGAAGTGGTGGTGTAACCCACAGCTTTGTCCTCACCTCTTGCTCTGCTGACCTGGAGAAGGACCAGGGGAAATGCTGCCTTAAGGATTCCTGCTGTACCTCAGCCACCCTTGGACACTGCCTGATGTGCTTTGGCTCTGGGTGAAGAGGGGTTTGCCCTGGAAGCTGCCTGCTGTGACCCATGGAAAGGGATGACATACTCAGCTGAGGTGCTCTTTGAGATTATCCAACAGGGGAATGGACAGAATTCAGCCTTTACTTGTGCTAATGAAGGTGGGAAAGCCAGGACAAGTGTGAACCAGGAAGGAAAGGTGCTGGAAAAGGGATTTAGAAAAGCTGTCCTCTGGTTCATGTGCCACGGTGTGATGATGCATTCAGGAGTGTGAAAATGTTGGTGAGGGGAAGCAGAGTGACCTTTGTGGGCACTGACATGTAGCAAAGAGCAGCCCTGTTTGTTCACCAGCTCAAACCAAAGCCAGGAGTGCAGAGGCAATGGCAGAGCACGTGGGACTCTCTCTGCACCGCCTGTATTGACACAAAGAAATTTCACTTCAGTTAAAGCTTCCTTGGGAATACGTGGGAGGTGGGGGCAGCTCTTCAGTGGAGGATGCTGTCTCAGCCTTATATAAATACCTGTAGAATTGCTCAAATAGTTCATTAGTAGCTTATGAGTTTGTGTGCCTGCATTCCTTACTAGCGCTAATTGCAAGGATGTTGATTCCTACTGCATCCAGTGAACAGATTCTCTGCTCTATTGCACCATTAAATGAGGTGTTACTGTGTTTGACTTGAGCTGAAAAGGATCCCTTCCCACTTAGTAAAGAGACCAGCTAGGGCTGACCTAGCTGGGGACAGATTTCCTTCCAAATCACAGAGAAGTACTCCTGAATATGAGATGTTAATTGTGGCAGGAATTAAGGATTAAACAGTCATGGCTTCAGGTTACTAATGGGAACTGAAATCAGGATTACAAAGGAAACTGGGCCATGCCCTCACAATGCTATTACCCCAGTTCTTGGATCTAAAAAACCTTAGAAACTCATCCTCAGTGACCAATAAAAACTAGTCTAAATTGTGCTTACTGAGGCCTGAGGAAAAGAGTCATAATTGTGCAGCCATAGTTTGGACACCTTTCAAGGCAGAAGATAACATCACGGGCAAAAGAGTGAAATTCAGCCCTGATCACACCCCCTACCCTTATCAGGGCCAAAGCTCCAACACTGGCCACAGCTCCATCTCTTGCCTGGGAGAGTCAGACCCCACACCAGAGCCAGCAATTTGCACCTGGAGTCCCTGAGGAGAGAGCAGAGACCTTGCAAGAGCGTTTCCCTTTGGGCAGAGGCTCATGAAAGCCCCTGTGTGAGCTCAGCCTGGAGCACTCGGTCACCTCAATGCTCACAGCACCTCCTGAGGGGCTGAGTGAGGGCAAGGACCCCAATCCACATTCCTGGGGGAGATGCTCACATGGGCTACATGTTGATGATGTCCCCAAACCCTATTCCTAACCCCAGAATAAAAAGCCAGGGAGATGAATAGGGGGGGAAAAAAAGAAATTCTGTGGATTAAATTTATGACAGAGTAGCACATACTTAATAACCAATTAAAGCCAAGATTTATTGGGAGCTAAATTACATTTGTATTATAAATAGAACTAGAATATACTGTTACAGAATAAAAGCAAAACATTTTAGCATTTAATATTGTAAAAGACAAAGCAATCTAATGGACCCTAAATGTTAATTGCTGAAAAGATTTACACTTTAATTGCATTTTCAAATCATCTTATTTTACTGTGCTCTTTTTTCTATGTACATAGAAATCAACAGTGTGCTGCAACATTATACTTAGTAGCAGCAAGACCGACTTAAGGAAACCTATAGGCAAGATCAGTTTATTATGTATAAATCCTTGCAAACATTTTAATTGAAATGAGCAGTGGACTTTCACTGACCTTGGCTGCATGTGTATGAGACCTTCATAGCAAATTAAGCTGGTGAAAAGTGTGTGTGAGAAGCCAAGAAGGGAGGGAGTGTTAACAAGACAATTTCTCTATGTAAAGCCAACAAATAAACCGTATTAGATACAGGGGTTTGCTTTATGGCAGCATAAAATTAAAAAAATAAATTAAAAATCCTCAAAAAACCAACAACCCTATCAAATGATGAAATTTGAAATTACATCTGATTGCATTATCAATTAATAATTTGTATTTAGTGAAGTATTAACAGCTACAATCCAAATTTGGGCCAACATCCGAGGATGGCATTTTAGGACTGCTTTCATAGCATATAGAAATGCTACAAACTTCCCAGAAACCGATTCCTGTGCTCATAAAATTTCTGTTCCAGTTTGTGTTACTGCTTCAAGATTCATCAGCTGAGTTACAGTTATGGCTGAATCTAACTCATATTACATTTGAAAAAATAAATGTGCACTAAAAGTAATTAAAGCATGTTGGTTCATGAATAATACACCATTTTACTACTATTTGCAGAGTATAATGAGACAAGCTACTAAATTGACAATGAATGCTCTATTATGTGATTGCCAACTGTTTTATAAGATATTGAACAGATTCATTTATTCTATCATCAGGCGCATTATCAAGCTATTGCTTTTTAATAAATTAATTTCTCCTGCGTCTCCAGAGCCCCACTTTGAAATGTGGCTGAGGGCATAAATGGAATTAATTCTGCGGTCGGGGTTGAGCGGCGGTGCTGGTGCCCCGCAGCTGGCAGCGGGCGCGGAGGGGATTTCTCCGGGTGGCGATGGCAAGGAATGGCTTTGAATGGCCAGCCGAGAGAAAGAGTCGCCCCTGCAGGGCAGGGCTCTCTGACAGCTCTTGTTTATCAGGGGCTCTCCTTGCCAGACATCCCCTTCACCCGCCGTAAATTGACCCTTTAATTGCTCGGCAGCCTAAACCCGGTGACACGGCAGAGCAGCGCTTAATCCCCGCCTGGGTGACGGTGTCATTAGGAAAGCAGTGTGATCGCGGGGAAGGATCTCCCATCCCGGCTGGGGCTGGGCTGGAGGCGAGGATTATCCCTGAGCCCCGGGATGGGGATGGGGATGGGGATGGGATGGATGGAGCAGCTCCGGCGGGGTCCGCGCAGCCCCGGCGCTGCCGCGCTGCTCCGCTCGGTGTAAACAACTTCTAATTGCGGCTGTTGACAGGACTCACTGCGTGCGACTAACCTTGCTGCAATGCTATTATTTCTGAAGGGAGCCTTTCTCCGTGTTTTTAACAATAAGTCTGACAGGTGTCATATTAAAAACGGGGCTTAATTCTAATGCAACTATTCCCACCCGCCTTTCCCTTCTCATTTTTGTGCCTCTGTAATGCATGAATTTCTGCTGCTCATAAAGATTAAAGGAGCAGCTTTGCTGGAAGGAAAATACTGGTTTGTTTGTAGTCCAGGTACATTTGAGATGGTCTCAGTACTGGCTCCCTTTCTCCTCTCTTCTCCAGCCATGCCGGCTCAATGCTGGGAGAAAAGAGAGCGAGAGAAATAAAGCTTTCCCTGGGATGAGAGGTAATTCAGGATCCATTGAAGTGAAATTTCAGGGCTTCCTTTGAGCTGTGACCCGCAGCCACCGTCCAGGCACTCGGCCTGTGATGCATGGCTGACTGCTGTCCACCAGAGACCCAGCCCAGGCCAGCAGTTCACTTACAAGTTTACACTGGATTTAAGTCAAAATGCTAAAAACGCTGGTGTTCAATCATTGCTAACTGTGCGCTCGGCAGACAGCTCCCAGCAGACCCCGTGCTTGTAAAATCCAATACACCACGTAAAGTAAGGGTTTGTGGAGGTGCAAGGGGTTTAGAAGACTTTTCTTGTCTCTGTCCCTACTGATTGTATTTTTGTGATGCTGCTTTTCAGGTGCTGGGACGGCTTCAGCCTTGTCCCATCCCACAGAGGCAGCAGCACAGAGGGCTGCACTCAGACAGGCGCTCCCCATTTCCATAACCTTCCCCTGTGTGTTCTGCCCTTCCTCCCAGGCTGCCTGGAGAAGGCAAAGTCCATTTTAAAGCCATCAGTTCTGTGCTGATGTGATGATCAGCCAGGACCAGGGTGGTTCCCCTGCACTTGCTTCTCTCTCTCCTCTCTTTGCAAAAAGCTTCCACGTTCCACGTCCGCCAGCATCACACGCGCTCCTCAGTCCTGGCTGAGAACATTACAAAGCTGCTCAAACTGCTGCTGCTAAAGGCTAATGCCAGCCCAAGGAAAAAGGTGCCTTCTTTGCTAGGAGGGATCATAGAAATCCAGTGTACAAGGCCCCTAATTTTGCCTGCGCTCACGTATCTGCAGGCACTGCACCAGACCTGTGTAAGGTTTCCATATGAACAACAGGCACGGTGCAGATCAGTCTCAAAATGTTGTGTAATGTTCAGTTTTTACAACAGTTCTTTCAGAACAGTGAAGATAAGCAGTCCAAATAGTCTCACCAGGCATTTGGTGATCTGTTCTGTACCCCCTTAAGGTTAATGATTTTCTGGGACTCAAAAAAAAATATTATTTCTTCTTCTCTTTTTTATTTTTTTCCCCCCTGCATAAGCAACTGCCCAGCAAATTGATAAGAGCCCTTTTTAATTAGCTAGTGAAGTTGTATGGGTAATGTTCCATATAAAAGGTCTATAAAACACAGCAGAATTAATAAAATGACTGCTTCTCATTTAATTCAGGTCCTCCAAAGGGATCCATATGTCTTGCTTTGGTCTGTTTGTAGTACTTCTCTCCACCACCCAGCCACGAATTGATTAAAATCACATTCCTCACTTAAAACTGGAGCCCAGTTGGTAAGAGATACTGGATAGTAATTAAGGTCTGTGCAGAGACACATGAACCCTCATAAAAAAAACAGTACCAAAAGGAATCATTGTGCATCACTTGGATTATATGCAAACACAGCTCATGTTGACAGCTACCTCTGGATGACTCCATCAGTACACACTTTATCTCCAGCTGTCCAAGTAATTTTCCCAGGATTTCGCCCCTCTTTTTCACTCCTCTCCACACAGATGGATTAGAGCAACAAACGGTTTACATGCTGCACATCATTAGCTATCCTCCCTCACTACCCAGCAGATAACAACTGGGCTCTATCATCAGGACATTCATAACACCTTGACACTTTTACAACTATGCTGTTCTCTGCCAGAGCAATCTTCTCTTTTAAAGCATGAAGCTAATTCACAAAACACCCCTTGGAAAGTACTCTGCAAACGCAACAGGGGTGGGGGAGAGAAGAAAAAGCACGGCCCAGAAAAGGCATCTAGTAAATAACACAGCAGTGTAGGAAAAAAAAGAACTCAAGAGAAAAGCAGTACATTCTTTCTGTCCAAGATACCTCTCTATTTTCCCATTTCCTCCATCCCACAGTGAAGAGCACCAGGAAACAGCCACCCATCAGTCTGCTGTGTTTCAGTGTTTCCATCACCGTGTCACTCAGGCACCTCCCAAGCCTGGCATCAGCCTGTGCAGGTCCCTGTGGCCCTGGTGATGGCTCAGCTGCTTCCCTGGGCATGGGCTTCTCTTTGCAAAGGGACCACTTGAAGGCTTCAGTCAGTCATGCATTTAATGGATATTACTACGGGCTATTCCAGCTTTCCTAAACTGCCTCCCATCTCAGGGAATCTCGGCTCTAAGATTTGTCAATAAAACAACATTTTCACTGGGTAGGGACCCTTTTCCAGTAGGCTGGGACCCTGATTCAGAGCCCACTCATGCTTAGACATGGGCTTGCATTTCAATAAAATACAAACCCATATCAGCTACTGTGTGGAAGGAAATACACTTTAGCAGCATTTTCCAAGCTTCTCAGCATGCCCCCTGCCACCCCAACCATACATTTTAATGTATAGTACACGCTTGTTTAAAAAAGAAATACATAAGGAGAAAGAGTAATTACCGTAGCTTAAATTCAGCCCGATAAGAAGGGCTTGCACAGTCTGAGCAGCTGTTCCACTGCCATTCAGATTATGAAAATATAATCCTAGAGAACCTTGTCAAGATAAATACAGAGCATGAAATGTATAGGCATTTTTTCCCCAGCCACATATAATGATCAATTCCAAAGCCACAAGTGATACCAAAGGACAAAATAAGATCTGTCTAGACTTTCTCACTTACAAGATATTGATCATTCCAATGGTAAACTGGTTAGTATAAGTGTGTTTGGCTTGAAAGGTCATGAGCTTAACACCTGACAAGGAGTTATTCAACCTTGATATAACTCAAATTATTGCAGGGTTGCTGGAAAGACTCCTCTAATAAAAAGCCCTACCTGGTCTGAGAATATCTGGGATTTGTCTCCCAGATGTCAAAAGAAAAAGCAGGAAGGAAAAATAAAAGAAGTCAAGATTTGGCATGGGTTTCTGCTGGTTCACCTCTACCTGATTTGGCAATCAGAGGTCCCAGCAGTCAGTGCCTGTCTGGGCAGAACAATGGACAGCAGTGGAAGCTGACCCTGACTGAAAAGGGTCCATTTCCTAAGGGTCCATTTCCATTGAGAAGGGTCCACCTCCATTCCCTAAAAAGCTTCTGGCTCTTCAATCCCAGCAAGGGAGTTTGATTGCTCACCTGCACGGACTTTAAGACACAGGACACCCATATAGGGTCAAAAAAACCACCATTAAAATGGGAAACGTTGACTTTGGAAGGAAAGCAGGGGGGAAAGGGTCAGACCACGCCCTGCAGATGTGGGTGGGAAAGGCTCCGGCATCGCCTGCCAGCACCTCCCCTTCCCAAATCCCTGCAGGGCCTGAGCCTGCATCACACACAGCCCTAACCCAGCCTCCTCCCTCTTCATGGGGATAACTAGCAAGTGCTTATTAGGACTATTAGGAGCTTGATGTGAATTTGCTGGATCTTTTCCAAGAACTATAAATACCCGATCTATTTTGCTTTATTCAGTTCTTTTTGTTTTGCTGATATGATACTAGTTAAGGTTAATGGGGTTTGCTTTAATATTAGACACAGGATCACTTAACTACCTTTAATGAACACTGGAGTCAATGCATTGTGGAGTAATTCACACAGATATTGCCTCAGGTAAATCAACCAGAAAAATGTAAGCCAGTCAAATAAATAAATCTGACCAGCTGTAAATGTGCCAAATTTTACACCAAAATATATTTGAAAGCCAATGACTTAGGCACATCTAGGATATTAAAATGGAGGGGTTGGAGTCTGTTTCTTTTCAATTGCTTTTCCTTTTTTAATGTTCCCTGCACATCCCTCCTGTGCTGAAACCAAACTGAGATTGCAAGAGAAATTATTTTCACAAGTGTTTCTAATAGAAGCGAGGGCTCTACAGCTTGGTGGGATTTTTTTTCATTTTGAAAAAGCCTTTTTTTATACTGGCTATCTCAACACAGGAGAGTGAGAGACAAAGAGGAGAACAGAGAATGGAAGAAGGAAAATGGAGAGAGAAAAAAATGAAGGAGACGAAAAAAGAGAAACAGAGAATGACAGAGTGAAATAAAAAAAAGAAACACGGAGCAAGTAATTTTGTCTGTGTTGGAGAAAATTATGACAGTGAAATTCTAGACAGGGCAATACACTGGTGTCAATAAATAATAACCAGAAATAAAAACCAGAGGAACCCAAACAACTCAGTGAAGTTAGGGGTTAGCTTGCCTCATACTAGTGCAAAACTAAAACTATGCTAACATTAAAAGTCTCTTACCTTGTAACACTAAAATAGAGAGTGGGGTGCAGAGGAAAAGCACACAGATATTCTTTGAAGGAAGGCAGGCAACATCCCTGAGTACTGAATTCTCATAGAAGAGAACAATATTTCAGCAATAAGGAATGACAGGGGGTTCATTATAGGTTATTAATGTTTGCCTAAATGGAGCAGAAGGCCCAGGCCTTCAGGGGAGTGCAGAGCTCCCAGCATCACTTAATTAGTGCCTCTTCTGAACCCAGCAATGCCAAGCTCCAGTGCAAAGCTCTGCAGTCCTACACTGCCTGTGTCATACCAGAGTAATTCTGTCTGGCTCTGAAAGGGAAAAATAATGTGTGTGTGTGAGGGCTGTTGCACAGGTGACAGGAGTTAATCACTTTTTCTCCCCAGTTAAACTCCAGACAATACAAGGAATTTGGCTGTAACCATTGCCTCAGCTGGCAAAGCCTTCAACCCAGGCCATGAATTTTCAGACACTGCACTACACCAGCATCTGGTCTGTGTAGCACAGCCTGGAGAAAACTTCTAGGAGACAAGAAGGACTTTTTTTTTTGGTTTTTTTAACTCTGCAAAAGGCTGAAAAGAGGTGTTGTTCTTTCTGGAATAGCCCCTTTTATTTCTTTATTCCACCAAATGTTTCAAAGCAGGATGTGCTGCCCTTGGGGAAGGGGCTGCAGGGAGTCGAGGAGGATGAGTGGGCAGGATTTGTCATCTCCTGAAGCTGTTGCTACAGAGGTGGCACAGCAGGGATAAAAAAAGGCCATATATTCTTTACTGCTGCCTTAGGAAAGACTGTGGCATCAGGTAAGGAAGCAGACAAGGAAGGAGCAGCTGAGGCTGCACTGGGGTAGAAGCCTTGACTTTAACTCTGTTCAACAATTAATCCAATGTACTGTGATTGCAGAAAAGAAAAAGCATGGAAGGCAGATTGTTACCAATAAAGCAGAAATAAAAAGGGGATCAAATAAACTTCTATTAACAATGTGTCCTTTTATTTATTTGTTTATATTCTATCTACAGAAAATGTGATGCTGGACTGAGGATGGCTTAGAACAACCTTCTGGCATGAAGACAGCTACAAAGCACAAAATACAAAAAATGAACTCAGAAAGAAACAAGAAAAAAAACCAACGTTTTCTTGGCATCAACAAGAAGCTCTTTATTTTTCCTCAAGTTTTCTTTTCTAAAAAAAAGTGGAACTAAGACATTTGCAGAAATGAGACAAACTTTCTCTTCAGGTGACAATATTCAAGCAAGCATGTTGTTTTATTGAATTTAAATGGAAAGAAAAGACAGATTTGGAATGGGATACAGTATCAGGAGAACTGAGAAACTGTGAACTTTCAAGGAAATAAAACTCCTTAAAACTGTGAACCGAGAAATTGATGGAAATACCATTTAAACCCCTGATTACACTCTGTGTGTTCTTAAGGAGACACCATCATCTTTGCTAACTCAACAGTACTTAAGGAATGGTTTACAACATATCTTTTATTGTAATCTTTTAAGAAAAACAAAAAAACCAAACCAGAAATATTTAATTAGCTGTGACTTTACCATTACTGTTCAGATGTCTTCCTGCACCTTCTTGTTCTAGACAGCCCAGATGTACTTGCAGCCAACAGTCAAGGGCTGAACAGATTTCTTTCCTCAATAATCTTTTGATTTGCCACACCCAATAAAATCCTTGTAGGGAAAAAGAATCAACACAACTACCATCTCCCAATCAATACCTAAAGCCTAACAGACAGTAATTATCAAAATAAGGAGGAAATCCCATATTGGGCCACAAACCTACCCATTAATCAAAACAACAGAAATTATCTGCAGAATTGCTTTTCTAAAATAAGACAGAAGATGCCTCCTTGGGTTACACTTTGAACAGGCTATAATCAAAAGAAAGAGAACCGAGACTAACTAAGCCCCAGGAAGCCGCATTGTCCCTTTAACCCACAGTATTCCCCACCTCCCATTAGTACTTAACATTTTTCACTATGTTGTGACTGCTATTATTTCATTTAACACCGGTTAATCTGTATCTGAGGTACATGGAAACCCTCTAGATGATAAGATTGGACAGGTTCCAGTGCTGGCAGTTTCCGAGCGTGCACACACTCGTGTGTTTTGATCCTTCCAGGAGCTGCCTGCTATTTGGCCTGGCTGCCAGCTCGTTCTTGGATCAGCCTGTGGCTCAGCTCCCAGAGGGCAGTGGCTGTGGCGTTGTCCTGGGCCTGCTGCGAGGGCAGGCAGCGGCAGCAGTTGTTGAAGTACATCCCGCCCAGCCCCTCCAGCTCCGCCGCCGTGGCGCAGTACACCGTCGTGGCAGCTCCTTGTTGCTGCAATAATCACAAAAAAAAAAAAATTAAATTAAGAGAGAGGAAATAAGCAAAACTATATAAATACATTGATATTTTATAGTTTATTATTATCATTGTGATTTCAAGCACAGCCCTTTGGAGCTGCATCTCGTGCAAGCAGCGTGGCTGGCAGGGTGACCTGCCCGGTGACAAGGCTGCAGCCCTGCTAAAGGCACTTCTTTACAAACCACTTCAATCAGGACTCCTTTCTTTTCCTTCCCTCTAAGAGCAGAAGAAAAAGAGAATCCTGAACTACAGCCCCAAGCTCAGGTGTTTTGCCCCTTTTTGGTAAACACCTGGATTGGTGGCAGGGCCTGCCCAGGTGGTGTTTGACACCAGAACAGCTGAGCCAGGTTTAAAAGCAGCGCCTCAAAATTTCCCTTTGCATCACAGAAATCATTGACCATATGCACCTCAAAACTTCCCTTTGCATCACAGAAATCATTGACCATATGCACCTCAAAACTTCCCATTGCATCACAGAAATCATTGACCATATGCCCAGGCATCCTGACCCGCAGCCTGATAGATGGATTTGGTTTGTTTGGGTTTTTTAAACCTCTTGTGCAAAATTAACCTGGGCACTCCAATTAAGACCTATCATGTAAAGTGCAGTCGGGATTGGTGCCAAACCTGCCCGTGGATCCTGGATCAACAGTCCAAGGCAGTTGTCACTGCTGCTGTGTGAGAGCATTTGACTGCTGCAGGCACAGACAGGGCTGGTTCTGCAGAGACACGAGGCTTTCCAGTGGAGTTTTGTTCTGTAACATTTCTCATGTCTTATAATGCTTTAAGAAATGGAGTGGATAGATTAGAGGCTTTTGTGAATCAGAAGGGATTTTTAAATTTTTCTTGCTTTCTCTTTTTTTTTTCCTTTTCCTTTTCCTTTGCCTTTTTGGGTTTTTTTTATTTTAAATTTAAATACCAAATGAACTTATGTTCAAAGAGGAAGAATGGGTTTCTATGGATTGTCCCAACAAAAACCTACAGATGGAGGCCACAGGGTTGGGGCAAGCACCCTGGCATGGGTGATGGGCTATTCCCTGGCACAGACTAAAAGCATAGTGCCAGAACAGCTGGGGAGAGGGCAAGAAGCTATTTTGCTTTGTAAACTATAATTAAAAATAATAGGTGAGAGCACATTAGCAAAACACAACACTAATTTAAAACCGATAGAGTTTATCTGGCATCTTATGATTATTTATGTACATCTTAGTCCTTTCTGTGGTAACAAATTATGAGCTGATAGGAATCAGAATAAAGAGGCTGCCAAGTGCAATTGAAAAAGTAAATGAAGAGAAATTAGTTGTTGCCACATTAAGATAATTTAATGGGATAAGAGAATAGGCTTCAATCTCTTGTGATTTTCCTCCACTCCTTTGTTTTTTGGCCTTTCATTGTCACAGCCAAGGAAACTTAGGGTGCTGCTAGGGGGGGTCAACCTGCAGAAGACCTCTACTTTGCATTCTCATCCTTCAAGGACAGGAAGCAGTTTAAAAAGTCCCAGTTCTCCTTATTTGAGGCATCTCAACTTTGTAGCAACAAAGAAGTGCATATTTGTTTGCAAGACATGCATTTTCCTCAGCAGATGGGATTAAACTGATAATGATGACTCCACAACTTAGAAATGATCTCCCATCACAAGGTAAACCAAAACTGTCTGTATTAAGTATTTTGAAAGGCATATATTTATCAACAGACCAAAATATTTTTAAAGTTAGTATAATACATAGTAATCCTCTTATTAAGCCAGTATGTTTTTTAAAAAAAGAAAAAATATCTTAAAGGTGGTTGGTAGCAGAAATGGAAGAGAGTTCTACTAAAAATAATATTAATAGAGAACAATAAAATTTCTATGCTCATTTCAACTATCCTATAAAGCTCCACAGTACAGGTATGATCACTGTATTCAGCTGTTTAGAATGTCTCAAAGCCCCTAAAGAGTATTATTAGTTTTTTGCAAGCAATTCAACTGGACTTTCATTAGAAAGGTAAAATTAAACTGAATTGCTCAAGGCAGAGTGAGAGCCCTCAAGCCATTGCTGAAAAGCATCCATCCAGCCAAACTAAACTCAGGCTATCTCTAATAGAATTCAGCTAATTCATAAAATGGAAGTTTATCAGAGCCAGTTTAAAATCCAACCCAAACAATAATTTATCTTTTCAAACGAGTCGAATTTGACGATGTTTAAACAAAATTCTCGGCAGGCAGAAAAACAGCCCAGAGCACAAGAGCAGTGCTTTGTACCTTGAGCATTGACACAAGCTAGAAGAAGAGAATAGTTTTCCCTGTGTGAGCATAGGATATTTACTTTAAGTGATAAAAGATTATGTGGCTGGAAGCCCAAAGCACTTTATCTTGCGATGCCTCCAGTGTTTTGCTGAGAACTGGATGTAAGCAACGTGCCATTTGCTTTTTGGCTTTGTGTATCCTTACTTCTTTCTAAATGTTTCAATCATGTTGGCTGTTTTGGAAGAAGAAAATTCAATGGTTCTATCATTGAAAGAAAAGTACATTTCTTATTACTTAAGAGAAATGCAGTCGTATTTATCCCTTCGTTGACAGAGGGTAAAGATTTAGTATCTCACAATTATGGACAAACATGAACTCATCAAGCCTGGGAGGATGCTTCAGACAGCAAAACTGTGTAACAGAAGGGAAATCTCAAATTCTCAGAGCCACTTAAGTATCTAATTCCCTTTGTGAGCTGGTTGCATTCAGACACTTGAGGATCTGCCTAAGTGACTTGTCCAAGGACAGAGAGGAGTGAGCATCAGAGTCACAGGAATCAAATCCCATTTTGGGTTGGAAGGAGTATCAAGAGGGGTTCAGCCCAACCTCCTCCCCAAAGTGGGATGTGTAGAAGCCTCATATATGCCATGCTGAACGGGAAGGTTCCCAAGGCATAAATTCCTCCTTTGCATCTACGATCCCACAAACCTCTGTGAAGAGCCAGAGCTGCAGATAAGTGCAAACTGCCTGCACTGCTAGCCAGAAACTGCTCTGTTTCTCAGCAAATATTGTTTATCCCTTATGAACACAGTCCTTTGAATGACATCTTTATATGCTGGGTCTTATGACAGTCTAGTAACAAGTTTTAATTTTTTGCTCATCAGCTTTCCTGTTCACATATCATCAGCATACAACAGCAGAGGATGTTAGGGAATCTAATTAGTAAACAATTCCATACTGCTGATACAAGATGAAACATTCTTAAACCAATAAAAAGAGCACTTTAATCACTGTTGAATGACTTTCAATGCCAAGCGGTTTGTGCCATGTCAGAACATAATTTGAAGAAGATTAGAGTACTATATAAAAGAATTAATGTTAACAACTTCGTTAAAAAATGTCTTAAACAATGAGCTTGTCAGTTGTCACAGACTCTCCCTGATCCATTGTGATTAAGGTCCCCCCCCTCCCAACAATTTCAGCTGATAAACAATGCTAAAAGCGTCGGGCAACCTAAACATTTTTTTCCATAGGTCCATCAGTTGTACAGGGTGCTAATCACCAGAGCTGGGGTCAGCCTTCTTTAACCTGCAACAAAGGCAGCAGGTTGCAATAATGAATACACAGGATAAAGAATTTGTGAGAAGCCCAACTGAATCTTTAATCATGCCTCAGTGCCATTTCCGATCCAGTCAAACATGTGAAAGCTGCTGGGCAAGCACCACGCTATCAATCTTCCCAGTGCACGTAAAATTACCCGGGAATCTTGTTTTGGATTAAGTTGAAGAGTGTCTCAGTAATAAGGGTTCATCATTCTCTTCCGCAAATCATTTGTCAGTTTTGTAATACAATCTTCCTCTGCAGCAGGGTGGGATTTATACAGCAGTTGCTGTTTATTTATAGTTGAGGCTCAAAGATCTAAATTATCCATCCGTCTAAAATCCTTTGTTGAATTGAAAATCCTAAGTAGCTACTAGTTCATAGGCATTTATTTCATAACTGCAAGCAGCCAATTTTTAACTGATGGCACTGAATGCAAATTAATATTGAATAACTTAACAGTAAAAGAAAAGGGGTTCTTGAGATACAGAACATGGTAAAACCCTCATTAATATATGTAATGCATCTGTTAGTAGTCTGAGATACCATTTATGTTCCTGATAAGAAAACATATTACACAGTTAATGTTTAGTTTTTAGATTTGTCTACCTTCAAATGCATGTTTATTTTCTAAAATTAGACTTTTGTTCTGAAGCTAGTTTACATTCCAAGCACATAAATAATAGAAACAAAGCCATAACTTATCTGTATATTTATCAACTATGAATGAATAGGACCCACTCTAAACTCTGTTAAGAGCACACAGCACTCAGCATTGTCTGCCAGGGAGATGGGATCAGCTTACTTGGAAAGGAGGGGTTTATTTTCTTATGAAAAATTAAGGATAAAGGCCAGTTATCTTGGTAGCCCGAGGTTAAGTTCAGCACAGAGCATTTTAAAAGATGGCCAGTGGAAAGAGGTGAATTCAAAATGACATGAGAGGAGAGTATTTGTGACAAGGGCCAGATTCAAAGCAAGCAGCTCAAGTGAAATAAAAAGGCAAGTCCTTAAAACTCTTCAGGCTGTTCCTGTTATTCATGTCAGGACTATTAGACAAAGCCAACACATCCCTAACAGTAAAATATCAGACCTACACAAAAGCACTGTGAGCACACCATTTACAGCCAAATAACTCATTACACAGCAGTGTCAGGTAGAATCAGAGAGTCATTAAGGTTGGGGAAAATCACCAAGTCCAACCACTGACCTAACCTAGCAACCAAGGCAGTATGAACATATTCCAGATATGAAACCAATGGGGTGTCCCATACCTTCTCTGTGCCTCTGATAAGCACCCTGAAGAGTTCATTCTGTTAGAGGGGAAAAACTCCTCACCAGCTGGCTTCAGCAGTGGCCATTTTCCCAATTTGACGTAAAATATAAAATCTCCTTGGAATTACCAACAAAATTACACAGAATCTGCTTCCACAACCATATTATCCAAACCAAACCTTAAAGTTACAGCTGCAGTTTTACATTCCTCGAGCCTCACCTCCTCCTGGTGGGAATTAGCACAGGTTTGCTGCCTTCTCAGAGGCTCCACAGCTTGGAGCAGGGGCTGAGGATCTGCTCCATTGCTTGTTGTCACCCTGATGCTGATGCTCGGGGTGGGCACAGTGGGGTTTGAGCTGCCTGGGGGCAGCTGGGGGAAAACTGCCCTCAGAATGGATTTGTCTCCTTCTGGTATTGCTACAACCCCCAGGCTGGGATTGTGGTGCAGAGCTTTCTCAAACTACACTTATTCCTTTTTCCTATCAAGTGAACAACGTGGAGCAAAATGATCTCTTCTGAAAAACACTAGCACGTCTAAAATCCTCATGTCCTCATCCAGGATTCCTCAGTATCTGAGTTTTTAGGAGCAGTCTTCTGAGCTGTTTGGTGATATCCCCCATGGCTGAGGCCAGCTGTAGCTGAGGGAGCCACTTCCAATGTCAGGAGCTCCTCTGCTCCTTTTCCTACTGGGACAGCACAGAGCTGTGAGGAACAGTCACTTTTCCAACAATGCAGTGAACAAGTTTTAGTCTTGCCTATGAGATGACAGGAGAACTGTTCAGTTCCTGCTGCAGTCCT
This sequence comes from Molothrus aeneus, assembly GCF_037042795.1. Taxonomy (NCBI): domain Eukaryota; kingdom Metazoa; phylum Chordata; class Aves; order Passeriformes; family Icteridae; genus Molothrus; species Molothrus aeneus. The sequence goes on along the minus strand of NC_089656.1, from coordinate 15,636,290 downwards.
CTTACTCAGAGAATCCCAGATGCACAGTTACCTTGTGAATAACGCTCAGAATATCTGTGTATTAATGTCTTAACCATTGTGTTAAGAATGGTTAGAAATGGTAAGAAAACAGGATTCCTTGATTGCTTTTTCAGCAAGGAAATATGAAATTGAGACCTTCCTTTGCTATTTTGGGAGAGCGTGAAACTGAAATCATATCTGCAGCTCAAAAAATAAAACTTTGGAGCTGCCAAATATGATCTAAACTCCAAACTGGGCTCAGTTGACTTCAGGTCCTATTTCCACCCCAAGTGCCAGCAGGAAAACGTGACCTGAACTGACACTGTATCTACAGTCTTTTCAAAGCTCTCACTGAACCACATCTAAACCAGAGCTTCTCAACCACCTCCCCTTCCCCCATCACCACAATTAAACCAGCAAAGCATCTCTTAGAAGATAACACAACGAATAAACCAAAATCTATAAGGTCTGCTTTTTTCCCTCTGATGTATTCCTTTTTCAACTAATTCCCAACTACAAAGACTCAAAACTCCATCAGCTTCTCTACTTGCAGAGCATAGTTGGTTTCCAGCTGTAACTTTTCTTAGTGTCATTAAGACCCTTACACATTTACAGTATTCTTTACATACATTATAGGAGATAAGTGTGCTGTGTTCTTTGAGTAAGGAAATTGCAGTAGTTCACGAAAGAGGATTTGTTTTCAACTGCTGAGGCATTAAGACCTAGTGATTATTTCAACTATTCAGTATATGCAGCTATATTTAACTTACATTCTGGGTTTTAACTTTGCAAAAGAAATCGTGTCCATTGTAATAAATGTATTTTGATAATGCACCATGTTGTTTGTGTTATGCAACCCCCAGTATGTTCTCAATTACAGCAATGATAGCACTTGAAAGCTTCCAACCTCCAACATCCGGTATCAAACAGATTTTCTGCAATCATTCCACGGGAGAAAAAAAAAAAAAACAAAAACAATATAGGACATCAAGTTGGGAGAACTGGGCTGTTTTCCTCTTTACAACTTTTCCTTCCCTAGTGAGCTTGGACAAGTCACTTCAACTCTATGTACCTCACTTTTCCCAGCTATAAAATGGGGAGATTACTCTTGTTTACCCACCTCACAGGGGTGTTGTGAGGAGTCATTCAGATTTATGGAGTGCTTTCAGACTTAATTTGGAATAGCACTGTGTAAGTATAAAGTGTTATATTATAAACCACTGTTAAAATGTGTAGAAGATGTAGAACAAGGTTAGCAAAGTAGCTGACAAAAATGTAATTATCTTTTAAAATCATGCCTATTTTTCTCTATTGTATAAAGTTAATTCTTTAACCTGTGAAGCTGTCTGCTACTCCGGGTCCTGTTCCAGTGTCTTCCCTCTCTCATCCAAGTTTTTTTGCCCAGCTCACAGAGAACTTGGTAAAACTCTTCCTAGCCAAAACAACAGTGAGTTATTAAAAAAAATGGATGCTTTAGAGGGAAACAGTCCCTGAAATCCATGCATTCATCTCTCCCACCCTTTGCATATGCTAGGCAGAGCCATCATGGCATACCAGGGGTGGGATTCAGTTGCCTAACACGGATCTTGAGACATCTGAGCTGCCTCAAGATATCCCACGTGCTCCACAGCTGTCTTTGAGTGGGGCACATATTTCCCATAGGTCTGGCATTGTATCTGCCAGCCCCTCAGGGATATCTCAGCTAAAACCACACAATGGTTAAGACAACACCAGACTGTGCTGCTTAAATGCTTTTGCCACAGCACCTGGAAGGGAGCTGGTTCCCACAGGCAGCACTGTATTTCTTTTCCAGAATCTTATTGAAGTCCACAATCAGCTTCTGAAAGATGTTTCAAGGCTGACAGAGAGCCACCTTAAGCTCTAAAAACTATAATGAAGCCTGTGGCTTTACCTTGCTCCACCAGCATTTCAGGGCAGGAGCAGCAGCACTCCTCAGGCCTCTTTATCAACAGCACATTTCCAGGCACATCAGTGCTGCAATTCCTTCTCCTGCCCACTGAACCCCCGTTCACACCTGATTTACACTTTTAAGACATCATTGCTCCACTGAAATGGCAGCTTTGAACGCTGCATGCAAATGTCTCTGATCTTTTCCTCTCACAGGCTGGTATGGAGCAGTGGAGCAGTGCAGCATTCTTCTGCTCATTTCTAGATCTGGGAAAAATCTCTGAGGAAAATTGTCAATTTTCATTTCAGAGAGTAACAGGGTAAGGGTGAGATCAGGTTGAAGAAATGATGCTGCAGTCCATTGCTTGCCCCCTGCCCTGTGTGCCAGCACTGGCCAGTGGAGTGAGAATAAAAGAGCACCTCAGGGACAGTCCCTGGGCATCCCAGCCCTGCTGGGGGCTGCTCACACCTGAACATCTCAGCTCACCTTCTGTGATGCAGATTTACACAAACACGATCACAAACACAAATTACACCACAAATCCTTGGCCACAGTCAAACTGGAAATCCCATGGAGGATTGGAAATCTTCCTGAGACACATAGCCTGCCAGCAAAAGGTGGATTCTTCTGGGCAAGGGCAATTTAAAGAGTTGAGCAAACAGGTTGTTGACACTAAACATATCCTGCCAAAAAAGAGAGATTAGATACACACTGCTGCAACTAAATCATCAGAACTGGTCTGGCTGGTGTTTGGGCATACACAGATGAGAGTTCATTGAAATTACTTCTGTTATTAACTTATGCTGAATTGAAATGTTTTATGGTTTTGCTGTACTTTAATTATATATATACTTTATATAAATGTGTGTATACATACAGTACTGTATATGCTGTATATATTTATATAGCTTTTTAATACTATTAGAAGTCCAAATTTAGACTTTTTCATATGCATTATTGAAAGAATATCATCACAATGCTGACATCTGGCTTCTTCCTTCATTGCACAGATAATTTTTTAGACTGAATTTATTTCAGATATGAGTGAAAAAAAAAAAGTCACACAACGCAATGCTTTTTAAGGAAGTGACCTTTTGGGACAGATATTTAATGAGCTGTTTGTTTAGGTTTTAAAGATAAAGACTTTTTCATCTGTTGATACACACGCACACATATGCACATCCACACACAGACACACACAGTTCAATAACACAATGCATTGAGAAACCACAGGGTGTTATGATGGGAAAGTCTCATGGTAAGAAAGTAACTACCAACTCTGTCTTCCAGAAACTAATTAAAGGAATGTATTTTGCAATAATACAGATCTAGCAAACAGGCCTCTAAAGTCTAGGCTTAGAGCTGTAAGCCAGGCACTCCTGTATTATGTATGTGTGATTTTCATAGCTAGCCTGCTGTAAAGTGTGCCCTGTTAGTGCATCTTTCAGGCTCAAAGACACTGGTCTTGTTAATATTTCATTTAGTACATACTGTAGAGTCTCATTTATATTACTTCTATAATTAATGGTGATAGCTTAGGCACTGCCTTTACAAGGAGAGATCCCTGTATGTTGGTCGATGGGTAATGAGAAACAATAGATATTTCATTCACCAGCAGCTTGTTGCTAGTTAGTAGGAAATTATCGTGTGTACTGTTGCTTTAATTGCCAGGGTAAATAATGCCGCCGCTGTGTTAGTGAACATTTTAAAGCACTTGATGCAAATAGACTAGAAACAAAACACAAAAAAAAAAAATTACCTTTATTATGCTATACCTTAGCACAGGGAGTTTAAAAGGTACGTCTTAAAACATTTGCGTTCTATCATGCAAATATATCTTAATATGCATGTGCTGACTATTCAACTACTGTATTTTAGGAAATACAATTATGCTGCCTTTCTCTTCTCCTATGTAGACTGTAAATAACTGTAGATCTTTCTCTTGTTTTCCCATGTAAATATATGTAAATATTAACAAGCTATGCATGCTGATATTCTAGGCAATTTCAGGTACTTTTATAATCTGAAGGCATGTACTTGAACTGGTTTGTTAAAAAAAAAAAAATCAACTCTCTCAAATCCTTTAAAGCTCATTAGAAATTAAAGATTTCTTACTAGACTGGTTCCTTCACTCTCAGTTGGTTTTTTGTTTATTTTTCCCTCTGCTTTGCCAGTGCTGTCTCCCAGGACCCACCACCAAGGAATCACATTCCAAGGCTGTTTTCTCCAAAGCGTGGGGTCCCGTCTCAGGATATGATTCACTGCCCCAGGATGGGCACCATTTAGATTCAGAGACTCAGAGAGGGGATGTCTATCCCCTTCTCTCTGACCTCTCCCTCTGCTGAATGATCACAGAGCCACAGAACTGTAGAACGGTTTGTTTTGGAAGGGACCTTAAAGATCCTCCAGTTCCAACGCCCTGCCATGGGCAGGGACACGTTCCACTGGGCCAGTTCTGATGTTTTCCATTCCATTTTCTCACTCCATAATCCGTGAAGCCCGGGTTTAACACCACAAGTGCCAGGGCTGGGTTTGAGGGCAGAAGCAGCCACAGCCAAGAGCAGTCCCCATGGCTCTGGTTGTGCTGCAGTCCTGCTGCTCACTCAGACGTGGCTCCTCTGTTCCAACACGCTCTTTATGTTTCTTTTCCAGCATGCTTATGACTTTGACAGACTGTGAAAATAATTTGATAAATAGCTTGATAAATTCCTCCATCTCCTCCCTTCTGTGCTGTAACACTGTTTGTGGAAGCCTTTCAACTGAAGGAGTGTGAACAAAAAAGAAATTACCTAAAGCTTCTAAATCAAGTCACCTCCTGCATACAGATTTGGAGACAAGATTTCAATTTAGCTCTCTTCTTCCTTCTTTTTTTTTGTTCATGCAGTAAATGAAGATTACTCTGAGGAAAACGGTAAAAAGTAAAAAAAAGATGCATTTATCCCCCAGTACAGTAGAGGGGAGAAAAAAAAAACCCTCTCCATTATCTATGAAAACTAAATGCAATGACAACTTTTTAATTGAAAGAAAATGGCTTTCATGTCTGAAGATGTTTTTTTCCAGAGCAGGTGTATGAGAATAAACACATTAATTGACAGGATCCTCATGACTTTTTAAGTTCCTCAAACTTAGCTTGGCGTCTGGGGAAGATCTCTTTCCAGTCCTTGAAGACTCTTTTAAGATGAATGTTTAAAAAGCTGAGCTGACACGGGCATTACGTTCAAGTGCAAGCTGTACTACTCTTTAGTAGAGGGCGTAGAAATGGTTCATAGAATTATTATCTTCCTACAGACAAAACCCATTACCTTCACACTAGGAGGGAAAAGCTAGTTTTTAACTTATATAAAACGGAATCAATTATCAATATCTTTGCATGGTTTCCCAGCTCTGCTGGAGAGCAGTCACACAGCTAAACACACAGAGCCACTTGGCAAAAGGGCTCCTGCCTATGCTGGGCTTCTTGTTACACCTTTCATTTAATACAATCACATCTGCAGAAGCAAAAATAAGTAGCAATGATTTGTATGCAGGGCTGCCACCCTGAATGTCACAAAGAGAGATGGGAATCACATTTGCAGACCGATCACTGGGCTTCTGTTACTTTCGACTTCTTCCCAGTAAAAAGTGAACAAGCAAATAAAAAGCAGCCAGCGATGCAGACTCACAGTGGTGAACAGCACTGCAGGTCAGAGCATCCATAAAGCCTGTTGTCTTTGGTGTGGAAAAAAGTGCTCCTTCAGCAACCTCTGCCATATAATCCACACCATCCTGCCTCTGAATAATCCTTTTGCTGGATTTAACAGTGGCTTTCACAGATGGTCGTGTTTCCAGTGAGAAAAGGAAAGCTGGAAGGTGAGTAGAGGCTTTTCATGGTGAAGTCCACACATGCCCATTGCTTTTAAACTCCAACAAATAGAAATCTTACATCTTCCAGAAGACAATGCCTAACCTGGTTCAACTCTGTTGAGCAGAGAGGTGGATAAGTGCATTAGCAGCCATCCTTTAAAAGCTGTGTGCCCAGCTATTTCACTAGCACAGGCAAACTCCAGTGCACACAGAGGTGCAGCATCTGCAAGGTATATAAAACATAATAGTCTAGAAACTGGCAGTGCTGTTGGGGAAGGAAATGTTCATTATTAGACTCTCTTATCTGTTTATCCCATTCGCAAGATCTGCTTCTACAAAGCACATAATGATAAATGGCACATTTGCAAATTATCTTCTGAGTGCTGATGAGAAATCAGCAACCTGCGAGTTACCGTGACTTTGAGTGAGTACACTCCACTGCGAGCCTCGTTTGCTGAGATGCCTGCCAAATGAGTGCATTAGTATATTAGGAGTCTAATAAATTGACTAACAAGCATTTGATGAAAAATAGCTGTTCCATCCGTTACAGTTATCATCACCGCCAACAAGGCTACTGGGGTTGGGATTTTGAAGGCACCAGCTGCTGATAAAAGAGTTGTTGCTGTGCTGTGCCACACTCTCAGCAGCATCTCCCTCCCTAACTGTGCATCTTAACACACTCTCAGCAAGACATAGGACCTTCTTTGCTTAAGTTTTCTTCTGCCTCTTCATGACATTTATGAGGATTTAAACCATTGCAGTCTTACTCAGTCCTGTCTTTTCTCTCCACTGCAGAAAGTAACACTGTGGGTGTTTGTCCCTCCTCCCAGCACATGGCTGGGGCAGCAACGCTCTGCCCTGGCAAAGCCTGCTTGAGTAAATTCTGTCTTTTCAGGCTAATTAATTATTGGAAGTGCAATATTCCCTTACGTTCAAGTTTCAGCAATCTTCTTCATGCTGCTTAATTTGTTTAAAGTAGAGAGGAACCCAATTCACTACAAACACCCGTTTATCGTCAGCCCACAAATCCCAGTGAGCACCCTAAAACTACACACACCTAAGAAAAGCTCAGTCTGCACCTTCCCAAATTGCATTTCTGCTTTTACCTGAGACATTCGCAAGATCCCCAACTCTGTCAACAGTCGCTCTCCAGTTTTGTTTAGCTTATCATCAACAGACTCTGCTTTTGTGAGTGGACAAGTCATTTGAGTGTGCACCACAGTTATAATGGCCTGACTGACAGCTCAGCCAGATAAACACGAGAGAATAACAGACGTAGGAACAATCTGGGTATTCATTTTGTCCGTTCAACCGGGTTGAAAGGATTTGCCAGCCAAGGGCACAACACTTCAGGCTAATTTGCTCAGCCAAAGCACTGCTGGAGTGTAAGGCTGCAAGCAGATGACTGATGTTGGGGAGATCAGCGTCCCCAGATGAGGTACTTATTATTCACCTCTGCCTCACGGGAAATGAAAGTACTATTTATTCAAAGCATTCATTTGAAAGAGGAAAACATATAGAAATGAACTTCGTTACAAAGCTTGAACCCTTCTCACTGCTTCTCCACTTCTGCATTAATTCCAGCTTCTTGTCCTCGTCCATGTCATCCTGCACACTGCAGCATTTCTGTTTTCTTGCTCCTCACATACTTTCCTTAGCCTTGTCTCCTGCTTTGCAGTCTCACCCCTGTAGCTGACACCGGGTGCATTTTCTTTTCTGTTTATCCTCCATTTTTAAGCTGTACTCAGCTCTGTGGCCCAGCTCTATTCTCAGTGTCTGGTGTAGCAGAGGGCGCCCACAACATCCTGGCTGTGTCTCACATGTCAAATGCACTCTGCAACCTTTTGGCCACTATCAGCCCCATACTCCAACAAGAGCCACGTGCTGACAACATCAGTCACCACTCTGTTGTGGAGCCAAGGGACACAGGGCCAGTGCAATGACAATGCTGTCCTGCTTAAGGAAAGTTGTCTCTTGCACATTTTAAGCACCCTGTGTTTAGAGTGACAGAGCTACAAGTTCACCTGCTAATCATGTAAAAGTAAATGATGGGTAGAACAGCCAAGCTTGTACTAAGAAAAGGTAAACACTGCTCTGACATATTCCCTCAAGCAAGCAAGCAAAATAATAACAGTTTGCCGTGGAGGTTTGCAAGTTTGCTCCCATTAATTAAGTTCCATTTTCCGGCATCTTGAGTTTTAAGATGCTTTCTCCAGGACTGATTTCAACAACTCTCTCCCGCTGAAAAGCAAAGGCAAACCCTGCTTTCGGTGACAGCAGCAGGACTCTACTCCTCCAGCTGTGGATCAGGACACGAGGTGCAGTGGGATGGAGGTAAATCCCTGAGCAGTTTTGGAGGGCAGTGTCCCGGCAGAGCAGGGCAGGCTGGGAACAACGGCCCTTGCAGAGGTGATGCACTAACAGCCTCAGACACATCACAGGAGGAATGCAAAGTGCACCTGACATTTCTTTTGATCTACTCCTAAGAAGCATTAAAAGGGACATTAATGTGCTGCTTTAGTGCGTGTTCAATGTGATAGTTGGAGACATAACCGAGCCTTTCACAAAAGTTTAATTGGGGAGAAGAATAAACTTATTGTTTCCTCCTCTGGACATGCACCCTAGAACATAGGCAGAGTTGACATTTGCATGAAGTATGTTGCTGTTTTGCATTTTAAATCTCAGCATGCTAAATGTAGGTTGAATGATCACTTTGACTATTATTAGGAAATCAGTACATGTCCAACAGCAGTTCTACAGATGTAGATATTGCCCAGCAGCAGGTTATCTTTCTCCAGTGCTGAAATTCAAAACTGCATGTGTATGTTTACATACTTATATTATAAATTGCTTGTTTAAAATGTCAAATGAACACTAATAAAGTATCTGAGCACCTACAGCCACTGTTCATGCAATTGTTTGATATTGCTCATGGAGATCCTCACACACACATCATATTCACATCTAGTAGCAGAGTTTTGTGTATTGATACTTCTTGACCTTGTCAGACTACGAAGCACCTTTGCATCTCTGTGCTTTCAGTTGCTATGTTGAAGTCCCTTTGCTCTTTTAGGACAATCACACAATGAATAAACTGCAACAAACCAATAGCAAAGGAAAAAAAGAAACATAAAAAGATAACATTCATACCCAGGTTAATCAATAGGAGAACAAAGAGAGTGAAGAAAGTCAGGTCTAAGTTCCACAAAAGAGGTGAGGTCAGGAATGACATTACTGATTCATCCTAAATTTTGCTGTAGGCTGCATATTCCTTGCTCCTATTTCTATCAGCTTAGGTGTGTGTTTGCACATCTGGTCAGACCTATGTTCTGCTGAACTCTGTTTTGCTCTCTGTGCAATGCTCTTTCTTACATCTGCTATGCTGATAATTTACGTGTCCCTGATTAGCTCCCTCAGTGCTTTATCTCTGGGAGGATTAGAGGCTTTATGGTGTCCTCTTCATTTGTCTGTAGCACCTCCTTCCAGCCTCAGCCAGGCTTCTTGGACAGCCTTCTCTGCTGCAGTGCTAACGATGCCAAAGCTGCTGTGCTAAGCCATGCACCTCTTAAACTCCCCTGGCAAAAGACAGTCTAATTTGGGAGAACCATTAGCTCCCTTTTGTTGTAGCTCTCACTCAATCTAGCCACAGAAACTGCAGTGCAAGGAGGAGGAGGCTGAGGGATGGGAGCCCAGAGAGCCCTGCTGCTCCGTGCTCTGGCACTGGCAGAAGAGCAGGACCCTGCACTGCCAAGGCTCCCCAAGAACACAGCGTGTCCTGATCGAGTGATGCAGGTAGTTAAGACAACTCCAAACTGCTCTGGGTACAAAACAGATGGATGCAGAGGTCTTCTGGATCATGTACCAAGCAATTTTGATTTCTGTGTGGTATTTATAAACCAGGCAGTTTTAGCTGGCACCAACTCAGGATTAAAGGAGCTCTGGCTCCAAGACCACACGTGACACTCAATGCTTCAAAAATTTTGGGGCTCTTCCCATCCCAGCTTTTTTATGTCCTCATTTTTCTTGACAACAGCATGATGTTCTCATAAACAAGGAAACATCCTCCCCACCACTCACCAAGTGAAAGAGGTTTTTTTGAGCTACTCCTCTGGTTGATGTTCAAGGTGGACTCTGATGAGCCCCTCTTGAAAACTGGGGAATTCAACTTCAATAAATTGTTTGTCCTGCATGAAAAATTTTGAAATACAAACCAAATTTATAGAAAAAATCCGGGATTTCTGCTGGAGGCCATGTGCATTTCAGAGGCCTTCCTTTTAAATGATCTCATTAAACAGATCTTTAAGAAGCAACCAAGATTGGAAATTTAGCTCTCTCAATATTTTGATCTGTATCCCTTTCTAAAAATGCAGCCAAAGCTTTGCTGATGGAAGACCTAAGGTGCTCCATCCAGAAGCCAGGGCAGAGAAGGGGGCTGAGCACATCCGTGATGGGAGGGAAGGGGGAAAATTCCCTGAGCTTGGGAATGGGAAGCTGGAGCTGCAGGAACCTCCACAGTGTGAGTCTGCACATGTGCTGTCACTCAAAGAGAGAAATGCTTTCTTTTGATGGCATACACACCTCTCCTTCTTTCTCCAACAGGAGGAAGGGAAATATGCCTGGCTCTCCAGGAAACACAAAGAAGATCTTTTCCCATTGGTGCCAGTCAGTGTTTTCCATTTGCCACATACCAGTAAAAATGATGGTGTCTAATGAGGTCTCTAGCTCCTGTTTTGCCACAATGCCATATCCTGCTAGGAGGATCCTCTTTTGACAATAAATTTCTATTAAAGTGCAATGTTCTCTTAAGTGGCACAATCTTTTTCAGTTGGCAACATGTGAAATAGATGTTCTGCCCAGCTGCTGTGTTGGAATTGTGCTATCTAACTCTCCTTACATACTTTTGAGCACTTTTTTCAGCGAGGTTAGATTACAGAAGGGAAAATCACTCAGTGGCATAAATGATAAATACCTAAAGGATATTTAGTGCTTATTTTCTGACAAGTCCAAAAGTGAATCTGCTGCAAAACAATGAACTTAAGTGACCCCTGCTGACTTCTCAAGGAATGGCATTCCATAGGGAGTCCCATCTGTGAAACAAACGGTTCAGTACAAAATCAAACCCTTTGTCTCAGCTCCTTGGACTTTTTCTTGGAAAAAAGTTCTTCCTCAGAAAGTTACTGGTGATCTGAAATGATTCTGGGGTCTACAGTTTTGGCTGGTCCATCTAATTATTGAAAAAAAGCTAAAAGGTCAGATTTGAGCCCTTGCAGCAGCCAGACACAGTTAATTTGTTTTTCAGGAGTATTATCAGTTAAGCATAGCTGGAATCTGAACATCTTATATCTGCCCACATATCTGGCTGGTGCCTTCTGGCCTTCTGTGTGATGCAAGGGGCTAATAAAACGTGGCAGCACTTGATGTCAGATAGTTTGTCTCTGCCTTGTTTAATCACTCTGAATGGAGTGATGCTCAAGCCCAACTTGCATTCACTATCAGTCTGCGAGAGGCTGCTGAGAGCTACTTCTCAGCAATCAGCTTGAACCCTTGGCAAGACATCTGTCAAGTACACTTTAGCATCCCCACAACCTCGAAGTAAGAGAAGTGGCCTTCTCAATTTGGATGCAATATTAAAGGCAGTTGACAGAAATCTTACATCCCGCTGCCTTTTCTCACTAGGTTGGCAATTCTGATCCCATTAAAGTCAGTGGGAGCCTTGTCATTGACTTCAACAGACCAAACACTGCAAACATAGTGCTCAAGATGGAATAAACACAACTGGATACCTCTCAAACTCATTGAAAACCTAAAATCCCATTAGGTTATTGAGGTATCTTGACACTCAAGAGGCACTTGAAACTCCAGAGGCTCAGGCATCTCACACAAACCCCAGGATGTGTCCAAACAAGGAGGCAACATCACTATTGTCCTCATTAAACTCTTAAAACACACGAGTTAAGCTTTCAGCACAAATCATGGTGTTAGGTCCAGTTGACTAAAGCACAAACTTGATCAGAACATCTACATCCCAAACAAAGGAATCGCAAGCTCAGATGAATTTCCTCAGACTTCTCATGACCTCATTTGCAGTGGGCTACTGGTTGATACAACTTCATTGCAAATGCAAATGTTTATCCAGTAAGACAGCACACTTAAAAAAATACACCAAAAGGAAAGCAAAACAGAAAAAATTACCATCCCAGCCTCATTTTGTGTGTCAGTGTTCACAAAACCTGAGATATCACATGTACTGGAAATCACTGGAGAATGTCTCACAGGATGTATATATTAAAAAAAAATCTCTTCACAAAGGCATACGCTGCAAATGGCTTAAAAGCATCCAAAGTATTCTTGGAAAGTGCAATGGCAGATAAGCTCCCCTTTTAATTTGTCTTAGACTGGGTGTTAGTGCAAGTTATGACCAAGAATTTAGCACATCCATTCAAATTATACCTAAAGCACTAAATCCAGCACAGCAGTAATTTTCTAGTCTTTCATACTTCCCAACTTAATGAAAAGAGACGTTAATGTCCCAACCATAGATTAATTAGATGGAATCATTAAGAATTATTTCCCAGGTATCTTTTGCTAATACATGCATTATCATTGAACACTACCAACCCTGTGTGGAAGGTTAATGTTATTTTGAAAGAATATTTACAGTATCAGGGATTGAAAACCCAATACCTAAAAAAATATTTTCCACCTGCAGCTATCTGTCATCCATCCCACACAAACTTTGAAAGCTTTCCACTATCTGTCAAAACACAGGTTTTGATGCAATAAAGACTGTAATTATTGAGCATTTACAAGAAATAATATTTTCCCTCTGGTACAGGTTATAACAGTTGTTAACATGCAAGTATGAATACTAATGCTCTAAGCCCACCTATACTCTTCACAAATGATAAGGATTTTTTCAAATAGTGATATAGAGGCAGGTATAATAAAAGAGCAAGATAAGACTGAATATAGGTTTTGAAAAGTAAATGTCAATCAGAATAAGGTTTTTAGAGGCATAAGAACTTGATTTGAGGTAGAGTTTGGAAATAAAGCTGACAATTAGATCCAGAGATATAAACAGCACTTCTTTTGTGATGAAAAATAAAATGATCCTTTTGCAACCAAAATACCAGGCTGCAAAAATGTGTGAAGGAAACAATACAGAGGATGCAACAAAGCAGCTCTGCAGATGCCACGCTAGCAGATGGCTTAAGCCGGCTGAATTACTGTATAAACATTTAACTGAGAGTTTGATTTTATAAGTGTGGAATTAATATACAAAACAAAAAGGGAATGATTCTAAGAAGCACTTAAATTAGTAATTTGTAATTTTCTCTGCTAAGATGGCCTAGCTCTGCTGCCTTGCAAGAGTCCATTGAAGAGGGGGGTTCTGGAATCTGTGAGAGAAATTGCACACCGTAAAAGGGAGCTCGTGTGAGCACACAGAACTAAGCCAGGCACTTAAAGGTAAATATATACCTTTCCACTGATGCTGCAGCTCAAATCCATTCTAACTGCAAGTTAATAAAAAAAATCTCCCCGCCCCTCCCCGCTCTCCATTTCCTCCTTCATGTCTAGATAACAAAGGCTGTGTCTCTCTGTTTATATCTCAGTAACTTCTACAGCAACCGCTTGTCGTGTTACTTGGGCTCAATTGTAATACGTGGGCAGGAAGGGCACAAGAGAAAAAGGCTCTTTGTGCACAGATATCTTCAACAAATACCAGTCAGAAGGCGGAAAGGCAAAAATATACAGGAAAAGGGAGAAGAATTTATGCAGAAATAATGTGGCTTCTTGCTACAGAGTACAGTCTGCATAAACTAAGAGCATCACTGTTGAATTGATGGGTTTGGCCTGATTAATGCCTAGACATGTGTCTCAGATGAATGTTTTCTATCATTTTCCAAAGAAATAACAGGCAAAACAGGAGGCTGATGATGGGTACAGGGTTTTATCCTGATTTACTGAATGTCAAAGCAATCTGTCCTCGACATTTCCCAAAACAGTGACAATTTTTTTTTCTGCCTTTCCCGGTGAGCAAGCAGACCCCAAACAATTCTAGCAGTGAGTGCCACAGCAGTGTCAGACCTGCCCCTGAAAGTGCCACGCTGTCGGTGTCAGTCTGCACGACATCCTCCCCTGATGCTCCACAGCAAGCACAGCCACAACTGCTGCTTCTGCTGCACTAACCTGCACCCCACCACTGCTCAGGCCAGCTGCCCATTTTACATCCCTTGCTGCTGAAAAGCCATAACTTGCTATTCCAGAACTGAGATGGCAATTACGTCGGGCGCACATAGTTCTAATAAAAGAGTAAGTCATCTTCTTCCTCAAAACCTCTGTTTTCCCTGCTGTCTGCATTCCAAACTCTCCATTTGGTTTAATGATCAAGGGGAGCTAATAACTTCTCCCTCTAAGCAGTTTCATTGTGCCAGGAACAAAATAAATTATCATCCCTCTTACATTCTAATACAGAAGTTTCTCATAACTCTTTCCTCCTGATCTTTACTCATTTTCTGTTCCCGTGCACTCCCTTGCTTATATCTCCTTTCCTTTCAGTTCATCTGTTCCAAACCAACCACTTCTCTCCTCGGAATTCCCTGATATCTCATCATGGAGAATCTGGAAATCAAATTGGTTTAGGAATTACCATGGTTGTTTAAAGCCACCTCATCCTGGCTAAGGGAGGATTTTTGAATCTTATATCAAAATGTTTTTATCTGTTATACCTGTGTTGACATCAGAGACTGAGAAAAGTGAGAGAACCCCTTTATTGACTGCAGGCCATGGGCAGCTCCAGTTTCTGATCCCACAGGTAATTTAACTAATCAAGAAATTCACTTTGTCAAGCTTGCCTCATAATTTTCTTTTCCCTTTCTATTTTTTTCTACAGTCTTATAGTTTCCTCTCTCCCACAAACCCATCAAGCCTAATTCTAGAACTGGATTAATGGTTTCTATTTCTCCAGCTTTTGACTATGAAATGCAGAAGTCAGGGTCTGTTTTCAATGTCTTGGTACTAGAAAAACTATTTTAAAATTTATTTTAAAGCAAGCAAACTCCAGCCTTTTAATTCAATAAACCAAAAATCTATTTTAAAATGCAAAGAAAATGACATTTGGTTGACAAACATAGTGACAAAGTGATGAAGTTTCATAGTATTATCCACATGTCTAATTAATATTTGATGAGAAGTATATTTGATAATAGGATGGACTTCCAGTAATCAAACTATGATTGATCTAGAAGCACAGTACTAACAAAACCCCATCTCACATGATCTTTGCCTGTTCAATCAAATTATCTCTAAATAAACAAGTGGTACATAGACCTAAAGAAAATATTAACCTGCAAATTACCTGACTACCTCTTTTTTCCCTGAGCATGGTCATAGTAGGGCAGAATTTTTTTTATGACTCAGGTCATCAATCATAATACAAAAAGAATATTTGACTGGAAGTCCAGGGATTCTGATACAAAGAGTTTAATTTCACAGACTAAAAATTTATATTCTGGATGACTTTAAATACCTTCTCTAGGTACTTTTTGCCTGCTGGTGTACTGCACAAGTTAAAAAAATGGTAATATGAAAAACTGAACTTAGATTCTCATGACCAAAATGAGGATGGTCATTTGCATGCACAAAAAAGTACATTTAAACCTTTCTTGTTTCCTGAGATGATCATACAAAGAAATTCAGATGAACTTTGCCTTTTGGAACAAGCACCTCCATGCAAAGCTCCCTCTCTTTTTTAGAGTAATAGTATTTGGTTCATTCCTTCCATCTTTGTAGGAGCTAAAATACATTATTAAAACCTACAGTTCAGTTACGGTGCCGTAAATCACCACTGCTACCCAGGTTCTAAATTTTAATTTCACTCCAATCAGAATCAATTATTCCACTTCCCGTCCCTGGCCTCTCACTCAGCGGCGGGGAAGGAACATCAGGGGATGCTGCTGCCCTGGGCCCCCACAGGCTGTGCCAGCAGCCCCCACCAGACCCTGCAGCAGGGGAACCACTCAGCCTCTGGCCCCACGGCCGCAGACGGGGCTGGGGGAGCCTGCGACGTGCAGGTTCAGAGGCAGCACACGTGGGAACAGACACGAGCACAACCACAGGCCTGTGTGCAGTGACACCAGTGTCATTTCCATGTCACGTAGACTCAGAAATGTCCCTTGGCAATTGAGAGCAATGAAATCCTGCTGTACGAGGTGCACTGCGCGCCACAACTGAAATTACAAGCGGCATCGCCGAGCCGTGCTCTGAGAAGCTTCTGTAATTTTTATCTGATTGACAGATGTTTACAGAAAAGATGTGCTTTATCCTTAGACATACAAGGTAGAAAACAAGGTCCTCGTGTTTCCAAACAATCCAGGCCATGGTTTAACGAGCAGAATAGATGTTGGGTACAGAGCACAGGCGATCCTGACTTGTGTTGGTTTGCCGCCCACGCTCAGCTGAGTCATCCCGGGGGCTCTGCGTGAGTAACTGTTAACCAACATGAGGACAGCAATTAATTCCTCCTCAGTTCAGAGCTTCAACCCAACTTATTCTGAAAGCAACAGCTACGACAGCGTGGGAGAAAACAGGATGCCCACCACTCTGCCTTTTGTATGGCAGAAGAGATAAAGGAGGAAACCAATGCGTGATGAGATGAGGCATGTTTTTCATTAAGAAAAGGGACAATAGCAAGAGACTTTTAAAGATCTATTAGACACAAGACAGAGTCTTAACCCAGATGAAATTTATCTAGCCCTGAACATGAAGACTCTTCTCAGCAGCAAGTTAAGGGTGGTGTATTCTCTTAATTAAACCCTAGTTTTGTAGGGGTAAGGGTCTGAGTGTCATCCATCTGCTCAGTGTCAAGCTACTGGGGCATCTTGATGCCTAATGCACATTTGTGTTTCATGGTACCACAAAACCAGGAATAATTACCAGCTAAGAAGGGTACATTTCTGCAGGTAGATGATGAGGCTGAAATTTCTTTGGGGAGCCAAGTTTGGTTATGTAGAGTATGTTCTGAAGTCCTTTACTGGCTCTTTCCACATCAGCCCAAGATGTTAGAACCTCTGCCCCGCATCTTGCTGCTCATCACCCCCTGCCTGCCAGCAGGTACCACCCTGCCCTTCCTGCAGCCCCAGCTGCTCCCCTAATCACTCAGATGATTCAGTTGGAGACTGCCTTAGCAGAGACCTATTATTTAAGCTGCTGAATATGCCCAGCTTATTTTGCCAGAGCTGTTTTGGGGCAGTGGTGGCAGCAGCTCTGTCAGAGCAATCGTGAGGCGCCGCTTGACGTGAGCCGGGGGCAAGAGGATTTTTGGCAGACACAGCCCCCGTCAGACAACGATGCATGAACATAGCCTTAGAGCTTGCTCAGACATGTCTGCAGTATTAATGACAAAACCCAGCAATCACCCTGGTGGGATTGAGCATGTGTGAAAGCTCTAGTAAGTTAAAACAATAGGGAGAAAATTCTTGTTCAAAAAAGGCAAAATAAGGGAGCTTCGATAGAAAGAATTGGGGACAATCAATTTAAATAAAATTATCAAACTCCTGCAAACTCCTTGTTTTAGCCTCAATACTTTCAAATTATCTATTGCTTATGCTATCTAAACTACAGAATTGACACACAATATTATGTAGAAGTGGAAGACCTTCCAAGAGGCACCAACAGTCCATTTTCTGCTGTTGTTGGCTTGGGCTGGCAGAGCACAGATAAAAGTTCGGACTGCTCAATAGCCCAGGACTCACTTAAAGAGTCAATTGAAGCCATGGCAGAAACATCATCACCTTCTCTGAATGCTGGGCAAACTGCACTAGCATGGTTTGAAGTTGATTTCTCTTCCTTTCAAATAAAATAGCCTGTGAATTGATTAGAGGTAATAGAATTATTGGATGTTAGCAAGGAAGGGGATTTAAGGAAGATGTAATGACACCATCAAAGCTTTGTTGGGTTGCTTTTATTAGCCTGAATCAGCTTAGAGCAGTCCTGACACTAAGAGGTTAGAGGAAGTCTGTTAGAGGCTTGCCTATGGGATGAATGCATAACAAAATCCTTTCGTGAGGGGAAAAAAAAAAGTAAAAACCCCCACAGACATGCACCAAAAAAGAACGACAAGTACAGTACTTTAACAGGAAAAATTTCCTCAGAAAGGAAGCAAGCAATGAGGCTAGGAGAGGAATAAATGGTGTAGAAATGACAATCGCTCTTCAGTCAGGGCCCATGACTGCACTCACTGCTGATAAGATCCAGCATGTGTCAGTTGTCAAGTGTCTCTTGTCACACTTCAATGTGAACTTTACAGCGAAAGGGGGACAAGAGGCAGTGAAGGGGAAAATGGCACGGCTCAGAAGGACTTGTGCACTCAGTGTGAAGCCATTTCAATTTTATATTCTAAAGGACTTTGTAGGTGATCCCATGAATGCAATTATTCTCACCTAATAAAAGCAACATATGCTAAGACAATTAAAAGATTTTATTATACATCTATTCATTGTATTTAGTTTTAGACAGCAGATAAACCTAATTTGAAACAAGATGTTTGCAAGGCAGGAAGCAGAAATAATCGTGGTCAGTATCTATAAGAATATTAGTGATTCATTATATTCTTTATATAAGAAGGTGAATTAATAAAACCTTCCTTTACTAATGACAATTTCACCCAGCAAATGAACAACCTAATTATAAAGCTCTCATTAAAACAGCATAACTTTTGACTTATGGTGTCCAGTTTGGATGAGTGTACATTCAAGGGACTTTATTACCCATCAGAAATGTGTATTTGCAGTCATATTCCCAGTCTGACATAAACCTCACACACTCACCCCCTCACCAAGAAATAAAGAAAGAAAAGGTTACCCCATCAGAAATTACCTCCTCTGCTTTGGCTAGAGATGTGCCATTGTGGCCAACAACCTGAGATTCTCTAGACTTCTATTCTTGAAAATAAAATCATCAGCTCTAGAAAACCAGCTGGGCTGGGCTGTAGTTTGCAAAGTGAAGATTTTTTGCTTAGAGCTGCTTCGGAACAAAATCAGTGCTAATCCTGGAGAGCAAAGAAAACACTTCTGGGTCAGGGATAAGCTCATGGGGGAAGTTTCCTGGCAGACCTGGAGCAGCCAGTCAGTGTGAAAGGAAGAAAGTGGTGGGTAATTATGGCAAGATTTGCATATGACCGCAGTGACTCCCCTCGTTGAGGCAAATGAAGGGCACCAAGGGACTCTGCTGCTGGGAGCCACCAGAATTAAGCAGGAATCCATCACTTCATGCATAACTGATAACGTGTCACCTAAAAAACCTGATCTACACAGCAAACAACAGTTGTGGAGGGGTTCAACCCAGACCAGCCCCACGTGGCCAGGAGTGCCAAAGGCAGATGCTGCATGTGAGAAACATCATTCAGAACATCTCCTTTGTTTTTTCAAGGCAGTGTCAGAAGACAACCCCTGTGCAAGGCTCCACCTGAAACCACATGGCAGAAAGGTAAGCTGCAAACAAAAATGCCACATCTGCAGAAGGAATTTTTTTAGACCTTAAAAATCTTAAAACAAGGGAAACAGAGTCAAAGTGACCAGTTGTAGAGCATCTACAACACAAAATTTCAGTACAGGGTTATCCACCCGTCACAACTCTCTACATCCATGTGAGAAATACTGTGAAAATCCATTAAGAGTGAAAATAAAAAGGAAAAGAAAGGGGCATAGGGAACAAGAAGGTCAAAAAGATATTAAAATCTGCACTTCTTTGCTCTCCTACAGAGTCCTGAGTCAGGTACAAGTTTAGTGAGGCCGATCACCACAGACCAGAGATGTTGCTTAGATGTTGCTAGATGTTTCTTGTTGTGGAAGAGTAGAGGAAACATTTTCTGGAACGGTAGAGCAATGACTGGTTTTTGTTACAGGTACTTTATTTTCCTTTGGATGAAGGCAGAAAAAGAAGCATCAGTAGCTGTCACACAGCAGCTACCCCAGCTTAGGTACTGACATGGATACCAGCTACCACAACTTGCTATTGAAAGGAAAAATGGGTTGAGATTAAAAATTCTTAAATCCTTAAAATAATTCCTCCTGTCTAATGTAGCCACAGTGTGATTTACTGTTCTGGCATCACACATGTGAATCCAGCACAGGAATTTTCTCTGAGCTGGGTAAGGTTCACACATGGAGATACTGGTAACAGTGCCACAGGTTTTATATCATCCAAGCCCTTTTGCCTTGCTTTCAGCAAGAGTGAGAAATGACAAAACACAGAGTCAGGAGAGTGCCCTGACTTGGGGAGTATCAGATGAAAGTTCCATCTCAAGAAAAGTACTATAATTACTGAGCACAGGTTTATAAATACTGCTTGACTAATGATTTAGAGGAGTGAACCAAATGGAAAGTGCACCCAAACCTGACAATCATCAGCTATTTTCCCACCAGCACTTGAATATCTATGAAGCGAAAATATCACTAAAGATCTGGCTAACATGAACCATGACTCATTAATTATACAGATATTTATCAGCATCCTGTCATGGATACTTTTAAAAAATAACTGTGAATCGTGTGCAGGATAGATCCTTTGCCTGGCTGCTGGTATTGAAGTTTATCCTATTCAAACTTTGGACTATGACACAATGCAGGGACTTGCTGTTTTACGTTCCTGTTCCACAGAGCAACTCCAGGGAATCCTACTAAATGGAGCCCCCCTTTCTCTACTCCAAGGACCTTTATTAAATACCAAAAATCCCCATTTTCTTCAAAGGCTGTAAACACTTCTCTTTGGAAGCATCTCAAGCACACATGTTGAACTTCAATTTTTTTTTTTTTATTTTCTTGATGCTGGCAGATTTTTTTTTCCTTCTTTTATTAAGGCCACAGTCCTCACCTCTCTTTCCTCATGGGAAGGATTTCTTTATTAAAACCTGCATCATTATTCCCTTATCCCCTCCTGCTCTGCATCAGCTCACAGGCCTCTACACTTCCTTTAAAAATAAAAATGTGCACACAGGTGCAAAAGTTTGATGCAGAGCCTAATGTGGATCATACCCTAAAGGAAGCAAAAAGCACTGTGCAAACTGACTTTACACTGGCAGTGTGAGACAAAAAAAACCAAAGCAGAGTCTGATACTAACATTCTAGCTAGGCCTTTGTTTGAGTATACAGATTTGAGAAGGAAACATGGATCTCTCATTATTTATGTGACCAAAGTCTCCATTTTACTTGGCACCTCTTTAAGGTTATAAAGTGGATGTGATGTGCAATGATTTATTGAGAGATCATCCTGCTCCTGTGTAGATTTAGCTGTGTAGCTGTTACATCCAGCATTTTATGCTGTATCTCACACAATTGCAATGTTTGCCAGCCAGCCCATGAACAAATGAGCAGCTTGCTGCACTATAATATGCATGGATTATAAAAATATTTCATTTCCAAATGCTGCATTTACTGCTGGAAAACAGGCAGATTGCACAATATCACTGAACTTTTGTATGGCTTTATCACCTGACTGTGAAGCAAAACAACACATCCACAAATTTTAAAGCACTGTGTTAATAAATGATTGCTGTGTACTAGGGGGAAAAAAAGGAAACAATGATGGACTTCTTAACCTTTTTTGTTGTTGTTTTTTGAGGTTTTTTTTAATTGCCAAAATGCTCTGCAAAAACTTAATGCTCTGCAGGGCAAAATAAAAAAAAAAAATAAAAAGAAATCACCTGATCTTCATGTTGGAAAGGTGCCAAGCCCATCTGAGGTCCAAATCTATATGTACATAAAAAAGCAGGAAGCAGTCTTAAAAGGAAATGCAAATTAGCTTCCTGGGATTTCAAATTTTAAAAGCTTCTGTGATTGAATTTATTTTAGCAATTCTCTCTTTAAGGAATGTGAAAATGGGCCCTACAGTTGAGACTTCAAACAAACAGAATGAAGAAGCAAAATCCTTCATAACGTTGCTTATTGCACTCAAATTATTATAATCATGTGTTGAGGATTGATCAATAAAAGAGAATTATACATCAGTATAATGGCTACAAAGGTAAAATGACTTCTGGTCAACTTTATCAAAACACAGAAAAGCTGGCAGAGTATTAGCAGTAATAAACACAGAACAACCAGTTTGTGTAAGGGGACAGAAATGTGCTCCTAGCAGCAGGGGTACTGTGATTTTTACATTGGATGCAGCATAAATTAAAATCTTCTGCATTATTAACAACAGTGAACACCTCCTTTGGGGCACAGATAGTAATGAAAGTTCACATTTGAATTAAAGCACGGAGGCTGCTGAACAGAGACAAAAAAGTGAAGCAGAAAAACAGAGAGTCCATCTAAGGGTGACAAATACATTACTAATATGTGAAAGAGTAAATCAGGAGGTTGAAACATCCTTATTTTTGTCCATATGATTATCACATCTCAAGACCTAGCACGGAACAAGTTTTGATTTACTCTTATTTCTTTATACAAAACTTTCAGTAAAGCACCCAGTAAACCCTGGCCCAGCCCCTTCAAAGAAGCATCCAGCAAACCCTTGTGCATCCAGAACCAGGTGAATAAAAATTATCTATGTACAGAGGAGCCTTGATTAATTCAGGCATCTAGGAGTTCATCTTTCAAACACTTCTTGACAACATTTCTAGTTACACACTGTTTTCCAGGAAAGAAGTTTTCCATTTTCCTGGAGGCAGTCACCTTGCTAAATGCTGACAGCACCAGCACAAATGCAGAGCACAAACATATTTACTGCAGGTCAGTTTTCAAGCTGCTACAATATCAGTTTAATATTCCAGGAACCACTGGGCTTCATGGTTCAGTGTATGGGACATCATACATACATTGAAACATTAATTAGCTAAAACTCTCCTGGCTCTTGGGCCAGGGTACCCACGTTACACAAACTGCCTGGCAGCCTCTCACCTTGTCCTTATTGCAAAAATGATGCCATTTTCCCTGCTTCTGCAGGAGGGCTGCTTTCAGTAGGGGCTTAGAAATGATGATTTATAAACACTTTAATTTTTAAGGCAGGTCTTGTTTTATAGAGGTGACAAATTTGTGAGAGGATGGAGCAGAGCAAAGTTCGTTTGCTGCCTTGAACTCTCAGGGTGTAGCCAAACTACTTGACATAAAAATGGGTTCAGCCTGACAAGGGTGGCCAAGACCCTTTCCAAGTGTATGGTCAGGGCCATCAGCTGGGTCACATTTACCCTCCTTCTTACCCCAGGGTGCATCAAGGAAGCTCACAGGATCATAGGTGCCTCTGAGGTGGGCAAGGGCATGGCTAGAAACAGCATACATCACCTGAAAAGTCCCTGAGCCCATTTTAAAATAAGTTAGTAGGAACTCGACTCAACTGAAAGCATTTTTTTGTGAGGGGTTACAGGAGACTTGGGTATATGGGAAATGAAATCTCTGTACCCAAAGGAATCACACAAGGGCAAGACTCCAGAGCTGTTCCTCAACAGCTCCCACAGAGAATTAGGAGGAATAAACAGTGTTTATTCCACTGAACGCTGAAGTCCCAAAGAGGGACCAAATGAATTTCTCCAGTGGGAAAATCTGCCTCAGGGAACAATTTAGCCCTGAAGAAATCTAAATTAACAAGAAATTAGTTTCCCCTGATTGTTTTTCCCTGTGCCATAATACTTTGTGGAGATTTTAAAAGATGTGGCTGTGCAAATATTAGAAACTTCCAAATTAAATATTTAGGCATTAGTATTTATACTAAAATTGTGTACAGGGAGATGTTTTATAATAGCATTCAGAGAAACATAAAAATTAGGGAGACAGACTAACTTTGAGAAAACTTCTAAAGAAAGATAGTCTAAGATTACCTTTGCATTTGAAACACTGAATGTGACATGTAAAGGATTTTCCAAAAATTAAACAACACATAAAACCAGGCTTCCTGATCAGCCCTCCTGTATGACCTGAAGATTTTTAAAAGCTACAGTAATACATCCTTCATTTCTGACACACAGGTCTTTGTTTTAAGGTGTATTTAAACTAGCTTTCACAATAAAAATGAGGTCAAGATAAGAATGCAGCTGCCCATCCTTGTTGTTCTCACATTTGGCTGGTATTTGTTGCCATGAAGCAGCCTTTTGAAAGATGATCACTGTACCTGAAATGTAGATAGTTATAAAAATGGCATTAATTTGCTTAGACCGGGAGATTTTCACAGGAGAGCAACTAGCAGAAAACATTATGAAAATGTCCAAGAGGACTGGTAATTGAGTTGATTAGTATGACCTTGGTTATGAAGGTAATAGAAGAGTGAATGGTGCTTAGACTGAGTTATAACCCTGCTACCTTGCTCGGAGATGTAGTGAGGTATGTAATTTGTTCAGGGTGAATCCAGCAGCCTGGCCTCTCCCTGACAGGGTAATACACTCTGCCTAGCAGAGCTTGGCCAGCCACTGCTCCTACCCCAGCAGAGTAAACAGAGCAGGGTCAGCCCAGGGATGATGAACTCTGCGCTCCCCCCTGCTCAATATGGTAATTTTCTGCTGGCAGACACTTTCTGTTAAAGGTTTCTTCTGAAATTAGGAAAATTAAAAGCAATTTAAAAAAAAACAACTTAAAGAATGGAAACTTTCCAGTTTCACAGCAGAGAATCTACTTCCCTTTGAATTAAGCTCCAGACAAAACCTATCTTGATTTACCTTACTCACCCAACCGCATAGTTCTGGTGTTGCTTTTTAACTCATCATATTTCCACCCTGTGATAACTCCAGAAAGGCTTTAAAAAGTCAAGGTTTGTCTTGCAGAATGGGGCTTTATTTGTTCAGGAACTGATTCAGCTAAAGGCCTGAATGCACAAGTGCTGTGATTGCCTTTCTTGCACTAGATTAACTGTGATTTTTTAAAGATATTTTAGGTGGCTTTCCTTTAAAGGGAAAAAAAGGCATCCAAAGCAATTAGACAAATTAAACAAAGAAGGTGAGGAAATACAATTTTCAATGCTGCACTTTGCATTCTTGTCCCCACTGGTAACCTGGATGAGGCATAATTATCTATCAGGCATCTACAAAAAAAGTGTTTTGAGAAAAAAAAGTAGTCACAGAAAGGAATCTTTAAATACTAAATACCTATGTATATATATATATTTTTTTTTTTTTTTTTAAATCAAGGAATGGATCAAAAGCAATGTCTTCAAAGTCAGCACAATTTAAATATTACCCCTTCCTTCCATCCCTGACGAGCTGTCTTCCTATTTTATTGCAAGTTTCACAAACGAATAACTAGCCAAGGTTCCCTAGAAGGAAAATGCCTACATAAAAGATTCAATTAAATTAAAATTACTCAGTTCAGTCTGTGTGTGTCCAACGCAAAGTCTGCTTTACTAGGAAGCCAGGCATAGATATTCAGCTAAAAATTGCCACACATTAGACATGTAATTTCAGGCCATATTTCCCTACAAAGTACAAATCAGTTCTCTTTTGGTTTCATAGCTATCAGGATGTCATCATATTCTTTTTCTGAGGAAATCTGAGAGGATGAAAGGAGGCGCTTAGGAAATAATTTTGCATTTTCTCTTAGAAATTAAAAATGTTTCATTTCTTCTCATTTATTTAAATGCCACAGAGAAATGGGGTTAGAAATGGATTTAAAAAATAATCCAAGACATCTAAAGAAAACTGTAATCTCAATAACATTCCAGCTATAATCATTTCAGGGTCAGAGGAGTAAAAGCAGTTTCTGTGTGTCCATGGATGTTAGAGACTTGCAGAACTACAAGGCTCTCTGAAATCAGGTGTTATATATTCGGCTCTCATTTCACAGAGCTAAAATCAAACTGAATATTTAATTCTAAGTATAAACTAATGACCTGATCCTGAATCATGTAGCATGAAGATAGATTACTGTTGACATGCAGAGTCCCAGTGAAATCCCTGGGACATTGTGTGAGCCGAGCAGCCGCCTGCCTGCGACACAAAGCTCAGAGCAGCGCTGCAGAAATGGAGTTTGGGATGTTAATTCACAGTTACCATCTTTAACACCACGTTTTTAATATCATTCCTCCTGTTGTTTTGAAGGTCAGTGGATCCAGAGGAAATTTCCCACTCTCAGAGCAATGAGCATGGTATGAAAGTAATAACACGCTTTCATTTTAAAGTTCTGCTGTTGAGGGTTTGTATCGCAAAGTAAAATAAAAACAACTCCAGCTAAGCCTTGAGCTGTTTGTAAAAGTTTGCAAGCTAAAAGCAAGACAGATTTACTTGTGTTTTACTAGTACTGAGCTGACACTAATTATCCCACTGTGAACTTTGGATGAAATCCTCATCCTGCTGAACTGATGGGAGTTTTGCCACTGACTCCGGCCACACCAGGACTTCACCCCTCAGCTCAGGCTCCCTGCCATGGCTGAATACTTTCTGCGTAATCAGGCCCATAAAGTTTATCTTGAAAGCCAAAAAATATTAGGTCAACTTCAAATCACTCTGTCTTTTCCCTTTCTGGAGGGACAGCTTGTTTTAGTCATCACCAGCGTGTCCCTGCTGCCGATGGAAGCTCCATCCTTGAGGGAACTGTGCCGGAGCGAGTCGCCTCGCCTGGTGCAGGCTCATTTATTAGTATGCACTACCCAAATTCAAAGACTTTCCAAGGGAAGTTTGACTGCAGCAGTAGCATTCTGATTTATGAAGCCTGGTTATCATTTTTAAACCACAGCCCTGTCCCCAGCCTGACTCGACTGACAATGACAGATGCCCAACGTGTTTGTCAGGCTCAAGGCTGATTCCCCATCCCCGCTGCAGCTCTTCCCCATGCTGGGACCAGTCACACCCCAATCCCCACAGGTGGCTCAGCTGGGCACTCTGGCACCCAGCCATAAATGGCTCCAGCTGGATTGGTGCAAAATCCTGCACAGCAGCAATTACTTTAAAGAAAAACCAGAGAAAATGTTAAAAATCTGGTTTTACAAAACAAGCTCCGTGCAATTGCAGCACGCACTGCAGCCACTATGGCAGAATTAGAGATTTCAGGCTTGCAAAAAAATAGGAAAACCAAAATCTAACATCAGGCATGACTATATGTGCGTCCTCATGGGCCAGCGTGGATATTGTTTACTGCTTCTAAATATGAATATTAAATTCTCCTTCTCCCTTTCCACCTGACCATCAAATTTAAAAAAAAAACAAAAAAAAACCATTTCAGAACATATTTGAACATGCCTGCTTAACAGGAAAAAAAAAGTCATACAAACAACACTTCTTTCCCATGTGGAGAGAGAACATTCTGCATTACAAACATACAGCAAATGTAACCAGAGGAGCATAGGTGGGTACAGAGATCTAAGCAACGGAAATGTGCCCGTCTGGAGTCCAAAGAATTACATTAAAGATGCTCAAGTGTCATTTTAAGAGTCTGCATCTTGACATCAAGCAGACAAAGATGCTTTCATGGTCTTTCTTCAAGCAAGAAGGCAGAAACACAAGTAGGGATTTTCTTTTATGCTCATCAAGATAAAAACTGAGTATAAACACTGAAGTATTTATTCTCACAGCAATCCCATGAAATGCACTGTTATTCCCATTTTACAGAAGAGGAACTGAGTCACAGAGAGACCTTCTGGCTCACAGTTTAAAGGTGGTTTAAAAACTGAGCTGAGGACACTGTGTTCACATCCAGTGTTTGAGCCACAAAACCAGAATTCATTCTTCATAATAAGTTCAGCTTTTCATTCAGTAACTGTGAAGGTGCTGAAGGAATTTAGTAAATTCTTCTGCAAAAGCTACAAGATATTTAGGTGAAAACTAGTAAACCTGAGCTCTAGTAACACATCTACTCAAGCAGGCTCCAAAGAAAATGTGGAAAATAGGTGTTTCATAGCTGAGGCAAGAAAGAGATAAACAAAATGCCTTTGCAAATGATTTTGTTTGTGTGAGCAATGTGCTTTTGCTGAAAGACTGGTGTGTGCAAAAAGGGTATATTTTTGGTATGTCAGCTTCAATTATCAGCCATCTAAGAGTGAAAAGCAACAGCCTTGTCCCAACAGCCTCCTCCAAAGGAGATGCCCATCAGCTGAAAGCCCTGCTCCCAGCGTGACCTTTCCTGCTTTCTGACTGGGCATAAGGGCACATAGCCATTTTATTTAAACTTCTTCTGGGAAAACTGCTTGTTAGATGTTGATTTCCAGCAGCCACTGCCGTCTGAAAAGAATATTCATGGCTGATGCTTCACTTGGAAAGCTAATGGGATCCATTTGAACTCTCTACACTCCCTATCTCCACTTGTTTCATACGTGTTTAAGACCATTTACATCATTTTACAGAAAACTGTGTATGAGTGGGGACGCACATTGTATGGACTGTTGCTGGGTTAATTCCTAGCATGTATGTCACAGAAGACAGCAGAAACTGGTCCTAGCAGACGAGCTGGATCCCAAAAGAGGCAAAGCTGGAAAAAAATCACAGTGCCTGGAGCCAGACAAAGCAGTTTCAGCACAAGTTCCAACGTTTTCCCCCACAATTTTTGTCAGGCAGCTACTGAGAGCACTTCACAGCCTGCTCACCTCCTTGCTGCTTTGTTTTCTCTATTTAAATAAAAATTACAGTCTCTCCTTTCACTGGCACGGCTAAAGGGCCCCGTAATGCAGTGTATCCTTGGCTCTGTCACTGTGCTTGCTGACCCTACAGTGAGCAGGCTCTGACCACCAAATGCGAGCAGAATAAATTATCGCTGACACTCCAATATTTAATTATGCAGCTGTCAGAGCGGCCCTTTCGAAATTCATTTTAATAAAGTGGGAACTTTTTCCTTTCAAGGTTAGAGTCAGGGGAGTCACCTTCTGTGTCAGGCTGAGGTCTCCACCATGAGCTTTGCATTCTTCCCTGAGAAGCCTGTCACTTGGCCTGATAGAAGGACCAGATAACGGCACCGATGTCTATTGGCCTCCCCCGCCCTGCCTGGATGAACATCCTTCATTTAAACCC
Organism: Molothrus aeneus; assembly: GCF_037042795.1. Taxonomy (NCBI): domain Eukaryota; kingdom Metazoa; phylum Chordata; class Aves; order Passeriformes; family Icteridae; genus Molothrus; species Molothrus aeneus. The sequence continues at coordinate 15,607,623 of NC_089656.1, read as the reverse complement.
ACAATAATGAGGACCTCAAAGTCAGGCTGGCAGCCACAAGGGCAGCTCGGCAGGGGAAAAGGAAAAAAAAAAAAAAAAAAAAAAGGCTTCTTACGATAAAATGATAAAATTCACTCGATGTTATAGCTGCAATCTAAAAGCAATCATGTTCATCTCACCGTTTTAACTGGTAAACCAGAAATATTTAACATGTGAAAAAATGTGAATGGAAACCCAGTGGGTGAAGCCCCAGCAGCCTGTATTTTCCACTGAACTCAGAGAAGAAGAGGAATATTGCTTTGTGTTTTTCTGCCAGCAAATTATCTAACTAGGTCTTTTTGCCAAATATTTAGAAAATAAAATCCTTTATGAACACGTAGTGTGTAATAGGCAACCTGCACAGTGAATGGATCAGAGGTACTTTCTAAGATCCAAATGCAAAGCTGCTGTGTGTATTCACAGCTCTGTCTCACACACACAGAGCACATGAAACAACCCTTGTACTAAAGTGCTGGCCATAAGGAATCTTGCCTTCATGAAAACAAAAACTATTTTAAAATATGTGGCTAACTCTCAATTAAATCTTCACACCTGCAGATCCCTGCTTCCAAAACTTTATTTTTGTAGTGTGCAGCTGTGAGAAAACCGATACAAGTTTGCCATGGACAGCCCAAAAATTTGCAAGCAAGAGTGCAGTTGGCCTTAATCAGCAGAAAAAGAAAAACAACCAAAAAAAACCCAAAACAAAACTCGACAAATATTTCAAATCTTCTTTTTTTTTTCTGTGTAACACTTCTAATTTCTATGTAATGTTAATAACAACTTTGAATTACAAGCTCTATTCCTTCCCTGGTTCCTATGGTGCTACACAAGCACTGGAGATCTAGCTATGCAAGGTTTTCCCCAATATGATTACACATCTTCTACAAATGGGGAAGTGAAAAACACATAAATTGTAAATGCAATGGGAATTAAAGCTCTCAGGGAAGCCCCAGCTTAAATCAAAAGAAGATTTGCTAATGAGAGAGAAGTTAATGGGATACAATGCTAGCATCCCATAGGTGCTAAGTGACCTATCCCAAGACACAAAGCGTCCCAGGAAAAGAAATTAAAGCTTTAGTAAAAATAGTTTTTTTTCACTTAATTTGATCCACAGTGAAGTCACAGCCAAGAGAGAACAATATGAGTCACTAGTACAAAATGTTTTACTTTCTGGATTCATTAGCACTAATGAAGAGCAGGTGCAGGGTACCAGGGGAAATGCTGTGCAGAGCAGCTCCCCAGCACGTTCTCCTGCCCAAGTTGTGCCTCAGCATTTGGTGTTTTGTTCCTTCCCTGCAAGGGGGTGCACTTTGTATCTCCCAAATGATGCACAAATGAATCACCATCCCCAAAGCCAGCAGAAAAAAAGTACACAGGGCTCTGAAAAAGGCCCAGAGTCCACTCAAGCTTCACAGTTTTCCCAAACATGCTGGGTTGTGCTATGGCACTTCATGTTTAAAAACTCTCTATTAATAAAACTTAAAATATCTCACTCATTGGCTGTTTTCAATGTGAGATCAGCACTTCCCACCAAAAATCAAACATTTCCTTCTGAATCACATGATTTTCTTATACACACACCTAAGTTTCTAACAGCATACATCCCCCACCCAGTGTTAGACACCCAAAAAACAACTTTGAGTAAATGTGGCTGCTCTTGTCCTCCTTGTGCCAGTGGAATCAGCCAAAACTTTCAGAGGCTGATCTGGGAGTTGAGTAGAACGACCCTTTGGTGTAGTCACTGAACTGGGTTTGTGTGCAACACCCAGGGTGACAATTTGTATTTTAGAAGCTTTGATTAAGCTGTGTGGATCTGGGTTTGGACAGTTATTTATCAGCTGCACATGCAGCACAAAGCCAACAGGGCCTGGCTTCCAAGAGGTCTACACATGTTTCTGTACTATAAATAATAACTGATGGCCTTTTTTTACCACTTATGCTAAGATTATCTCCTGCTGCTTCCTGCTTTAGGTCCTCTTGCTTTATTTTTGGCTGTGTCATTTAACTGTGGTAGAGGCAAATATTTTGACACATTGCTGGCATTTTGATCTCAGCATGTACAAAGCTGAATGCATCTTCTCCTTGGCTTGGAGCTCACCACAGATGCTTACTGTGCAGAGGACATGCTCCAGGATCTGAAATTAAACCCCTAATGCATAAAGAAAATGTATTTATATTCTATTATAAACCTGGGGAAATAAGTGCCTTAAAACATCATTGCTTTCTATGGGTTTTGAATGGGCAGATTTAGCTTTACACCAGCACAATCCACTTGCAGGTTTCTGAGGAATATTTCCCTCCAAGCAGCATGGTTCACCTCCTGGTGTCAATCGAAACAGATTTGCTGAATCCTACTTGTCACTAATTTTTGCAGTGGAAAAATAATTATAGAACAAAACATCAGGAAAAAAAAATAATCCTATCAACCTGGTGTGACATGCACACATAAACATGCCAAAAATCCAAAAACACACAAAAATGAGCAATTGTTGAATGCACAGACCAGGAAAGGCTTTGATTCCCATACAATAAAAGGGAAAGTGCAAATAAATTCTGAGTCAATGAGACGGCTTACACTAACCTGGCATTGGGAGAATTTTCAGTCCACAAATTCCTTCACAACTGAGTAAATTTAAAGAAATAAAACTAGATTGAGCATTGCTTTAATACCTGCTGGTGTAGTTTCCCACACTGTTCACTGGCTTGTTAAATATGAAAAAGATTTGCCTTGCAAAGCCATAGTGAGAAATACAGTCACAGATGGGTTAATTGTTGGCTCCTCAGATCTTACCATCTTTATTTTGGTTTAAATATAACCTGTTATTATAACAAGAAAACTCCCTGGCCTTGTGTACAAGACTCAAATATAATCAGCGATATCACACTGTCCCTTAATAGAAGGTGCAATATAAAAAAGATCATTTAAGATGCCAGTAGCTTCCCTCCTGACCCTGCCTGGCTGAGAGGCAAATTGCATTAGAAAATGACATGCCATTCATCTCACGAGTAGTTGCAGGAACATTTAGCTAATTAAATGATTAATAAATTTAACACTGCTTTATAATTTCATTTAGCCGTGTTGGAAATCAAACGGTGCACTGCGTGTGCACCGAATGAGATTAGGTGGGAGTTGTGGGTTTCACCGGCTGCCCTGGTAATTGAGATTAGTCTATTACTACAGTGACCTTTTTAACTTTTATACTCTCTTGTTAAAGTGAAATAAAATTTTATTCACTTTTAAGGCGTATTTACTTAGTGAAATTTACATGAAATTAAAGAAATACCAAGCTAAGAAGCATTCATTCTCTTTTCGTTCCTTTATCCTTATTTTGCACCATATTATGAATTCCTGCTTTAATCTGGCAGCTGGGCACCATCACCACACACTCTGAAACAGCCACTCTTTATTACCAAAACAAAAATAACACCCCCAAATGCTGCAAACTCAAATACATCCAGCATCACAATGATGGGATTGGAGAAGGGGCGTTGGTGCATACAAAAAAGCCATAGCCTCAATTTACCTATGTATTTGTACAGCTCACTGTAGCTTTCTCTGGAAGCTACCTCGGGAGCTGGAGTTCAATGGTGAATCTCTCTGTTCTAGCACAGTCAGCTGCACAATCAGGATGCTGTGGCCACAGTCAGCTGTGGACAGGGGCTCCACCTCTGTTACACAAATCCCCCCACTTTTTGTTCCTTCATCCTCACACACAACTTTAGACAAAATGACCCCGTTCATTTGAAGCATCACAATTTGCTGTTGAGTTATCTGGGTGATCAGTGCTCAGACTCAGCCTCTGAGGAGCAGGTGGGGACCCTAAGGGAAGGGACAGCTCTCTGGTTTCACCAGCTTAGGGTCAGAGTTAGAGGTTGCTCCTGATGTGTGGCATGCCCCAATTTGGTACCTTGCATCAAAGAAAGATAATAATCACAACAATTCACAGTTTTGTTGTGATTAATTACTACAGTTTCTTTTCCATATAACAATTATGGGCACTGTCTTCGGGTAGCCAGCATAGGTCAGAAAGTTTACATGCAAGTAGTTCCTATAGCCAAATAAAACAAATATCCCTGCAAGAAATAATCTTTGTTTACTCAGGCACAGCTTGAAGCTATCTTACCGTTAAAAGCATAAACATCTATCCACACAAAATTCATTTCAGCAGTACAGGGACTCATTTTATCTGTTCTTGGAAAACTTGTCAAGATTACTGACACTTAAGCCAACTCAGAACAAATTTTCAATCAATATGTCTAATGCTAGGAGGGATGCTTAATGTGTTTCCCTTATGAACAGATGTGTGTTTATAATGTACAAAATAAAGGAATTAAAATGCATATCATTGCTGAAAACTGATTCCTCTCTGAATCACACAGTACATCATCTCAGAAAGTATGTTGGAAAAGAATTCAGAACAGGGTTGACTTTTTCCTCAAGTCCTGATCACTCAGGAAAGGGATGAAATACTTCACAGACTGTTCATACAATATGGCTATAAAATCCATGGTGGTTGAAGTGAAGCAATGCACTGGAAATGGGATCTGACACGAGGAAGTCAGGGTTCTGCTCACTCACTCTGGTAAAATAAAATTCCGATACAGATGGGCCCAACATGTGGGAGAAACAAACTATTATCAGCAAATGCCTTAAATATAGCAACCACAGCAACAATTTCATCTTGAAGGCAAAAAAAAAAAAAGGCCAAACAAATTACAGGCAATGATTATAACAGCTATTTACTGTGATAATTGGAAGGGAAAATTATTGCTAGATTTCCAAACTATACCATCACCACAGATGCAAAGAATCATCAACAGGATGCAGAGGAACATCAAGTGTCTTGATATGTTGGAATAAATTTCATTATTTGGACTCAGTGGCTAAAACCCACCTGGCTCCAGAGGGACCCCATTCCCACCCAAAAAGCTGGAATTATCTTCTGTCCCTCAGGACAGCAAAAGCCAAGCTCATGGTCCTGAGGGATCACAAAAATGTGGGGTAAGAATCATCTTCCCTATTTTCAGATGAGACTAATGTAGATATCTATAACTCATCTTAATTCCCAGACTTATTTTACTGTCAGCGAAGAAAAAGGCATTTTTTGAGAACTCTTCATCTGACCTAAATTAGCATTTTACCCCAAGGTGAGATAAGCTGTGGTACAGAAGCACCAACATCTCTCCTCAGACTGCAACAAAATCAAAACCCAGTAATTTTATGAAAAAAGCCCTGCCACTAAGATGCAAGTTCTTGACATGCATTGAAAAATAATAAATCCACTCTGAGTCCTCCAGAACTAAGCTTTCTCTTGAACTTTGTGTAGGACGTAAAGCTGCTAAAATGTCCCCGTGACAAATGCATGATATTCAGCGTATTCACAGATTTAGCAGCTTTGACTTAGGAAGTGCCTTGAAAACTGCTTCTTACACCCCAGACTTTCCCAGGAATGGTCAGTTCTGCCATTTATTTTTATTTATTTTTCTTGTGGGAGTGGTCACTGACATTTGGATGGATACATTATTTTCACCAGGGAAGATAATATATGAAGCTGATGAGCTGATGACATGACATGATAATATCTTACAAATGTCAGAGGGAATACTGTTTTCTTTAAAAACAGTGATATATGGATAACAGGAGCTCTGCTCTAAAAAATGCAACTTGCACACTGGGCTCACTAAAGAGAAAAGTGTAATGTGAAATTTACTTCTTGGAAACAGAGATTATTTATGCTGGCAACTATAGACAAGGCAGAATTTAAATGGCCATTATCCACTCACAACTGCAAGAAGCAGGAAAACTGATCCAATTTTTCCAGGAACTTATGTTTCCTAGTGTCTCCCTGAATCATGAATCATATTCCTTCCAATGAGATCTACTACAGGTTCTATTAAAAGAGAGGTAACCTATGAAAAAAACCCAATAAACAACCTGTTGCAAGAAATAGGTAAGACTTAACAAAAAGGCTGGCAGAATTCCTATTAATAAAGAATTAGGTCTATGAAAAATAATTAACAAATCTGGAGTAGATTCATCCATTTATTATTTTAACAACTTTATTTTTATTTCTGGTAAAGAAGTTAGATCTCTTGAGGATATGACAGTACTAAATCTTCAGGAGTGAGAATAGTAATTAATAAAATAAGCACTGTGATCTTTTAAATGTAAGTAGTTTTGTCTATTTCTACTTATGCAATGTCCACCTTTGCATCCAGTTTACTTGGCATCCATTTTCAGTTTTAACTTAAAAACACCTGCAGAGCAACCCCTGTGAGCTCTAATAATGTGCACTGAAGTGGAACTATGGTCATTGTTCCTTATCATTCACACTGGGAAACTGTGTAAGGTCAAGCTTGTGTTTCAGTAAGTAGCCTTTGGTTTTAATTACCTCCCATAAAAGGTGAAATCTGGGTTTCAGGAAAGGCAGTATGAATTTGCTTGTGTGAAGCTATGATTTCACCCAAGGTGAACGTGCAGCTGTGTATGCACCTACCTGCGCATACATCCAAGGCTCTGTAGCCTAGGATTGCATATTCCTTACTGCCAAACAGAAAATGGAGCCTTTAAAATATTCAAATGGGGTATGAAATGCCTACATATGAGCTGGATAGCAATCACCTCTCTTACAATCATTAGATTTCAAAAATGAGTATATCCACAGTGACAAGACTCTGGCATCACCAGGAGCAAGAACTGTGGGGGTCAAAGTCATATCAGGCTCCCAGGACAACATCAGAGGTGTTAGTGGGAAATAATTTTCATCTGAAAACTGTTAAAGCCCCATAAATTTTCCATTATTAGCAACAGATCAATTGCTACAAAGGTTTCATGGCTGTAGGACAGCTTTGCATATCTGTTGTCCTGACTCCAGATGAGCCACCCAGTCCCACCACGTGCAGGCTCTCTCAGGGCAGCAGCTGTGTTACAGTGACATGTTAAAGAAAATAATCATCTCTTGTAGAGCTTTGGCTGATGGAACTGATTTCAGAACACCCAGAAAAAGCGACCAAACCAACACCAAGGCGGATTAACCTGACTTTAAACTCACTTTGGTCTTCTGAATTGCATCTAAATTAGATATGTAGAGTTGTTCTCTAAATTATACAGTGTATCACCACCAAGGAAGTTTTGATTATAGACCCTTGACTTGGAAAAGTAGCAGTGTAAATTGTGCTGGAGTTTGGAAATGGCTCTTCCCCAATTACTAGCCAGACCAGTGTTCCTTTTCCACAGACTCCACCACAACACTTTTCCTCTTTCCTAACAACATCATCTTCTAATTTAACTCCATGTTCTCACACAAAATAGCATGTATATGGAAGCACAAATTGCGTTTTTGAAAAGTAATCCCTGTATTGTTCCATCCCCATCAGTATTTAACTGGTAGTGACAAAGCAGCTGTTATTTTTCACACTCAAAAAAGCTTGGTGATATCTCAGTTACCAAGAGGTGGCAAAGGAAAGTATTGTCAGCAGTTGGATTGAAAACCTTGAGCTTCATTTCTAGCGATGATTTAGCAGCTCAGAGATGTCAGATTCATGATGAACATGATCTGACATTCTGGCTGTTGAATACAGGATATATTTAGCAAAAGTCAATACAACAGACACAACTATGACAAGCAGAAAGCAGCCCTAAATATGGTCCTGGGTGAGTTGCTGGTGTCCACAGCAGATTGGCAGCTTTGCATGGCCGTCTGCTGTTGTCTCTGGACATTCCCAAAGCTCTAGGAGGAATCCATGTGTTGGCTGAACTGATTCTCACTCAATCGCAAGAGCAATCTTGACATCCCAGCCCTACTGTGCATGAAGACATGTTGCAGGGGATTTTTACACTCTGCTATTTGTGTGTCCATAAAGTGAATGCCAGGCTCACTCTATCCACGTAGGCAGCCTCCCCCTGCCTCAAAGAGTGCTCTTGAATGCATCAGGAATGGCTATCTCAGGAAAACTGTTGGATATGTGGTATGAATAATGCTATTAAATGTAAAGAAACAAACCCTGTTTGGGCAACCCCAGCAAATCTCATATCTCACATCCATGTGAATTTAGCTGCCTTGATTTCTGAGGTTGTTTAATTGTAATTGGAATATTGGCTCCCAGATTAATTTTTGTGCCATCAGTGTCAAATCCCTGCCTTGTAAATCACTGGGACCAACTGAGCAAGCCTGATTGCACTGAGCTCTGCCAGGACCGACTTTACCCCAGCCTGACACTGGGCTATGACTCCACTCTCACTAAGGGGCTCTAATCAAGGCTAAACTGCTGGGAAGCCCCAGCCCAGTGGTCTGTGGCCAGTGGACCTGCATAAACCCACATTTCTACCCTGGATGCCTCTACAGGCCCAAGCTCAGCCCAGACTCAGAGTATAACCTGTCTGCACCATTCAGAGCATGCAGACACTCCCAAAAGATCTGCCACCACCACTGGTTCCACACTCCTGGTTATGATGGATGATTTGCACTGCTAATGAGGAAGAGAAAGAGAAACTGAGTGTGTGTTGGTTCCTTTCCAAAAGCCTGTCCTGACTGACAGCTGGTGCCTATCCACTTGAAAAGAAGGCTGAACTGGAGATGGATTACTGGTCACGTAGGGCCTCCAAAACATGGGTTTTCACAAAGCCTGGTTCTCTGCCTCTGGGTCCCTTTTAACCACCAAACTGATTTTCGGTGGGTTTTTTTGCAGTTGAAAAGAAACTGTGTACAGGACAGTGTATGTACAGTCACAGAAGTGGATCTCCACAGCTCCCTCTGCTACACCTGAATAAAGTGTCACCAGCATGAAGGAAATCATTATAAACAGAAGAGGAATAATCAAGTGTGTGAGTTTTGGTGGGTGCAAAGCCCAATTTTTCACACAAGACGTGCTCCTTAACACAGCTCCAGCATTGTTCAGTGTGATCTGCTGCAATCACCCCGAATCTGAACCACCTGACCTTACCACATTAAGCCTCGGTGTTTCCCAAATCCTGCCAATAAAAAGCAAACAGCCAGCCTCTTACTCACTCTCTGGAGCAGTGGGGCCATGGGAGGGAAGGCAATGTGCAGGTCTTTAGCGAGGCAGGGGTGGTTTGGGCAGCAGGAGAGGCTGTCCCTGGGCTCAGCGCAGGTGTAAAGCCTGCGTGTGCTCTGCTGCCTCCCGGTGCAAACAGGCTGTGCTTTGTGCTCTGCTCATCCATCACCCGCCCTGTCAACACAGGTCAACTAATCCTGCTCTCCCTGACCTCTGACCAGCGCGCCGAAGGGAGGCAACAAAAATTCAAATGCACTGCTGAGGGAGACAGAATTGTTAAAGCTGCCTTTTCTTCTCACCGAGACAGGGTAAAACAAACTTCTAAATGCTATTAGAGAGCAAACCTCCGTAAATGAGGAGAAGCTGCACTCTGAGGCTTCCCCTTTATGATTAATAAGTTGTCAGGTCCTTCAAGGGCTTTCCTATAATGTAGGCATTTTATTGGGTTTTGCCCTTAAAGACTCCTGCCTTGATTCGGTCATTTTATCTCAATATTTAATGGTTAAAAAAAAAAATAAAATAACCAAACAACAAAGGCAAGCAGAGGCACAGCCCAAAGAGACAAAAGGGGACTGCAGACACACCAGACCAAAGCTGCCTGCTCCACAGGGGGAGCTGATTCTTCCACTTGCTGAGGCAAAACAGTAAAACATTTTGATGCCCGAGTTAAAGATGTAAAGGGTGAGGTAAGAAATACACAAAGGCTAAAGAAGACAGGCTGAACTCTCAGGATTGCACTGTGTGCCTGGAGTAGGGTTTTCAAATAGATCTGGGGGCAAATCAAAAGGAAGTTGCCCAAAACGGGCTTTTGTACTTATAATAACAGTACCCTTCAAAATAAAGGCATTGCTCCTCATTCAGAGAAGTTTCAGTATCAGAATGGCTAAGCTGAATGTATTTTCATGCCTCAATATTTCTTCTTTATCTCTGGGACAATGAACCCTCAATATTTTGAAAGGCTGAATGGAAGAAATCACAAGACTCACAAACAAACCAAGCAAAGACTGTTTCTGCTTTAGCTGTCAAGGTAGTCACATGTGTAATGTTTTTTCTGAAAAACTAAACCAGGTATTTAGAGCAAATTCAAAACACCTTCCCACTTCCTCCAGTTACTAACATAGTGGAAAAATATACACACATGCACTCGTATGTTTTTGCTTGAGGGATTCATCGTCATTTCTGTAAACAGAAGGGAAGATGTGGAAATTCCTTTGCATCGAAGAGAAACTGAGCACAATAAACACAGGATAAACATTGTGCACCACGTATTACAGTGAGTGAAATGTTTGCAGGAATCACAGGATGGTTTGGGTCAGAAGGGATCTTAAAGCTCATCCAGTTCCAAGCCCTTGCCATGGGCTGGGACACCTTCCACTATCCCAGATTGCTCCAAGCCCTGTCCAACCTGTCCTTGGACGCTTTCAGGGATGGGGCAGCCACAGCTGCTCTGGCAACCTCTGCCAGGGCCTCACCACCCTCACAGTAAAGATTTTTTTTCTAATATCTAATCTAAATTTACTCTCTTTTAGTTTAAAGCCATTTCCCCCCAGCTCCCCAAAAGATTCACAGTAGTGATTGGTGGTAATGAAAGGGAGAGGATTTTACAGAATAATTTCCTAGGCAGATAAAATTAAAGCCCAAATACAGGAGAAGGTAAATGGACACCCTGGTTTTGGTGCAGCTGGTCCAATATGCTATTGCACTCTCAAAAACTGTTTTAAAAAGGGAACCTAAAATTTTGGTAATTCTATCTCTGAACAGCTTTGCTTTTCAGCTTGTTAAGAGAGATTTGTTTTTCAAATGTAACTAGCAACTTGTTCACCCATGGAATGCAAATGTAAAAATTAAGGTGAAGCCAAAAGAGAATCTTCCAACGCAAGAATGCAGCAAAAACTAAATTCAAAACTTAGATGTTAAAGTCTAAACCATTTTGGCCATTTCAAAAACTGAGGCTTCCCCACTCAAACATTTTCTCAGATTTCAGTTTTGAGTTGTAAAAAGAGCAAAAAAACCTCACCAGCACACATTTCAGGCCACCAATGTCTGTTGGAAAGCAGCCTTTAAACACAGCCACAAGTTGACAGCAAAATGGTTACTGTGCCTGTCACTCATACTAGATAGCAGAGACCCACAAATGTATGTTCCAGCTGAATTTTTGATACTAATATGTGCAATTTTCTGATCTATCATGTGATATTTCTCTGAGACATGGCTTTGATATGAACAACTGGTGGAAATGCAGTCCTTAGGCACCGTTCTAGCTCACATATGTGCACACAGCTTGCCACTGATTTCAACAGGAGTCACATTTAAACAAATTTAAACTAAATGTTCAGTTTCTGGTTGTTCCCAAGATAAACACGAGCAGGCCCCTGTGGTGTGATAGCCGTTAATGCAAATGCACAGCTTTGTTGATATGTAAAACCTTCTAAGAGCCAGAAGCTGGTTATTCTTAGTCATCAAGATGAGATTTGAATCTTTGGGATGTTTGCCTAACCCTGTAGGCTTAATCCATTCTGAGTTACAAATTAGAATACTCCAGCAGTCAGTTAGAATTGAATCTGGATCGCTGCAATGTGGAAAGTTGCTGGTCAGATTATGGGCTGACCCTACATTTGAAAAATCATCAATAATATAATTACCTAAATTACTATCAGAATCCTGAATAGAAATAGTTAGATGGCCACAAAGACTTATGTATGAAGGGTGAAAAGGCAGGAACTGATTAACTTCACGCTAGAAAATTGAGTTCAAAGTCATAAGACATGCTCAGGACTGGAGGGTTTTTATTGCCAAGGCAGGAACAAGCGAAGAGCTGCTGAATGCAGCTGATATTCCATTGATAGCTAAGTAGGAGACATCCTTATAAAGCTGCTGAAAAGAAGTTTAAATAGGTCTTCACAATTCTGGCCCAAAAGTGATCTCGTGTAGAAACCACATCTAGTTCTCCGCAATGGCCCTTATTCAAAAATTGATGGGTTGAGATCTTCTTCCACTTGTGTTTTCTTTTGTTGTTGTTTTTCGTAGGACACTTCCTGTTTAGGAAATGAAATGATATTCAAAACTGGGGTTTTACTGTAAGTGATTTCAGTAATGTACTCCTCCTACTACCACAACCACAACTCCGGTCTCTGTCTCTCCAAAAACAATAACAATAATGAATGGTGAGTTCATGACATGTTACCTCATGATGCAACTTGTCAGCAAAAAGAAAGAAACAGGAAGGTTGGCTCAAGGCTATTATGGAGCTAAAGCTTGTTTGAGCATTTGTTTTATCACTTAAAACAACTATAAAATACTTGTGTTATGTATATTCACTTTTTTTTCTTTTTTTCCCCTAAATCATTCTCGCCCAAACAATGTAATTAGGAGCCTGAATTTGATCTACATGTTCCTTTGAGGTGAGTCCTGACATTGCTATCCTGAAGGTGAGCAGACACAGCCTGGAACTACTGGAATGCAACACAACATTTGACAATATTTGTTACATGTTTCTGTACTTGTTCACCAATGTCTTCTTTTCAATGTAATTCAAATTATATTCCTTACTCCTTTTTGCTACACTAACATAAGTGGAATTCAAGAAGTGTTTTCTGTCACCGTAGATTTCTAACTGAAGGATCACAGCTGAGAAAGATATGAGGGTTTTAATTTAACCCAAATTGAGTTCAGTGTAAACAGAGCACACAGATACAATGAATTATGGACTAAACTTCTATAACATGATTATGAGGAAATGTGGCAGAGAGGCTGCAAATCCACAAAGAGCTGTGGGCATGATCATGTTCTATTATAAAAAGGAAAGAAAAGCCAAAACAATGTGAGTAAATGCTATGATCTACCTTCACATTATGCTTTTAGTTCAGTGTTAAAGTCAGACCTCAGTATATACTGTGGTAAAATGGGAATGATATTTTCTTACTTAGTGTAAATAATCATGTATAATTCAGAAAAGAAGAATTTGATAAGCCACTCATTTCAAGAAGCAAAGTACAGCTGGAAGTACCCATCATCTGAAGACAAACAGTGAGTAATAATCCCTGGTGGTTGTTCAGAGTCTCAAGGTAAGTTTCTCAAGCCAAAGGGTGCAAACACTTTTGTCCTGGGGAAAGTCCAGCTCAGAAACCCCCCCCCAGGTCTGGATGTTTCCACTGCACACGGTTCTGCCCCCACCACCTTTCAAAAGCTGGGGAGAGCTGTTATGCACTGTTAACTGACTCTTTTCAGGGTCCATGTGGATGTTTTTCATTGTTGGTGAGAGTGGCTTTATCCCAGTGCATTCACAGGGAGCTGGGGCTGTCATGGTGCTGACTCAGTTTTAGAGTCCAAGCTGCAGCCACTGGGCTTTTCTGGGGCTCAGCACCTCTGAACACCAAACCATTTGAGGGAACTTCTTGAAATAAAAAGGAAGATTTCACTATTACAAAGTACAATTTAGTGAAAGCCAACCCCTTTTATAATTATTGTTTAGAAAATATTGATTTTTAAATTTTGACTTTAATATTCATTTTCTGTAGGAAATATTGATTTTGTTACTGAGAAGGGGTATTACTTTATATAGCTTGGAGTGAAAATAAGGGTCTTTCAAAATTTTTCAATTTCAAGCTTTTAGATATTTTTTTCCTCTGTTCTAGCCTTTTGACCTCTAATTATGATTTGAAAGAGAAGCTATTTTTTAAATGACCACATTACTTAAAGGACCTAATTTTTTTCTGTCTTCTCTCAATATCTGTAAAATTCTTAGAGACTCTTGGAGAATTATAGCTGTATAAGTTTGCATAATTTTTATAAAGAAGCAAAAAAAGAAGAATAAAAAGATACCATGTATTTTTAATCAAATTGCCTGGATTCTTTTTTTACATAACTTGCTGTCTTAGAACATGAAAATACAGGGGAACTGAATGATCAAGAAACTCCCCATTAAAAAAATGCAAATAACCCATTTTTAATTTAAAAGATAAGCTAATTAAAAATAATGGCTGTGGACAGTTCCTGACAAAGCAGTTCAAAAACAAGAACCATGTATTTCATGGGACTTTAGTGTTTTTTAATTAAGATGATTTTTCATTTCCCCTCTTGGCCTGTGATAATAAAAAGCTGCAATTGGAAACCAAGCAGGTTTTTTTTTTCCCATTGAGAAGGATAAAGAAGCAAGCCTGATGTTGACTGATGGGAAGCAAATAAAATCCTAGGCAGTTCCATTCAGTGTTAAAAGCCAGCCACAAATTTTTAATCGAGGGAAGTAAAGAGGAAAACTCAGTGCTCATCATCCAGCAGTGAAACTGTCCACTGGCTTTATCTCCCTCCTGGCTGCCTGGTGCTCCCCACTGCAGTGGCACTCACAGCTCGGCCTCTTTTCCAGAAACTTTTCCTTTGGCTCTTTGTTTGTTATTTGACCCTCTTGCCTCCTCCCCTATGTCCTCTTCTGACTGCAGTTCCTCAGCAACAAAAGAGCTGCCACCAGCTCTGTGACAACAGAGATCTGGACAACATCTCTGTTGGGATGCCAACAGTGGTGAGTTTTGATCAAAATATGGAAATACAGGTAGTTCTAACTTCTGTTAATGGATATATAAGGTTATTTCATCCTGTTATTAGAGTGGACCTTCTTAATCTTCCTTACACCAGTACAGGAGCCGGCTAATCTGAGATTAACTCAAGTGGGATAGCAAAGGAAAGACAAAGGCACTTGGGCAGCCTCAAAATGAAGATCCAAGAAGTAAATTAGAAACCTGGCTCTCACTCCTAAATCAAGGAACAAGGAATACTTTGTGGGCATGGATTTGGCATTGGAAGAGTGCTAGGAACCCAGGGCATCCTGTCCTGTCCCACTAGCACTGCCGGTGGGGCAGCAAGGCTTGGCCTGACGGGACTCTTTGGTCCTCCACCAAGCCAGGCTGCACCCAGCTGCTTGTACAGCATCCAGCCCTGCTGCTCACAAAGCCAGAGTGGACACATCAACATGCCACAGCCTTTCTGCATTACTCTGAGGAAAAAAACCAGTGCAAACAGCCAGCTGAGGTGGATTTGCACCTCTTTTCCTCCAGCAGAGTGGTGCAGTAATCTGGACCCTTGTGTCCTCAATGCTGTTTTCAAAGGCAGCAAGCAGGAACAGGAGGCAGGAGTTACAGCAAGCAGACAAAGTTAAGAACACAGTACCCACCTGAGCAGAGGAAGATTAGGAGAGATACAAGACATTGCTTGGAAATGTTGTCTTAGTGGTCACACTCCCAACACCAGGAGGTCAAGGGGATGAGGTGCCTGTGTATGTGAGGCTGCAGGTCATCCATGCAGCTGGTGACCAGGGAAAGGCAGCAGAGCCATCAGGGAACACATGCAGAGACCCAAAAAGGCAAATGAGCCCTCAGCCAGCGATTCCACATCCTTCCAGCCTAAGGTATTTTGTGATTCAGTGATAATTTGTCTTTCCTGTGCATCTTTGCAGTCCAATAGGGCTGTTTTACAGCTGTTCAGACAATGTTTTATTAACTGTAACACCACACTGAGAAGTCATTGCCTAATTCCAATTCAGATCTGCCCAAGACATCGCCCACTTACAGCCACAGTGTAGGAACTCACTGAGTGGGAGAAAATCAGATCAGAAATATGATTGGATTGCCATCCCCCCTCCTTGCCCTTCAAATCATTAATTCATGTCCCTATTCATTCTGGGGTTTATAACCGTGGGGTGAGAAAAATCCCCTCGTGTGTTGGAAAGGTGGGGCTCAGGAGCAATCAGGAAACCTTTGCAGGCTTGTAAAATATGAGAGACAGACCTTGCAGCTCCCAGGCCACATGTTATGAATAGAGCCCACAGTCATTATGCAGTCAAATTTTATAGACTTTAACTGACTCTTTGAAAGCAACCTAAGGCTCTTAAAATGTGAGGCATCCAAGAAAAAACAATTTTGGAGTATATGAAGATGCTTGTAATGCTGCTAAGGAATTCGTTCAAGTTGTGTTTCTAGCTGCAAAGTTTATCAGGTTGAGATAAATACGTGCCTTCAGCTTTCCAGCAGAATATTTAGTGGCACTCACACTTTTCCAACACTAATACAGAGTTCGCAGCCTGCTGAAACCATTTCCCCTTCTTGGAACGCAAGAGACGACTTATTTAAAGTTTATTTTTACCAATTTAATCTTCAAAACTTCAAAGTTTGTTTTCTGCTGTATTTTTAAAGGCAAAAACCCCAGTCTCTACAGGATTACAGCCAAATATGTGCAACATTGAGGTACACCTGGAAGCCATTAAAACCTGAACTTCAAATCTTCAGGCAAGGAGGGGTGTGGAAAACTCCATCCTCCCCCTTCTCCATGTTGACACCCTGTTTCTATTAGGGTAACCTTGAGCCAGAGGTGTTCAAAATAAGAATTCAAACTGCAAACAAACACATTATAAAGAACTCTGCAGTACTGCTCCAGGGAAGGGTCAGAGGCCAGTTAGGTCAGGCTGAGATAAAGACAGAAACCTCATAAAGAATCAGACAGCTCCCAAAGAACTGAAAGATTTCAGGTATGTTTAAGTATGAAGATCATTAACTTTAAAATGTACAGAAATATTTTTTCCTTTTCTTGATCATGTTCACTCAAAAATCTTTATTTGAAGTTGAAATAAAATCAATTACCTATTCCTCAACAGTGTAATTCTTTTGAAACCTAGGCTCAACTCCACATCTTGTTTGGATATCTTTTGTTTTAAAACCAGAAAATGCTACTATGATTTAGAACTCTTTTTTACATACATAAATATATATATATTTCCTGGAAAATTGTGACTTGATATAGATATGAGATGCCAGATTGTTGGAAGTAAAACAGAAATTGCACTGTGAACTGCCATACCAGCTGGTAACCACATTTTCTAGAAAATCTGTGGGCAGGCTGTCTTGAGAAAACAGAATGGGAGCTAAAATTGTTGCTATTTTTGTGTGATAAGTAGATAACTGAAAAGGCAAAACACAACAATTTCACTTCAGAAGTGTTAGTTTTCTAACTATTCATATTTTTTTTCTCTTTACATTGGCTTTGCCACAAAATGCTTTGTTCACCCTTTCTAACTCACATACATAAGTCTACAAAATTTGCCTTTCTTATTTTATGTGTACTGTTTCAAGCCAAGCATAGTCCCCCAACATTATGTAGTAAAAAAAAGAAAAGAAAAGAAAAGAGATGGCTGCTGAGCTCAACTTCAGTACTTGCAAGACAGCATCTTTTTTTGGAAATCCTACTGCTTTTAACGAGAAGCACCACAGCACTGCTGCCACGTTTGACTAACGTGTGGTTTTTATATGAACAACTTGATTCCTTTTTTTAGCATGAAATACTGATTTCTCCATTCACAGAGCAAGCAGCCCTTTGTCTCCTCTTCAAAGAGTTGAGTTCTGAATAGATCCCCAAAGGGCTGGGATGGTCATGTGAAAAATTTCTCAACTATCTAACCTGCAACTCGGGCACATGAAAATAAACCCAAGCATTTAACTGAGGTGGGAGATCATCCTCGTGACTGTGGGAGAAGAAAACATTTGGAGAAGTTTGGAACATCAAGCTGGCTGAAGGGCATCACACACATCACAGAGGGTTGGTTTAGCATCCTCTTGGATTCACCCCAGAGCTGTGAGCGGTGTCACAAACACCCCACAGGAGGGAAGAGGGGCTGTGTCCCCCTCCCCATGGGTAGAGCCTGTCCATCCATCCTCTCCCCCAGGCTCTGATCTCTGCTCTGTGCAGTCCCAGCAGTGGGGGTGCCAGGGGAGCTCCCCCAAAACAGCAAATATGGGATAAAAACCAAGTCTGGGCTCTAAGTGTCTGTCTGGCCACTGCTCCCGGGTCACTTCTGGCACTCAGAGGCAGGTGGGGGAGGCTGTGATGAACCTTGTTTGTTCAGGTGCAAAGCTAAATGTGGTTATGATGTTTTCCTTCAGAAAACAGCGAGGCAGCCCCACAGGCTCTTCCCTCTGCCTGGCTGGAGGGATCCTCACCATCCCACCACCTCTGGGAGCTTTGCAGGGTTTAAGCTTGTTGGGGAAACACCTTTTCCAGTTTAAACAACATGAAGAGAAGGCTAAATGAATCCTGTACCTTAAGCCTGGTAACAGGGTAGTTTTGCTGGGAGTAATTCTTCCCCAGCAAAGCCAGATGGCTGAATGGGGTGAGAAAGGAACATTTGCCTCTTAAGCACGATTTCATTATTATTATTATTATTATTATTATTATTATTATTATTACTACTACTACTTGAACTGACTGTTAAAGCACAAGTTTCAGGGCTAAGACCATATGCAGCCACTGCTGGAAGCACTGTGAAAAAGTGATAAAGGATGAAACAGAGCAGAACTCCTTGTAAGGCTAAGAGACAACTCAAGGTTGCAACTGATATGGTTGTGCCTTGGAAGTGTAAATAAATGTGAAATGCAAAGGGATTTCATTCCTGAAGTTTAACAAAGACTCTGAAAATTAAGAGAGGAAGAGAGCACTTTCATTGCTGCTCCACACACACACACACAAAGGATGTGCCCTATGAAACTCCATTCATTTTTGTGAATTTTCTCTCTTTGCAGCACATAACCCTGCTGACACATAGCACCTTGTCTCAGCACCCAACACGAGTGCAAAGTGTTGCAGAGGGAAGTGTTTCCTTCCCCTGTGTGCATGAGGAGCACTGGGAACACAGAGCAAGAAGGATTCACAGAGGGGGCTGAGGTCTCTCCTGACACCCAAAGTGTGGCCAAAAAGAGCAAAGCCATTGGTAGGAGGTGAAGCTCATGCTGAGAGCAGGGGCAAGGGGCCAAGACACTGCTCTGATGAGTTATCATGGATTTCCTCTTCTTGGAGCAGTGCAGTTTTTGTATTCTTGGAGCAGTGCAGTTTTCGTATTCCTCCCATCTTAAATTAGGATTTAGATTTTGAGAAAAAGCTGCTGTTTCTGAGGACAGCCTGGGCATGGAGGCATTTTACACCAGTTTGGCAAACAAAAGATACTTTAAAAGTAAAATCTTTGAAGGGTATCAGGAGCAAATCCCCTTGTGTTTAACACTGACCTCTGGAACGAGGAATACTGGAAACAACTGCACTAGATTTATCCAGTGGTCTTAAGGGGCTGAAAAGCATTTAAGCAAGTAACAGCCTCCTGCTTTCCCAAGCCTGACATCAGACTAAACCTTTGTCAAAAGCCAGGCAAATAAAAACCCATATCACTTCATCTTTAACTCCATATACTTAATTACACATAGAGTTAGCAAGCTAGTATATTTTAGTTAAACTATACTGACAGGCAAAACTCTCTGTAGCATTTAATACAATTGAGCAAATGTTTTCCCCCTGAAAGTGCCCTGGGAAGCAGAATAGGTTAACTGAGTTACTTACAATGTGAAAAGCACATGTAGCATGTCACCAAATATATTCTGAGTTGCATAAAAGATGTGCCATGTTCTAGCAGCTAACTCTTAAACTCTTGGAAATTAGAAACACCTGCCCAGTGTGCCTCAACGCTATATTTATTTGTCTGTGAATATTTATAAGCATTTAAACTACTAATGTTGTTGGCATTGTTAAATCTTGATTGTGAAGTTTGTAAATATTCAAAAGAAGCAGATGTTTACTAATCCCATTTACCTTTAAGGGAAAAAAATGTAAAACTGGAACGAAAGCAGATTGTTAAACTGTTTTCCCAACAGAAACAACCAAAATAAATTACTGCAATCTGAAGACTATAAAGAGTGACTTCAAAGGTCAAAGGATTAAAGACAGTCTAAACCATGAAATGCATTTTATTAAATTAATAAAACATATGATTTCGCTAACCTAATTACACGGACAAATTAGCTGGAAAGGAACTTCAGAGCTTGCCATCCCAGATTAGCGCCGGCTGTGGCGAGGCTGCAGCAGCCCTGCCCTGGCTCATCCTGCATGGAGCCTTCTCCAAGGGCAGTGAGGAGGGAAGAGGCAGGAGCTGAGAGGCTGCCAGGGCTCTCCAGTGCCTTCAAAGGGCTCCGTGCTGCTCCGGGACCGAGCTCCGGAGCAGGCGCAGCCGCTGCCAAGGAGGCCTGCACTTGGCTCTGCTGAGTAACCAAAACACTAATTCAGTTCTCTCTTCATCTGTTTTAAATCATGCTTTTTAAGTGTATTTATGTGATAAAGAATTGAAGCTGTTTCTTTTGGCCATCTAAATAATTGGGACACTCTCCTTTTCAAATAGATTGACGTTTAAGTACAACAAGCGCATTGAAAAGTGAGTTTTGGCTCACAGAGCCTTGAATTTGCTTAACTCTTTCAGAGCTTAATAGCAGCTTTTCTCAAAGCCAGGTTTCTCAGGGAAATATAAGCCCTACAGGGATCAATCCTGTTCCCACAGAAGTAGAGAAAGTTTGATTTAAAGTGATCTCAAAAAGAGCACTGTAGCATGCACTGTTTTATTTAAGCAAAGAAACTATTTCTTCACAAGAGACTGCATTATTCCATTTATAAAGAAAGTCCACTCCCAAACAAAGTGACTGAAAAAGCTATCATTTACTCAAAGCACATCAGCAGGGATGACAAAATCTAGGGGGAAAAAAAGTATGGCTCAGCTGGGTGGTGACATCTCAGGGGACAGCAGCAGAGAAAAACGTGACAGTGCCATCTTTTGCAGGGTGGCTCTCATTAGCTTTATGAAAGTTCACATCCACATTCTCTTGGTTAATTCACCTGCACAGATACAGCTGGAAAGGACAGTGACTCTGCAGCTCCTTCTGCTGTGACATTAAACGTGGCAAGGTTATCATTTAATACACCACCCCTGAAGAATTGATCCATGCCCTTGGAGGAGGGGGTGGGGCTCTGCTTCCCAATACTTTACAATTTGCTTGGACAACACTGGAAACGAATCCTTAAAATTTCTCAAGTAGAAAAACTTCACAGTGCTACTCCCAGTAAATCGAGTTCAGATTTATCCTCCTCCATAGGTTTAATTCTCTACTGATGCATGTTTTACTGATCCATTTCTGCAATCTCTATTTTAGGGTTTAAAGGTTTAAATAAAAAAAAAAAGAAGACAAATATAGAAAGAAAATACAAGTAGCTTTTTCCATTTTAACTCAATATTTGTTCACCAAACTCTCACTATCTTGTGACAGTGAAATAGAATTTCACTTCAACAGCATCGACACCACGTGCTCACCCCATTAGCAAGCTCCCCTCAGAATTCACAAAGTTTGTCATGAAGTGATGTGACATCCCTAAAAACTGAGAATTAGTGCTGTTTTCCAATTGAGAGAGTGTTTTGAAAGGTTCCCCTGATTGCTTTTTATTCTGCATATAGATCCTCACACAAAACACTTTTTTCTCTTTGTTTCTTTCTTTCTTCTTTTTTTTTTCCAAATAACATTCTAATCTGTCATCAGCTTTGGATAGGAAAGGAGATATTGATTCCAATATTTTTAATTTTCAAGGTCATGTAGCCCAAATCATAAAGAAGGAGCTCTCTTGGGTCTGTGCAGCAGTGGCTGAATATGCAAACAGTTAGATCTGGAAACAATTTCAGGCTGATTTATTAGGGTTAACCTTACACAGAATTGGGATTTTTTTTTGTCTAAATAAAAGGAAAGCAGGGAAAAAAAAGAAAAAAATAAAATCTTTACATTGTAGACTGACATTACGGTAGCTTTTCTGTTATGCAGTGTCATCTGGCTCTATTTCCCCATGAGGAGGGCTTTGGGCCAGTGTGTCCTGGGCCAGGAAGACTCTTCCAGGGAAGTCCCACCAGATCCTCTCCTGCCTGCAGAGGGGGACCACAGCAATGTGCCAGCACTCCCTTCTCAGCATGACCCAGGTGAGCAGAACTCCCTCCCTCGTGTTCAACCCCGCCTTTATCTGTCCTTCCCAGCCCTGCCTTCTGTCTCTGAGCACTCCTGAGGCAGCACAAGCCCAGGCTCACACAGGTACCCACCACAAAGTAGGTTTTGCTGCCCCACACCACAACACATAGCAGTACCTACTTTTGCTAATGGTTGCCCTTAAGGCACTGAGAAGACCATATTAATAGTAATTCATGTTGGGATGCTCTGAATCAGCAAGACATAAGAAAATGAAAATAGCAGCAGCTTTGCATCATTACAACTCTACCCCTTGTGGATTTTCTGCTAGTGGCAATATCCCTGAGCTGGCGTAGACTAAAATATTCTCCTCTTAATACCATTCTCCCTCTCTTCAACTCCTACACTCAAAGAAAGCTGAGTTTACTAAGTGGCACTACTTTCTTATTTTAATGAATGCATGCAAAGCATATCTATATGAGTAGCAGAGCTCAGAGGTTTAACAACAAGCTTTCTCATTGTAGATCCCACACTCTACTCACTACTTGCACAGTTTGTGCTCAAGAGAACCTCACACTACAAGTCAGAACAACAGCAAAACAACAATCCCTGCTTTACACTGCATTGATGTAACCTTCTGGCCACATCAGAAGGTTAAATCTTGGGATAACAGTCACTGCCAAAACACAAAATAGCACCAGTGCTTCACAACTGCAGGACCTCACTCACTTTTGGGTGAGGGTTCCTCTGTCAGGCTGGTGAGATGCTGAAGCTTGTTTATCTGTGAGTGCAAAGCACCATTCCCCATCCAGCAGAGCCACTCTGACCCCTGTGTGGAGCCTCAGTTCTGCCCCTGCAGCATAACAATGCTGCTTTGTGCAGCCCGTGCAAGGCCATGGGAGTCTGGATTTACTGCTCCTGCCATTTAATAATAACCTTCATCCTTTCTGGCTTATCCAGTTCACTTTCTAAAACAAAATATATAAAATGCCAGAACTTTCTCATTGCTTCTTCTCTCTGTTAACTGATCCTCATTATCACCCACTTTGCAAGGGTTTCTTTAGACTACAAACTGCAGGGAGGAAAACTCCAGAAAAAAAGTACTTGTTCTGCTGACACAAAGTGGAGGATATAGCTTTAAAAGCTTTCACTGAATCGCCCTTTTGTGCAGCATGCAAGAAAAACCAGCTATACTTAACATCCTAAATATTTCTGTGCCCACATTCAAACTACAGAAAGTAAAGGTTACAAACCTCCCAACATCTGAAAAAATAGAATAGTGATTTTCCAACCCTTATTCATTGCAGGTGAAGGCCTGATGGGCATTTAACTGGCATTTACAAATAGCTGAAGCAGTGGCTCTGAACTGCACAGGCCATAACATGGGAAGGATGATAACACACAAGGGCAGGGTGAATATCACAGATTTGTTCCTGAAATAAGCTGAAAACCTATGATCCAATTAAATCAATAGAAAACACAGCTGCTCAAGCATTCTAGGGCCCAAGCTGTAAATCTGAGCACTGAACACACAATCTCTTTTTTTTTCCCTTATTTTTTTCCCCCCTGGGGACTTGCTGGCTTGCCCAGCAGTGGCACCCATGGCATGGGGTAGGTGCCTTGGCAAGCAGTGCTCAGCCTGGCCGTGTTGGTTTTGGGGGCTTCTGGGAACGACTCCTTTCAGTTTCAGTCCCATGTGGTTTCACACCTCGACCCCACACGCTCACTTTGAACTTGTGGTTCAAATGAATGAAAAATCACAACAGTCAAAACCATTGCTTATTGTGGGGGAACTAAGCCTGACTGTGTACCAGATGGTTTTAAACCAAAAGTATAAATTAATCTCATCTTTTCAGTGAAAACTTCCTTAAAGCCTGCTATGAAAATGGAACATTGCTACTCCTCCCTTAGATTCAATTTGATACTCTCTTAACAGCATTCTGCTTTTCCCATGTGCTGGATTCTAAGTGCAGCCACTGAGTTTCCTATCATGGCTCTTCAAATGGGCTCAGGTAGAAAGCACAACTTCAGTAAGATTATTTTCTAATTACATAAAGCTATAAATAGCATTCCTGCTCTGGACTTGCAGGCAAAACTAAATCAACATTTTGCTAGGTCAGTCCTTATGTTGCATGTGCTGGATATAAATATCTGTATCTGAGATGGGGAAAGGAATTACATTTATAGGTAATTAACCAGTTTAATGAACATCAGTCAAGGGAAGGAGCTCAAGTTTAAATTCAAGTCTATGCTTGGCTTCTAATGCCAGAAGAAACTGTGTACATTTGGTTTTCCCAGCAAAGCACACAGGCAATGACTGATAACAGCCATTTATTCTATCTCAGCTTGCTATGCAAGTATTTGCCTAGGACTTAACCCTATTGAATTCCAAGTAGTTTTAGAGTTTTACCGGAGGGAAGTTTTAACCTCTCTCACAGACAGTCCTATTGCAGCACTCTTAATGCTGCTTTGATAACAGCAAAGCACTGGGCTGCTTGTTTCGTGTAGTTGAGAATAACAAAGCACTCCAGCAAGCTGTGAGTGAGTGCAGCTCTAACCAGCTCTAGCTAGAGCCTGATATCTTGCATACTCCTATTTCTGCATCTGATCAACACATTCAGCTTGGGGACTGCATGACAAAAGATCAGTCACTTGAATATATAAAGTGCAACAGGACATGAAACCAGTCATCTTCAGGCAAAAAATAAAAAATTCTGTTCACAAAATAAACTCTGAAACCAAAAGCCAGGCAGGCAGCTACATCTTTGCTAAACTGTGAAACTATGACTTCTGAAGAATCACGACCTCCTCCTGTATATAGTTGCCTTTGGAGAATTTGTTCCAGCCTTTGCATTCAATATACACTTGCCACATATTGATTTTTTTTTCCTTCAAAGCTAATCTTTTAACTTTCCAACTGCAAAGAAGAAATATTGTCAGACTGATTATGAGGAAGCTCACTAACAGTTCACGCATTTGATGCTCTGGCTATAATGTTGTACAAATCTAATGTCATAAGTCCTGGATCATGTACAAATATAGAAAACAGCATCAAAGATACAGCTTTTCCCTGGGTATTGGTCTTTCAGCTTGCAGAAGACTCATTCATTTCAAAACACGCTGGAATAACTGACTGGCTGCACTGTAACCCATAAATGCCCTTATATACAAGCCTTTGTATGACATTACTGAATGTCTTGAAACATTTTAAAGTTTTATTATAGTGTTTGACATCAACAAGGCAATTAGTGAGACCTGAGACCATGTACTGGTCAGACACAACTGATACCAGAAGCACTTTGTAAAAGTCAATGGTTGTCTTGGGCTTACAGGCTAAGGGTAAGTGTATGTCCATAGACACACTTTTTCATTTTTATAACTGTAGCTGAGGCCTTAAAGAAAAGCCCACATTCCCCAAATCAGCTTAAATCACTGGTTTCTGATATAAATAACAACAGGAGAGAGAAAGAATGGAGACAGAACCATAGAATGGTTTGGTTTGGAATTGACCCTGAAGATCATCTCGTTCCAAACTAGAGATGCCACTCACTAGATCCACTCTGACAATAATATGAGCAGAGGAGTGAATTTTCCCCCAAACTAGCAAAAGACTAATAAACAACAAACTGTGTTTTAATAAGGCCATTCTCCAAAGGTATAAAAAAGCAGTTGAAAAGTACCAAACACGTCCAAGACTGCCATGAAAAGTGCCAGGAGCCACAGAGAAGACAAGCAGCACAACTTCTACCCACAACAGCAGAGTCATTGCTGAGGGTGCAGTGACAGATCCCTCACACCAGCCAGGCTGTAACAGACATTTCAGAACTGCACAAAAAGCAGGAGGGAGGATCCCATACATGTCCTATTGTGCAGGAGCAGGCAGAAATGGGCATTTCCCAGAGCTTTCAGTGTGTGCAGGAGCTCTCTGTAATCAATGCTAGCGCCACACGCAGCCGAGCTGGCTTTGGTGGAGGACATATGTTCCTAATTTGTCTCCTGCATAACCAGAAGGTGTGTTTACTGCTACAAAATCAAGTTAGCATTTACAAAGCATAATTATCTTTAAAAAATGACTTTGCCATAACTTTCAACAAACTCAGGATAGACTGGAAAAGAAACGAGGACTGCTGTAGCTTATTAAAGTTAACATTTTATTGAGCAGGTGGAAACAGAAGTCAGCTGTCTGTTCTTAGTTTCTTTCCTCTCTGACCTCTCCTGGGAAGGGATGTATTCTAACAACTGAGTAACAAATTTATTCTGATTTTTTTTTTTCTGGTATAATTCTGGTTAAAGGTTTTGATTCACAATGGTTGAGATCAAAAACAGAAACATGGGTGTCCTACAGGCTACTAAACTGCCCTACTTAGTTTTCTGGCCAAAGTTTATAAAATCAAGCTGAGACTGAAGCATCTCATAACTGCAAGACATTAAATGTGAAATTAAGTGACAGATAAGTAATCTAACAAGACAATCTCAGCTACAAGAGTTTATTCACCTCTGCTTTTCAGAGTCACATCTCCCTATAATTTATGGCATACATATTTTCACAATTTGATGCAACACTTACATTAGTTTAATCAAACACTTTCAGAGTACTTGGTTCATTACTTGTGTGGCACTATATCAATTGCACTTTACTTACTTCCCTAATCAAAGAGTATCTGAATTCTTTGGACTGGACAAATGGATATAGATTTTACAGGAAAACTAAACTAAATGCATATGCATTATTTTAACTCTGAAGCATTTATATTCCCTCATAGCTCTGATTTCTTATCCAACTGGCTAATATTATTCACAGAAAAATCATAGTACAGTAATTTAAAGGGATAATAAACACATAAAACAATAAATAGTAATGTTCTAAGCTCTTACCATGCCAATAAAGCTGTGATTCAGTCAAATTCAACCATGGCTATGGAAGTAAGCCATCCCTAGTCATCAAAATGAAAAAAAATCCTATCAAGACCCATTGATTTCAGTGGGATTTAAATACAAGTTTGGGTTCTGGATGGATTAAAGGTAAGCACGCTCCTGAACCAGAGCCCAAGGACATACGCACTAA
Organism: Molothrus aeneus; assembly: GCF_037042795.1. Classification (NCBI taxonomy): domain Eukaryota; kingdom Metazoa; phylum Chordata; class Aves; order Passeriformes; family Icteridae; genus Molothrus; species Molothrus aeneus. The sequence continues at coordinate 15,580,734 of NC_089656.1, read as the reverse complement.
ATGATGCCAAATCCCCAATGTCACTTCAACTATTTAAAGTTCCTTCAGTGAAACCTTGTCATTTCCCTGTGCACAAATCCTCTGTGCCCATCACCCACAGCAAAGGGTGGCAGATCATGTTATTGCTTCACTTCTGCTCCAGACTTTCCTAGTGCTTTATCTTGTCAATAGCCTATACTTATATATCACAACATTCATTTTATGTTTTATTACCCTACCTAACCAGCACTATGCTGCAGGACCAGAAAACCTTTACAACTGCCATTAAGTTTGTCTAGACAGAGGTTTTTTTTCCTTAATTCTTTTCATTACAGAATATCCTTTATTTTCCTGTCATGACATCAGTTCACTTTAGAAGGACACTCATGCACACTGGGGTTAACACATTTCACACAGGAACTATTGCAGAAATTCTTGGCGACTGAGGCATGTTTAGCTACAGTTGCAAGACACGAAAACACAATTCTTAAAACATTTTCTCCCCTTTCTTCCCAGGATTCAGTGATACTCTCAGGAGTAGTGCAGCTAGCTAAGCTGCTCTGTATCCTAAATCCAAGCTCAGAACTTGCCACGCACCAAGCAGGGCACCAGAAGTGAGACAGACAGGTCCTTTGAGCTACAAGTCCTTTTCAGATCTACAGTGTGGGAGAACTGTGTGAACATCCATCAGACTAATGCCAAAAGGATTTCCCAAGATGGGCTCTGTACAACTGTTTAAGCAGTTCCCAGTATTTTGCACCCAAATATGAAAAATTTTAAACATTTTCAGGACACTTAGGTTCACATACCCAACTGGTCTTTTTTATGAGGCTCTAGTAAGGAGAAAGGCAGCAGAAATTCAAACTATTTAACCATATATTTTAGCTTCAGAGTATTTTGCACTTTTAGCATTTTTAAAATACGCATAGCCCTGTGTCAGGGCTATTTTTTACATACACCAGCAAATATATTTTTGAAGAAAACACAAGAAACAAGGGGTGGGAGGAGGCTGGGCAGATATTACCCCAATATTAAATATTAGTATTAGCTAATGAATTACTGAAAATCAATATGTAATAAAAATAGTATTTATTTTATCACTTCAAGTGGCATCTTTTATCTTAATACCTCCGTTTTATGTGTCATTTAGAAGCTTTATTGTTCCAATAGCAAAGCTAAAGAGGTCAATTCCTCTTTAACAAGGGGCTCTGCCACTTTTTCCCTTTCCCCCTCCCTCTCCGTTTTTGGCTCGGCCTAAATTTCTAACACCACCTCATGAAATGTAGTATACAGCTTTTAATTGTGCCCAGAGGCAGTACAACTTCAGAGAGGGTTTGGAGCAACTGGCAGAGGATTTGCAGAACAGCTGTGTTCCGGGAACATGTGCAGGAGCCCCGTCAGCACCTGCGCCCGCCCCTGCTCCCCGCACGCTCCACATCTGGGATTAATCACCCCTTTTAAAGGAATTAATACTCTTAACGTTTTTATTTTATTGTACCTGTAGGAACATGATGCTATATTAAAATCTGCAGCTTATAAGTAGTATTTTGTTCGAGCCAGAGTTACTGGGGGGAATAAAACCTCCCTGCGCTTTGCCAAGAATGAATTGTTTTAATATCCCGGCATTCAATATTATTTATTATTAAAGTCGAGCGCTGCTTTGGTGAGTAACTGGCTTTCTCAAGCTTTAACCTACTTTTCCCCACTGAACTCTACCTTACAGTTCCAACACTTGCTGGAAATAAGCCCCCATAGTTCCTCCCCCCATCACCATTTTCTCAGTCTACACTATTCATGCTGGAAGATTTTTTTTAAAAATCCTTTAAAAATGTGATATTATTTAAATGTCATTCAATTCCAACAGCAGTATTTGCTTACAGAGTTCAGACAGCACAGAACTCTATTCATGCATGAGTTATGCCACATTAACCATTTACGATAGATTTTCATTTTAATTCTACAGGGGAGGAATCATATTAGATTTGCCCATTTTGTGTAACTTATAATGGAATTCAGCAACATGAATTCTGCTCATTAGAATGGTGGGGACTAGAGAGGAAAGCTGAAAAGAAGAGGAGGGAAATCAGCTCTGGCATTAATGCATTAAAACGCAGACATTTCCCAAAAGTCAGGTACCTGAGTGAACACTTCTGAGCTAAAGCCACAAAGACCTGACACTATTGCTGATATTTTGGAGTGCAAAACTCCTAGAATGGAGTTTTAAGAGTGCCTCTGAATCAACAATTTATCCCAAAGTCTGATGGACCAACCCATAACCAATAGAAAAATACACTGCTAATGCTTTCTGCATTATTCTATAAAGCCAGAAAGACATAGTGTTAAACCCTGGTTAGAGACCTGGTGAGTATGACAGGTTTTTGTCTTGTAATACACCGTTTATCCAAGAATTGGAACAGAAATATTTATCCCTCCAAACCCCTGGGTAAATACCATCCCAGATTTATCAAAGCATATTTACTTACTTTGAAAACTTAGTCTGGAAATTAAGCAAATAAGTACAACATTGAAAAACTGGCACACTTTGCTGTAGGAATGATTTTCCCAGTGATATCTACAACATGGTTCTTTTGTATCTCATAATTCAGTTGCTTAACCTTGTTCTACTGAGCTGGAATTGCTCAGCAGCAGAATGGCTCTGAAGCCAAAGGCATATTGGTCACAGCCACTCTTGGACTAATTTTTCTTGTAATTGTGAACCTCAGCAGCCTCCTGGTCCCATTTATCTGTGTTGGGTACCTTCCTCCTGATGCAGACAGACTGCAGCACAAGACTAATTGCATTTTTGGCTTTCTATGCTCAGTGTCTTTACCACCTTTGCTCAGTTGTTCTTCCAAGCAGATTTTTCTATTTCTGTCATAGTGCACAATATATTTGTAGTGACTGTAGCCTAAAAAACCTAAGTACTTAATGAAATATATTAAATTAAATACCTATTTTGAGAATTACCATGCTCTGCCTGAATATTATGCACATTACATATTTTAACAGGGAAGAGGGGGAAAAGGCAAATCTTGCTGCTCCAGCCCAAGCTGGCAGAGCAGCCTTCCTGACTCACCAAATTTCTCACTCCCCCTCACCTCGGGAACAGCCCCCAGGAAAAATCCACTCAACTGCTCAGGATCCCACAGCACCTTTTGTTGGGACTTATCCCTTCTTATGGAGGTGTTGAATATATGTTTTTAAATATAATTGCTATTTTTTACCATCCTAAGATGGTTTTGTTGCGAGGGCATGACAGATGTGTGTTAATTTGTGCCTTAGCTCCTGTCACCCTGATTTTAATGGAGCTGAACAAGTTCATACACCACTATCTAACTCACTGAGAAATCATAATCAGGCTGATTTATGCAATGGGCAAATCCACCCCTCACACTGAACCTGCAGCACAGGCTCAGCAGAAATGGAAACACTCACAGGTATTGCTGCCCACACAAGCCAAGCTAGTGGAGGAAAAAAAAGAGATTCAATTAAATCATTAAAGCAAATGCACAATTGCACAGTTTTGGTTTTGGAGCCAAAGGAAAGCTTGTCCTGAGAGGCAATTCCCTCTCCTTTAGCAGGAAACAAAAACTGATGGGCAGAGGTTGGGACTGGCTGGGTATAATTTTATATATTTTACCTGGGACAAGGGGTAAACAGTAGCACAAACAAGCATTCCTCTTTTTCCCAGATTCTGAGGTATAATATTATTTATTATTAAATAATAATAGGTGTAGGTGTGATTGTTTTTTTTTTTTCTTTGAGTGCTTTCCTCTCTGCTGTTGGGATGCACAGGGAGGGAGCTGGCCCTGCTCTGAGCAGGAGGGGGGACAAGGTGACCTCCAGAGGTCCCCTCCAGCCTAAATTTTTCTATGACTCTAATCAAAACCCTCAAGAGATGCTGAATCTGGCAATGCCAAACACACCCAGGAAATGTAAAATTAGAACTGATTACCAAGACATTTGTAAACCAGAAGCCTCTGATGCCATTATATGGTCATCTAATACTTGGACAGAAGCCTTTGCTGCCTGAAAAAATGTTGGATGAAGCAGACTAATTGTAAAATACTATTTGCTGCACTGCCAGCTTTTCCCTATGGAAAATAAAATTGCAGAGATCTTGGGAACTGGTAAATTTGCCAAGCTGGAGGTCGGGTTATGAATTTTGAATTATTTTTTTTTTTTTAGATATCAGTAATTAAATGGAAAATTGAGAAGCAATTAGATGGTAAGTTGAGAACTAAAACTATAACTCAGAACTCTAGGAACACATTACATGAGAAACAATGTTTTCAAAAGTACCAAAGTGATGTAGGAGCCTATATCTTGCTACTAAAATAAGGACCCTGGTCCTCAAGGCATTAAAATAGCCCAGCACTAGGAATTCATGTCAGTGTAAAAAAATTGTCTTTGTACATCATTCTTTCGACATATCTCTACAATCAAAAATCCCAATATGCACAAACATCCTGGGGAAAAATTCTTGTAGAGTTAAGGAACTCCTTAAAGTTGTTATTTTTATCATTAGACACTGTATCTAAAGCAAAAGTGCCAGACCTGTAAATTATTGCAGCAGAACAGCCTAATATTTAGTCTAAGTCACACTTGAAAATAAGTTATTTTTGTGCTTTAAGATATTTTACCAAAGAGCAAGATGAATGCAAATTGTTTAATAAAATGCTTTTAGAAACCCAAGAAGACCCAGAAATGCACACATTGTTTCCCTCCAGGGAAGATCCAACAGAACCAACTGAGATCCACAACACCTAAGAGAAGTCAAACATTTTAAAAGGGCAAACCACAATTTTTCCACAGTTTCCAGTCTAATCTCCAAGGCATTTATTACACTTTTTTTCTACTTAAAAGTAACAATAATTTTATTAATAATCCAGCAGCCTCCATTTTCTATTTGACAGAAGATAGAATCACTCTTGATGCCACATTTATTCTGGCACTATTCACGGTCAGGTTTACTCAGTGTTAATGAAGACACTGCTTCAAACCAGAGGTTTATAGAAAAAAAATAAAATTTTAAAAAAGGCTGGAAAATACTGGCAGTGTGAAGATTTAACTTTTGGTTTAAAATTAGTGGCAGAGCCCTGTGCCCTGGGTGTTACTCATTTGTCAACAGCTTTCCAGCAAGTTCTCCACCTCCCAAAAGCTCTGAGCTGCTCTGGATGGGGCAGGCACAGCAGCACGGAGAGCAGGAAGCTGTGAGGAGCCTGTGTGCAGTCCTGACTCAGGTGTTTCTCTCTGTATCCTAAAGGGAAGATGCTGATTCACCATAATTTTCCCCTTGTACAATAAATGTTATTTATCCAATCTGATGTATTTTAGATTCTACTTCACCTGACCTTGTAATTACAGAAAGTACAGGTGCTGTTTATTCGTGCAATGCTCATGTCCCTGGGTGTCTGGTAATGTGTGTGCTCCAGAACCATCTCATAACTCTGTGATTTTCTCACTCTACAGAAATAATTTTACAAACACTCACCCTCTTCATGATTGTCGCAATTTCTGCCAGAGAGAGCCCAGGGCTGGTAAAGTGCCAAGCAGGGCTTAAACATACTCAAGAGCTTCAAAGAGAAATGCACACAATGCTATTGATGTCAGCCTCTCAGTTTAATACATGCTTAAATTCACAGCATTAAAAATAACCAATCAAGGGGTTTTCTTTGCCATCCCCACTCTAGGAGTGAGCCTGAAATCTGAGTTAAAAAAGAATACGACAACTACTGCTTCTGCAGGGTGTTCAGTACCCTCAAACTCTCAACATGATTTTCATTAGAGGGCAAAATGTTTGGAAAATTGTTATATGAAGTCCATAAATCTGAAGATGAATAATGAAAACGAAACTTCCCATGAAATGCCCCAGTGTTCATTTTATTTAACATTCTCCATTGGTGAAAATAAATTAAGAATGAACAAGACTTGTTTATGCCTGCCTTACACCATTCTCTGTGTTTTAATAGCAACTGCATATTAATTTATCAGGATCCTATAAATTATAATTAGCCAGGAGGATTAACAACATAAATCCTTGAGTTTAAAACCAACCTGGCCTGCTCTCTCTTCCCTTAGCCCTAAAGTGAAAAAGAGCCATAAAAGCCATCACCGCTGTTTGATCCATTAAACTCATGAGACACTCTTATTTCAGCTGAGCTACTGGAGGTAGAGGCTTTGCAAAATCTCTTTTAAAGTCACAGCAGCCTTCCTGGAAGCGAGAGAAAGAGTGCACAGGAAAGGCCCAGCCTGAACATGGGAGGTGACTCTTGCTCTTTCCACTGCATCACCAGCTGACATCAGGGAGGCTTCTCAGTATGCAGGAAATGGGCAAAAGATTTTTACTAGTGAAATAGGTGAGGCATAGAGGTATCACTTCCTAAGCACACCTTTGCCAAGATACAGGGAAAATCCATGAAGTGGCCACGTGTTTCAATGGACAGGGCAGCAGGAAGGATGTGCTGTGGGTGGAGCAGATGCTCTGGGATCAGAAGTGCCCCTCTCACTACAGTTTAATATCCTTAAGCATCAGCTGAGGGCAGAACAAGCAACATCCCCACAGAGCTGTAAATCAGCCAGGGCCTTGTACTCTACTCATTATCCCAAACAATTTAAGGTGCTTTGGCTGCAATGATGGGCACAACCCATTTGTACGTGTAATCAGGAACTTCCTCACAAATACCAATTGAAAACCCACTTCCTTCCCCCTTGCTCCTGAAAGATTTGCATGACAGATGTGAAACACTGAAAGCTGAAACCCATCTGTCCCACCTGAGTGCTCAGGTAGTGCTGAGAGGATGGTGCTGCTCAGCTGCAGCTGGGAGAACACACACCAATGTACAACAAGGTGCATTTCTCTTCCAAAGGGACATTTTAAATTGGAATATCTGTTAGTTCAATATAATAGGTAAACAACAAAAAGAGAAGTTTCTGCCAGGGTTTATTTTTGGTACCAGACTGTGCTGCAAGGGTCAGATTGCCATGTGAGCCACCCACAGAAAATCTTTAACAGGCGTAAAAATTTATATCAAATGTTCCTTTTTTTTTTCTTTTTTTACTTATTGCTTGAAGGAGTTTAGGAGCTTTTGAAGACACCAATCCTTTATTGTCATCATAGCAGTGCTGCACACAGGGAGCAGGAATTATGGAGCAGAGCCAAAGCCACGTGGTTGCACCTGCATCACACACAGGAGCTGCACTCCTGTCCAGAGAGCCTGCAGCCACCAGGTCACCCCTGAGGTGTGAATAAGCACATTTCAAAACCAGGAAAGCAGTGTTGTCAAAGGCAAAAAAATACTAAATACAAGCCTACACCTGAGGGTGATGAGGCCCTGGCACAGGCTGCCCAGAGAAGCTGTGGATGCCCAAATGCTGGGAGTGCTCTGAGCCAGACTGGATGGGGCTCTGAGCAACTGATGCAGTGAAAGGTGTCCCTGCCCATGGCAGAGGGATGGCACAAAGTAATCTTTAAGGTTCCTTCTGACCCAAACCATTCTATGAGCTGAAACAGAAAGGCCTCACAGGAGGAACTATCATTTTCCTCCCCTCTATCTGAGCAAAAGCATTACAAAGAGACTTCCTTGCATGGTCACCAGACAAGAGGGCATCTGCTGGTGCATCCACAATCTGCTACCCTTCCTAATCTCAGGAACCTGTAAGGGACATTTATGTGGCATCTAGGCTTTGGCTGGCCAAATTCCCAGATGGTCAGTGGGAATGGCCCTTCTCCCTCCCTGACAGCTGGAGCTGATGTCCACCACACTTTTCTTCCTGGCCTCAGAAACCAACAGAAAAAAAGATTCACTGAGTGAGCAGAGAGGAATAGCAATGGACACCAATGACAGCCCATGTCTCTGAGGGGTGGGTTTAGGGACAGCTGAGGGTGGTAAGCCTCAAAGGCAGAGCCTGGCTCTGCTCAGCAGCCCTGATATGAACAGGTTACCCCACAGCTTTTACTCTGTTCACACCACACAGATCTCCCAAGCTGCAGAAAACCCGTAACCTGAACCCGCAGAACAAATCTCTCACAAGACTGTTGACTATTTTTTCCTCATGATTAATGTCTCAGGGTCTGACAAAATACAGGGGCAGCATTTTTTGAGCTTGATACCAGTTATCCAGGGAAAGGCTGCAGCAGGCACACACGCAGCAGGAGCAGATAAGGGGGCTCAGATCAGTGTGTGATATACCTGCGTGCACCAGATGAGCTGAACATGACTCACAGTACTTCTGCTCACTTCGCACAGCTGATATTTATCACAGCTCCTTTCAAAAGCTTATCTCCATCCTTTGGAGTTCACTTATAGCATGAACAAGGTGAAGTCCCAGGTGGAACGAGGGCCCAGATGTGTCAGGGGAGGTTTCCATTGAGTAAAACCAGGATATCACCTGGTTTAGAGAGATAGGGGATATACACAGCTCAGCAAAACATGTTTCTGCAGGACTCTTCTATGTGCAAGTAGTATAAATGCACTTAGTATGAGATACATAAACAAAAGAAAACAACAAACCTTTTTCTTTATGCATACATGCATTATGTATATATATATATGCATATATATCTCTTTTATATATATATATACATATATATACACACACAGGCACAAAACTCTGCCTGACTCCTCTAATTTGCCTTTAACACTAAAGGTAGAATAAAATAGCTTTCATTTTTCCTATTCCTCCTTCCTTCTCAGTAAGAGAAATGAGACCTACCAATTTAGACAGCTATGCTTAGTTGCCCTTACTAAGCACCAAAGTGAATGATTTGACTAAGATTATGCAGCCAAGGGGTTATGCACCTCCCTTAATCAAAAGAATACACAGCTGGAATATAAAGTATTTGTCCCCTTGTATTTAAGGCAGGAGGGAGGAAATTGGGTTGTATAAAAAAAGAGAAAGAAAAGTTGTTAGGCATAAATGCAAACAGCTTTGCAAATAGAGGCTGGAAATAAGCATCTTCTTAAAAAAAAAAAAAAATCACTGCAGTATATTGTAAAGGAAGCTCCTGCATTCATTCCATGGGGGAATAGGAAAGTGCACTCTCTGTACAAGGCTGCAGAAGACGGAAAGCTCTGTAAGCCCATCCCAACTCTCTTAATTATTTTAATTGCAGCAGTGTGATGCCAAGGTGCTGAATTACCCCCTCAGGCTCTGGCTGCTTAGCCAGGAGGTACTGAATTAAACTGTCAGAACATGCAGAAAAATTGCAATGGTGCCTGTCAACGGTATTTGTTAAGAGACACGGGTGAGGCCAGTGACTTGTATAGAAAAAGAGCTGCCAATGCAAAGTCGTCAAAGCACAGCACTGGAACTAATGGGGTATTCAGAGGTCTTGTTCTACTTCATTGGTTAAAGCCAACAAAACTCCTGTAATATTTGGGGCGGTTTGCTATTTATGGCTATGGTAATAAAGGCCAGTTAAAGCTGCAAAGCCAGCCACAGTTAGTGGTCCCCACTGCTTCAGTTCTAAATGGCTGAGGGGGCACGATTCCATCTCAAGCTCTGCTTTTAAAAGAGAGGAAAAAAGTATAAAAAGAATTGGGTGTTTAAAAATATGAAAAATTAAATGCAGAGTGGGCCACTGTTTTACAATACACTGTTCTAGTTAAAAATAACTACATTTTGGATGCCTTACCCAGATGATTTTGAATTCAGTTATGTCTTAGCTGCAAAGGACTGGCATACAGCTGGCAATGTGGCCCAGGTTTAGCATCCTCTCTTCCTGACACGCGGCAGTTTCCTTCCAGAGACACTTACCAAAGCCCAAGGTGTGTTTGATACCAAAATCTACTTTGTAACTTCTAAACCCACGCAAGTGCAGATAGCGATCAAAGCCACCTGAAGAAGTCCTATTTGCTGTGGCTCTGCATAGCTCCCTTGCAGCTATTTTTAGGAGTAAAATCCTGTGCTTGTGAATTGAAAGGCAGATAACAATGGCTGGAGCCCGTGCGTGGGCAGGTGCCATGCAAACACCTCGCAGCTCAACACTCACGCGTTGGCTCCGGCTGCTCGGTCCCCCATGACACTCTGGTCCTCTCTGGGGAGGAAAAATCCATTTGGATTTTGGGATGGGAGTTGGCTCCTGCAGAGGGGCACACAGAGCCGTAAGCCAGATGAAAGTGATAAATAGTTTATGCTTGGTAGGCTGGCGAAAGGGTGAATACACCAGACCATGGGATTTTTAGAAACCCAACTTCTCATCCCTTCCAATCTTGGGGAGCTGAGCACAGCCCTTCTAGAGCTGCAGAGCAGCAATGGTACACAGGAAAGGAGAATCTTTTTGTGTTTGCCAAAGCCACCTTTTCAGCATAGCAGGGAAGTGGAGATAGAGAAAATGAGCATTTTTTCACAGTAGGTGCTTGTCCCTGTCACAGATCTTTCCAACAGCTCTCTGCCCAGATGGAACTGCATCCCATTTTTCCACAGCCTAAAGAGCTTTGAGAAATGCCTCATGTCCCACCTGGCTTCTCTGCTGGGCTATCTCCCAGCTCAGTGTGCTTACTGGGATTCTTCCTAAACAGGTCTCCATTGCCATAATCCTACATTCACTTAATGTGGTTTTCACTAGGAACACAAGTTCAAGAGAGGTTAATGATCCATTAGTGTACATTTTTAACTAGCTAATTTACATCTTGAATAGCCTGTATTTATTTTATTAAAACCAGGTCACTATATTCAGCTGACTGAATTATGTGACACATCACATGGATTACACTAGAATTGTTCAGTAATTAATTTTTCTCATACATGATATGTAATTATTACCTATATTTCTAAAACAATTAAAACTGTGAATGCTCTCTTAAAGAAACTGAAACCTTTGCTGCTGTAAGGGCTTTACAACTGCAATGCTCTCTGAGCTGCAGGGTTCATGTCTGTAGTTCCTTTGGGATAAAATCCATCCTACTCCTGGTACAGAACACAGCACACAGCCTGCAGGAGTTATGGTTCAGGCCAGGCCACAAATGCTGTTTCTAAGCTGTGTTTGTAACTAAATCGTGTTGGCCATGATGCACTGTCATGAGCTCTTATTCCCTTCTTGCCATCTGGGAATTAAAGGACAATCTTCATTAACTTTAATTAAAGAAGATGGTTCCTTTCAGATGAGGGTGACAATCCAAGTGTACATTAAGCAGCTCAACCCACGTATTCCCCCCAGTATTGCCCATGCCTCTGCTCCTTTGGCCCACAAATTTAACATTTTCTGTCACACACACTGAGGAGAAGGGAGGGTGATGACTCCATGGGTCTGAAGGCCACACTCCACCTCCATCTCTCCATTAAGAGTCAATCATTAAGCCACTTTGATATTCCCTTGGCAGTTTACCACAATTCCATAGCCTCTCACTAACTTGGATATCTGAAGAATATGAGATACACAAGATATGGGAACTGCACCTTCAGTTGTCACAATCCCAATCACACAACCAGGTCTGGGAGAGCCCAATCACTCTCCATTTATCAGAGCACAAGTCTGAAAGGGTTTTGTTCTCCTGCACTGAGGACAAGTGACACAATGGGCACTTAAAAATTGCTAAATTGCCCAAAGTTTCTAAAAGGCAAACTATACCTTGATTATCTCATACTCAGAAAATGCCTTTGCATGGATTTAAACACATCTGAGCAAGTTTTCAGCATTAGCACTGTTCCTTTCTTCTTGGGATAGTGGTGGCATGTTGTGAAATGCCTCTTCCATGTTCCTTGCCAACATCAAAACCTCTTCACGCTGCATTTTTGAATGTCATGTTCACAAGAACACGAGAGGATTTCTGGTTCTCAGTGGGAGAGTGTTATGTTTTTCCAAGTGCAAACAAAGGGTATTAAAACACCCGTAGTGCTCATTATACCACTGCAGCCCACCAGAAACAAAAGTATGGATTCGATTTTCCGCCACATAATGACTATATCGTGCACAGAACTGGATGAACTAATTTATTACTTAGGAAAAGTACTAATTGCTTGGCCCTTCTGCCTTTGGGTGCAGTGGCACATGCAGAGAAAGACCAGCTTCAGGGCCAGATACAAAACAGATCTGTCATAAAGGATCACTGCTGTTATTCCATCAAATCTGCCATTAGCTCAGCATTAGCCACAAAGAGCAAACCAAAGACAAGCATCAAGAATTCAGATATTGAAAGAAGAAAATAGTATTAACATTTCTTGGAATTCAATTAGTCAGAAGCCTTGTTTTCAGTGCCAAATGAGGTGCATTTTCTATTAAGTGAGATTTGTTTTCCAGAGTAAAGAGGGCATTGTCTCTGATAGGATTAGAAATCAAAATAGCTGAGTTGGATTAGCTACCAAACGATTAACAAAACAAACACCGTTTTTTTTTTTTTTTGTGCTGAAGACATGGAAAGTGGAGTGAAGGAGACTTCCTGGACCATCAAGTCTCATATCCGTGTTATTGAAGGCATCACATCATATAACTCTTTTCACAAACGTATCAGACTTATCATAATCTGGAGTAATTTCTACAATGATGTTTTCAGCATGATAGCATCAGCCATGTGGACAGAAAAAACAGCAAAATTTCCTTGATGCAAATTCTGTTTCATACGAAATTTGCAGTCATCGTACCACAGGATTTCTGGGAAGAAATGTCTTTGTTTCTTTCTGAAACAATGTTTGAAGATTTACAAAGCCTTATTTTTGTCAATGACATACCAAAACGTGCAAAACATTGCAGAGAACTGAACAATTACATAAAACCCCCCTTTAAACTGCTAATTTAGCTTCATTTTATCAATTTTAAAAAATAATATTGCATTTATTGTTCTGGATGGCCTTTCTGGGAGGCTGATGTGGTACTGAAGCCCTCTTCCTCTTTTAACACTGCTGCTTCTCAAACTAATACTGAAGCTGAACAATCTTTTGTCTGAAAATCAAATTAGCACTTTCCTAAGGGTAGTGTAAGGCATTTGCATGAGTGTGAAAACTCAATCAAAAGTAAAGTTTGAGTGCTGGGCATTTATATCCTGGGCTTGCCAGAATAAAGCAGCATTAAGTTTCCCACTAAGACTCAGATTTGTAAAGATATTTAGATGCAGATAAGGTGCTTAGTGGTGCATTCAAAAAAGCCTAGGACTTTTCTGTGCTGATGATTCATTCTAATATACATTTCATTTACAAGTCAGCAGTACAATGTTGTGGTAGAAGTGATGTGGTAAAAAATAAAACACAAGAAAAAACAATAACTGAGGGTAGAAATCTGGGCATAACGAAGGTAACTGTGATGGTCCCAGTGGCCTTAATCCATACAAATCCATACAAATTCCTCTCTCTCAGATTTCTGAAGGTTTCTTTTGCTAAAAAGCAGAAAGCAATAGAAGAATTATTATATTTAATGATGTGCCACAGGACAGCAGTGTTTAGAAGAAAGTCCCAGGCTGATTTTCCTTCCCTCAGTTCTGTCTCCCAGCACTGAAGCTATTGAAAAATGAACCTAAAAATTGGTTTCAAGGAGTTCTCTTTCTCTCCTGAAGTTTGATTCAAATTTGCAGTCTTCATGTATTTCAGGCTGATTCGGTGAGACCATGGCATGTCTCAGCTCTGAAGCTGCTTCTTGCAGATTGCAGCTGTAGGGAGAAATACGTCTACATATGAAGCAAAGTGATGGAGTGAATTAAACTCCAAACACAGCCTCCAGCTAATTTTTTAATAATCTCAGTGCAAAACAGGGCCTTGAGGGTAGGCAGAGCTTTTCAGTAAACCAATCAGAACTGGATTTTATTTAAACAACAGTAAAGTCAGTCCCAGAGAGCTCAGACAGTTGTACACAAAGCAGCCGCGTCTCACTGAGAGCCTGTACAGTAGCTCAGCATCTCAATTTCAATCACAGCTCATTCCCTGCTGGTAGTTTTTGTCTGCAAACAAGCTGAATGTGAGCTGACAAGGGCCCCCAGAGCAAATAATATGAGCACTGGAGGAAGAAACTCACACGGACACGATGCTGACAGTTGTGCAGCCAATTCAAAAAGATTGCACAACAAGAGCCCCAGAGCTCAGCTGGAGCTGCACACCAGGGCACCAGCACACAGAGAGAACCTGATCCAAGGGGTTCCACCTCCTGAAGCACAGCTCACCTTGGCAGAACAGGTGTGCTGGCACAGGGCAAGGCCAGAGGAGGAGCAGGGCAGTTCTGGCAGCTTTTCTAAGCAAAGCTCTGCATTGCCCTGGGTCGATGGGAACTCGTCCAGCCTGCACATCCTGCCTGCTCTGTGGATCTCTAGAGGGTGTGCCTACAAAGACTTTCCAAATCTGAGTTATTTCCAGCATTTTACAGTACAGGAGCTGTGCAAGTGGCCACAGTTTCTTCCAGGGATGCTGGTTTCCCCTCAGGGATATCAGGATGTTTTTGTTCTCCACACCTCTCGCCCACATTTCCTTATACAGGAGTGTCCACAGGTGGGAAAAAACTTCCAGGAAGGGCCAAGATCATGATGCTACATTACACCAAGCAGTACAATCTGTCATTCCTTTCCAGGAAATGTAGGATGGGCATGTATCAAGCTAAAAGTGGTGCTGGAAACACACTAGTGCCCATGGTAGCATCTGAGATGCCACCTGAGAGCTGCACTGTGCTAATTGCACCCATGAGCTGCACACACATCTCAGCACAGCTTTAAAATGGGCACCCTTAAGTTTGTAAAACACGTTGAGGCAAATCCTGCTCAATAAATGGAAGCCACCAAAATGACCAGCTGCTAAAACAGACCCACCTAATGGCTTGATGTGGAGAGGATAAATATTGTTTCTTTGGAATCTGCAGTTTTCAATATCATTACCAGCTTTAAACAGGCTTTAAATGTGATCATATTCACTGGTAATGGCATCTCTCCCTTACAGAGGGAATGTGGCAACTAACTGGAATATAACAGCCAGGGATTTACTGGAGGAAAAAAACCAACACTATAGTGGGCATTTTTTAGAGAAAATAATAATCACTTTATTTACAGATAAATTCCAAAAAATAATTTGTGACTTTCAGATCCATTTATTGGACTACTGCTCATTATTGGATTTTTAATCTGAGAAAAAGAAAAACAGGTTAGACAGCAGCCTGTTGTTTTAGAGTTAATTTCTTGTAAGAGGTCTGATTTTAAAGAGTGTAGACAAAACCAGAATATAGATGTTCCTCTCATTTTCACTAAAGGACATGTGAAATATAGACACTGTCCTTACAGATAAACTTTTCTTTACTTTATGCCATTTTAAATACACTTCTGCAGCCAGCAACCTTAGTAGAGGAAAGGAACACAAGGCTTTATTCTGCACTTACTCTATACCTGCCACAGAAGCTCAAAAATGAGTGTACAGATGCTGCCTTTGGAGATGAGCTAATATCCTCCCTGCTTTGCCTCATTCAGCCAAACCAGAGTTTATAAAACAACAACTTTTTTATGAGATTTCCAGTAACATTAATTGTTGGTCACAAAACTTCAAAGAAAACCAGATATTTATAGCTCAATTCATGTTTCTCTTTTTTTTTCCACACACTTTTACCACAACACTTTCCAACCCGGTTCCCATGAGCACGCTGCAAACAGAGCTGTACCCGCTTCCTGCTGTGGCAGCCTCCTTAACCACTTCACTCCTGGTGCTTCTGCTGCTTCTCTTATTTATTTTTTTCTTTTTTTTTTTTTTCTTTTTTCTTTTTTTCCAGTGTTCACGTCCTTTCATTGTTTTCCCTGGTGTGTCACACTTGCATTTTCCCACATTGCTTTATCATTCATCTCTGCTCTCTTCAGCCACCCGCACAATCATTAAAATGGTATGGGAAATGAACTATGTATACAAAAATATATAGACAGATACAAACACACATCCCTGTGTGTATATATAGATCTACACACACAAACTACACTGGGAAAACTTTTATACAAGGGGAAAAAAAAATATCTCCTTTTCAGTAGAAAAATTACTTGCTAAATGAACTCATTTTTAAAACATGGAAGAAGGAGGTGGAATGTTTTCAGATACATATATTAAACATTTCCCTATTCCTCTGAAGAACTGATATTCATAACCACTTATTTATTACAATGTAATCAGCATATTGATTATATTAAGCAATCCCTGTAAATCTCTATAAGCTGAGGTTAACAATGGCTTTTCAAATGCCATTAACCATCACCTTGCAGCTTTCTCTCTATTATGTACCATAAAGTTAATCATGTGCAAGACAGTTTTTCCAAGAGAAAAATCTGCCATACAGTGCAATGATCACCTTGGTATTTTCCTAGAACAAAGAAAAGGTCTTTCTTAAATAGGAAAAAGTCTGTGCCATCAAAGAATGAGTGCTGGGCAAGATAATCATGGGTTTCCTGAAAAATTTCTCAGATTATCTCATTAAAGCCCAAATTCTTCAGACCTTTCTTTCAGCATTAAAATCCCCGTGCCTGTTATCGTGAAATAGGTTGAGACTTGTGACTCTGTAGCATGTAAGAGGCACTGGAGTGAGGCAGGTGCTGAATGAACGACTCTCACAGAGGGAGGGCAGAGCCCTGCCACCCTTCTCCAGAGCAGCTGCCCCAAAGCAAGGTGGTCTTGGGCAGGACCAGAAGGTTTCAACATTTGGGAATCAGAGCCACAGCATTTTCTCTCTGGGTTCCACCAAGGTGGGTGTGCCAAGGCAGCAGCCAAGGGTGGAGGTCTCAGCACTCACAGGGGTTAACTCCTCACCCAATAATTTCTCCCACAAGAGGAAATGAGATACAGTGAGATATGCCACTGGCACGTGCAGGAGGAGGAGGCTGCTTATGTAAATGTAGAGATAGATCCATAAATCACACCATGAAAAGGCACTGGCCATACCTTACACAGCAATAACTGCTACAGGAGATCATTAACAGAGTCAACTATTGCATTACATCCAGCACAACACCGGTGTCAGACCTGACAGAAGTTCAGCCTGCCCATAACATATTTTTTCATTTGCTTACCAAATCAATATTTATCTCTGTCTGTGGTAAATTAGACAAATTTATTTAACGTGGAAAAGTAACCATGTAGCATGAAGCAGGAACCTAATATTAAGCCTGCATATGATATTCAGGAGTTCAAGCCCTGCCAAGCATTTCACAGGGAAAGCACTCGGAAAAACATTTCAATTGATCTTTCCTCCCCCCTCCAAGTTCCTCTGGCAAGTGATTTGAAACATAGGTGCCAAATTAGGGTAGCTCTAAGGTTCCTATTACTATTTGGCACGCTGAGGAGCCAGTGATTTAAGACAATATGAGATGTCCATTAGCTGTAACAATGAATTCAAATGCTTAGAAGCCAGGCTATAAATCTACCCTTTTGGAAAGATTAACCACTGTTTGCCTAAAGTTAGAAACTCCACCTTTGAGGGGAAAATGCATCCCTCCTGCTAGTTCCTGCCCAGCCAAAAGCAGCCCAGGAGCTGCATCCCACAGGAGCAGCCAGCACAGGGAGCGCAGATAAAAAAACAGTTGGGAAATTCAGCCTTTGTACCCCAGCAATCCCAAAGGATTAACTGAGAGCAGACAGAGGTCGGTGCCTCTCGGGTGCTCTCATTCCCTCCTGCACCTCTGGGGCCACCCTGTCAGCAGACATACCCAAAAACTTCTGGATTACAACAGTCAGGGCAGTCTCTGAAGACATATTATTACAGTAGAAAATCTCCAATAAATTCCCTTTCCCACCATCACAAAAAAAAAAAAAAAAAAGAAAAAAAAAAAAAAATCCCCCAGAGCTTGTAATTCTAGAATCATGCCAAATGAGGCTTTTAATTCTGATTTTTGCTGAACTTGTGCACAAATAAACTCTATGCAACAGGAAATGGCAAAAATGAAGCTGCTCTGTACCTACATAGTCCGGGATGCCTGAAGTTCAGCAACCCAGGGTGCTGGACACTGGGCAAAACTTATTGCTTATAGCTGAGGAGTGGTGTGGGGCTGTGCCATATGCTGGAGATGGCGGGTAGGAAGTGAGAAGCAGGCATGGATAAACAGAACACTGGGTAAAAAACCCCAATATTTTGTCTTCCTGATGTACTGAGATTAACAATATGTCATTCACTTATTCACTGGACAGCTACACCATAGACCACAGCAAAAACTAGCAAGGAGTATCAATTTATTGCCTCCATTCAAATTTTGTAGCAGGTTTTGGCAAGCAGCTAAAGCTGCTAATATAGCACTTACTGTGTTGATGGCCCTAAAGTCATTTGTAATACCATAAAACAAATTTGTATGATATCCACAAATCAATTGCTCCATTTAGATGTTATTTTTTACACAAACAAGTAACTGTGGTCTTGGCAAAGAGATATGTCAGACCCAAAATGGAAAAAAAAATAATAATGAGAAAAGGATAGAACTGGCCTCAGCAGCAGTCTCTCATCCTCTCTCCATCCTCCCACAAATTTCTTTTCCCAATGACACTGAAAGTAGGTTCAAAAGGAGTTTTCAAAATGTAGCTCTGCTGGATGGTGCAGGCAGGTCTGTGGATGTCATCAGCCTTGAGATATAGATGTTGGCAATTGCAGAAAATGCCAACACAGAGTAGAAAATGAAACAGAATTGCTCAACTATGGAAAAAGAAGAAACCCTCAGCACAAGGCCAAGAACACACAACCACTTCCTCTGAGAAGCTGTTACTCTCCTGTTTATGTTAGAACTAATGTTTGGGGCACCCTTACCTCAATAGCCATGCTCACAGCAGATCTTTGAAGGTTTCAGGAAAAAAAAATAAATAAAATATAACTTTAAATGAAATCAGCTAAAAGCATTCTTCTGGAGGCAATCATGGTTGTGCTGTCGATGCCCAGCCGTTAAATTTTTATTGCAAGGTATAAATGCAGGGGCTTAACCTCCTGATTTGCAAACATGAAGGGAAGGCGCTGATACAAATTAGAGGTGTGCAAAAACACAGCTCCCCTGCCCCACACAGGGCCCATGAGAACTCAGGAGTGCTCTGCTCACTGATTTGACTGGAACGTTATTTGTCACGCTAATAAAGAAAAATGAGGGTGCAGGATTTCCAGGGCTGGAGAACAATGACATAACATCTTTCTACATCCGTGTTTTACAATCCCTCCCTGTGCTTCTCTCAGGTTCTCCCACCACAAAGTAGCTCACAAATGGTGATGTTGTAAATGTGGTGTTTGGTAACAGCAGCGAGTGGTTAACCAATGTCAATCCCACAGAGAGAGAAGGGTGGGCTCCTGGGGTGGGGCTTCTTTGGGGGTTACTGCTTCTTTCTATGAAAATGAAAATGCAAATCAAAAGTAACTGAAACCCACCCAATTTCTGTGTGGAAGAGATTTACTGGCAGTTTACACAAAAAAAAAAAATGAAAGGAAACATTGGTGATGTGTATACAACAAAGCAGCAAAACCTCTCAGTGCTGGTGAACAGATAACAGTCCTTTTGGCAAAATTCTTACTGCGCTTCCAAAACTTATCCACTAAGAAGTTTTAAATTCTTACACTTTTTCTTAAAGAAGAAAAAAGACTTAATGTGCAATAACCACAATTTTAAATAAATGCATATGGCAAACAGCAGCTATCCTACCCACTGCACAGAAACTTTGAAAAAACCCAAACCCCAAAGACCAAATGCTGATGCATTTTCCTTCTACAATGACTGTGGTTTTCACAGGGACACTGAGTAAAGTGACATCAAGTACTGTTTTTAATGAAGTCAAGCATAACCTTTAAGTTCTGAGCAGTATCTCCAATCAACATTGACTGATTTGGGGGATCTCTAAGCTATGCATTTTTTTTTCTTTTAATTAATTTCTCAGCTGAAAGAGTTTGAAAATCTGATTAAGCTTCTTGATCAGACTTGTTCATGCCATGGCAACAAAAAAAAAGGGCATCTAAATTCCTTTGCACAAGAGTGGTGTTATGGTAGTACCTGCAGAGCTCTCGGGCACTTCCACACAATAAAGGGTTGGTGGAAAAAAGTGAAAAAACAGGGTCAAAAACTGCACCAAACAACCAGAAATAGGAATAAAATGCAACCAAATAGTTGAATAAAATAAAAAATAAGTGCTCTGAGATTTGGTCATATGAATGGATGGTTAAAGCCCAGAGAGAGCTGAGGGCAGCCTGCAGCCCCATGGAACGAGGCTCCTTCTTCCTGCTGGGGGGTGGAAAATAATGACCAAGAAAAAGACAGCAAGGAGAGAAAATTGCAAATCTAAGGAGAAACAGGAGTGGGCTGTTGGTGTTCCAAGCTCAGCTCCCACAGCCTGCTCAAGCTGGGAGGAGAGCTGGGATCAGTCCTGCCCCATCCCACCAACATAGCGGGGCTCCAGCTTCTGTGGGGCAGGACAGAGATGGGGATGGATTGGGAGTGGGATCTGGGGAGGAGGGGCAGGACAGAGATGGGGATGGATTGGGAGTGGGATCTGGGGAGGAGACCCAAGCTCAGAGGGGCAAGACAGAGGTGGGGATGGATTGGGAATGGGATTTGGAGAGGAGGGCCAGGACAGTGGTGGGAATGGATTAGGAATGGGATTTGGAGAAGAGGGCCAGGACAGTGGTGGGAATGGATTAGGAATGGGATTTGGAGAGGAGGGCCAGGACAGTGGTGGGAATGGATTAGGAATGGGATTTGGAGAGGAGGGCCAGGACAAGGCCCTGGCGAGCTCAGCTGTCCCGAGATGGTGCTGACACAGGGAGAGGGTGCACTCTGAACTAGGGGGCTTTTTAGTTCCTCAATGGAAAGTTTTACACTTTATTAAATCTACTCTTCAGTTATCTAAAAGCATTAATGCTATTGTTAAAATTCACAGCTTTCAGTTACTAAAGAAATGTGATTGTTTTATCTGGATTTCTATTATTTTATTCATTTATTATATGAATAAAACGTAACACTGTCTGCATAAAATGGCCCCAGAGTTTCATTAAAAAATAACAGCCTAATTCCCTAATATGAAGTTATTTTAAGTGTTTTATTAATATTGTCTTCTAAATGCACATAAGTGTGATCCCCCTTTAAGTGCAGTATCTTTAGGGCTAGTTGTAATTGTATTTTTCTTATCAGTTGCTTGTGCCTGAATTTCAAATATTCATTGCTTACTTCAGGCACTTCACTCAGACAAGAAAGAGTGCAGTGAAAAACTATTTAATTTGGACACTATTTGAATATCAAACTTTTCAGTCCTTGCTGCAATAGCTCTTGTCCCTATTAAGAATCTCAAAGTACCACTAACAGAATTCCTAGGGTGCCTATTTATCCTGCCTTAAGTTCCATCTGTTAAAATGAAACTATAAATAAAAATCAATGTGAAACATGAAAAGCCTGACACACGGAATGAAATCTTCATCCCAATCAAGTACATAGTAAATTAAGTTATGTGTAAAGGCCATGACTTGTCCCATCTAACTTCAGTATCTGCCAGGAATGCCTGGTTTCAGACCCTGCATATCCGTGAGGCCCTCAGTGGAAAAAGGAAAGAGACACCTCTGGTGGGAAATTCTCATTTTATTGGGTGCTGGCAGCACTTTCCCTTGGCCAGAGGGTGCCAAGAAGCCCAGCTCTTACCTGAGGTACATTTTTACCTAATATTGAAGTGGAGCTATTCAGGCTGGAGCATATCAGTTAAAGGAGAGAATCCCACTCCTTCTATTTAACTTGTTTTAAAGGAGAAAAAGCCGAGTTTTTTCATGAGTAAGAAATGGCTCAAGGAATTCCTGATACACCTTTATCAATGACAAGAAAGGGACAGAGGCAAGAAAAAAATGTAGAGAGGCAATCAGTTCTTCCTTTGTGCTGGGAACAGAGCAGAGCAAACAGCAGCACAAACAGCACATCCTCACAGTTTCCAAGTTTACAGGCATCACATTACATGATGTCTTTGAATTTGTCTTTGCAGGGTCACACATATACAGCTGGGAAACCACAGGAGGGTGTTGCGATAATTTTACAGCAAAATTATAAAATGGAGACGTGTGGCAAACATAATTTTTCTATCACTATCCAAAAGCAGCTATAATTAAACATTAATTTCCCCCAGTGACTCCTCTGTGAGCCCTGCACTCCTGGAAAACCTTGTCCTCCTTATTGGAAACACAGCAGGTTGAAGAATCAGGGATTTTCTACCTACTCCTTTATATGAACTTTTCTGCATCTTGGTATTGTTTCAGAAGGACCAAGTGACCTGAACAGAGATGTTGGGCTAAAAAAGGGTTTAAAACCAACTTTATTTTGTGAAGTTTTAGCCTTGGCCTTGGAAAGTAAATTGATTGATTATTGCTGAGTAGGGTTTTCCCTTTCCAGAGAGAATCCCAAAATCAAATTTACCAGGAGAAGGTGGGAAAAGCAGAGCTCAGCATCCAGGCAATGCCCTGCTGTCATTTCTCTCAGGGCACAGGCCCCTGCCAGCAGCATCCCTTTGCCCTGGATGCCACAGCACAGCCATGGTCACCTCCCCAGACTCTGGAGCCCCCCACTAAATCCATATGCTGAGGCTCACTGGCTGATTAGGACAGGCATGCAGTAGTGTGGACAAAGATAAAAACGTGGATTAAGAGGAGGATAAGAAAAAATTATTTCATGGCACCTCCCACCCATGCAGAAACTGTTGTTATTCCATTGGCTGTACCTCACAGTCAGCACTCTGCAACCGGAGGGGCTCCCCAGCTTCCTGGTTAGCATCACCCAGCCTCAATCATTTCCTTTAATCCTTCCTTTGAAACGACAAACATTATTGACACCTTTCCTCCTAATGGTTTGCAGCGTTTTCTAACAACTTTACAAATGTCAATCCCACTCATTGCAGAAGCCCTATTGATTTCCTCCCTTGCACATCAGTATTTGGTCTGCTTTAAAGATATCCCACATCACACTGTGCAGATGATAATCAGAAAACCTGCTGCAGGACCTGTGCCGTGGCGTTCTGCTCACTTCTCCAGAAGAACACAGGCTCTTCCTTCCATCACATGAGGCTGCAAAGTCCATCCCTATCTCAAGGGCATTTGCAAGAACTATAAAACATTCAGATCACCAATGATTTATTATGTGGGAGTGACATCAACACAAAAACCCCTTAATTTTATTCTATATGCAAGCTGCACAGAACAAGCATTGTTGTGTGTTGCACACTGGATTAAGGAAAACCCTGAGCAAATACAGCACTTAACAAATTAATGTCTGGAATTGGGGCTTCCCATGGCTGCTTAAGAAACACACAAGTTCCTTAATGAAAACAGGTACTTGATTTGTTATTAATTTTTCACATCCTTGGACAAAAGCCAAAAATATTTCAGTGAATATCTGTATGGTAACAGTCATAGCCAGAACTATTTCACACTCAGATAATTGCTGAGGAAGTTTCAAAACACTGGAAATTATCTTCTAACCTATGTCCCAACTTCTATTTCTAACTCATATCTCAGCTATAAAAGCTGTTGGTTTTGGGTTTGTTTTTTTTTTTTTTTTCCTTTTTAAATATTCTTACTCATTTGCAGAATTCTTAGTGGAAAATTTGGTATCTATTCTTGCAAGAGGAAAACCAAATTTCCTCCTGATGCAACTTGAAATACTCCTCAAAATTAGCCTTAAAAATGTAATGTGAATCCATATTGCTGCACTGAGAAATGCTGCACTACCAGTGCTGAAATGCACACTAATTTCTCAGATACATTCAGTATTTATAATAACATATTTTGTAATTGTATTAATTTTGACAAATGATTTACCTCCAGTATAAGAAGAAAACTAGACATACTGCATTATTTCTACTGTCTTTGAACACCCCATCCTTTTTTTATAATATAAACTTGTTATCTATTGCTTGAAGTGAAAAGGAACTCTCAAACCCCACATCAGCCTATTGAATGAGTATGGCCAAAAACCTATTAAGAATTTGTTCCACACCAGCCTGACCAAGTTAATTTTAAAGAGATATTTTTTCTTTTATGAGAATGAAATTCCCAACTTTTCTTTTTTTTCCCCTGAGATCAGTGTGATTTAAAATAAATGAGCTACCAACCAGATCCTGGTGTTCAAAATTGGATTCCCAGCAACTGTCACTGTAATGACAGCAAAACACAGCACATAAAGATACAATGATCCACCACACTGAAAGAGTTAAATTTACAATGTCTTCCCCCATTGCCAGTCCTTTAAGGAAAAGTAGAGGGGGTTTCTTTTGTCTGGAGAGGAAACTGTCACTTTGTGTTTTCAGGTTTGTAGAAAAGCCTTTTTTAATGTAAACATTCATTAAACTAATTTGAAGTTGTCATTACTCTCCTCCCCTGCTGCTTTATATCAGATTATTCCTAAGTGCTTGGTGAAGAGCCCCATAAACACACAGTCTATTTCCCTGCAGGGTATAATCACACAGTTTGCACTGTGATTTATGCTCTATGGTGCTGGTGAGTGTCCTAAACTTTGAAAGGGCTTAGTTCTTCAGCAGATGCACTACTCCCTTTATATTTAAACAAAGTTCAGCTAACCCTCCCAGTCTATTACAGACATTGTTTAGCTCTTTCCCTTCACAATAAGGCTTGCTAAGTGCTGATTAAATCCAAATCGGTGACACTTTTAATTAAGAAAATGGGAATTCAGAAATAATTGCCTTTAAGTTTCAGTAAAAACATTTTACAAGTGTTGTTTTCCCTTCCCCCTTGCCACAGCATCAAGAAACATCTCCAATTCAGAAAGGAACAGACCAGAAATCTGATTTGGATTTTGGTAGAAATACTAATTCTGACTCTGGAGGATCTTTTAGGGCGCCTTTTATAAAAGTCACATCCCAGAGGAAGTTCTGCAAGGCCGACTGGAGCAGAGGCAGGAAGATCATTCTGCTCTGGAGACAGAAAACCTGAGGAGAGCTGCTGTTATCAGCATCTGCTGCGCTCGTGAATATCGGAGACTCGAGAAAGATAAAATTTCCCTCACAGATAAGATAACCAGTGATGATTTCAGTCTGCTCCACTAACAAATGTTAATCTAGAAAATACAGCAATTACTTCCATAATAAAACACTCTTCAGTCGATCCATTCCTACACTTCAGGCAGTTTGTGCCTGGAGTGCGCCAATAATGAGCTGGAGATGGAGCAGAGTCCCCACGGAAGCAGAGCCACTCCAGCTCAGCTGAGGAGCAGTGTCACACTCCAGGACCCTGGAGCTTGTGGTGATGGGCTGTCCCCTTGTCCCCACACTGTGAAATCTCCCCTGGCAGAGCCCCTGCCTTGGCTGCTCCAGGGCACGGCACCATCCAGCTGTGCCACACCAATGGGAGAACCCCCCGGAGCCAGCAGCAGCCTCCCCTCTGCCACTGATGGGGCTTTTAGGAGATCCCACAGCTGCCCCCATGAGCAGAAATTTCACCTCCCAGCCTGACCATGCCATCAGTAGGTAAAGATTTCCCCCATTTGCTCAATCCCCCTGGGTTTTCAGGACCTGGGGACCAAGAGCCAGCAGAAGTCCAGCTGCTGGCAGTTACCTTGCAAGCTGCTGTGGGCTCCAGAACTATTTTTGGCCACTACTGTAATGCAGGTGTAATCCTGTGAAGCTCAGGGAAATTAGCAGGAGCACCATTTAGATGGGTATTTTAAAATAAAATTAAACTTTTAGATCTCTAACCTCTCCCCTTTCTGTTATGATAGCAGCTAAATCGAAGTCAATGCTACAAGGAGAGTACAAGGAGAGTACTCAGCAGAAACTACATTTTATTTTCAGTAATTTAAACCTTAGTGTCACCTAGTTAACTTAATTAAGGTTCTCTGTTTTTCATTGTAAATAATGAATTCAGTTAAAGAAAGTGTAATTTGGAGTATATACACAGGACATACAAAATTAATCCTAACAGCACATTTAAAGAGTAAAAAATAGGACAGACATTTAGTATGAAACACATTCCTTGCAATTAAAATCAGAATGTGCTTTTCTATTTACCTGCTTGAGACTAATGGATTCAGCTAAGATACATTTCACATTAATATCACATTGTATTTTCTAAACACAGCGTAGCTGTTAACATATTTATAGGTTAGGAGTAGTAAAGACCTGTACTTGGATGTAACATTTAAAAGAAATATTTGTCAGAATACCAAGAAAAGCTATTCAAACAAATTAAGCCTAAATGCTAAAAAGAGCCAGTGACAAATCCAGAAGTGCACAAATGGCACTTTAAATTCCACAATATCAGCGTAAACTGATGTAAACCTACCCACCTAGGGAAAGGAAAGGTGAGAAAATAGCAGGAAAAACAACTAACAGAAAGGTGTAAAAAAGATTATGTGTGTGGGAAAGTTTTATCTGACACCTCTCAGATGCTTTTCCTCTTAGCACACCTTTTCTCTCTTCTCCCTGTGAATTCCACCAACTCATACTATGTAGAATTGATGAGCAGTTTAATTTGGCATATTCAATTCTAGGAGTCTTAAAAAAAATCCTAAATTGTTCACAATGCTATAAACATTTATCAATCTGACATGGCAAGGCTGGGCCCCCATTATTATCCTTTTGTGACCTGCACAGCTGGTCCAAAAAACAGTTGTCTCCAATTATGCCCACAGATAATGGTGGGTAAATTCAGCTGTGCAGTATTAGCTCAACCTAAATATGATCCCATTTGACTAATTTCCTAATTCTTAGCAGGGTGCTTAAAGAACCTATTATCATGCAGACTCAAGGAACACAGAAGTCTGGTTATTTGCATCTGTTCTGTGAAAGGCATTTATCAACTGTGCCACTAATTTGTTACCTACACATCCCAATCACAGGCACTCGCTGCCGAAAATAATTGCATCTGGAATTTGTTTTAACTTCTAATGTTGCATAAATGGGTGTTTGTTTCCAACCAATATATCTTATAATTAAACAGCTTGAAATAGGAAAGGTTGAAATTGGGTCAAAAAAGATATATTCCTTCATGAAATCATGTGTGTATTCATTAACCCAGCTGGAATGCTGTTGTTGGCACAGTTGCTGCTACTTGACTGAACTGTGATCATAAAGGTTGTTAAATGGGTTAAAAATAAGGCAGCAGAAAAATGGAAATTACTTGCATATATAACCATGCTTTTTATGGAAAAAAAAAAAGCAAATTGTGCACATGGTTTGTAAGCTGTGGAGCACAATCTGACGTGCATTACACCGGTTGGGTTTTTTGAAATCTGATTAATCTTCTCAGTAGCCTAATATAAACTCCTAGACCTGCAGGCATATTGATATTTGGATTTTCTTCCTAAATTTGCTTCTCCCTAATCTTCTTCCCGAGCACATCTGTTACTAAATCAATCTTCAGTGTTTCTCTCTGCAAACTTCACACATCTACTTGGACTTTCTTTGACTTTCTCATGCCTCCCGCTGAGTCTTCTCTCTTGTATAATGTACTAGTGCATAGCAGCCCTCATCTCATGTCCTCTGCAGGATCTAATATAAATTTGGACTCCATTTTTAAGAGCTTTCACAGATATCATTCTGGTTTTAGCCAGAAACTTCTATATAGATGTCCTTGACTTCCTTGCATGCTGCCATACTTCTCATCTCTTCTTCCCTCTTAATACATTTCCTACATTTCTCAACCAGCCCAACTTCTTTGACTGTTCTCCTCACCTCTGTAACCATTTCAGGAACTTTCCATCTTCAAGCACTTAATTATACTCCTACTTTATGAGCTGCCTGAATTTTCAAAACTGACCCACTTGTAATGCTCTGCATTGCCCTGTTTGTGCTAAGGTGACATGAACATACCCATGTTAAAGGTTTACCATTTTTAATTGCTTCCTAGAAAAGTGGTATTTTTTCCAAAGTGGATCAAATTTCAGATTTTAAGGAATAGAATCTTCTGCAATTACAAATAAAGAAACTACAAACAAAAGCTCTGAAGGCATTGTAGAGATAGAGGAAGTGGCAATAGGAAGGCAAGAACAAGCATGCATCAAAGCATTGATAAAGGACAACCACAAAAAGCCTGGCTGAAAGTGATGGGAAACAGTGGAATTCATAAAAGAAACTATATATTCAAAAAGGGAACCTAAATCAAATGGTCTGTGACCAGATCCTCAAAAATAATCAATAGTGGTGTGGAAAGCAGTGCAGAGATGCTGCACAGGCATTTTGTAATGCACAGACATGCACTATCTAAAATGAAGGTGATTCATTTTGGCAAGGTTCTACCTTCTTCAAATATCACAAGTCTTAAGAGAGAAAAGTTGCAGTTGGAGGACCTTTGAGTGGTAGTAGACACTTCAAATGATTTTTCAAGAAAGATGGAAGGAGAGAAATCCGAAAACAAAAAAAAAAAGAGATTCAGTGTCCAGATAGGAAGGTAGAGATATCAAAGACTGACCCATCCTGTTCACACCAGGGGAGAGGGATGATTGGTGTGACCAGCCATAAATGCAGCAGCCTAGCGAGGGAGCTGGGAGGCAATGACATTTTCACATAAGCTCCTTTATCACCCCACACACATCAGTCTGGGCTGCTCCTTGGTTTCTTTCGTCCTATCTGTCATCCTAATCCTTCAAATCTCAAATCTCTTTCTTTTCTCCCTGGCCAGTGATTCTTATCCTTTTCTACACTGAAAATAACCAAACCTTTAGTGCTTGACCCCCAGCTTTACAGTCTCCAGCCTCAGTCTTGTAACTTGATCACTGAACCAGACTTCACCCCTGCCTTCCTGATGGAGCAGTAGGCTTCACCTCATTCCTGTGCAGGGAGAGCTTGTAATCAGATATAACCCAATCTGCTGATTACCTTAAAAATTCTCTAATAAATAAACGAATGCCCTTTCAGTGCAGTTTGGCAAACCTACTGACTCGGGTGTCCTGTTTAGGGCAGAGCTGTAACAAAAGCATGCTCAAAGAAAACTTTCATACTTCTTCAGACATCCCCTTGCACATGGGCACATTCCTCATTGGTTTCCATCCTGACCTGGCATGGAGATTAATTTTGCTTTGGTGATGATTTAGCCTTTGATCCCCTATTGAGCCCCAGGACAAACTGATAGTTGTGAGGTTGCTACTGGGATACTAATGTTTTGCTATTAGGAGATTGACTGACATCCCAGCCTCATCTCACATAAATCCTGTTCTCAATATTGATAATAGCTTTCAATTCCTGCTGGCGTGAGCAGGAGCTGACTGGATAACCAGGAAATGAAAGACATAACCAGCCCCTTGAGTGATCCTAGCCCTTGGAAAAAAAAATAAAATTGATGAATGACAAAATGCAAATACTGCATTGCATCAGAGACAATTATCAGTGTAACCTAGATATCATCCAGTATGCATGGGGGAAAATGCATTTTCCAGTTAGGTGGTATTTGCCTGATTTTAGCAGTAATATTGCATCCTACCAATTATTTGCCTGCCAGTGAACAGGACAAAGAAAGGGTAAAATCTAAGATGCTGGTAGTGAACAGGAGTGCTGGATGGCAAGAGGTATTGTGCCCACACAATTATGGGTGTCGCAGGGGTGTAACAAAATCTTGGGTGGGATGACTGCCAATAAAACAGAAGGGAACTGGCCACCACAGAACTTCTGCAGTGACCTTGTCCTGCTGGGCACTGTGAGCAAAACAGGACACCCAGAGCCAGTGCCTGCCTAAACCAGGGTGTTTGTACAGCAGCTCACAGCAGCTTTCCTTGGGAATGGTACAGTGCTCACAATAAAAGCATGATTCCCACAGCACAGCTGCCACTGCGGCTGGAGATAAATGGGATGGAGCACATCAGTACTAAGTGCAAGCTTTGAGGAATTTGTTTAGGTTAAATTCCACAGATTTTAGGATGGTGATAATAATGGTCATTATGGACCAAGCATTTTCCAGAGAAAGTGCCTTGAAATTGAAAACACACTAAACTAATGCTTAGTGAGAGCAGTTGGTAAAGTGTTACTTCTGTGAATTACAGTTGTCTTCTTTCTTCTCTGATAATTTGCGACAATTGCATCCTAATGCTATTTCATTGATTTCTACTCCACTTCAGCTCCCATGCTGGGCTTAGTCAGGGTGACAATACACAATGCTATGGGGACACCTACTACACACACTTTCCTCATAGAAAAATCCTATGGAATTTAAAAGGAGTGGACTTTAACACAGTTCTACGGACACTCCTCTAAAGATCCATAGGATTGAATCAGAAGTCACATCAGCCATATAAGTTACTGTTCTCTTAAGCTTTCAAGGGAATTCTGATACATTCATCTTAAAAGATAACACAGAGAATTTCTTGATATGTGGGAGCTGTTGCTTTACAAAATGATCTGCCTCTGTTCTGCATATCTGCTGTTGCTGATAAGACCTTTACCATCAACCTACAGGCCAGAGACAATAACAGTGTTAATCTGAACTAACACACTTTGACTGGGTGGCTGCTCTGATGAAGCCAAGTACCATTCTTCTCTGCAGGGAACTTCATTTGGACAGTGGGAAATTCCCAGGCACCAAACAATGACGCCAGGTGTTTGAAGAGGGATGCAGAAAAGCTCCCAGAGGCGAGTGAAGATGTGGGAGATGAAAGAGGAACCTTCTGGACTGGGAGAGGAGCACAATGCACCTTGACAGGAAGGGTTACAGAACAGTCCCAGTCAGGGCATCAGCTGGTTTCAATGGCCAGTAGGACTGGGGGGACTCCCAGGTTCAGATGGCAAACAGCGAGTTACAGAAGGAGCCCGGCACAGCTGACCTTAGCTCTATCATTTAAAAAATGCTTGAGTGATGAGAAAAATAAAGGAAATAAGCAGAGAATTCACTTTTGTCTACATCTGGGTATCTCAACATTAAAAATAAACAGCAATTGTGTCTTAGGGCCCTCTGCAAAGCTTATGTTATTTATATGTTGTAGTAACAGAGATAAACTACAAAAGAAAAATTGTCAAACCATAGAAAAATAAAGACCTGTGGGAGAGAGGAAGTACTGGAACTTCCAGCAGTGCTTCTAACATTTTGGGTAAATATTTATGAAGTCCAGTCCCCTCATGGACAAAACCATAGAAATAACCAGAGTTTCTATAAGACGTTTCAGAGTCAATGTTTGTGCAGAAAACTTTCATGTCATCATGGACCTGTGCTCTGGCAGGCCCTCAGACACCCACTTCTCTTCTCCCTCCCAGCATTGGTGTGGACAATTCCCACCAAAATATTTGTACAGCTTCAAGATGTGCATTCCCAGGCCTCTGAACTTAGACTGGTGCCCACCTCTTCCCTTTATGCCTGATCTCACAGCCATTACCAGGGAAGCGGGGTGAGAAAAAGGCATTCCTGTTGAACAAGTATTTTTTTTCTTTCACAGCCTGTCCAGCTGGGTTGGCCACCACAATACATTTTGCACTTCTCCACTAGTCAAGCATGGTGGCTTAGTATTAATAGCACAGGATCTAAAGTCTACATTTGTCCTTGTGAATGACAAAGTCTTGGGCCCTAGGACACCAAACTAGGTAAGACATATGGAAATCTCATGCACAGGAAGATCAGCATTTATATTAGTATGCATTTGTCTACAGATTTTCTATAGCTACTCTGTCCTTTTTCCTCAGCAATGACATATAAATACATCATAAAACAGTGAACCATCATAAGGGAAAATAAGTCTCTAAGACCAATGACCTTTCCTGGAAGCTCAATGGCAAACTATCTGGAACAAGAAAAATCAACAATCTGACTGAAATTACTGAATTATGCAGACACAAGGGAAAGATTCTGAAAAAAGCAGGTACAAACCCAGAGTGAGGTTTTCACAGATGTTACCTTACTAGGGTTCCCACTATATTTGACAGGATAAGCCGGAAGAGAGCCTATTTTTGGATCCTGGGCTAAGCTGTTAGAAGCTATTTTTAATTCTACCGTAATGATCAGTACTTTCATTTCCCTCAGCAAACCAACAAAAAACCCCAGAAGATAGAGTCATAAAATAGGGAATAGCAGGCTGCAGGGAAAGAGCCAAGGAGTTAGCTATAAGCTGCAAATTGTTCAGAGGACGATGCACGTATTAAAGAGGAAAAAAAAAAAAAAGGAAAATTTTCAAATCAATTTGAAGTGATTGTGGATGTCACCAAAAATAGCCGACCGTAATAGAGCAGATACAAACTCCTACACTTGTGATGATCTGCACAGGGTTTACATTTTCCACAAGTGAAGCACTCAGCACTCCATATGCATGTCATGCTCAGATGTATGCAAACTAGATGGCTCCAATTTATCCATAACTGCATGTTCATACTGTATCTAATTAGAGTTACACTGAGGCACGATTGCAGAGACATTTGTGGGGTTCCTGTCCCCCACACCACAAAACACAGTCCCTGTCACATGTGACAACACAAGGGTCATCCCTCCAACCCATCCAACCCATCCAACCCATCCATCCCCAGTTTTCGTTGTCCTTCAGTCCACACCGCAGATAAGAAGATTACTGCTTTTCTACAAGATCTCCCTTCGCTGGGCTCTGGTGTTTTAAAGCTCTTTGGTTGCTTTCCTTAACTGGCAAATTCCACTTCTGAGATTCAGGCTGTGAATTCAGAAAGCACACCTTGAGAACCTGGTCACAGGATTAGCTGTGCCATTTGCATAACTGTAAACTTAATGTCGCACTTCCAGAGCTTGTATCCTCTAAATTGCACTTACTGATGAAATACAAAATCCTCTAAAAGGGTTTTCCAACCTAAACCAATTTGTAAAGTTGTTTTTTTTTTTTTAATCTAAAACATTAAAGAAATTAAAGTGATCGGCATATAATTAGATTAATTATTCATATCTTCCAAGTTGCTTTAATTCTAATATATAAAAAAAGATTAAATATTCACTCAAAGGATTAAGAAAAAAGTCAAGCAGCAGCAATACATTTACATTACCTTACTGTGCAAATTATAAAACTAATTAGTCTAAAGTTTCACAAAAATGAATTGGATCTTCATTCACAGGCTGACACAACTTTACATATTCAAAATTGACACCCACATTATTTTCTCATGTTTCTAGTACGACTCAGCCTCCTGGCTCTGCAACTGCCATTGTGCTGGAACAGCTCTGCTTTTGTTCTAACTGGTGAAAATTAAATCTTGACCTAAATTTATAAAAAGCTAAAAATGTTTCAGTCAACTGCATGAAAAGTCCAACAGAGCCTCATTATAAATCTTACACTGGTACTGTTGAAATAGTCTGAAATAATTCTTTATGAGAATCTAAAGATTGTTTTGGTTGCTTTTTTTGATGCTTCTTTCTGATCTAGATTTCTTTATTCTGAAAGTGCATGTAATTTCCAGGGTGCTGCACACTATTTTCTCCTCATCTCAAATCACGGGAATGTTCATTAAAAGTCCAAGGCTGTGTACTATAAACAACTCTACCCCTCTTTGAAAATTGCTCTTTTCTGAATAAAAAGAGATTTCAAAGTACAATGAGAACCAAAAAAAAAAAAAAAAAAAAGGATTTTCCTATACTGCATTTTGCTGAGATGATGCCGTAGGGCAGTTTCTAGGAGGTAACGAGTATCCTTAAATATCACTAACACTCTCTATGGTCAGATATTCCTGTTCTGGGTAGGAAAAAAAAAAGAATAATATTAAAAATATTTCCATTGGCTCATTCACCACTGAAAAAAACCCCAACAACAACTCCTATCTTGAAGATAATGTCTGTTTTGATCGTGTGGGCAAAGAAACAGATTGTTCTGGTTTCTTAAGGTTGTTACTCACCCTTATCTAAGACACAATGAAACCCATTGCTTTTAACAGTTTTCCAAAGAATTGCTTTACCTATTTTTAGCCACATAAACTATGTAACACTTCAAAAGCTGACGGTGCTGTATCAAAGAGCACTTTTTCATTACGAGGCCTGTAGGAAGTTAAGCAAATCACCTTTAGAAAATCCTAAATAGGATATTCACGTCTGAGGCGTCCAGTGATACCCGAAGACAAAAGCCAAATTTTTCAGAACTAAACTCTCGGTAAAATGAGGGTTAGAAACATTCCCTGGACTTAAACCCTGTTGTTTCATGCTTTCAAACAGCTGATCCTGTTAAGGTCTGCAGAGCAGGGCACCTGCTTTTCAGGAGCTGATAAAGGAGGGGGCTCTGGGCTGGGAGAGTTCTGCTCCCACACCTTGGTTTGGTGGAAAACACAAAAATGTGTTTTCCATTTCTGGCTGTTGGCTCCAAGCGTGGCACAGCAAAGCTCAGAGCTGCAGCCAGGCTGGCACAGACGCCAGCAAAAACAGGCAGGCTTTTCCAAAACCCTGCTCTCCACAGCTCCCTTCCATGCATCATGCAATTAACTCCTTGATGGGGTTAGGAAGCAATATTTTGTTCCAACTGATGGGAAGATCTTTACGTGATCAGGCAGCAATCATCTTGGATGGGCTCTAATAGTTCATTTCAACATGGAGTGCCCGGCTATTAGGCATCTGGAAGTTCTGATGATAATAGGAAAGATAATTAGGCTGGTTCACTGACAGCAGAAGGAGCACTTGCCCTGCCATGAAGGCAGCTAAAAGTTTAAAGAAATAAGAAAAACTGGAAGGTAAATTCACTAGAATAAGCAGTTGGTACTTTAGAGCATAATTATCAGAAAGAAAACACGTTGTTTAGCATACTTTATGTTAATGGAGGGCTAGCGTGGCCCACTGTGCATAATTTAGCTGAACAATTGATAAGAAATTTTAATACATATATATATATATGATTACTGCTACAGAAAAAAAAGACAAAACACAAGAGAGATCATAATAGGCACGCATGAACTCTGAAGGCCTAATTACATCACGGGGGAGGGTAAG
The DNA here is from genome assembly GCF_037042795.1 of Molothrus aeneus. Classification (NCBI taxonomy): domain Eukaryota; kingdom Metazoa; phylum Chordata; class Aves; order Passeriformes; family Icteridae; genus Molothrus; species Molothrus aeneus. The sequence goes on along the minus strand of NC_089656.1, from coordinate 15,546,047 downwards.
CAGTTACTGCTGAATCAAGCAGAAAATTGGGGTAATTTGTAAACAGGTAGAGCTGCTATCCAGGTGTGCCAGCATGTGGGTGGGGGCTGGCAGTGGGGCCTCAGACCAAGCACTTCCATCTGCACTGCAGAGCCAGCAGCACAGCGAGAGCTCCCCTCACTCCAGGAGGGTCAGGGAAAGGGGCAAAGAGCCACCCCTGCCTCCCGCTGCACCCCCCGCCCAGCTCCAGCCAGCAGCTGCATAACATGGTGGAGCAGGATGGTTGTGGGAAAAGAAATACTGTCTGTGGGGGAGAACTGTGCTGGGGTGGGTGAAGCCCAGAGATAAAGCTCCCTGACTTGGTGTTCTGCCATCAGAACACTCCCTGCTCCAACAACAGGGAAATATTTCAGACGCGGCTCCCTGACAGCAGAAGGAACAAGGCACAGGTAAGATGCTGCCAGCAATGATTGGTGAGGGCATGGAGAAGACAGGATTCTCCCCCCCAGAGATGACAGGATTTCTTTAGGAGGCCTCTTATGGGATGGAAAAAGGGAAATTGCTGCAGGGACTTCGAGCAAGAAGGATGCTGAAAGTACATGATGGATGGATGGATGGATGGATGGATGGATGGATGGATGGATGGATGGATGGATGGATGGATGGATGGATGGATGGATGGATGGATGGATGGATGGGAGAAGTTGCCTTGCACTCAGCCTTACAAAGAGGTTTGAAACCGATTTTAGACAAAAACACTTATTGGAAAATGATATTTTCACAAGTGCTTATTGCTCCTTTTTGGGGCAGAGTGGCAGAGAAGCTAAAACATCTCCCAGAGCCTTCAAAATAAGAGTTTGAGTCTCACTCTGACCTCCACCAACAAAGGCAGCTGGCAGGGTCCACTCAGAGAAGCATTGCACCTGCAGGCTAACCTGCAGCAGGACACTTTCACTGCACAGACAAGCCCCTAACCCTGATGCATTAAAAATGTGGGAAATAAAAAACACTTTGGAAACGCTTGCATCTCCAACCAAGTGCTCACACACATAGATTTTTCCTCCTGCCAGTTTCAGCAGAAGCTCACAGAATAGCTCCTGACAGCATTGCATGTGAGATATTCTTGCTGGTTTTGGAGAGGCCCTTTCCAGCTGTAGCACTGTGCTAGATTCCTGGCGGATTTTGCTAAAAAAGGCAAGAGTGGTGTGCAGATTTGCCATGCATGCACTGCAATCCTGGCAAGCCCAGGGTGCGTTTTTATCCCCCCAAGATTCATCCCCACTCATCTCACCAACAAAATGCAAAGCAAAACCAAAATGGGCCTTTATCTTTAGCAAGAGTAGAGTCCCCTGGAGCAGGGACAGCCCTGCCAACACCTCCCTGCAGGACTCCTCTGTGGCTTTTGGCTAAGGAAGGGTCCCAGGAGGCATCATTTGGATGATCCCAGGCCATGCTCAGGGAGCTGGACCTGAGGGAAGCACTCTAAGGTGAGTTAGCTCTTTGAGTTCATGGGTATTCTGTTGCATCTTTGCTGCATTATGTTTTTTCTGGTCTTCAGGATGACCAGCCCCAGCCACCAGATCCCATCTGAAGCTTGCAGTGGTACTTAAGGATGAGGAACGGGCATTGCAAACTGCAGAAAGCCAGGACTGTTTTCTAATTATTTTTTTCTTGCATTAAACCTCCCTCCATCTGTGCCGCCTTGTGCCAGACAAACCAGTAATTATCAGGAAATCCCTTCACTTTTAATCTACATCAGTATGAAGGCAATCTCAGAGCAGCCCACGGTGACTGGAAGCTATTATTTTCATAGGAAATAATAGTGACTGGAAGTGATAACCCACAGTGCTGAGTGTGTGTGTCACCATCAGATAACATGCAAGGCTGTACATCCCACCACACCACCCTGGTGCAGGGCCACAATGGCCTTTATTAAAGGGGAATGACTGAACCAGGCAGGGGAGGCTGTACCAAACATGGGAGTTCCATTCATTATTTATGGGCATAAAAATTTGGGGCCTTGAAATTGGCAGCATGAGAAGGTCTTTTACTTTGAGCTATAATTCTCTTTTGTGCTTTCAGTCATTGACTGTGTTTCAGATAAACATTCATTCAGGAGGCCAAGATTACGGTGCGGAAAAAAAAAATATAACAACCCAAGGATATTTAGCTCTCCTCCCACAAATTCTTCCTGGAAATATTCTTGCAAAATCCTCTGCCCACTTGAACAGTATGCTTATGATTAACTGCAGATGAACCCAGCAGCTTGCATATGTAGTTAATTTGCTCTAAATTTCCATGCTGTATTATAACACTAATGATCACTAATAATAGACAAACCCACAGTTTATTGAGTAAGTAATTTGAGACATGATGATTTTTATCGTGTGAATAGGATCAGGCTGACCAATTTAAACTGGGCAGAAAAAGATAAATAACGTGTAAATCAATCACACCACCAGCACGCTCTGTTTCTTCACAAAATTATATGGATTGATTGGTGGAAAGAAGGCCCTGCTACTTACTAAAGCTAGAAACAGGAGTCAATAAACTTCCCTGCTCAGGAGTAAAAGGTCAGATGTGGAAGGAAGTTTATGCCTAAACTGCAGAAGGGATTTTTGTCACCTTACTGCACGGGCTGAGTTGAACTTGTATTTTGTCCCAATGGGTGAGGCACGCCTGTAAGGAATAATGAAGACAGATAACATATCATGCAGCCAATAAAGAGGGAAACCATGCTAAACACAGACAAAACTATGTACAAAACAGTCATGCTCCAGCCTGTGGTCACAGCTATCTTCTAAAATCATGTAAACAAGATTGCCATCACGTGCTGTCTGAGACAGCTACGCTGGAATTAAAATAGATGCTTCTGTTTGCTTTTCTTTCAGAGGAATTTTTAGTTTTGATTGAAGCATTTATTTTTAACTTTGGAAAACACTGAAAGTTCATTAATTAAAAAGCATATCTAGCACATTTGTAATTAATTGCTGTAAAGAATAGTTAAAAATAGAAATACCTAAACTACATTTAGCAACTTCAGGAATGATTAGTGCACTGAAATGATGAGAACTTGCCTTTGGCAGTGGGATTTGCAAGGTACATTGAGAATTTTGAATGAAGTTTTGTTTAACATAAAGAATATAAGGAATTTTTACAGAACAAAGGGAAGCAGAGGAAGAAATTTCTTGGATGAATCTTTCTTTGGACTTGGCTGTATGAGCTTCAGACACAGACTCCAGCAGAAGGCAGCTGTACATTCACATCTCCAGAGCCTGCTAATAATGCTCGGAGGTATAGACAGAGCAGAAAGTTTTAATATAATGTCTCCACAGTGCTCTTCTGGGAATAAGAGTTAGCATGTGAATTGAACTTGCACCCAGTTATCTCATGACTGCAGCTTACCCTCAATCACAAGACAAAAATACTAGAAAATATACTGTGGGGAACAATTCTTGATTGTTTCCAGGGCATGGATTAAGTGTAGCCAACTGACTCTAACTCACAGGCTTTTATGGCCAGAAGGCCAGTCAGATTCTCCGTGTTTAAACAGAAAACCTGGAAATGGATCACAATATATTCCACTTTCTTACACATTTTTACCGCACTGTTCTCAAAATCCTTTTTTTACTTTATTTTTTTTTCCATCTAAATGCTACTTATTCCCTGTATGCAAATGTAGTGTCATGTCCTGGAGTGATTTTGTACTGATAAGTCTAGCACATCAGAATCCATTAAATCTTGGAATAAAAACAGCCCAGCTTTGTCTATTGTGCTTCTCAGGAAAATGTTTTGTTAAACATTGAAAATTCCCTTCGTTGAAGCAATAAGATGCTCTCTCAGAAAGGGACACTAAAGAGAAGATGAACACTGAGAAAAAGGAAAGAATATAAAAGAGGCTCCAGGATGATTTAGTGTGTGGTGTTCCTGCCCATGGCAGAGGCATTGCAACTAAATTGTCTTTAAGGTCCCTTCCAATCCAAACAATTCTGTGATCATTCTGTGCTGAAACAGGACAGTTTGCGACTTCTAATTCTTTACCTCTCTTTAGGCAAAATCACTTCTAGCACCTTCAGGAGAGCCTGACCCAGCTCACTCCCAGCTTTAACAAAGTATTAAATACTGATAATGCTGTATGAAAATGGCCAGTTTGGTTTCCACTCTGATTTTTCTCTGGAAGCCCAGACTAGACGGAAAGAGAACAGCCTTTGTGCACTAGAGGAAAGGACAGGGAGCAGGACAGCCTGCGCTGAAAGCCCAGCTGATGCTACCCAAGCAGAAAAAGGCTGGAATCAAACAAGGATTCCCCTTGGCAGCAGAGGAAGGCAGGCTCATTGCTTCGGCCCTGATCTCAAATCAAAGGGAAAAACCCCTCCTCATTTCAGTGCACAAATAAAGTTTGAGATGCAGCAAAGAGAATCAGAGTGGATCCACTAGCAGCCAGCCCAAAGTGACCAAATGCTGCAGCCAAGTCCTGCTTTAAACAGGAGAATTTGGCCATTAGGCTGTGGATTCCACCACGCCTCTGCTGAAATATGAGAGATGTGAGCAGAGCTCCCCTCACCCTGTGTGCTCTAGAGGTGGCTGCACTCCCACTTCTCCCTCTGCCTTATCCATCTGCAGTGTTCCTCCTGATGGGCAGCCAGGCTTAGAGCAGCCACTTGTATCTTAAAGTGCAATTCTCCATTCAAACAATTTGAGAAACACTTCGCACCTTGTAAACTTTTAGATGGCTCTGCTGAGCCAAAATGGACTCGATATTTTTAAGGACTCATGGACCAAGTGTGCCTGAAGTATGAATGAATCATCTGCATTCAAGCCATACTACTGGCTGTGAAATATCTACTGACTCAGTGCACTGTCAGCAGAATACACTTAAGCATATCCTTATTTTTTTTAATTATTTAACAGATTTTAAGCATTAACTTTAAATGAAAAATACCAGGAAAAAAAAAAAAGAATTTCTAATCCAGAGTAAACTCACGTCTTATTAAAAATAATTAATTGATCCCCTGGTAATTCACAGGATGCATGCTGTGTTTCTGATATCTCTTTTCTATCTGTAAACATAGATATGGGTAATTAGTCTGACTTGCTGGAGCCCATGTTTTCCTAGACCAGGTCAGAGTGGGATCACCTACAGCCATGGGATGCATCCATACTGATGTGCAAGCTCAGTCTCAACAGGGCAAGCGAGCTGCCCTACCTGCCCCCCAGGCAGAGCCTGTTGATCCTCACCAAGCCCTTCCTGCCCCACATCCTGCCCCAACCAGGTCCCAGCCTGTGCCCCTGATTCACCTGGGCCCATGTGGCCAAACCCTCCCGAGGAACCCTTGGAATTATCTCTGGAGCCTGGAGCTGGTCCCAGAAAGGTCCTCACAGCTCACTCACACCTTCTCCATGGCACCCTCCTGCCCCAGCTGTGCTTGGGAGGTTCCAAGAAAACCAAACCTCAGCCCAAGCCTGGACTCAGGAATCCCAGGGAAAAAAAAAAAAAAGGCAGGGAAAGAGCATGGTTTGCTTGGGTTAAGGCACCAAAGAACATCCAAGAGTAAAGCACCCCTCAGAAGCAACAGGATTTCCCTCACTGCAGGCAAACAATCCCCTCCAAAACACCTCTGAAATGCAGCCTTTCCCTCAGATGTCAGGCTGCAGAAATGTCCTTCTTGAACTGCTCATTCCTCTTCTCACTGATTCCACTGTCATATTTATCCATTTTAAACAATTTTAATAGGAGCTGGTTTATCTTTGCTAGCCTAGAAATTCAACCAGAACTTCAAAGTTCTTTCCTTTTTTTGTTTTCTTCTTTTCCCTCCAGCTGCAATAAAAGATCTTGCAGGTGTAGTGTTCATCTCTCTGTCCTCCAGGGACACAAATGGGAACAGGGGCTTTGGTTACTCTGCTGATCATGGGATGGGGAAGAAGAAACCCTCATCAGTCCCTCAGAGGGGCTGCCTGTCCTGTACCCACTGAGGTAAAGAGGAGCAATAATTTTATTTTAGCATGAAAATAGGATCACTGGGAGCCCACACTGACTGAGCCACAATTTTGCACAGTAACTTCTAAGAACGAAAGTCTTGAAATAATGACAAGGTTGTACAAGGAGTGGTTCAAGACCTGCAAAACACCTCTTGGGCTGGGTGAAGTTTCAGAAAGATACAACAGAATTCATTTCTGTACAACGATTCTTTGTGATACTCATTTGGAGAGTCAAGGTATCAGTCTTCCCAGACTCTCAGCTCTACAAGGGTCTGTGGAAACAGTTTTTCATTCCTCATCCTTTTAGCACAGCTCACCCTTTCTTTGCAGATATTTATTTGGCTTGGGTAAAAGTTGTAGCTAAAAAAAAATTATAGAAAAAAAAGGTTTTTTAAAAACAAAACAACATTTTAATTTTTTTTTTAATTAGTAATTCTCAAAATCTTAATGAACTTGAGTTTGGCTTGTCCATGTTAAAACTCCAGGGCCTCCATCCAGGGACTTAATACCTGCAATATAATTTTAAAGCTGCTAAATAATCCCTTTATGGCAGGTAACAGAGCACTGTTGGGCTTGGAAAATGGAATTAAAATTAACTGGATTTTTAGCAATGTGAAGATGTTAGAATTAGAGTTTTGAAGACATTTAAGTACATTAGTAGGATGGATAATTAAAAATTACCTTCCCAAAAGAGAAAATCCCATTTATTATACATTTGTCAAAATTTTGGATTGGACAAGTGAGATCACAACCTAATTCCAGTTCTTTTTATATTTCTGCAGCACTTTGTGGGGTGCCCTGTACCAGAATCTTAGATGATGTGTCAGTATGTAAGTTATGCAACCCTAAACACATTTTTCAACTGGATGTTTCAATACCTAATCTGAATTTATTGTGGTGGGTGGAAGCACAGAGACTGCTAAAGAGGAACCAACACCTCTGAAATGGCAGATCCTGCAATGCATTTGCTATCTCATGTTCATTAGCTTCCCCTGCTATTCAGGGAGCAGAGCACACCAGGAAAAAGTGGCACATTTCATGCTTTCTAGACTTAAGATCACATCACTTCAGCAGCCACTGGCACCTCCTTGGGCACTGACAACCAGAGTGGGACGTGGTTGTTGAATTTCCCAGCAGGAGCTCTTGGCTCTGTGCAGAGGAGCAGCAGCAGGAAGGTGCAGAGGCCTCTGCAAGCAGATTTCAGTGCTGCAAGAAGGAGCCACAGGAGTGGGAACCAAGCCTCTGCCATCAGTTATTCTCAACATGAATATGCACTGTAATGACATTTTCCAAACCCTTTTAGTAGGAGGCACTCAAAACAAGGAGCTTGAGAACAATGATGGGAAAGGGAATTGAGTGGGGATTCAGGAGGGCTGAACCTGTTCCATTTCCAGCTCTTTCTCTGCTTCATCTACAACCACTTAGCTTTCCAATACCTCATCTGATCCCTCTTTAAAGTGAAGACAATATTCTTGCCCCTTTTTCAAGTTATTTGAGATTTAGAGGGAAGAAACCTTACCAGAAGGTTGGGTACTGTCTTGCCAGCTATGCTATTGCCTTTGCTTGCAGCTGGTCCTTCTGGAAAGAAGAGATCATGCACCCTCAAATTCATAAGGGAATATTTGCCTTATATTGAAAGACTAGATCAGTCTTTTATGTGGAACCAAAACAACAGAACACTGCAAAACTTTCCTACAAAAAAAAAAAAAATTAAAAAATCACAATTATTAAGCTGGTATGGCAGGAGGAGAAGGTAATCTGTTCAATTTGTATCAGAAATACCAACATCTATTTCCTGTGCTTTCAATATATTAATTTTCCTAACCTCAGCAATGTTGCATAGAGTCTGCTTTTGGCTTTTTCAATCAGAGCTTCATCTAAACAAATCTCTCAGTGTGGGAAATATGAAGTTGCTGTTTCCTTCCAGCCTGGATCATGCCATTAATTCATCACTGCTCCTCTCTATGTGCATCAAAAAATGTGTCAAACACAGTCTCTAACACAAGAACATGTGATCCATCTCCAGATGGGAGGGGATTCTGCAGAGTTAATACAGCAATGAATAATCCACACCTATGTACAATAACTCTGTGAGGATCTGTGAGGCTTGTTCTCAGGGATCTCAATGGGGACAGCTCAGGAATAATCCTCATGCAGGATCTGGAATATGAATCCCACTACACATGATGTGGAAACAGCTGGCAAGAGGTCAAATAAGTTTGGGGCCCACTTAGAGATGCTGGAGAGGGCTGGTTCAGCTCCTGCTCAGTAGTACCATGACATGTAGAAGGTACAGGTTGGCTCATATTGATGGTGGAGTTTCCACAGTCAGTGAAATTCAGTTTAATTAGTACATTGTGTCTTCCACTTACAGCACTCTCTAAACCTAAAAAATTCCATAAGTGCTGCAAAAGATTATGGAAATTTATGGACATTCCTCTACTGAGTGAGGAATGTCCTTGTTGCCTGTGGGTTAATGAACCAAAACCATGGTGCAGCCAGCAGTGAAAAATCCCCTACCAAACAACTGAGATTCCCAGAGCAGCTTCCCCCACAGGACTGGGGGGTAAAGAGCAGAGTTCTGGATTTGGCCTTCTTCAGAGAGCTGGTGTGGCACGTGGCAGGGAATAATCATTGGCACTCACTCAGCTCCTTTGTGGGGAGGCCTGTAGAGGCATCTTAACCTGTCACAGCTAATGGGTTTTGCTACAGATGCCAAGGCATAACATGGTGAAAGCATTTGAAGAAAGAAGCATAAAAATATCTAAAGCATTGATAGTCTCAGGGGCAATTAAAAAAAAGTCCTTTTCTCCTATTTCTTTTTCTTTATTTTTTTTGTCCGATTGGTTTTGAAAAGCTCTACAAACACTGGAGGAGAGTGAAGATAATGAAGAAGTAATGAAATAATTGAGGGGGAAAAAAATTGTACAAGTTTTTTTAAGTAATACAAAATCATTACAAAGTCCTGGCTAGACATGCATTTTTAAACAATGGCTGTAATAACGGGAAATTAGGCTCCATGATTTATTCATAGGCTCCTGGTTAACACTGTTCTCCATTGCAGGTGGTTCACTCTATAAACAGCATCTTTAGGTGAGATGTTATTGCTTTGGCCATGCAGTATGAAAAGTAACTGCCTGCTCTTGTGAATTAGAGATTGTTTGTCTGCATTCTGTAACCACATCTGAAGACACAGATTTCACTGCAGAAATGGGGGAATTGCTTCTCTTTGGAAAGGTAGAGAGAAAGCTCCAGCAATAAATATTGCACTTTCAACTCTAAACCTGCAGTTGCCTGTTTGATACAGAAATCATAAAAATTTAAAGGAAGAAAACAGTATTTGATGAGTCTACAATCTTTATACTTAAAGGATATTCAGAAGACCTATAAATCCTCAGTGGAATTAATAACTGTGACTCTTGAAAGCTCTAAAAGGAAATATTAAATATGCAAAATCTTGGTGAAAAGCTTAATTAAGGCCATAAATGCCTAAAGGTTTAAAGGGCAGGCTACGTCTCTCAAAGATTTTCCAGTGTAACATTTATGGAAGTGTAACACAATACATTTTTAAGCAGCATTCTCTATCACCTTTTTTTGCACCATTTTTTATCTTTTCCTTTCAGTGTTAATAAGTACACTTTAGAATACAATTTCCAAGACCTCCTGAATGGTTAAATGGTTAAAAATTTCACTCCTCCAACTTCTCAAAGGTAATAGTGTCTTCTGTGCAGAGCAAGTGGCATTTACTTACAGGGCTGAGGTTTTCCCTTTTCTTTTATCATTAATTTTTTTCCCCTGCTCCTATAATATTCTCAGGTTGGCTCTTCTCCAATTTTAAGCCCTTAGTTAAGGAGGAGGAAGCCTCCAGCCCTGACACAAAAGTCCAAAGACCCACAATTGTGTTGGCTCAGCTGTCGAAGGAAGGAAATCTTCCCTCTTTGGTTCCAGGCATGGGAACATTTCCCATGAGTTCTATATGAGATCTATATGTGTATTTATGTCCCATGAGCTCTCCTGAACACTTTCTCCTGAAACAAACAGAGAAATATATCATGTTGCCTACTGAATGATCAAGGACGCTGTTTTCAATAGTTCTGAATACTTGTACTTCATTTAAATATTTTAGTAGGTGCTTGGTACCTTTGACTATCAAGCTGTGCTTTCCAGAATATGCTCACTTGACAAAAATATTGAACTTCAAGTGGAAAGGAAAAGAATCAGGGTTTGGGTTGTTTTGGAGTTTGTTTTATGCCATCATTTCTAGATTGAATTTTTTTTTCATTTTGCACCAAGTCGCTTGCAGAACAATAACCATTCATTATGGCACAGCCTATACACAGTTCCCCCTCTCCAAACTGTCACTTTTTCTTGATGCTAACCCCACCCTGTGTATTTGGAACACCTTCCCTCTTGGCAGGGATTTCTGTTTGCTTTTACATCTAAGCATTTCTGCTCACAGCAGGTCGTGCAGTAATGGAAGTTAATATCACACAATTTTGATAACCATCCTGCTTTTTCTTCCTCACTTCCACTGTGACAGGAATTTAGCAGCTAAAATACAAAAAAAAAAAAAAAAAGAATTATCCTGGTAGATTTAAACATTAGTTTTGTATCATTTGAAAGAAGTTATTCCAAGCCTCTCTTAGGCAGTTTCATTGCTTTGTAACTCAAGAGCCTGACAGAGTGAGGCAAGTGAAGTGGAATAGAGATATTCACACGACAGAACTCCAGCAAGGCAGAACAGGGCCCCTCCAATTCTATAAAGCCCAAAGCTGAGATGTTTCTCCTGATATGATTACTCACTCATTAAACCAGCTCATGCTTTTTGCCACAGTCCTGGGACTGATCCAGTTGGAGACTTCAGTCCAAAAGCATTTTTAATCGTCCACTTTTTTATTGCTGTAATACCTATTTTGCATTGGAGACCAAATTTCAGGATAATGTGAGAAGAAATATGGACATCCCAGCTCAAAGATAGTTACAGATATTACTTTCCACAAGTATCTAAATTGCTCACAGTCTGTTTTATAAATTGTATATTTTAGCATAGAAAAACCAAGAGAAAACAAAAATTTAAGTATCAACGATGAGGCAATTTTAAGCTGTGTCCGTTCAGAATAATTTTGTTGTGAGCATCACTAGGAAGCCTGCACTCTGTCAAGACAGAACAGATGATATATTGCTTGATAAAGGCTTTGTAAGAATGTCAGTCTTTTAACTACATGTTTTGTTATCATAAATGTTCAACTATGTATGTAAATATATATAAATGGCAACCAAACTCTTAGGAACTAATTTAGCCATGTAGGCACAGATGCCTAGGTAATACAGGAGTGTATAGCTATGCCTGGATTAGGATTAAAAAAGAAAATAATGGTACTGGATGCCATCAGAAAATCAGGAGAGCTCTCCCCTATGACCTTCCTAAGGAGGGGAGGAATTTAATGTTGCCACTGGGGGATATTTCATTCTACACTATAGTTATGATTCCCTGGATCACTGGACTCTCACAACTATTTAATGCCAACAGGAGCCCGATTATCAGGTTGTTATTTTTCTTTGCACAGCTGCTGTTCTCCACATTTTACACGTTTATCCATGGAGCAGTGAAACGGGACTCCCTGGACAACTTCTGAGGAACTGGGCTGTGAGCTTGTTTGCTGCTTCACAACACCTGCTGTTAGGGACTTTAGCTCCCCAAGTTTCCTCCAGCTGTTTGCCTTCAGTTTGCTCCTGGTCTGGCTCAGAGCACGACTTAAAATGCTCCCCTTTAATGGATGGGTTTTCTTCACCCACATTACCAGTGTACATCATTCCAGCTCCAGCACAGCTGACAGATCAGGCACAGAGATATGGGAGGCCACCCTGGGCCTCAGGTTTAGAGCATCTATGGGAAATATGGTATTGCTGACACCCTTTTCAAAGGGAAAAGAAAGATGTGAAAAATGAGGGATTTTTGACACCCTTTAAAATGAAATAAAAAGGCAGTGAAACATCTGAGCTGCCTCAAACATGGCTCTGAAGGCTGCAAGGGGATGAAACATGGGATATCTCTCAGCAAAGTCAACACAATGGCATGTCAGATGAGCTGGTGAAAATATGATCTATCAAGCTACTTTTTTATATTTAAAAAGGAGCCATCATAGACCATGCAATAGGTATTTCTGACCAGGTATTCTTAACAAAAGCCACTGAACTGTCAGCTCAACATCACTGCCTACAGCAAAGCATGTCAGACAAGAATGATGCATGGCACTCTTCTTCCTTGCACTAAAAAAAAACCTAAATCAAAACATTTACCAAAAATTCAACCACTATAAACCAGGATATAAACTGTTAACTTACCATTTTATCCTATTCTCATTTTTCTGAGAGACACAACTGAAAAAGTAAAAATAGTCCTGAGCAGATTCACAGATGAGGTGATAATTACATCCCTCCTACACAAAATCCAGCTAAACAGAATGTCTTTGGGAAAGGAAAAAATGTATACAGTTCCACTTCAACCCATAGGGCTGCTGTGTGATGATTCTGCAATTATTACAGAAGCTGGAGGAGCAAGTGTCACCATTCCCAACACATGGAGTTCTGTGGGGCTCATGGATGTGCCTGTGCCACACACTCCACCAGCTCTGGTGGAAGGCAGTGAAGCGCCAAATGCAGGAAACTAATTTCTCCCCAGCACCCCTTTCTACCAATACACAGCCCACTCAAATCCCATTTCAGAACCAGCCCCAGGTGAGTTCCTCTCATTCTCTACCCATTTAAAAAGCCTGACCTCCCAAGTTCTTTCCTGGTGCAAAGAATATAATTAATAAACTGCTCAATCCATCATATTGACCTGCATTATCTTAAATTAAAGTTAATGGCAGCAATGAGAAAAGGATTATAAGGTTAAAATATATGTACTGAATATCTCTGTACCACTTCTTTTTGGTGGTATAGACAAAGATTACATGAAAATATGGCTTTGCCATGGCCAAATCATCACTAGGTACATACATCATGAAGGTCAAATGCTTTCTTCTGTGCCAAGCTTCTGGTGCCTGGTACTAACAGATCGCAAAGGTCTGCAACAGTGTTGTCATCCTTTAAACAGCTACCAAGTCAATCATATCTCTAATTTTATTTATATAACATCCATTTTTTCCCTCGTGACACTCAGGATTAGGAAGAGGATCCCTCTCATCAGGTAGGAGCATTTTGCAGTAGGTAGGAAAGGAGTCCATACAAATCATAACTCAGCTCACTCATTCCGTTCAACGTGGAAAACGTTGTTGATAGCACATAAACAAAAAGTACAAGACAAAACCAAAACTAAAAATGACAGGCAGCAAATATGTGATGTATCTTCCCTCCCTAGGGAGAACTGATATAAGAGACAATAGGCTTTGGAGAAATGCTTTTAATCCACTGTTGTAGAATAAATATCTTCTTGTGTACCAATAATACTTCATAAATCCACTGTAGGAGTAACTAACACAATGAGCCATCATAGGGCAATTGCAAGTAAAGGATAACTGAGGAAGCTGCTGAAAATCTCTCATGCTGGGAATGGCCCAGTGATGCACAAACCCAACAAATGATTTCCCAGACAGAAATACACCTTTGCCAGCCTGAGACCACAGGTGCCAAGAGCACCACATCAGGTGATGGCTGCATCCCCAGAGACCCCTGCAGGACTCACAGCCTCTAAATGAATGACTGAAAAGCATTTCAGGTGCCATCTGACTAAAGAATGAGAAGGGAAGGCAAAAACCCTACAGATGGTGTGACACCAACCACTCCTCTGTTCAGCCTTTCACTTCCTTAACCCAAGGAACCAAATGGAAAATATATGACAACAAACAGCTAGCAAACAACTCCCCATCTATTACACAACTGAAATCATAAGAAATGAGCTTGTTGAAATAACAAATGAACTTGCAATTGCTTTGCTTCACATAACTCCCATATGTTTTTAGACATGTCTTGAAAGACAACTTTTTGAGATTAATAAATGCTATGTGATACACTCAGTTCTTGTCCACTGAGGACTGGGCCCAATCACAGCTAAAAGCTTTTGCCATTTAGAATATGAATGGAGAACATCACAGCACAAATGGAAAAAATACATGTTTATGGTTATGAGAATATGCAAATGTGCTGCCTGGGCTCCATAATGTCCTTGCCATGCTCATAGCTTTGAATTTCTCACAGGGGATTGAGTTTTACAGAGTGGAGGGCAAAGGGGGAAGGCAGCTGAAATATCTTCCAAGGGAAAGGCAATGATATTCCATACCTTCTCTTCCTGACTCAAACAAAGTAGGACCTACCAATTGTTTTGTTCCCTGTTTCATAATACAGCTTATTACTGAAACCTCACAAACTGAACAGTGATGTTTGGGTACTGGAAAGGGACCTCCTAGAAATGAAATAAGGTTGTTCTCATCCACAGTTGTTCCCCTTAGCTGTGGGGAATGTGACTTTCCTTTCAGCATGAGGAAGATTTGCATTTTGTGTTCCAGACAATCACTCTTTGCTCGTTAAGTGATCCAAGGATGAGTGGGCCAGCATGTGAGACCCACCTGCAGCACCAGATTTACCACGTGGTCATCACTCAGCATGGAGGCTTGCAAAGGTACTCCCCAGTTTTCCTTGTCATTGCTGAATTGCATGGGTGTTACAGCTTCTATGTGTTCTTTCTCTTTGTTAAAATAATCTGAAAATGGTCTTCACATCCTGTATGCAATACATGAGTAAACACTAGATGAGGGCAAGGGAATGGCCTGTGAGGCGGCCTAAGTCTGGGACACAAACCACACCCTTAGGAAAAAAGAGCTTTTGGTGTAGGGAAGCACAGCTTGTGGAAGAGATCAGAGGGAAAAGACAGCTAAATGAATAGTATCTTTCACAGATTTGTTTTTACTTAAATTTTTATGATCTTCAAAAAACACTTTTTGAAAGAGACAGTTTGTCTAAGATGCTATTTTACTGCCAAGTCATCAGTGTCTGCTACAACAGAGCAAAAAGAGGAGCAGATGATACCAGATATACTCCACAGAAACTAGAAAACACAGAGATTAAATTCTGCATTAGAATGATTTTACACACTGTATTTGTAGTATAGAAATGATGCAAATTTGTAGTATATAAATGAGCATCTAAATGATGCAAGTGTTTTGTTTTATGACCACTAAATTCAATACTTCTCTGCAAGATTACCTTCTTACCCAAGTGCTTAAAAATCCCTCAGCCTCTTCTGTACTCATCATCAAGTGTCACTTGTACCTCATACCATAAATATGAATTTTTTCAACCAAGAGCACTGGAGGAAAAGAACTGACTACAGAAAATAATGACCACATCCAAACCATCTGTTAGAAAAAAAACCAGAATGACTCAAACCAAAATGATGAGAACAAGAGGAGACTACAACTAAAAACATACACCTTATCACTACCACTTCTCTAAAATCCTAAAAGTAGCAATTTGAGCCCCAGTAAACATACAAAGAAGTAAGCAATCTGTCTGTTTAGAGCACAAAAAAAAAATAAAAAGGTCTAAAAGCAATAAGCTCTGACAAAAAAACAAAACCCAAAAACATATCCTTAAAGCATACCACTGAAAAAGCTTCTTTAAATCTTCTGAAACACATCTACTGAGATCTGTGGAGATCACAACATTTTCTCTCTTTTTATTGCATATTTTTTTCCAGTGTAAAAGAGATGAATGAGAGGAAGGCTGTCTGAGATTACAGAAGGAATAGGAGGAGGTGCAGAGGGACTCCCAGCTGGGAAACAACCAGTTGTGGGAAGAACTGAACTCCCAGGTGCTCAGTGAGCATGGGAACAAACCAGAGACTATAATTTTAAGGCTGATCCCATGTTATACCCAATTTTTATTTCACAGAGCAAGTTCTAACCATTACAAAACCTGTAACAACTGGGCATCTGACTCCTCACTGGCAGGGCTTTGCCAGCACAGATCTGGAAGTGTTTTACAAATGTATGTAAATATTAACAAATAGTTAAATAATTTAAAATAATATTTATTTAGTTTGGAGTTTTTTTGGTTGGTTTACTGGTTTTAGTTTTTTGAAGGGGATTTGTTTGTTTATTTGTTTAAGTAGGGAAATAAGGGTGAAAGATGAGATTAAGGAACTCCAAATCTCACATGACAAATAAGTGGCCACGCAGAGCAAGGGAACAAGGAAGAACTCGTCTGTGAGTGAGGCTGACATCTTTGCAAGACATCCTGCAGGTGGTAAATTATCCTTCTGCATATTGGGCATGAACAGAAATTAGATGATGGAGTGGAAAAAGTGGATATTCATGAACAAGTAGTAAATTATCTGATATACAAAAGGCAATACTGGAAATCACCATGTTCTCCTAACTGTTGAATTCTTCTTTAAAAATTTGCTAGCAGTTCTTAAAAGAGTTTTCAAATGATCAGTTGGAATTTGCACTTTAATTTCATTTGTTTCTGAGTTTTGCCACTCTTTCTCCCTTTGTATGGCTTCCCAAAGCTGGAATTCACAACCATTCTGAATTAAATCCCTTTGGGTCTCATCACTGGAATCAAAGGAAAACAAATGTCTGGGGGAAAAAGGTTATTCTGGAAATCAGGTCTGCTGAAAGGAGCTGACATACTGCACAGCAATGCAGCTTGATTGCTTGTAGCTGTCATTTTTCTGTATCTTATAAAGGAATACAAAACTGTATCTTAGCTATGGCAGCCAAAACAAGACTTCTTACAAATAAATGGTCTTGAAAACCATTTGGCCAATTTATACATCAATTAGGTGAGACCCTTACTCACTCTACACTTCCTGTTTAATCAGTAAATAGCAGCTAGAATAACTTGGCTGAAGACTGAAAAGCAGCTTCTGAAGGCTGAAGTATCACAAGTCCAGCCTTTCTCCATGCTCAAGAAAGGCTTCTCTTTAATGACCTCACTAGTTTTATTTCATAACATCTCTGCATGGCTTTTCTTGATGTATTTTTTCAATTTTTCCCTTCAGAGAGAAGATCACTATTAATTTAAGTGAGCTGAGGAGCAGCTCAGATGGATGGGTTTGGTTACTCTCCAGTGACATCCATGCAGTTCATTACATAAGCAGTTTACTGCAGTGAAGTCATTGCACTGCGTCCAGCCTCAGAGCAGCTCCTCAGCTCCTGTTTAACCACTTCCCTCCAAACAGGTGAGTGTGCTCTCTTGCCATAGCAAACCTTTACTTTACCATTTGTTTCCAGTTGACATCTCCTTTCTTCCTTTTTTTGGTGGGTTTTTTTTTTTTTTTGCTTGTTTGTGTTTTTTTGTCATTTTTGTTAATATACCATAGATGATTACATAAGTGATTTATTACAGGAACTTCACTGTATGAGAGGGGGAAAAACTTGTTTAAAAGAAATCCAACAGCTACAGTATTCCCTTAGGGCAAAATGTACTTCCACTTAATTTCTCTACAGTGTATTACACACCATATAATTGCTTAAAACAGAAGCTACACATACAAATTTTGCTTGGCACCAGATACCTGGCTTCAGAGAGCACACTCAAGTTACATGCTGTGTTTTGCTACAAATCCATTGCACCACCTAAAGTATGTCAAAGAGATCACTAATAGAAATATTTTGAACTACCTAAAATAAATCAGCAAGTAAGCAAACCACAGTATTTTGCTAAAGGTTATATTAAAATAAGCCACAGTGTTCCTGAAAAATATTTTATATGTGCATGGCTTTAGCATTCCTCATGCCCTTTTTCCAATGCACTAAATAAAATCATGAGACAAACTTCAGAGATGGAAAATATCTGCTAGAGCATTTAGACCATCCCAGTGCCAGTTCAGGATTTTTTCCTTTATTTTCTAGTGTTTTGTCAAACTGACTTTTAAATACGCTGTATGTTCCAAGTAATGAGATTTCCACTACTTTCCCCTGGGAAATACATTTATATAACAACTTTCTTCCCCAAGGATCCCAAAGTGTTTTATAAAAATATACATACAAATCACTTCCCCACTGTAGTACAATCACTTATGAGGCGCAGGGTGGCAGCCAGGAGGGAAATGACACACAGGACTCTGCAAATTTATAGCAGGAGGGAAAATCCTGCCCAAGGACAGAGGGGCAAATCCCTATCCTGACAACAGCCAGGAACTCACACACATCCACAGGCAGCAAGCAGAAGTGTGGTTTCAATCTGCACCTGCAGAAATGAGCTTGGGCACCTCCATAGGCAAAGGATATCTTGGACAGATTTTGAACAGAGAGTCATGAAGACGTGGAGCAGCTTAACAAAGTAAAGATGTCATCCTGGTAGGAATACCAGAACAGGGGCTGGATTCCTGAAACAGCCACTGCCTTGAGGACTGTGCTTGGACCATTCCATCAAACTCCCACTGACACTGATGTCAGGGCAGTCCTGGCTGCTCCCAGCCATCCCAGGTCCACTCACAGCCCATGTGCCATTTATTTACTGCTCAACACTGGTAAAGCAGAGCCCACCCCTAAATGCATCCTGCTGCTACCCCTGGGCAGCCAGGGAAGGAGGGGAAACAGGAATCCAGAAGGAAGGAAGGATGGCTTGGTGCTGGTAGATTGCTGTGTTTGAGACTGAATGCCATTGTACATTAAAAGATCAGAGTATTATAAGGGCTAGGAAGCAAATAATGCCAGAAACTACATCATATTTGGAAGGTTAACAGTTTCCAAGGTCAAACCCCTTGGGTGGAGTTCAGGAATTTTCAGTGCAGATGGTTTGTAGGCAGAGGTTGAGGGTAATGAGAGGGTCAAACCTCATTATCAGCATTGTTTTAGCAACCTTTGCTCATCTTAGGTGGAGAAAATGAGAGGAAACAGGACAGCCTGTGCTCTGAATCTTCCTTCTGTTTGGTTTTGGGCATGAGACTTTTAACAGACCTCCAGTCTCCCAGCTCACTGCCAGTCCTCAGCTAGGAACTAGTCTTATTTACAGGACATAAGTGATATGTACAAGTGATTAGAGCATCTTCTTCTCATTTGAGAGGCCAGATGCAGCTTCTTGGATTCCCTCCACCTGGAAGCACACAGGGTATTGGTAAAACTGGACCAATAGATTCTGAAAGAGACCATGTTAGATAGCTCTGAATCACAGCCATGAAGCACACTTTTAGGACAGATGAACAAAGGAAGCATTTCCCACCTCCAGTAAAAATGGGTAATTTTCTGCACTCTCATGCTGGGACAACACATCAGGCAATTGACTCTTAACTCATGGACTCACAATCCAAAATCTTCTGCCCTGCTCCATGTGTGTTATAAGCCTGAAAACCAAATCTAGCTGTTGTGCATAGGCACTCCCATTCTCCCAAGCTGCAGTACCAGGTGCCAAGTCTAACCACAGCTTGGCAAGCCTTCATCTGCCCTTGCCTTCAGCCACCACCAGAGATGCACCATTCCTGTCCCTTCACTGATGAGCAGCACATCACTTTCATTTAAAATGCAGAAACGAGGTCTTATCCTAGAAAGAGAATTTAACAGGTCCACGTTAATGCCCCTCGTTAGCAAATCCCTGTCCCGTTTGGCTCTCCCTGTGCCTGCAGCTGCACCGACAGTGACAAGCCACTGATCCAGTGCTGCTGAGAGTCTTTGTGCACAGGTGAGTCTTTGATCCTTCCCACTGTTGAAGGAACACAGATGTGATTTCCGAGGGCTTTGCATAAGTTTCAGGCTTGTGGGATTATGGGTGCATAGTACAGTTCCTAAATGTCTCCAGTGCTGCCAGGACAGCGCTGATAATGGGGGTATTAGCAATGCAAAGGTGGGGAGCTGAGTCATTTTCCTGGGGAGGAGCCCAGCTCTCCCAAAGCCTGCTCTAAACCACGAGCTGATAGTGCCAGATGAAAATGAGCATGAAATATTTTACAGACACAGGAGGAGAAACTTTGGTCACTGGGACACAGAGGGGGCTGGCTGTGGGTCAGAATGACTCCAGACAAGGTCCTGGTTGCTGTAAACCCATGGCTCAAGCAGGTCTGAAACAGCAAAGGAGGTCATGTTTCTGAAAAAAAAAGGATTACAACACTTTTAATCCTGACAAGCAGATACCTACATATTAAACTCTGCTACAAAGACAATATCCAGGCAGACACAGGGCTGCAGGAAGAGGCAGAGTGCTTCAGCAGTTTTGCATGACAACAAAATGAACAGCAATACATTCAGGGTGCTATTGAGTTGTAAACTATTACTGCTCCATTTAGGGGTTAGAAAGTCTGCAATGTGATAGAGCCAAGCAATATCATTTTTCCATGGGTAGAGTCATGCAGATACACACACCCTCCAAATTAATTTATTTACATAGTTTTGTTTCCAAAGATCCTCTACCATGTGTATGCTGAGAAGCTGCCCAGGCCAGACAAGCAGATGTTCTACAGACTTTGGATCCTGACAGCCCATTCTCCAACCATTTCTGACAGCTAAAAAATCAGTCAGTGCCAAAGCAGCATATTTAACTTAAGTGTTGCCAGAAATCAGATACCCACGCCTGTTTTCTTAAGGAGTACAAGGTTATGAAAACCAGGAGTAGCATCATCCACTGCCAGATGCATTTACATCTTTCTCATACACAGCATGAATATCATGTGAGTCCATTGTGGTTATTTGTCATTAAATTAGACAGAAGTGATGAAGTAGGCTGTGGAGAATTCTAAGCTATGCAAACAAGTACAGTGTTCCAACTGCACACATTCATATCCCATACTGTCTCAAGGAATACTTTTAAAAAAAATCAGATTGGTATCAATTACATCACCCAAGTGCAGAAAATCATGGCTCTCAGCCAAAAAAAAAGAAAAACCAACCCAGAAAAGACACTCTAAAAATTTACCAAGCAGTGGAACAAAAGAAGAAAGCGACCAATGCAAGTGATGAAAACTCCTTCCATAATGCCTGATTTATAGAAACTCAATCTGCTTCCACAAAGACCAGATTTTATTTTCTAGATAAAATGATAAATGCATAAATGGAAATTAGTTCATTTCCATTGGAGAAAGCATAGCTACAGCACAGAAAGATGATTCACTCTTCTCTCAGTTTGGACTTAGAATCATAGCATCAATAAGGCTGGAAAAAGCTTTTAGCATCATCAAGTCCAGCCATCAAGCCAGCACCACCACCATGTTCACCCCTAAGCCACATCCTCAATGTCTGCCTTCATCCATGGTGGACTGAGGGATGCTGATCTGTTCATCCAGCACGCTTTTGCTGTTAGGAGTTTCACAATAAATGACTGTATGGAAGAGCTGGGAAGAGCAAGGAAATCTTTGCTACTTTACCAGTAATCTGTCAGACAAGACCATTGCTTTGTACTTTTTTGAACCCCTGTTACTTGTAGGTGAACAGCAAACTTGCCCCCAGTGCCTGCCAAATTAAACCGCAGCTCCTTGAGAGCCCCTGTGAACAGCTCCTGTGAAGCACAGTGCTCATAAACACCTCCCTCCAATTCACAGAGATCTCTTTAATAAATTAACAAAGCTGTCACAGAAGTATAAATGGGAAATCATTTTTTAAAATAGAACCATTTAAGATCACACAATTTCAGAAGCCTTTTGCAACATTTTATAATTCCTTTAGGCCACTGCAGGTCTCCTTTACACTTGTGACGATGCCCCTTTCAATTTGCATTTAAAAGACAGTAAATTGCAGGGTTCATAAACATTTTTATAGTGATTTATTGAAGACTAGAATGTCACTCCTGTTCTTCACACTTTAGCAGTCCTGGGAATCGGCTGCAGGGCTGTATGTGTAATCTTGCTCTACCCATAAACTATACAAGAACAAGGCAGTTCTGAAACCTATTATTTATTTATTTTTTCTTGCTTAAAAGACATTGGTGGCACTATTTTACATCTATATTTATCTTTCAGTTATAAGATGACCCATTTTATTCGGCCTTCAAGTTATAACCAGGTTTCCACAATTTACAAAGTACTTGGTTTGCAAATTAGAACTGTTCAGAGACAGGATTGCATTATGCCAATGAACAAAGGATTCTTTCTCTTCTCTTTTTAATAAAACACACAAAATCCGCAGAATATTGGATTTATTATCACCACTAGATAACTTTACCATACAGGAATGTACTGAGATTTTTTTTCTTAATTTAAAACCTAAACCACAGAAATGCTCTGTGAAACTTCAGCTAGAGAATATTCTAAGGTTCTGCTCCTTCAAAGACAAAAGGGAAAATGTTCATTGCAATTGGACCTCTGATACTCCTATCCTCCTTCACAGGCAACAAAGTCACAAAAGAAGGTAAACAGTGCCAAGAAGTGTTGTTTATAAGGGCACTGTGATCTTTCCTGCATCCCAGTGGAGCTTTACCAGGGGGAATCTAGAAACCTCCCTGCACAAACAGTGCAGGGAAAAAAAAGAAAAAAAAAAAAAAAAAAACAAGGAAGAGAAAAAAAAAAAAAAAAAAGAAAAGCCTGCACCTCATTTGCCCTTCCAGTGACCAGGAGGGAGTATTTCTTTCTACTTTTTTCACATTACAATAATGGCTTCACAGCTCTTGAAAAGAGCGCTAGTGCACCAGCAAATGGTGCATGACACGCTGAAGCCCTGGTCTTTGTCGCAACAGCTCCGCTCCAAAGAAAGTCCTTCCTTGCCTTCTTTTCCTTGCCATTAACTGTGATGAAATGAGTTTTTCCCCCTTTTGATTCCACCCCCCTCGCTGTCTATTACAGTCTGACCTGATTGCACTTATGCACAGATTATTTCATAGAGACATCCTTTTATTCAGGTTTGTGAGTTTGCCTGCAAGGTTATCTGTTCACAAAGCAACGCCTCATTCCTCGGACTCATTTTTTTTGAAATCTGATCTCATTGATAAGAACAAGACCATTCGCATTGCATTTGTCAGATAAGTAGCTCCATGCCAGAGTAATAATTTTTTGTGACTATTGTCAGGGCTCCAGTTAAAATACATCAACCGATAAAAATGCAAGTATTGTAAAAATAACCTTGCATCAGAAGTGTTGGCCCTCCACTTTTTCCAAGGCGCGTTATGTCCTTTCCCTTAATAACAATTTATTATAGCCACAGCATCTTCACTTTTTCACAAGAATTATTTTTAAGAATTATTTCAAAACATTCCTATTCTGATGCTGCCATTGGTAGCGCTGAACTTGAAATAAAGAAGTGGAGGGGATCAATGTTGCACTTATTGGTTGGATGGGGTTTTGATTAATTTGAACCAAATTTACTCAATTCTGATGTGCAATAACGAACATAAATCTCATCACCAGCACGATGAGCAGCGCGGGGGGGACACGGACAGAGCCGCAGCTCTGCTCCAGCACTGAGGAGACCTCGGGACTGCCAGGCAGCTGATTATCTCCAAGTTTGCTGCTGAGAGAGCGCTCTGCCCCAGCGCGGCGGAGCTTAACCCGAAGGGGCAGCAGGAGAAGCACGCACCGAGGTCAAAGCCCCGCGAACGGGGATGGACAAATAAACCAGCGCGGAGCGGAGCGCGGCTCCCGCATCACCTCGGGATGCACCGCCTCACCTGGAGAGCAGGGCACTCTTATATAAATATTAGCAAAAAGCGAAGGCGAGGAGCTCCGGAGCCGCCTTTGATGCGGCTCCCGCGGCGGTGGCAGGCGCACAAAGGAGCTGAGGGCCGGAGCGGGCAGCGCTGGCAGCCGCAGCCGCATTGAGCAGCCCCGGGCCCGGCTCGGTCTCGGCGCGATGCTGCCGCACACGCGGGCCTGCAGCTGATAACGCTGTAATAGTCCTCCTTTGAGAACCGGGGCTCCTGTGTGCTGATTACCCATTTATCACACCTGGCAGCCCTGCTGAACTATAATTACTCTTCTCTTATCCTGCTGCACTGTCATGTCCGAGAGGAGAAGAGAGGCAAAGGCTCCTGCTAATGACACATTACCCTCTTGACAAGCACTTGAAGGTTTTATTGTAAATATTCAAGATATAAAACATCTGAGATTCCCTTTTTAATTATAAAAAGCAATTTTCCGTGCCTCCCTCCACCACCAATAGTAAAGTTTAGGCGCCGTTATCCTTCGCTTCCTGCAAACAAACCCGGCTCCTTTGTCACCTTAACTCATTGCTGGGAGGGAACTCCGGTATCTCGGGGAAATTATCAAATGGAACGCCTGGAAAATGTGCCATTCGAACACACATCGCTCTCCTAAAAAGTTACATTGCTGCCCCCCCAAAAAAGGGGAAAATGTGCATTTATATTGAAAAATTAGGAAGAGGAGAAAGGAGAGAAAAAGTCCTGAGCAAATGGGTGGTGAGCGAGTCTTTCATTGGGTGGCTCTTGGGAGATGTGCCTCTTATTAGGAGGAACGGTCTTGCATAAACGAAAAATTAAAGATATGTGAGGTGCTGTGGTTTATCCAGCCTATTTATTGGTCTCCAGATGGAGGGCTGTGAAGCCAAAGACTTATTCCCCCTTGCTCTCATTATCAGCTGTGAGTTGTGGAGGTTAAAGAAGCCATGGGATTCCTCAAAAGAGTAGGGAATCCTAAACACTGTGATGTGGAGAACTAAAAACCTGAACAATCTTTAATCTGAGATATACAAGACAGTCATTAATACTCCAGCCTCTACAATGATTGTATCAAGCATTATTAAATATTATATGGTATTATATGTTATGTTATATTGTATGTTCATTCCTACACCCATAATAGCATTCAGTGCTCTGGCTACAAAGTACAGAAGAATTCCTGGAAATCTTGGAATTTGCCCAACCTATAGTTTTTCACCCCAGAAATTTGATAGCTGGGCTGATTTTACTCTCAGCTAAAAAAATGTCCAAACAGACAGCAAAAAAGCTATAGAAAAAAAATAAGCTGAAAACGGAAATGAATCCATTTATGTGCATCCACAAGTCCACCAAGAAAACCAAATTGCAAATGTGTCTGTTAAAAACCAAGGAGTCTTTAAGCATTTCAGTGGGACCTGATTGAAGACAGGGCACTGTGCAAAAGGAATCCACAGACATTTCATTCCATACCTTCTCATTACCCTTCTGTGCAGCAGCAGTCTGCTCAAACTTGGCTTATTTACTGATCTTCCTTGAATTCTAAGAGTTGCCCACAGTGAGAGGAAAGATGATGTGACAGATACAGGAACTGTCCATTAGAAATTGGTGCTCTGGGTCCTTGCCTAGTTTGCTTAACAAGTGTAATGGCTGTGATGGCCACCCTGACAAGATTAGATGTGGGTTCCTTGTGAGGAGCACAGCACCACCTCGGTGATGGCCAGGGAGCAGCAGTACATGACATGCTGCTGTGGGAATTGCAAACATTTAATGAACATAAATGTCCTTCCAGATAGACATACACAAGGATGGAAAACAGCAGCAATAAAAGTCGCTCAGACTCACACATAACAACTCAAGGCTGTGCTTGGAGCCCGCACACGATTTAAAACAGTGGATACAACAGCTATTTTCTAACAAATCACATGGATTTGTATATGTGACTGACTGCTCTGTAAAATACATTGAGATAATTAGATAAAAGTTATTTGGTGCTATTAGAGGCAAATGATTCAAACTAATATTAGACTACAAATTACTGAACCCCCAAATGCCCAATTTTGGCATCCTGTGGTTCCTGCTTTGGGGTGAAACAGTCATTAGCACTTCACACACTCTTAATAAAAGAAATTGCAGCGGTCAGGCCTAAAATGACCATTTTCTCCATCTATTCACAACGATTTGAGGTTCCTAGACTGAAATATTAACAGCCTTGCTGAACCAGAATTATTCTGCTTCTCTCGCTTTCTGCCTGCTTCTGTCAGAAAGCCACGGAGCATAGAATGGCAGCGCACAGCTAACCAGATAATTGATATCTCCCCAGCCTATTCACGGTGGGAACCTGTCAGTTAGAGTCTAAAGACACATAGGCACGCTATGAAAATGAACTTACATAAGTCTCCCTGTGAACTGAATGCAGCCAACATTTTGATGTTTAATTGGCTGGGTCCGGTTTACCAGCGCACACGTGTATTCCAGGGCTGCACGCCGCACTCCGGCTCCTCCTGACAGATCTATTTAGTCAGGAGGAGGTGCATTTTCCCAAGGTAATTGCTCAGAATCAGGCTTCCAAAGTCAAACTGATTCAAACTTTGCTTATTCACTCCTTGCAGACACACGAGCAGGACTGTTTGAAAGCAAATGAAAAATCCATAGATCAATGTACGGAGCCTTCCGCACACAGTGCCACAGAGGGAGTCTATTTCAAACAGGGCTGGTTGTCAGCAGCAGTTACTGCCAGCATCTTTTTAAATATACATCTTTCAGAGCAATGCAGGTCTTTGAGATAATGAAAGATTTGCAACTACTATATTATCCACTGAGAAGAAATACACAGACTCAAATTGGGCACGCTCCAACGCATAGGTCCCTACTAAGTATGAGGAAAAAATAATTGACAGTTATTCAAGTATTTGTGAATATTTTTTACCTGGACTTATTCCCCTAATTAATAGGGCATGTCTGATAAAGTGTGATTTTTAGAGACTTTCCTGTGGGCTTAGTGGCTCGATGTGAAAGCATTTGGAAATCATTTCCTTACACCTGACATGGCAGACACAATCCCAAATTACTCATTTTGCACCTCTTTGGCTTCAAACCAACAACTTTAAAAATACTTAGACTGTCTCATCACTTATATGTCACAAAGACTAGGGATAAAACTCATGTTTTACTTGTCTGCACAGCAGAATGGGTTCTAGGTCTTTCTATTGCTGAAGCAAATATCTACTCAGTATTTCCTAAAGTTTCTCATCAATTTAGACAATCGAGACATATTTGACTCTATTTTCTCTCTCCCCTTAAGACTATAAAGAAATTGAATGATTTCCAGAGATGTCGGTCTCATTCTGAATCCAAAACACAGCACTGTAACAGCCACTGGGAAGAAATGAGCACTATGCTAGCTGAAACCAGGACATCAAGTCATGACTCAAAATCATTTTGATAGAGAGGCTTTAGCACTTGTGCTACTCAAGGAAGGACAGCAGCTTACAGAAAATTTTAATCACGGGGGAGGCAAAATCTGTGTTACACAGGGTATTTTCACCACAGCATCCACAAGCAGCTTCCTCCCCCCAAAGCTTGGATCAGGACAGCATTCTCACTGTGCTGACAATGCCTTTGATAACTTTGAGAGGCAGTAAAACCTGGACAGAGAACACCTGCAGCTATGTTGGGGAAAGGAAACACAACCTCTTCTGCACCATCTGGGTTAAAAACCTTTATGGTTTCTTGGTTGTAGATGGTACTGTCACATTTCCCCACCATACCCTATCACCTTGTCTTAACTCAGCCAGGATTTAAAAAGATGACACTGTGGCACATCTGGAGGGAGAGCTATAGGGACTATGGGGAAGGATCAGCTCTCTGCTCCCAAAACTAAATCACTTCTTTCTGACACCATTCCCAGAGTGTCCCTTCAGGCCCTTCCCTTTCCAAGATAATTACACAAAGGACTGAATGTCACTCACAGCTTCACTCCTTCATCTCCTGGAGCACAACAAGCCTCCAAACCTGCAGGGCCTGCTTACAATTCAGGTAAACATAGGAGCAGGTTTCCAATTTATGTAGGTTTTTTTTTTTCCTCTTCTGAAAATATAAGCTAATAGAAAAATATTTTTACACATTATTAATGTACATTAATGATAAAACTAGCGAGCATTAGTTCCAGAAGGGCACATTTTCTGTAATGATGAAGAATGATGTATAAATTAACATTACACAGCTCCACAGGTCCATTTCTGGCCCAACCATGATTAAATTAACTACAAAAAGGTACTTGACACAACCAGTGTGATACTTGACTGAATTTGGGAGTCATGTAGGGATCTCAGGAAAACCAGGATGCTAAATAAATCCATCTTACAATAGTGACCACGTTCATGTGTATTATTTAATACCATGGGGTGCTTATTCCATTTTTAATGTTTCAACAAAACAAAATAAATTGTGCTTCCACCTCCATCCACAGCTCTGCTAATAAACTGGAGTTTTTCCCAAATGCATGGCCTTGAAACAATAAATTCTTAAGCTTTTCACAGAACCAGTTTTTAAGAAGACAAAGCATGTTTTAGAGATTCCTGCTATCAGTCTCTTAGCACATATTAATTTGACTCATCAGATATTCATATTTCACCATCTGATCTCGAAGCTGGTTAATCAATTAATTGGTTTATTCCTATGTATTTGAGTACATTTTACTGAATTCAATAAATGACTGCTTTATCAATTCATTTTGTTAACAGGCTGGTTCCTTCATTGGACTTAATTTGATTTCACTGTAACAGCTGACATATGGGGATATTAAAAAAAAAGGGTACTTCTGCACAAAAGCAACTTCTTGGAAGCAGGATAAAGACATTCAGAGAGCTATGCTTTCTGCTTAATTTTTTTGCCTCTAAAAAAACAAAGCTACTTGAAAGAAGAAAGTTAAGAGTAAGTTAATTGCTTAACAAACCATAAAAAAACATAGAAAAGAACTGAAAAGAGAATAGGGACACTCAAACTAGTGAAAATTCAGGACTATTTTTAATAATTGGAGTTCTTAGGGGCATAAGAATTATATATCAGTTTAAAAGCATGAGTAGTGTTTTGAACTTTACAGAAAAAAAAAAAAAGAAATCTGTTTCAATTCTTTTCTCCCCTGAAAAGATAATTTCCCCTCAAAGGCCACAAGCTTCCCATAACATGTTTTCAGAACTACAGAACTGAACACTCAGAGTTGAAAACTTTCCTTTATAGAGCAAAAGGCTGAAGAAAAAAAAAAACAAAAAAGAAAAGAAAAGCCAACACCCCATCCCAGAAATAAACCTGCCATTGTCATATCCTTGTGAGACTGCAGGATAATAAAAGCTCATTGTTTTTTGTTTATCAGATGATAGAAGTTATGAATTTTTAAAGGAATGTCTTTTACACCAGACAGGTTATTTCTGTAGGCTAATTTTTCATAGCCACTTTGCATTGAAACCTCCGGCTTCATGAAGATGATATTTCTAGAACAATTCTATTTTTCTTTTTTTATCACCTTAGTAGTCTTTTCCCAGCTGTATCCACAGGGGAATGGAAATACCCAATTGCAAACGTGACAGCGCTGACTTCTGCAAAGTAGCTTAATTACTCATTACGAGATTCCATCAACAGAAGCTCCGGTCTGTGGTTTTGTAATAAGTGCTGTTATCTTCCCTTGGATTTTCATTCCTTCACAAAGGGGGATATGGCAATGCTTTCCACATCCCCATTTTATATGGAGAGGAATGAGAGAATTTTAATGCATGAATTTGATGTCATTAACAATGCTGACAGCTGTTTAATCCCAGAGGAAACAACAGCTGAGTCCCAACTGCACCACCAAAAAAAAAAAAAAAGAAAACAAAACCAAAAAACAAAAAATTAACTCTTCAGTGCATGTCACTGGAGGTACACTATGAATCAAATCACCCCTTAACTACAGTGCTTGTCAATTTTTTAGTAATCAGTAACCTCGACTGATAACAATAAAAGCTACTCCATTCTGACTGCTGGACATTAGTTCCAAAAGCACATTTATGAAATGGTCCTCCTCTAAATTAACCATTAATTAAAATTTAATTCCCCTTCAAACACAATGTGAAATAAGCCAGCAGAAATAGCAATGATAATGCTATAAACTAGAAATATAGGTGAAGCTGAGTTCTGAAAAATAATGTTGATTAATGCAAAAGGAATAGTATAAAATACATTTAAAATGGATCCTCCAGCAGAAGCAGAAAATACAACATAGGTTATACTGCAACTCTGTTACCGTCCAATTTAAAATAGAATGTTTAGATATAAGCCAATGACAGGAAATTTGCTTTTGTTCTGTTCCCCCCTCCCCATACACACACACACTACAAGGACTTTTTAAGGGTATGGAATGAAAAGGACTATTTCCAATACGTATATTTAAGATATATACCCATACTTTTTAAATCCATTTTTTTCATTGTTTATGCCATCATTTGCCATGTACACATGTTTTTTTGAATTTTGCTACTGACTCAAATGTTAGAAGACCCAAGCTCTAGCTGATTAGGACATATCTTCACAATCTGCAGCCCTCATGTAACAGATAAAGCTTTCCAAGCCCTGCCTTAGGAAGGCTCCCATCCATTCAGAACACTAGACTTTAAACAGATGTCCAAAGTATTCATGTTATAAACAGCAACATTATATGAATTTAAATCTCAGCCTTTGTGTGACCATCCTCTCTTTAATAGCAGCTGTCCCCCTTCATCTGGGCGTGGGGCTGCCTCTGCAGGGGGACAGGGCCACCCCTCTCCTCCCATGCCCCATCCCTGCTCCCAGGGAGGGCTCTGGGGACGGGGATGTCCCAGGGTGACAGAGCTGGGTGAGCTCTGAGGTCTGGGGAGGCAGCAGCTGTGAGCTCCAATCCCTGCATCATGAAGAACACAAAGGTCTCCCTACCAGACTAAACTCAGGGCCCAGAAATGTGCTGCTCATATTCCTCATAACTAGATGTGCAGTCATATTTTCTTGTGGTTAATATGGCAGAGGCTGGAAGAACAGATTTTTACCTTTTGATGTTCAGAAACAGTTCATTCTCAATAGGGGAATATTATGTGACAAATGTGCCAGACTTCTTTTTTTTTTTTGTGGTAATATTGCTCTTTGCAAATGGCACACATCCAATCCAATTGAATGTAATAAAATGAAACAATCTGTGCCATCTTCAATGGGTTTAATCTATACCATGTTAATGAATCCTTAAACAGACGAGCATGATGTTTTCCTGAAATACATGTAGTTATACTGTGCTCAGTGTACTTGTCAGCTTGAAAATAATTTCTGCTTGAGAGACCACCTGCTATCATCACCCTATTTAGAAGCAGCTCATATTTATTTGGAAAAGAGAAAAAATAGTTAAATAAAGAAGCAACTTCTCTTACCCAAGCAAGGACAGTAAAATGGCTTGGATCCTCTCTGCACAGTCAGGGATATTTTTTTTTCTTTCTTTTTTTTCCCCTTTGCACCAGCTGCTTCCAAAAATTTCTGGTACATTTGTACTAATGCAGCAATAGGCAAAAGCTGCTTATTCTCATCTCTCAGTGTTCCCCCATTTCCTTTCTGATAAACTAAAATATTGGAGTTGAAAAGATGAAGTGAGTTATGTGACAGGTTTCAAGCATTATGCAATATGGGTTGCATTACACTGTATCATATAATTTTAAGTTAATAAATATGCCAGAAAAGCATATTTGTAATTGATGAAATACCCAAATACTAAGTACACAGTATACGTTATTCTTCTCTTTACACTCAGCAAATGGAACAAAGAAATATTATGCTTCTACTCCCTAGCACTTATTTGCTGAAAAGATGGAGTAAATCAAATCAACTTTTCCTAAAAAGATACCTCAAATAAAACACTTTCTGGCAAAAATAAAATAAAATCTTTCTGGCAAATGCTATTAGCAAAACCACTAGTTTTCACCCACAAAAGAATAAAAGAATAAAAGAATTAATCAATCAATAAGGTTGTGAGAAACTGTATGAACACCAGGATAGGTTGTATAAAAGGACATATAAAGAATGTTTAGCCAAATAAACCCAAAATAAACAAACTCTCCAATTATCTGTGCAACTGGAGGTGCATGACCTGTCCTGCTGACTGTGTGATGCTAACAGGATGATATTCAGGCTCATTTTGAGTTTATGGGATTTTCTGATTTAGTAACCAGAAAAAAGTGCAAAATAGTGTAAAGTTCACCACCATGCAGAGGAATCAAGAAATACAATTTTCACTCTTTGGACGAATAGCTGATTAAAAAGAGATAGGAAGAAAGAGAGGAAAAGTTCCATACCAGGGGAATATTTGCATGCCAGTTGTGTGCTAATCAGAACCACCAATTTGAAAAAGTGAATTCTTCAAAGGCAAAATAAAAATTTGTCTGTGTCATAGATAAGGACATTTGAAGCACATACTTAGTAAAAATGTAATGTGTGGACTGAATGTTTGTGGGGTTTCTTAGTTTCAGTGTGTGCTAGAATGTCCTCATGTGCAGAGAATGGACTAAACTGATACTGGTTTGAACATGAACAGGTAAAAATAAGTTTTGCACAGCTGAGGAATCCATAACTGATACTGATCTAAAAACCTCAGATATTTATTGTTTTCCTTGAGGTATGACATTAATTTTATACCAGCTGGCTGTTGGGATCAGGCTCATGTCATTGTGCATAGAGATGATCAGTATCTTTGGCAGGAAAGCCCCTGCTACCTGCCAGCTGAGGTGACAGGATTTAATAGATGGTTAGATACTCTCCATTCTGAGCAACCGAACTTTCTCCCTGTTTATATCTTCATATTTGTGTACAATTTTAAAGGTGGAGGGAAATAACACCACAAAAAAAATTCCAGGTGAGAAGACCCTGCAGTAACAACATGGAAGAGCCTGTGTGCTGCTGTTCTCATGGAACAATTTTACATGACACAATTTTTATGCTCAACCTAAACGCATTAACTGCAATAGGTTTTTTGGGGGAAAAAGAGTTTTTTGGGTTTTTTTTTCCCCCTCTTTAAGAGTACAACTGCTCACCTCTGTAATGGGTTGCTGCCACAACAAGCTTTACGTCAAGTTATCTTAAGAAACCACACGGAAATGTCAGTTCTGTTACTGCTAAGTGGCATTTCTGATACAGCACATCCAAGGAGCTGGACCTCAGAGACATTGCTAATTTGTTTCCTGGTGTAATTCCAAGTGTTGGTTTTGAGCTGAGAAATGCTTTGTTGTGTTTTCTGTGGTGACTTTTACAGAATCCTTCTCTGTGTGTTCAGAGGTGGAAGCTGAGACTGTTGAACTGACAGTACCTGTATTTGTATGACTGGGAGGAAGGTTGTTCTCATCACAGAAACTCTTCCTTCCCCCATATAAAGTCTTATTTTTCAGGGCCATGCAAACCCAAATCTAACCCCAAGCTTCCTCTGAGCTCATGATGAAAAGATTAAAATCATCCATAGAGCCACCAAGATCACAACCCTGAACACACACCTGGGACACTGAATTCCTTGCTAAGGGCATATAGATCACAAAAGATAGTGGGTTTCTTGTCGGGATTCAGTATTTCAAAGGGTTAAAAGAAATCTTGAATTAATAAACAAAGATCTGATCTTTGGAGACAAATAGAAACACAAAAAATAAAGGAAAAATGCTGAGAAATCTTGTGAAGTTCTAACATAACGTCACTCCGATGCTTCCTTGAAGCTACCAGACACTAAGCAGTGGGACAGAAATCTTTGCTGTGGTTTTAGTAGATTCTGAACATCTCTTCCACACGGGATTAAAATAACCAGATGTGCTTTTTTTGTTGCATTTTTACATTTCTAGTACTATTCCTGTACAAACTAAACAGACACATTGCTTAAGCACATAATAACTTGAAGATGCCTTCTCAACATCAACAACTGAAAATTTACTTTAAAAAAGTTTGTTCCTCCTAAATTCAAAACAATTTTCCCTTCCTTCCTAAGCAACAGTGATTACTCCTGCTTGCTTTTCCCTTCTGCATACCTGAGTTTTACTAATTACCAATAAATCCAGCAGAGTTGCATCTCATTTCAGGAATTCTTCGAGCATCAGAGATTATTTCTGGTCAGGAATGACAGAAAGCACACTGCACAAAACATTTCTGCATCAGTAAGGGAATATTTTACAAAGAATAATTCATATTATTTTAAACAGGAAAAAAAACCCCAAGATTTTGATGAGAATTATCTAGAGGAAAGAATGGCAATGGTGGAAGTTCAGGCTGTCAGCAGAGGTCACAGAAAGGGATCCTCAAATATTTCTAAATCTTAAACATGTTGCAACCCATCAAACTTAGTGTAAGATTCTAAAATGAGAGATGAAATTACATCAAATCTTAATGTACCTGTGCCAGAAACTAAAGTCAATTGACTTTCAATTCATGGATACAAATATTCATCCAAGACCCACACTTATAAATGGTGGTAGATTTAAAAGAATATTAATATTTCTGTGACTGTGTTAAATGTCTTGTTCAGCTTACTTTAAAAGTGGGCAAAAGAATGATGATTTGAAGAAAAGAAATCAGACTAAGTTGGTGGGTGCTATGGGTTCTATTGAAAAGCATTTTTAAATTATTTCAGACTCATAAAATCTTTCCATAGAGAGTGCTTTGAAACTGTAAATTAAATATAGAGATTCTATGAACTGTATCAATTTTTCCTGGAAGCACAGATTTCCATGGGGGTTCATACAATCTTTTTTGTCTGTTACACCAGCTAATAATGCAGTGAATTTGCAGTAATAGGGCAAATGTTATTTTGATGATATTATCTGATTAAATTAAAGATGACGTTAAAAGGACTATTTCAATGGGAATCAAAACCTCAAAAAGCAACTGTGGTTGAACACTCAGTTGCTCTGTCCCAGACTTAAAAAGACAACACAATATTTCACTCATCTAAATGAAAAATAAATCCAGATGACATTTGACTTTTAGGAGGGTACATCTTCAAACTATGAAAATAATAATATTTTAGAATTTGTACTTTTACATGGACACGATTTGAATCTATTTACACAAAAAAGTTCGTACAGAAACAAACATACAAACATGCAGCAAATGAAGCTAAGATGGGATTGAGAACTGAAATTGCATCTGCTGGCACAGTGACAAGAAACCACCAGAACCAAAGAATGAAATCAAAGATGGAAGGATCAGTCACCTTCTTCACCATGGAATTTTACAAAATTCATAAAAAGATGAGAAATCAACTTATACATGACTGAAGGGTACAGAACAGAAGAAAAAGAACATTAAGGAAGTTAAACTTACTGGAGGTTTTCTGGTGCACAGTACTAAAGAAGTTGTAAAATAAACTCCTCTTATGAGCTACATGTTCACATACATAAATCAAGTGACTGTTTGAAAATCCCTCGAGTTAAGCCCTCAGAGATAGAATCTGTCTAAGGAAACATTCCTGAGCAACGTGACTGTGTTATGAATTACAGAGGCTTCACAGGAACAAGACACAAGATTAAAGGGATGCAGGGCTTGGGCCCCATCCTGCTCACAGCCAGAACCTCCTGCAGCCAGGGGAGCTGTGACATCTCTGCTCTGCACACACAAATCCCTGGGATCTGAGAGACAGCAGCTCCAGGGCACACCAGGACGGTGCTGCAGGTGCCAGGGAGGAATTTGAGGCTGCTTTTCTCCAAGACCTCCGGGGATCTTTGTGCTTTATGAAGTGCACAGGCGATGGGTGAACACGCTGCAGCACCTCAGTGACTCTGCTTGCTCCAAGGGCAAACCACTCAGGTCCAGTTATGGATGAACCCTGCTGCAAAGTACCAAAGTCTCTCTGTTTTGGAGACTTCCCCTCTTACTACAGATACCCATAAACCTGAATTTTCAATTTCTCCATAATCCCCATTGTTAAAAGATGACACTAACTGTGTCCATCAGGGAGTGGCATGAGGTCAAGCTATTGGTCAGGACATCAGCAGAAACCTCACAATTTCTGCAGCACATACTAAAAATACAATTTCATTCAAATTAAACCCTAAAACCAAAGCTTCAAGGAAGCACAAGCCAAGAGGACATAGCACAAACCAAGAGAAGATAGCAGCACACAGGCTTTAAAACACTTCTCTGTAAAAAGCCTTTATAAATTCATAGGTTCACAGGGATATCCATGAGAGAATTCAAGAGAGTTGGGGGAAGAACAATTCAAGAAATGACAAACAATTATAAATAGCTGTCCTTGCCCCCACCCTCACTGAAAAGGAGTCTATCAAAAAACTGCCAAAGGTCACCAGCTGTAAAGAGACAAAATATTTGTAGTGTTTTGAATACTACTTCAAGATAATTTTATGCAAAAAATTACTTTTCAGTAGATAATACTGTATTGTGTTCCATGTTTATTACATTACGCCCACCAAAAAAATGCACCAGTATAAAAAACCCACACGCTCACACAAAAACCCCTCAACAACAACAAAACAAACCCAACCAAACACCACACACACCCCCCTCAAAAAACACCCAAAACCACAAACAACAGAAACCCAAGCAAAGCAGAACAGGTATTCTTTGACACACTGGCACATCATTTATAAGTCACAAACTCTTCGGGCATGAATTGTTAAGGACATCATAAATCTTACACTACTACATAACAACAATTATTGTGTATAGACACATTCTGCCACAGACCTTAAAAACCACTGGCTTTGACCATTTCTAGATATTTGTTGTCAGGGATGTTCCCCTCTGCTCTAACCCAAGTGAAACATTTGATGCCATGTTTCCTAAAATACTAGAGAGTAAATTTAAAAACTGGCAGCAGTTCCATTCAGTAAATCTAGGGGTGTACTTTACAACAGACCTGTCTGGCACATAGATTAAGCAGATGTTATTTGCACATATGTATTTTCTGGCACTCAGTGAAGTAAATACCATTTTTTTTTTTTATTCTTATCACTGTGATAAAGTTGTTGGCAAGGGGTTTCTGTTAGAATCATTGAGAATAACATTCCTCATAAACTTAGCTGGAATACCAGCCATAAGCAAAGCTGCTTGATTTCAGCCTCTCTTCTGCAACAGTTACTGATGTATAATTGAGAATTTTAGAGTGGGACAATTTTGGATGACATGAGAAAACAAAGCTCTTCAGTGAATTTCCCACGGTTTTTATGGAAACAGTGAAATAATTTTGACAGTATTAAAATTAAACACTTAATGAGTAAAAGAATAATAGAAATGTAAAACCCAGGATTTTCTGTGCTTTAAGAAGGCAGGCATTAAAGTTAAATATGGATATGCTGGATATATTTTCATGTTTCTTTTAAGGCACAACATAACTTTTATGTTAAAGTCCTAAGTTTACCATCTTTTCTTGGCCAACGAGTACACATCAAAAAAATCAATGAAGTAACAGAATTATTACCATGGTCTTTTGGATTTACTTCACCAAGGAATATGAATAATTAAATGCAGTAAGATAAAAAAATGGGACATCACTTCTATCTACCAATTCCACATCCACAAGGCTCAGTCCCTCCAGCAGCCCAGCAGCCACAGCACAGGTCTCTGAGACTCATTTAAGAGGGTGTTTAATTAATGACTGCATGTCCAGCTCAGAAGGGTTATGATGTCCAATTATATTTTCAACTGCCAGCAGTAGAGCATGTATAGAAACTTAGTTAGACCTAACCATACTCTAAAAAAAAAAACACTCTTTAAAGATAAAAATCCATCCCCCAAATGACCACTGGCAAAGAGAGATGGAATATTGTCATCAACATAATCAAGTGAAAAATGTTGAAATATGATTTAGAAAATACTGACATCCATTTTGGGGAGAATAAGTTCACCTTGTTTTGTGATGAAGAAAAAAACTGCACTAGATTGAATAAAAATATTTTGTTAAGTCATCATATGCCTGAGATATTTGTACATCTTAAAACACATCTCCATTAGCAGCATCTCAAAAGCCAAATAAACAGGCTGAGGATAAAACTACATAACTTTGTAGGATTGGTACTTAAGTGGATTCTCCTTATGACTAGAAAGCCCAACTGAGCATCATGTAAAATTTGCAAAAAACTCCACATTTTCAAGCAAAATAAAGGGGGATTTTCTTGAATTTGACAGATTCATTCAGGAAAAATCCATCTGGGCCATCACTAAGCTATTTAAACTGTTTCTCTGCTTACAAATTTAATTATCAGACTTTCATCTGTTCCATTCTTAGCTGCAACTGCTGGTACTGCCTTCACCAGATCCAACAGACCTATCTCATCATCTTGGTGAATATCTGACACCCAGGAAAAGCCCAGGAACACCAGCTCCACTCTTTATAGAAAATGGATGGTCAGCTCCTGAGGGAGAAGCATTTTGTCCATGTTTCCAGTGATATTCCCCAAAGGATCCTCCAGAGGTACTGCCAGTAGTGCAGGTCAAACAGCTTCCAGGTCCTCCAGATGGAGGAAAGCAAGGCTTGGAAAAGGGGATTAGAACAATAGAAATGTGTTCAGCTGTGAAACTAAAAGTAGGACAGCATGACATGCAACAGTATGCGTTGAGCTGAGTCAAAAGCAGTAATTAGGCTAAGCTGAAATACCAACACACTTGTAAGCAGAACAAATGTGTGTTTTGTGTCCATGCGTTGACTCCTCACAGCAGGAGTGGTCACCAACCCATCCCCAAGCACCTCATTACTCTCCCCATGCCCCCAGCCCCTCCTGCAGGGTCTCCAGACCCTCTCCAGGCACTGATTCTGCCTTTCCTTGGAGCCCCTGCAGAACCATCTCCCCGTCCCTCCCTTGGCTCCTGTGTGCTGTGCCCCTGTGCTGTCCCAGGTGGGTGGGAGGCACCGTGTGCTGTGTCCTGGAGCTCACCCGTGCCAGCTGGCAGCCAGCAGCCACTCAGCAGACACAAAAGCTGAACTTTTCCTACTTTCCTGCAGCAAGAGCACTAAATTGAGTCTGTGTCTGCTGCAGTTTGGGAAGAACGCAGCTACCTGGAGACTTCGGGAATATTTGGTTGAGTCTGAGTTCAAAAGTTTGTGGGAAGCACTGACTGACAAACTGGTAGGCAAACTGAACAATGAGCATGAAAACACAAAACCAGCTGTCATAAAAGCACAGATGTTAACAAAAATAGCACCACAGCAGCAGGTTCCAGGCTGAAGAACAGTCAGGAGTGCACACAAGCATTGCAGTGCTCAGCTAAACACGCAGCTGCAGCATAGATGGGGATCAAAGAACACAGGTATGTTGCACATTTACACTCCTGATAAACTGTATATCCCAAAAAAATGCAGTGGATACATAGTGACAACAAATAGGAAGACAATAACTAACTTAGAGAATAATTGTTTTATAAAAATGAAACAACCTAACAAACACTCTGATCTTGTGGGTTTTCAAGGGTCTACACATTTTCCCTGCCATGTTCTGAAAAATAGCAAACTGTTTATTTCTTTGACTTCTTGCAGCCTGTCCTTGGTCACAAAACTGGAATGTAAGAAAAAAAGTTATTTAATTGCTAGTGTTTTGTCAATAGCATTATTGTATGCCCACTGCAAGGCAAATGAACCTGAACTTTACCAGCAAAGCCCTGAAATGGTTGTGAAAGCAGCCTAAGATGTTATTTTGGGACACTTTATATACTTCCCTCTTATTGTTTGAAATTACATTTTCAATTTAGAATACACAGGAAGTAAAAGCTGTTATAAATAGTTGGTAAGTAAAACATCACTTTTTACAGTGCCAAAGCCTGTAGGATACAGGGCAGGCCAATTACTACACTGAGCAATGCAAAGTATTATCCTCTGGCTTTATTCTAATAACTGGTTATCTGATTACAGCCCCTGCTCTGGCCTCAGCACAGACTACATTCTCCCACACCACTGATGGTACATTTTAGAAACCCATTAACAGCTAATTCACCCAGGAAACTTGAGAGTTCTGTATTGAGCCATGAAAATTAACATTCCTCATGCGAATGTCCAGTTGGAGCAGCTGTGCTCAGTCTTTGCTTAATAGAACCTCCCAAAAGAAAAGGAAACACCTTTCCACTCTCACCTGAGCTTATACTGAAAATCCTCAATGCACCTGTCCCACAACAGATGTAGAAGTTTAGCTATAGGATAGATATAAATGCTGGAGACTTCCTGAACCCATTTTTCCCCTTAAACTTTGAAATATTAATGTTTCTATATTGCTTCAGGAAAAGGCAAGAAGTAAAAATTTAAGTGGCTTCAGAAAATATAACATTTATCAAACTCATTTGCTAGATATTAAAAGAGTTTTGAATTTCTTTGGATTTTTGCACTTCTTTTCTAGATATTTTAAGTATTTAGGAGAAGGTTAATTTCTTGTCTTGTTTATTGGACAGGATAATTAAAAAAAGTGATTGGATGTTATAGGACCATCAAACCCCAGAAGAGTTCTTGCAGATCCACACTGCACAGTCCAACAACAATCACATAACACTGGTTTGGGCTGTCAGGTTTCACA
The DNA here is from genome assembly GCF_037042795.1 of Molothrus aeneus. NCBI lineage: Eukaryota > Metazoa > Chordata > Aves > Passeriformes > Icteridae > Molothrus > Molothrus aeneus. Next base: position 15,506,025 of record NC_089656.1, on the reverse strand, counting down.
GACATGGCATGAATTTCTACAAAAGAACCCTGACATTGATCAAGGAAGTCAAGTATCACAGCAAAAAAAATGCAGCTCCAGGACAAAAAAAGAAAAAAAGGTTTCTACAAAATTTTGTCTGTAAAATAGAGGTTTGAAAATTTATGGTCTGTGGGTTTGTGAAGGTCATTGGAGGGAAGGAAGACTCGTAGCAGTAGTAAGAAAATAAGTAAATTCTCGCTGATATTTTGGAGCACTGCTTGGTATTGTTCAAAGCAACTTTTTACAAGTGACTTGAACAGCAACAGCCCTTAGCCAGGATCTTGGGACAGTACCAACCAAAATTCCTTCATAATATTACCTTTTCCATAAGCTGCTCCTGTACTTTCCCACAAGAATGTTATGTGAATACAAATAAAAGACAATGTGGTCCTGGCTTGAATGGGAAGTGAGCTGTGTCCTACAGTCATAATTAGGGAGGGCAGTGGCCCATGAAATCTTTTCACCAGGAGAAGATCCACGCCATAAAAATATCTGCAATCCTGTGGTATATGGTGCACAGTTTTATAATCAATATTCATTCATAACACTCTATAAATGGGTGTTTTGTAACCTGATGCTGAATTTGAGCTGCACTTTGTTTAAAAAATGATTTTGAGGGTAATCAAGGACAAAGGGTGGAGGAGTTTAGAGCTTGTCTACTGATAAAAGCCAACATAACATGGGTAACCAGCAAGAAGCTTTTCTGTTTACTTGAGGAGTACAGAAACCTTCAACTGGCCTTTACACAATGAAGTGTTAAAGAGGAGATCCAGCGCCTTTGAACTAAATTAGGTCAATATTATATGCAGGACAGAATTTTATGAGGGTAGGGGCAGAAAGCTGTCACTTTCTTTTAATTTCAATAAACCATACACAGCATCTTTTAAAAATTAACTAGCTCATAAAAGTTCATCAGTCCTGAATTGTAATTAATTTCTGTGTGCAGAAAGATCATTTGCCCATAGGTGTTGCTTACTCATTTAAATCAGGGGCACTGCAGCTACCTGACAATTCTATTAAAACAGTTCTTGATGAATCCTGGCTTTATTTAACAGCTTTAAACACTGAAGCATTAAAAGACAGTGGTGATACCCATATACTAACAGAGGTAAAACTGCTACCTGCCATTCACTGGGCAGGGGTTGAGGTGGAACAGTACATGGGGAATTCCTGACCTCAGCTACAGCATAAAGATCTTCAAACCCTGACAGCAGCAAAAAAAAAAAAAAAAAAATATTCATACACGCTGCCCTCATAATGGCTGTCAGAGAAAAAAAAAAGGACAAATATACCATACATACACCTCAAAACAGGGGTGACAATACTTGTCTCTCCTTATCCAGGAGAACCATTTTTATCCATTATACACAGTACTGTTCAATACCCCAGCTCAGCTAGAAAAGCAATTCTTCTGCCATAATGACATAACCAATGTTATTATATATCAAGCCTTTTAAGAAATCTGAAGAAGAAAAGATTCCATTATTTCCCACAAGAAGCTGCTGCTATCTGTTTCCAACAAACTCCCGTACAAGGCTCCCACATGTGATGGCAAAGTGGTTTTTCAGCTACCATCACCCTCCTGTTTACTCATAAAAAATACAATGTGGCATATTGCTGAATTGAATGCCACTTACAGCTTTAATACACATTTTTGGCATGGCTGCTAAAACGCTTTTTCTCCCCCTCCTTGCACACCCGCGTGCTCAGTGAGCACAGGAGCTGCCCAAGCCCCAGCAGAGCAGTGCCCAGGTAAGTTTATACTCCTGCTAAGAGTTTCTTAGCCCTCAGCAAAACACATTTCCACTATCACAGGAACAAGTTCTCCTAAACCCCATGGAAAGTCAACATCTAAAATGCCAAGCCTTCAGATCCAGGGCTCAGATACCCACGTGTGTAACTGGAGCCTCCAAACTTAAAAGTTCAAAGCTTTTGTATCTTTCCAAACCGGATCCAAGCAGGGCTCATTACACCTAAATAACAGTGTCTGCAGAAATTTCAGGAATAAATACTGAGTTTGACCTTGACTTGATCTCTCAGTTTCCACTGCAGAGGAAGCTCTGAGCTTCATGTTGGCAGCAATAGGCTTCTCTCATCTATGCTCTGGCCTTAATAGAGGCTTTTATAAGCACATCCAGGAGAAGGAGAAAGTCATGTCTATAAGGAAATAAATACATTTCATTCAGTATTCTATGAATTACACATTAATACAATAATGAAACTCTTGTCACATTATGATGGACTCTCTAAAAAAATATATGTATTAAAAACACTGAGCCACCTGCTCCTTCCCCACATTCATGTGTCCAAAAAAAAAAAAGCCAGGTAGCCAAGACAAACATTTCAAGTTCAAGAAATGTCACCCTTCGTCTTGCTACAGTCTGTCCTTTGTTTTCAGCATGATGTGTTTCCACTGGGGTATAAACACTTGGAAGGGTGGAGTAGAAAAAATTAATTTTTACAGAGATCCATGAGGAGGCAGAATTAAGCTAGCATGGACAAGCACAAAGTCTTTCCCAACTTCAGAGTTCTGAGGGGTCCAAACTAGAAATTATTTATTACATTTTTTTTAATTTCTAGCTAATATTCTGAATTTAACGCACACTTCAATATTCAGTTCATGCTTCCTTTTGTTCTATTCTTAGACACAGGCAATTTTGCTTCACTACCATCACCTTTATCTTTCCATCAGTCCTGGTCAAAACACGTTTCCCAAAATCAAGGCCTTTCTCCTTGGCTCATTACAGGTAATGACAAGTTTCTATCTTGGAGCATTCTCAAAAGTTTCCTCTCTGGAGCAAAGGGATGATTTCAAAGTATCCACACAAATAATACTGTGTAATAAATGTTGACTTTTCACATCAGGCTAGTTACAGGTTTAATGGAGACCTGCACTTATCCCAAGTGGTGTCAGACTCACTGGTGAAATTATTGCAATGTTGGGTTGTGAAAAATACAGAAAAAATACTGACAACACAGAAAAAACTCTCTTCCCACCCAGTACAATATATAGGTGTTGGTGAGTTCAAAAGGCATCAGAGACAGCTTTATTAATGGAGCAAAAATAGGGTGTTTGAGTTTAAGAAGCAAAAATACCCATAAAATAGCACTAACCTTCCAGCCTTAAAAAATAGCAAGTTTTTTATCTATACTTTAACTTCTCTTCCCAGTTGACCTCCTGCTACATAATGAGGCAGAAAATGCCCTGCAATATTGGAAGTTGTGTAAGAAATAGTTGGCTTCATACCCAAACCAGAAAACTGAGGCTCAGTGTGTCTCTGCAGCTAAACAAAGGTAAGCTAAAAATTCATGTTGTCAAGCTTGTTCTGAATTTTCCTGTAGTTGTAAGATAAAAAGCACTAATTATTAGGGAAGAAAAAAATGCAGAAAAAGGCAGACAGAAGATTCTCCCCCATCCCAAGAACACGTGGTGGAGGATGCAAAAACAATATATGGCAGGAATAACAAATGCTTTCTTTTCCAAGTGCTCTCCCATGATTTATGAAAGGTGTTCCTCACTGCGGGGAGATAATGCCATTTGAAATGGTCCATTTCATAAATCTATCCTCTTCACCTCTAGCTGCGTACAGGACTACTATGAGCTCCTGAATCCAATAATGTTTTCATCCTCTATTGACAAAAAAAAAAAAGGACTTTGTTTGGAGTGAGGTAATGATGCAGTTAGAGAGGAGCAGCGGCTAAAGCTCGCTCTCGGGGGCTTTCCCTGGCACAGCTGCAAGGGAGAGGAACCAGCACCAACTGAAAGGAGAAACAATCAACACATCCCACATCCCCAATGTCTTTTTAGCACTAGTGGCATTAATTATAATGTTTGACTAATCTTCTCTGCTACCACATAACCAAATGTTTTGCCTGGATTTTCTCTTCATCCCCACAACAGATTTGTCACTGGGAACCCAACTATTTCCTACTCATCTGTTCAGCAGCCCAGCAGATCTGCTTGTTTCTCTGCAAGGCTGCTTCCAGAAGATGCTCCCATGCCAAATGTGGTGGTTGCTGTAGACAAGGACTAATCATAAACGTAACTGAAATTCATTTTAGTGATTTTTTTATGTTGCAATAATAGCAGAGGGTAAAGAGGAAAATACTTAATATCCTCAGTATTATGAAGCTGTTTTGAGCTGGGACTGAAAACCATTAGAAGCAATGCTTGGAGAATGGGAGTACAGGGAAATCAAGAGGTAAAATATGAGATGAAAGTGTTTCTGGGAGCATTTGACATGTAATGCAGCCAACAGAAACATTTAAAAGAATTTTATATTATTTGTACTATTTAGGAAAGAGGAGATTGAAACCCCACAGGTTTCTCATTTCATGTGGGAACAGTGAGTTGTCCTTCTCATTTTGCCTTTTCTGACACTCTGAACAGTAACAAAGCAAATGTCATTAAAGAAAATTAGGCATAGATCAGTCAGTTTTAGATACCAGTTTAATTTTTGCTGTTGTTAGGGAGCTGGAAGCTCTACGCTGCACTGGCAGCACGGTCACAGATTTCATGAGCAAATTTTGGCAGATTTCTCATCCTGCTGAAGTGAAATTGTGTTTTGACCAAATTTCCCTCTGAGTGCTTGAGCAATGCCATTTTTCTACACTTTGCTACACAGAGTTTCAGAGGCAGATGAATGGCTTTGTAGAACATGAAATTTCCATGGCTTTGGCAAGAACTTTACAAACTATATACATGTTTTGAACTGTCACTTTGAGATCTTAATTTACATATTTTGACTTGTGCATGAAAAGCAATTTCAAGGTCAGCTTCTGTGGAGAAATAGAGGTAACTCCATTGAAAGTCTACTGGCACTTTGCATATTTATTTTTCTTCCCTGTGGTATGCATAGGATCTCATAAATCAGGATAAACAAACATCAGAGGTCACTCATAGGTGTGCTCAGTGCATTTCCACACCTAGCAGGAAGGTGTTCTGCAAATACCAGGTTGCCTCCAGAGTAACAGCAAAGAAACATTGCTCCCTATAATATATATTTATTTCTAGGGGTACAAGGTTGTGATGAAGTCTGTTGGGAAAGATGGAGAAAAAAATTAAAATTTACAGTCCTTGCAAATTTGTGGAAGGCAGAATCTCTCACAAGGCATGGAGCCCTAACTGTGCCTGTAGCACAGATTATGCAAAGAAAACAAAAAATTAACCACCAAACGTAAGAAATCATAAAACACACAAAAAAACCCCATATGCTTTCAGTTTTCATCTCTCTCTAAAGAGGTAAGATTTTTTCAGAGATTGTGAAAGTTTTATTACAAACACTTACTTGATAATATTCTGAATTTTTCTAGGAATGCAATCAGGCTGTATTGCCTTACCAACACAACCCTTCGTCTCCAGGATTGCTGCCTTGGCTGTTGGATCTCCATCCTTTCAGAGCTGTATCACTCTTGGCAGCAATGGAAAAACCCCAAATGCATTGCAGTCATGAGCTTTTATGTCACACCTGAGGCTCCAGATTACAGGACTGGAACTCTAAAACACAGTAGAGCTGTAACAGCAGCACTGCTAAAACAGGGGAGACAAGAACACCACAACTAATTAGTTTGGACAGTAGAGATGACTGCTTTCCACTGAGAGAGGTGACAAACTGAAAAAGACCACATAACTCTAGGCAAAATTGTTGCTACATTACCATGCCATTTTACCATATGGGTTTTTTCTGAAGTTGGTATAGAAAACTTAATAAATATAAATAAACTTAAATACAATATTCTTGTCCCACATGTGTATAATATGGGACAAGAATATTGTATTTAGGGGACTTCTGAAAATTGCTCAATTTTTAAGTTTATTTTTGCAAGCGAATCTGTACAAAAAAAGCTGATGTTTGTTGGACAGTATAGAGCCACTATTAAATGTAAATGTAGAAACTGTCCTGAAACTTAAAATCTACATCAAAGATCTTTCTGACTATACAGAAATATCAAAATATGCTCTGACTATACAGAAATATCAAAATATGGTCTTTGACTTTGTGTAGCATATAAATCCCCCAGTCAATTGTGTGCACAGAGGTTTGTAAACTTGATTGCACTAAAAAAGCCCCAACCCCAAAATATTTTTATTGTCGTGGTAAAACCTGCTTTTCCAGGAGGAATCATGGTGGATTTTTTATTGGTTTCTGGGTGAACCTACCAGCATTTGAGATTTCAGGAAAGGACTCTGTTGAACATGAGAGCTCAACATCTTAAAAACCTTTCTGGAAGAAGTTGTTGTGCATCATTCATGCCTTCTCCAGTTGTGGAAGGCAGGAAGGAGCAATAACTTTGGAGTCTGTGGACACCAGGGGAGATCTGTTTGCTCTCATTTCACAAGAGAGAATCTCCCATCACGAAATACAGGCTGCCTCCTTCCTGTGGGGTTGGAGGGTTTAGTGGGTCACTGCTCCCAGTCTCCCCATGTTCCACAAGCCCAGCAGACTTTGATACACAAACTGCCTTTATCATCCTGACTGACAAATCCCCTGTCTTAAAGAGCGATTTGCTGTTCATAATGATCAGATTTCTTCCCAACATGAATTAGGACAAGTATCTCCCAACAGCATCATGGCCCCAAGGAATGATGGTGGGGAAAAGAGGGGCACTCTACAGGACAGGAGTTTATCACTGCAAATAACTCTCCATCACCCAAATTACTGAGCTCCAGGAAACACTCTGTCTCCTTTTTGACCGAGTCGAGAGGAAGAAAGGCCAGCCCACAACTTGGCACAGAACAAGGCACGGGAGAACGAGCAGGCTGAGGATCAATACAAACAAAATAGAGGTGACATTAATTGCCTGGAGCATTAATAGACCATGTGAGAGAGTAGAAACCAGCTTAATTTTGAAAGGCAAGGGTGTTTGCCTGCCTTTTGTGCTTGGGTTTTGCTAGAATGGACATAAATTTTCTCCGCCAGGCTCCAGCAGAGAGGCAGCAGCAGAAGGTCTGCCTGGGTGTTCCATGGGGGGTGGATGCAGCCTTGGGCACCTCAGGATGCACAAGATGAGTTGGTTGTACCACATTGTTGTTCCATCATTTTTTAATACTTGGCAGCATGCTCAAGTGCCTCTTGATGGGCTCATCGTAGCTATTCTAAACTAAAAATAAAACCAAAACAACCAACCAATCACCAAACCCACCCAAATCTAAATATATAAGGCTTCAGTTTTAAAAGCTTGTTTTTTCCAGGGCTACTCGATCTGTTACTCAGGATGAATCCCACTTAGACCACGACTTCAATGTTTTTCTCTCAAGATCAGTGATTGCTGGACACTTTGTGATTCTGGAGGTATAATAAACAAATAAATAAACAAATAAAATTCCATAGGAACATCTTGTGCTGGCAAGCCCAAACGTGGAGCCTCAGCCCTTGTGAGTGGCCTTTGAGAGCCCCCTGTAGCTGTTGACTGGTAAGGATTGAAGTAGTTTTGTTAGTCTCACCGCAAACATTTACATTCTGGATCCTCTCGCCAATGAAATCAGCTGGCAGAGCTTCAGTGAAGTTTAGGTAGCAAAGTGCAGGCTCTGTGCAGCCCTGCAGCTCAGGGCCCCACTCACCTCCTCTCTACCACGGCAGAATATTTATTTTAACGTTTGACAGTATCTATCAGATTTTAGAGAGCTTGTTTAATGACCTTTTCCAAAATCTTCCATTCATTTCTTCAGTTTCTCACTTTCTCTCCCTTTTTCTTTTTAAAATAAATTACTGTTATAAAAACAAATCCAGCAGAAGGGAAAATATTCAGTGCCTAGAAACTGAAAAATTGAGTATTTGCTTTTTATGGGGCACTGGAGTCTTCTAAAATACAGAACTGCAAGAAAACTCAAATGCTGAGGACAAAAAAGTTCACTCAGTAGCTATGCAAATACACTACAGTTTTGAATCTCTTTGAAAAATAATTTAAATACTTGTGTTTCAATTTATGGTCTTAAAATGCCTGAAAAACACATTCCTACTTTTTAAATGGATTTTTTTAAGCGAGTCTTAAATACACTTTGATTATTTCCATTCTTGACATTATGCCTACTCAGGTATTTTGTACAGCAATTTGAAAGCAGAAAGGCAATTCCTAGCAATACCAACAGGTATATATTGATTTAACAAACACCTCCCCTTAAAGATGCACTTTCTTCTTCCCATGGAAGAGAAAATGTGAATTTAAACTGAATAAAGCCAAAAGCTAAAACACATTGTCTATAATGATTTCTTTGATGGAGAAAGCTCAGGTTCAAGTTCATTATCTTGGTATTTTCAGAGGAGTTTGCCTGCAGCTTTTAGGAACAACATTTAACTGAATTTTATATGTGAACATTAAAGAAACAGTAATGCACAGGTATAAAATAAGTGATCAAACTGAAAGTAAAGCGTACAGCTTTCTCCCTGTTAGCCTACACTGTTATTATCTTCTCAGAAGATGTCAAAACCTTTTCTCAGGAATTCTCATTTTTCATACATTTTGGAAGTAGGTACAATTACTTTAACAGCTCTCTATAGCACTAAGACATCTGTAGCAAAAACGGTTATTTACTTCAAAGCCAGAAGATTTTGCAGGCAGAAAGGAATGACAGGCAGAAACAGAGGGCCAGAGACACTGCTGCTGAACCTCTGTGTTTAATGAAACACAAATATAAAGAATACTTTATGTAAATGTGTATTTACAAAGGACAAAATGCATTTGTAGGCATGTATACTATATAACCAGAGGCCATACCAATTAGCATTCTCTTTTCAATTCCTGACTGGAGCTTCAGTGTGAAAACACAAACTAGAATGTGCATTATGTTATTTCATCCAAGTCTGAATATTGTCCCAGTTTTAAGCACGTGTCCCTGATCTCTTGAAAGTGGGAGTTATATGAAAAACTCCCTGAAGTCCAAGCCTTGTGATACTCAGGGAAACACAGACATCAACATCTATTGCACCCATACAGTGCAGGCTCAGTGGAAAAGGTGCTCAAAGGTACTTGGGGAATAAAAAGGGTTCATGTTGTAAAGAGAACTATGTTTGAAGGAATGCAGCTCACACAGGGCACAGCCATAGAAATCAGCTTGGAGATTAGACACTAAAGTCATCACAGCTCTGTGGCAGCCTTAATTTATGCCTTAAACATTTATGTGCATCCTCCCCTTTTCCTCCTCCTTCCCCTCCTGGTCTTAAATTTCTCAGCTCTTCAAGGAGCCAAACCTCTCGTGTCACACTGGTCTCTCCCACAGCACCACTGAGACCCCTCAATGCACCAGCCCAGAACTGTACTTTGAAGTGGTTTTAAAACAGATGAAACAAGGAAAAGAAAGTTTGTTCCAGGTTCAAATTCAAAACATTTTATGAGAGTCAAAGCTTTATGCAGGCAAAGTGGCAGAAGGCAATTCTGCAAGCAAGGAGCAGCATCATTCACAGCAAGGACTTGCAGTGCCAGGGAGCAGAGGATGCTCAGGTGAGGGAATCTGTTTATATTTATTTTTCTTTAGCAGCATGAGAACACGTGGCTTTGTCTGGTGTGCACAAAGCCAGGCACATCCCTTTACTGATCCCACAGAATTTCTGTCCCAGTTTGCCACTATCACGGCCACAATCTCCCTGATCTGACTGAGCTGTCTCACACCCAGAGCTTCTTCTTGGAACTCTGTTGATGACTGAAATGTGTTTTGATTTGAAGACAAAATAGCCCACAGATTCTGTTGAACTGGAGAAAGAGGAAAAACAACAACAAAAAGGTGACAAATAATCACTCAGAGGCTTAGAAAAAAATTAACATATTTGGTGGAACTTTAAAGAACTTGTTTTATGAGTGAGCTGTACTTGGACTCTGTTCTGCTGTACAAGAAAAGCCAATATTGTTGTCCTATTCTCAATTGTCATACCTTAACATTGCTGACTGATTTTACACACAGGTATAGCATTACATAATTTGCTGTAGCATTTTCACAAGTTGACATCAAATCAAACATTGTTATCTAGTCCGATCACTTCACAAACTGCTGTCTGAGATACTGAAATAGATAGGATAATTAAAATAATACCCATGAACCTACGATCCTTTGTCCCTCCAATGTTTAATCCCCTTACATCCCATGATGTATTTACCTCATTTTCATCACTGGGAGCAGGGATTGACCCCCCTCAGCTCCACCCTCCTGTCAGGGAATTGCAGAGTGAGGTCTCCCCCCAGCCTCCTTTCCTCCAGGCTGAGCCCCCCCCAGCTGCTCCTCTTCAGGTTTGTGCTATTTGCACACATCTCTGCTCTTTTTGGCCTGAACTTGAACTATTTGCATAGTTCCAAACAAAACCCACCTCAGGAAGGTGGAACATTTTCCTGTGAAGGAGGTAAAAGAATTTGATGTGCTCCTGGAGAATTGTCCTTCCAAAACTGAGAGCTGCCACACTGCCCTGCAAGAGGCTCAGCAGTGCTGGAAAGAAGCATCTGTCCTATATTAGGATGGAAGCTCAGCACCTGTAACACAACTCAGAGGTGCTGCAAAGGTACCAGGAGACAGTTTTGGTTTGGTTTGTATCTGCCACAACCACGAGCTCTCACTCAGAGCAGGAGCACGGCATCCACAGCAAGGTCAAACAAACAGAAGAGTCACACGAGAATTTGGGGACATGGCTCATGGCTCTAAGATGCAGCCACAAGGAATGATTAGGATAAAAATATTTAACAGATCTGTATGGTACTAGATTTTGCTGAGGGGATGGTAGAAAAAGCAGCTTTTTTGAAGAGATGCTTTACAGAGCTGAATACACACCAAGCATTGCAAATGCTGCTGACCAGGAAGCTGCTCCCAGTGAGATCAGAACAGAGGTTTATTCTTCCTTTATCAGATTTGCCTTCCAAGTCTCCTCAGAGCAAAAAGCACCACCACATACACACAAAAGTCTCTTCTTTAAAACCTAGCCCTGCACTAAGCGGTCCTCTAGAAATAAAATAAAAAAGGGGGGAGATTAAAAAAAAAACCAAACCAACACATATATTTTTCTGTTCCTATGTCTTGGAAAGAGGAGATTTGTCACACAGGCTTTTCCTCACTCCCTAAAGGCGAACATTGGATTTTGTCACACTCTCCCCTCTCTGAGGGCATAAAGTTGAAATAAAGACATATCTGCCTGCTGCCCCCTGCCAGAAGAAAGGGGAGGGGAATAAAAAAGCACAGAAATCAAGTTGCAAACATTAATTCTCATTTTTAAAATAATCTTTCTAGTACCTTAATTGGACTGAATAACTTGATACTAAACAGACCTATTCTGTTCAGTCTATTGATGTCTGCATGGTGAAAAAATAAAGAATTCATAAATTACCTGAATACTTTCTTAAGTCTGTTTCTCAAACTTCTAGTTTTGTCTAAACCTTGATAAATACTTCCAAACTCTTCTGAAATTGAAATGGCAAGAATTAAACTAAAACTTTCAGCAACAGTGTTAATCACTGAAGAAAAGCAGTAAAACAAATGAGGCTGTTTTGCCTCCTGAATGTGCTATTTCAATGCAGCACATTTCTGCAGATGTTTGTTCAAAAAGCAGTGTTTTTCCTGTGGGCCTAAATATCCTCATTATAAAGTTTAAAAAAATAAATCTATGCTTAAAAAAAAAAAAAACAAAAACAAAAGAGAGCATAATTCTTCAAAAATTATTGAATTGCTTTCCCCTCTGATAAAAAGGGTTTAAGTAGAATAAATGCAGATTTTGGGTGAAAACAATGGCCTGTTTCTCAAGCTGTAGTGATTGCTAATCAGATTTAGAAATCTCTATGAAAACAAAAGAGGAAGGAAAGAAAAAAAGGGAAACAAGGAGGAGAATATGAATGAGACCAAGAGCAGGTATGAAGCAAAACTTCTTTTTCCCACAATTAAATAACAACAACATAAAAAAACCCCTAAACCATGTTCCCTGTAACTGAGGACAAGCCTAGCATCATTTGACAGTCAGTAAAGAGTAATTGTACAAGCTTTTGTTAATATGTTCCACCAGGATTTCTCTGAGCACTAGAAGCTGCTCATTGGTTTTGCATAATAAAGCCAAGCTGAGATCAGACACAACAAAACTCCATTACTCCCACACGGATTTCAGTACAGAAGTCAGAAAGTGCTCTTTGGAATTACTGTCATGATCAGCATAGAAGGATTCACAGATGTAACAAAACCAAGGGAAAGCATCCCCAACCCCATCTCTCCTTCCTTTTCTTCCTAGAACAAACTTTCAAAGAAGGAATCATGAAGATTATTGGGACAGAGCTCTGGTGGGAGCCAACACTTTTGTCACATCAGTAAATTTAAATCATCTATGTATTTATACATATCTATATCAGGTGTATATATAATTGCATTTATTAGATTTACTGAATTCTTAAAATCTGGTTGATATGCACTAAATGGGAGAGAGACCAATAAGTGCTCCATGGAAATTTGCAGAGAGTTTCTCAATGCCAAGTTAAAATTTACTTATGCAGCAGATGCCCAAAGGGTCTTTTGATTTCAAGAGCTACCTGAGACAGGAACTGCTCTAAACCTTTTCAAATCAGGCACAAAAAATCCCTTCCAATTACCTAATTTTACTACAACAGCCATAGTAAAATAACTGCTTCTCTCTTTATTCGTAGTTGGCCTAAAAATACTTCAGGGATTCTCTCTTTCTTGGGTTTTTGTTCGGGGATTTTTTGTGCTATATTAAAACAAAAACCACAAACCCTATCTTGAGCTATTTGTGGAGTGTCCAGCTGTCTGGGATATTAAACTCCCAGAGGAAGAGGGGAACCTCCAAACAAACCAAATTCCATATATCTGACTCTTTTATCACTTGACCCTAAAAAGTAAGTGCTGATAAGAGAGGACATATTCACATACCAAGTGCTTTATTTAAGCCATTTTCCCCACTCCTTCAACAAGGCACTTCAGCATCCTGGGAAAAGCAGAAAATTGGGTGTTTTCTACTATTATTTTTTAATATATACTTTGGGGCTGGATAATAAAGGGATATTTCTTATCATAGGAAAGACGGAATTTCTTTCTTTAATCTCCTCCTGTTGGAACAAGGCAATGTCACCCTAAAGTGCCAGGTGGAATTTATTTCACTGAGCTAACAACACTCATTTCCTTACCCTGTTGTTCCTTTAAAGCTTTGAGAGCCTACATACAGATGTCTCTGAAATGTAGTTCATTTTGAACACAAGGGGTGAAGAGGAGGAATAGACAATCTTATCTCACCAGAAAATCTTTATAGAAGCACATATCCCTAAAGAAGAAAGGCTCTATGCTCGTAATTTCATTCAATATTTCTTTTCAAGCATTTGAATAATGGGCTTTACAGAACATATTTTTGATACTAACTGATCTTTATAACTAATAAAACCCTCTTACTGGGCTTTGGTACTTATATCTAGAATCCACAAAGTGTCTTTTACAAATATTATATTACAAATTATAACCCTAGCTAATTATACATTGTAAATAACCTCACCTTTCAAACCTCCCCATACATCACTTTGCTAAATAATAATCACAGCTTTAAGCTGTCTAAAAGCATGACATTAGAGTGTGGGATCTCTCTGGTAAAGGATCCCAAACTATCCAGCAATATCCCTTTCATGAAAAGAACCAATTAAACCTTCCTGGCATGGGCTTTTATGAGTTGGGATGTTGGTTCTCCCCTTTGCCAGGCCATGGGGCCACCACAGCCCAGCCCCAGCAGGGTGAGACTCCTCAGACCCCAAATCTGCTGCCAGGAGCCTGACATGGCACAGCTGAGCCTGGGCAAGGCAGCAGGAGCTGCACAAACTCAGATCTCAGAGCTCCTCTTTCTTAATTAGGGCTTGAAACAATAGGTGGGGAAAATTCAGGACCAAAAGCTATTATGTATTAGCTTTCATTTCTGTGCATTGATTGAGCTTATGTTGTTTTATGTGTGTGATGAAAGGGCAAATCAAAACCCATTTCTCTTTTTTGTCAATTCTCTTTCTCTTTTTCAACTATTTATCTTCATATTGTATTGCAGCAACAGATGGCACATTAAAAATGAATTCACTTTTTGGGAACTGTATACTGTGCAGCTTATTCTTACCATCTAAAATGACGATGTAATTAAATTTCTTTTGGGAAGGTACCTATAAAATACAGTAACATAATGCCCACTTAAGGAACAAGACACTTTACAATAGAAGCACCTGGGGAAGAGCACAAGTGTTCTGGGGAAGAACACAAGTCTTCCTGGCAGAGAAACTCTTGGCATGGATGTTTTCATATGAATTGCTGACCCAGTTTAAAAAGTGTGCATATATATATGTATAAACATATAGATATATCACTCAGCTTATTTCCTTCTCTGATTTTCGTAGAGGAGTAAGTTACAAGTGTTTTTTACATTAATTTCTCCTGGCATGTTTACAAACAATTCACTGGATAACATTATTCTTTAAAAAACAGCTCTCAATAATAATAAATAACAAATAAATAACATCATTGCTAGCAAGCACTATCACAGGTCAATACAGGTCAGTTTACATGCAATGCCATCAATGTACACTTAGCAAGATGCTTAGGAAAAATAACCTCCTAATCACGTGAAAAATTACATTTGCAGGCTCATAACATTTTAAACCCTACTCAGGGGGTCACCTTTGAGGAGCAACAAGCCAGGATAACACACGGGTGAGAAACTTTCCCTGCCAGCATTAACATGTTTGCCACCAACAGAAAACAATAGGTTAAATTCCTTCAAAGCACAGTGCCTAATTTGGTGACAATTAATCAGCTCAGATAGGAGAATCATAGGAATATCAGCTTTATAGGCCCAGAATAAACAGCAGCATGAAATACATTCCTTTCCTATGATCAACAGCACATCACAATTACAGTGATAGTCATTAGCAGGCTGTAGAAAAAAGGAAATCAAGTGTGTAGGAGGAGGGACAGGTCACACTGAAGCTGCCTTTTTATTAATCATCATTATAGGAAGGGAAAGAAGTTTTTTTTATTAAGTTTCTGTTCCTATGTAATGTATTGGTCATTATTTTTTAAACTTGATTATCTGTTTTCCAATCCTGAAATCTCTTTTGGATGCTTGAGGGAAAAATAAACAAACACCAAATATATTTAAAAAAAAACCCAAACAAAAACTGTTCAACAGAGCAGTTACACACAAATCACAGAGAAACCAGCAATACATGATGTGAGAGTGTCTGATAAGGAATTTCTACCCCAGGACAAAGTTTCAGTTATACCACCTTAATTTTCTTTGGTTTTCTACTGCAGCCCCACTTTGCTACATTAGCCTCTCTTTAGGAAAAAAAAAAATCAATCTGGGAGAATTTACCTTTTAATAGAAAAAAAAATGAAAAAAAATCAAACATCACTGCATCTTCACTTTTTCTTTAGATCAAGAATAAGAAAACTAGACAGTACTTTTGGTATTTCACCTACCTTAAAATATTCCCTTAGATAGGACAGAGCTAATAATCTCTGGGAAAATGGAATGGATGGCTTTCCCACCACTAAAGGGGTTAAAAAAATACAGAAAACCCTACAGATATACATGCTCCTTGCTCTTTAAAATATTGCAATATGAGTCTGGGGGATTTTTTTGAAGTGCTGTTGTTGGAAATTTCCTGTGCCTACATGAAAGATGGTATTTAAACTGCTGTAACTTGGCCGAGTCAAAAGCAATTTGCAGGAGGACACTGAAAGGCAAATATATACATACAAGGGACAGGTCTGCTAACATGTTAAATAAACCACACTAACACACAGAACCTGACAGCTCCTTTCTCAAAATAAATACATTTGAAAGTAAATACATTGTCCTGTTGAGCCAGGCTGCATTTGGCACCTCTGCTTTCCCTCCTCCCACCCCTCAAGTGTGTGTCAAGGCCATTTTCATCCCCTTATTTGTCTGTCTCCCCTAATCAGGAGGCTGTTATTGTACTGAGCAAGTTGGGGTATTTAGTGGAAATCAAGATGGATTTAGTTTGGAATTAAGTAGATCCCCATGACAGGAAATATTAAGAGATGATGGATGTCTGACAAATATTTAAATTAAAAAACAAAACAAAAAAAAAAATCAACTTCCATTTCAGAAGGCAGTCTGCAAAGCTAGATTTATGGAACTGAACTTTAAACTTAAAGGAACATATTTTTCAAGGCTTTATGTATTAGCAACATTGCATTTAATTTAGAGATTAAATAAACACTAGTTTGAGGCAGTCCACCAGGGCTGAAATGCTTCATGGAGGCAGGCTCACAGTTTTGAGACTATGAAATATATCTCCTATTTTGACACTATTGTAATAGCATAGTTGTTCACTTTCCTTGTTTCCATGGGGTTTATGGTCCATAAAGTTTAATAACAATCTTAACAGCTGAACAGTGAGCACACATCTCTGGGAGGCTTGGTAAGAAACAGGATCTGAATTTTATCCATGTAAGTTTTAGTGGCAGCATATGTCCTTTCCTCACCACTGTCCACAAACACCCACATCATTAAAGAAGGCACCAAACAACACTGACTCACCTCAGAAAAGAGGCCACACACCCTCATATCCTCCAGGAGCTGAGTGAACAGCATCCAAAACACCAGCTCAGGTCACAAAATTGCCGAATTTCAGAAAAATTAAAGAAAATGCTTAATCAATAGGTCCCAAAGGAGAAACATCCAGAAGCACCCACAAAGAGCAGTGGCTTTCTTCTATCTGAGCTGGTACCAAAAGCCCCAGTGTCCTGGGTGCACGTAGACCTTCTTCTCTAAGAGGTGCAGAGCTCCCTCTTCACTCATCTTTCTCCACTCCCACAAGATGAGGCAGGAAGGCTTCAGTTCCTCACAAAACTGGCCCCTAGGCTGTGCCTTGGCTAATTGCTTTCCACAAAAAGTTACTGAAAAAGGCCTTATTTTGGTGCAAAGAGAGGAGGTGGCTCTCCCCAAAACAACATTCATGACTGTAAGCATCTTTTCCAGAAAAGACATAGGCCCACATCTGAGGCAGCCCAAAACAGAGGGAAAAGGACTAAACAAACCATGGGAGAC
The DNA here is from genome assembly GCF_037042795.1 of Molothrus aeneus. Taxonomy (NCBI): domain Eukaryota; kingdom Metazoa; phylum Chordata; class Aves; order Passeriformes; family Icteridae; genus Molothrus; species Molothrus aeneus. The sequence goes on along the minus strand of NC_089656.1, from coordinate 15,488,995 downwards.
TCTTCACCAGAGGGCAGGTTCCCAAAACCACTGCAACACACCCCAAACCTCCATCTCACTGCAGCTTCTGAGTGGCTTATCTTTGGAAACTCCTTTCTTTCCAGCTACCACCAAAAAAAAAAACCAGCCAAAAAGCAACCAGGTAGAAAAGCTGGCAAACCTGAGAGCCCTAAAACCAATGTGGGATTCACCTGCACCTCCCCAGGCATCAGGCTCAGGAGATGATCCAGGAGTGCTGGCTTTGCCTGGCTTTCCCCTTGGCTCATTCGGGTTCTGACCTGAGTGTCAGGATCTGCCTCAGGGAGTGGGTTCTTTCCAGGGCAGGGAAAGCAGTGCCACTGATTGGTGATGAGGATCAGAAATTAAAAATTGCATAAGAATATCAGTCAAAAGTTAGCCTCAGATCTCTTTTTTACAGCCTGATGGAAAGCTTTTTAGGTGATACAAGCCACACTGGTAGAAAGAGAAAACACTTTCTCCCCTTTGACTGACTGGAGCCCCAAATGTTGAAGAACTGTATTGATTCAAGCCAATCAAAGATAAGACCCTCTGTCTACTGATAATTCCACCTGTTCCACTATTTTCATGATTTTTAAGGGTTCTTTTGGAAAATAGAAGTAAAAGGGAACATTTGAATTTCAAACCTGGATTTACATAACAATTTGTAAGGAGGAGCTCTATACTAGTACAGAATATTAAATGATTTCCCCCTTTTTAAATAATTGAATAGATTTCAACTTGATTGTGTCTCTTTAACATTTCAGTAGATTTTTTTCAATGAATTTGACACATCAAGTAATATCAGAGTAAATCTACCTAAAATATTTACAATTACTTGCAAGATATTTTCATGTGAACCAGTAAATTGAAACTTCCTCTCAAAGGAGAGACATAAAAAAGTCATTTTTATGGTGGTTATTGTAATTTTAATAGGCAATTTCATAGGTAAACAGAAGTGCTTGATCTCCATTCACTACTGTATAACAGGCTGTGCTGCATATCTAATGGAATCACATGGATTTGTGTACAAAATGAACAAGAATTATAAATGGCTCCTTCTGTGATTTAATCTCTACATGTTTATGTACCTCAGCTACAGTGCCTGAGAAGAAAACACAGCACACATTTGTATCACACAAATAGGCAGCCCACTCCTCTGGGGAACAAAGCTTTAAGAAGAAAAGGCTCCAGTTTGGCACTGAAGCAGCTGCTCAGCAGAAGGAGCTGTGCGCACATTTTCGGAGTAGCCTCCATCCAAGCTGGTTCACTGAAATGTGTGCAAGCTCAAGAAGATCTGAAATTTGTGTGGGCAAATGACACTTTCATGGCTGGAGTAGATTAATGGAGTAATAGATTTAAAGGCTAGAAGGGATCATTATGATCATCTACTATGACCTTCTGTTTAACAGAATTTAGCCAAGGGATTCCCGCATCCAGCCCATGGCTCATAACTTCTGGTTGAGCTACAACCAATACCTTTTAGAAAGACATTCAATCTTGATTTAAAGACTTCAAGTGATGGAGAAGTCACTACATTCCCTGGAAAGTTGTTACAGTGCTTAATTGCACTGTTTCTTTTTTCTTTTTTATAATTTTAAAACTACAATTTGTGCAGTTTCAGCCCAGCCACTTTATCTCCTCCTGCTAGAATAAAGTTGTTTTCTAGCAGAAGTTTCCTCCAAGCACAGAATATCTTCATCTTTTCCTCACAAAGACAGGGCTGCTTTATTCTTCTGCTATGGGATAAAAGTTCTCATCATTCTCACAGGTCTTTTCTGAAATCTCCAAACTCTTTACATGCAAACACCAACACTAGTACTTGTCAAATAATGTTTAATTTATAGGAGTAATAACAGTAATAATAATACTGCAAGGATAAACTTGGAGAAGAAAACAAGCATGTAAGCCATTTGGTCTTTCACTTTCTTACACATGCTCATGCAAATATCCTTTAGAGAAAAGGAAGGAATAAAAAAATTATCTAAATATGCTGAGTTTAGGCAGGCTGGAAGACGTAAGGATAGTAAAACAGTTTAGCACAGCGCAGATCTTGGGGTTTTTTTGCCAAGTTATGTTTGAAGCAAGAATTTATGGAGCATAGGTACCCCCACAGTCCTCTCCATCATTCCACCTGGCCTGGGTCCCAGGCATGTTCAAGGAGGTTTTTAGGTGCTGTACCTGACCCAGGCATGCACAGGGGGCTACAAGAGCAGGCTGCCAGCTCCAGAGCATCTGAAACTTTCTAACACTATGAAAATCCTCAGCTGCTTGTCAGGACAGCTTTACGGAAAGTGAGATGAGGTTCTGGCCCCAGCGTTTAACTACACTTGGCCGTAACTCAATTTCTCACAAATAGCAATTTTGGCATGTTCTGGCTCTCTTGCACAACTGTGATACATGCAGTGGGAATAATAAATTATAATGCTATTACATGACAACAGAAACCTCAGTGTTTGGTTCCATGTGCAGGAGTGAAAACGTGGGCTGTGATTTCATTGCACTTTCATTAGGTTGGAATCTCATATATTTACATTGTTTAGTAATGAACTATTGATCATGTGAGGCTGAGAATTCATGGGAAAAGTGATTGCCCTTATGAAGAATTTTCTGAATGGGGGGGTTTTTGCTTTGAAAAGCCTGGATAGCTGGAGTTAGCATCCCTCTCCTACATTTCAGGCATATATTGCAACGACATTAACAATGTAGGGTTTGGAGGAATGTCCACAAATTCTACTTCTGCTTTGGGTGTGACTACACACCTCTGAAAAACACAGCAAATGTACAATCCAAACACTGACATCTTTATATAATTCATTAAAATCTACTGTTGGATTCTACTGTTGGATTCATTAAAATCTATTGTTGGTGCTGTTGAGAAGTTAAGAACAGGAAAACAAGAAGCATGCAATTCAAAACAACCTCTTACTTAGGGGGGAAAAAAAGAAGCTATTTTCATTCTAAGAAGACAGTGGGTGGGAAAAGAGATTTCTGCTAGGGAAACAAGCACTCACTTTCACTGAAAAAGAAATACTGAGTTGCTTTGTCCTAAGGTCTCAGTGGAGCAAAGCCTGATGGTTTAACCATGGCATATGGGTTGCAGCCCAAGAGAGCTAAAGAGAAAATTTGGAAGCTCGTGTCAAATTTTCTGCTCTCTATATAGCTTTGGCCCAGGCCTCAGCAGCAGTCTCCAGGGACAGAATGATGTACTGCAATATAACAAGCTGCCTGACATTTTGAAATGCCTTAACCCCCAGCTTTCCATCCACCTTTTAGCCCTTGCAGCAGCCTCCCTTCCCACATGGAGCTGCACAATGTACAGTGCAAGACTTCACTGTAAAGGAAAAAGTTGTCATGTCTTTGTCCTTGAGGGTTTTAATCAGCAATGACTCCTGGCTTTGTTAATAACATTTTCAGTAATATAACAGGAAAGGCCAGTTATTGTACAGAAGGAGGGTATGTGCATGTCTGATGTCCCTCACTCAGGCACAGGCCACGTCTCAGCAAAGTCTTGGGACTATTTTCGAGGTTTTTCCAAACCAGAATGCAGGATGGGGGGGGGGGGCACAAAAAAGGGAAAGCAGCGTTTTCCTGTAAATGCAGAAATTGCAACCTCCTAATAAAACACAAAGCCTCCTGAACCTCTAACAATGGAAGCTTCAGAAGCACAAATGCGAATGTTGAAGCCAAACCGGTGCACACAAGCAAGAAGAAATGTATTTTATGCTCCCAACAACTTTCAGATTTATAACTGGCAGCTGGAGGTGAAACCCTTAAAAACAGTGCAATAATTCTATATCCAAACCAAAATCTTCCTCCCCCTTGACATGGAAAATGCTGCATAACCCAAAGCATTATTAACTTTAAAAACTCTGCATTCTATTACAGGCTTGGACTCCAATGGCCCAGCTCACAGGCTTCCTTTTTTCTAAAAAGTCAAAACATCGAGGGGTTGAATGGAGCTCCTCTCATACATTATCTCCCTAATGACTTTGACCTATTAATAAGTGGAATCTATCAAGTATACTCTCTCCTACAGTATTTTGTCAATCGTTATACGCCTCAATGGGGCCACCATTAAAAATCTGCCAATTAATTCAGTATTTAGGACACTGTTACTATGAAATATGCTATGTATCATGCTATTTCTCATTATAAATATAGAAATGCTGTAAATTACAAGGTGAGATTAGTATTTTCTGCAATAAGAAGTGACGTCTTTTAACAATAATCGTTATATATTTTGCCTTTTCTCTCCTTCAGCGGGGTTCTCTTATAGCTGAACCATTCCAAAGAACAACAATCTGAATGCCACAATGGATATATAAAAATATTCTTTTAACATCCTAATTCTTATTTCCCGCCATTCTGTATTAAATCCTTTTTGCAGCAGAGTCCAAATATGCACACTAATTAATTTTTATTCCTCCAAGAAAGTTAACTGAATGTTGTTTTCCCAAACTTTAAACAATGTCTTAATAAAAATAATAATATTTTTTTTAAATTAGGCATCTTACACTGCATGCATGTTTCCATACTACATCTGAATAAAATGCTTTTGCTGACCCAAAACAAAGCTCTTGCCCAAAAATGATTAATTGTGGCTTTCTGGTCAATCAAACACTAAATAAAATGAAGGATGAGAATCTAATGTGGGTGAAAGTCTCTAATGGCATTTATTAATTAATTTATTTAATTTTGATTTCTTTAAAAAACAATGTTTTGAGTAAAAATAATAATTTTTTAGTATCCCATGGATAAAAACAAACCCATAAAAGGTATTAGCATCAAGTTAGCATGATTGCAGTGAATAATGTGAAAAGTGCCTCTAATAGAGTTGTGGCTGTGGTTTCATTTATTCTAGATGAAAAATGACATTTATCAAACATTTGATCTGATGGACTATATATTTATGGAGAAACAAAAGAGAAGAGATTAACTGGCAAGAAAATCCATTTTGATTAGACTATTTAATGTTCTGTGTATGTGTTACAAATAACCCTCCTCCCAGGAGGATTCCTTTGAACCAGATTTCTCCAGTTATTATTTTTATTTAGCACTGAGACCATATGACCTGGGAACAGAACCTTTTAAAACACTTGACAAAAATCAAAGGTATAAGAACTTTTATCCATACTCTCCTCTGTAAGGAAAATCTTATTGCTATATGGGATATGCTTGCTAAATTAAACTTCAATTGTTTTTCAGCGTATTTTTTAATTTTATCATTTTAAGATCTCCACTTGTACATTTCTCAATGATATTTCATTTGGAATTGCAACCATTTATCTAGTTGAAGCATCTGTGTGTTTAACATATGGACTGGAAACTTTCCACTACAATGACTGTGTTCTGCCAAAAAAGCCAGCAAAAGAAAATGTTCTGATGTAAATACCAGCAGATATCCAAGTTCTTCACAGGTTTTGAATCTTTAACCATCTAAGCAAAGGAGAGTTCATTACTACTGCAGTTTTGTTGAAAACAAAGCTAAAATAAGACAAAATAAAATAAAATAAAAAATAGAAAACCAGCAAAAAAAGGCCCTGTATATTGCAAATCCCCATTTTGGCAACCCAAAGAGGGAATATAAGCTTAAAGGCCTGAATTTAACAAACCTAATTATCAAGGCTTAATTAGTACCAAGGGTAAAGCTTCATGGAACACCTGCAGACTTAATTTATGTCCTGACAGAGAGGAACAAGTGTTAATGGGCTGTATTTATGTTAATACCTGAACCTTAGAGAGCCAGTGGGATAAAACAGACTATGCACTAGTTTTTTGTTTCAAGCTACAGAACAAACATAAAAGATTTTAATCTTAATATTAGTTTGCACATAAGTCCTTGGGGAAAGTATAGATCTATTTAAACTTTAAAATTGGAGATGCTGAACACTAAGGGGAAAAAAAAGTGGAAAAAAAAGTAAAAAAAAAAAAAAAAAAGTCAGTTAATTTAAAAAAGTGGTGTCAGTGCACAAAAATATCAAACCAAAAAGGGTCTGTGGCCATTTTCCAAGCATCCTGTGAGCAGACACTGGGTTTTTTAAAACCTCTTTTTTACACCTTTTACACCAAACCACTTATGCTTTCTGCAACACGACTATAGATTTTTTTCATGTTTTTGATGAACAATACAATTCTTTTCTGTATTCAGAGGGAAGGCAAAAAGTGCAGTGCTGAGGGTATTGCCCCTGCCTGCTGGTGGACTTGGTGGACACCATCTGAGCTGGCTTTGGGCACATTTTCAGAGCAGAGCCCTGTGGGGAATGGGGCCTCTGACAGTCCCCAGAGCTCTGAGAGCCCAGGCCATAAATGGGCCATATGGTGCCACCAGGCCCAGCTCTCCCTGAGTGCCAGGAGAGTACAGAACATCCTAAATCCATGCTGTTCCTCTCGCTGTGTGCAGTGAACTACCTTGGAGCTGGGGGGCTCGGGTGGGAATAAATAACCTGTGTTTTTCTGAAGATGCAATTCTATTGTAGCAACACTGGTTCATCTTCACTTCTGGCACGGCAAGTATCCTGGCTGAACTCAGGAAGATGATGCTCAGATGGCATTTTTCTGCCCTGCAGTGCTCCTTTTGGTCCCTGTACACTCACACCACTTTGGAAAAGATCCCTCCTGAGAGTGTGGCCATCCCCCAGGGAGCACAGCTTGGCTTCACGCCCCATGCCTGGGGACACTGTGCCAGTCAGTGAAAACTTCCCCTTTTTTCTCTTATAACTAAAGGTTTGCCTTTGCCCAAAGGCTTAAAACAATTTCCCTGTCTGTCATTTCCTGTAAGGAAACCAGGCCCGAGTCTCTACTGCTGCCTAAGGGAGAGGTAAGAGTATTTACAGGATGACCTACAGGAATTCAAGCTAATTTAAAGACATACATCTTCCCTGAGCAGGAATAGGTAGATTGGTCAGTGTCTCCTCCTCCCCATGTTTTTCAGTGTAATAGCAAAAAATTCTTTAAGGTTTTGTTATCTCTTTTCCTTCTTATTTTGTAATCCTCCTTAACATATTGACACTATTGATTCTTCCCTTCCTGATTTTTTCCCTGGCAGTGACCACCCCCTGCCACCTGCCCATTTGCCACATTTCAGGGGTGTACAAACCATCAGCACTTTCCGTGGCTCGACTGAAAATGTCACTGAGGATGTTTGCACACCTGTGGGAGCAGGGGCCATTGCAGGACCACGTTCTAATGCTATCAGCTGGGAAGAGCAGCAGACCCAGTGAAGCTGGGAGGGATTTGTGTTATCTTGTAGGAGACCCCACCACCCTGAATCTATCAGAGCCTCCTTCTGTGTGAGGATAAGCTTCCTGAGGCTGCACAAGGTGCAGCTTAGAGCAAAACCCACCCAGAACAAACTGGGCTGGCTCATGTCATTGTGGAGGGGACTTCTGCTCGCTTTCAGTCCTTAGACTTGGAAAGGCTTCTACGGACAAAGTGGAGGAAGGCTTTTCCTTCTCACCTGCAGCTTTCCAGTGGCCCAAAGCACCCCACTAACCCTCAAGAAGAGCAAAGTCAGCCTCCACCTGCCCCCTGAGGACCAGCCCCTGCTGCAGAAATGCCTGACAGCCCTTGCACATCTTGGAGGAGCCACAGCCAGTGGAGTGTTCTCCCAGCTTGGACCTCCAAGGCCATGAGCTCCTTGTACCTCCTAAGCCAACCACCTGGTGTCCTCAACACCCTAAACTCTTGTACCTTAGAGTGCTGCTGGAAACATTTGCCCCATTTCTGAGTTTGGAAACACTTTCTGAAACATGACACAAGTACCTCACCAGCACCAGGAGTGAAACTCTGGGGCTGAGAGTCTTTGCTCTCTGTTTGTTACTCGCTCTCCCTGCGTGAAAAGGAAGAACACCAACACCTGCTTCTCAGGGCATAATTTAATTGTTTCCATGGAGGGGTGCAGTGAAAATAAAAATATTAATGCTAGCAGCAAACTGCTCTCTCTCTCTCTAAAGATTAGAGTTTTACAAAGGGTCACCTACCAGACCAATCCACAACTGAATCTTTGTTCAAAAACTATGCATTAAAAATAATAACAGTATTTCTACAGCCTCCTTTTACTACTTTTACCAGCAGTAGTACTTACTCTTTTAAGCCCATTTTTAAGCCCATTTTTACCTCTGGCAAATTTATCAGACCTTGAAATGTGGTTTTCCAAGCTGGACATTGCACATTAGCACCGATCTAATATTTATGGTCATTGTGGAAAGAATCCAAGCAAAGCATATTGATTTTTTCTTTTGGTGAGCAGCAATGACACCAATGCAGAGCACGCACGAGTTCTCACATATGTACATGTGAGATATGTGAGATATGTGAGATATGTGTGATACGTGTGCAGATGTGTTCTGGTAAATCACCTCAGGCCCAGCGTTACGGGAAGAACACGGCTGAAGCCGCGGCGTAGGATTGTGCAGCTCATGTGTGCTTTCATTTTGGTCACGTAACCACGTTTCAGAACAATATGCTTTCTCTGTGCTCTGTAAAACTGGCTGGAGATAGATGATAAACGGAAATAACCCATTAATCAGATTGTCAATGAACATTCTGAGAATTAAAATACAAATCCTGGACAAATTTAGTCATCGATTTCGCAAAACGTCTTTGGCATGGGAAGTCGGAGATCTTTTTGAGGTCTAAAAGGTTGATTTCTTGAGTTTCTTAAAAGCAGAAACAACACTTGTCATACACAGTTTCAATCAGGCTTCTTGTTCTGTTTTCTAATTTCATTTCATCCCACTTTAACATGGCGTTCTCCACCTCCCTCAGATCTTCCCACAGAATCAGTCAGGCACAAGAAACACTTCAGTAGCTTGTGCAAGCATGATGGCTGAGCTGGTCACAGTGCTTGTCCTGGACACATTGACCAATTTTTCAACAAAAAAATAAGGACAATTTTCAGATTGTTGTGTTTAACATTAATCCAAACTATATTATAGAAAGTTGTCCTCAAAACCATGTATTATCTGCTACCAGGTATGGTGAAGCCAAATAAGAATAAGAAAAAGGAAACCAAAACAGCTCCTAAGATTTTATTTTCCACTTGGGAAATTTTCACATCAGTGAAATGAATAGCCGTTTTGCTTCAGTAGGTGCATTTCTTTTGGGGTCATCTTTTGCTCAGCAGGAGTGGACAAGGATGAAATGGGATTTATGGGGCTTTTAATTTTTACTCTTTAATGTTTCTATTTTCTTGTTCAAATATATTTTTATTTAATGTTTTGAAATATGGCTTCCCAGTTCAACCTCATTTTAGTTTCACAAAGTAAATGCAATTTATGTGTTGCAGTGAAAGAAAATACAAAAAGAATGCATGAAAGTAGGGAAATTTTTCATATTTCAGACAAGAGCAAAATTTTTATCCAACCTGAAATATTTTCCATGCTTGCTTAAAATCCATAAAATGAGCAATTGCTCATCAACTTAAGAGCTATATATGTGAAATCTCCTGCACACGAGTCAGAGCCAACGCACGACTGAAGATTTCTAACCATTTGTTAAATTTCCCACTCTGCAAGTGCCAAAGGATTGAAGGGTAAAAATGAACGGGGGAAGACAAGGTTCCAAGTCACTAAACTGTAGAGATGTCAAATCTTTTCTCTACGGAGATTGTGCAGTTGCACTGTGGTGAGGAGAAACCTCCATTGCCTTTACACCAACACAGGATGTTCGACTTGTAACAGAAATAAAACAGCAAAGAAAAGTGCAGATAAAGAGAAGAATAAGCAGCTCTACAAACAGACCACAAACTTTTATCCTGGTACTGTTGAGCTACATGAAACTGTGCATCAGCTGCTGATGTCACTCTGTCAAATAGTCTGCTGGCTTGGTATGCACTTTAACAAACACGGATGGAAGTTGTTTTATGAATTAGAAACTTTAGCTACTGAGATAAACACACAGACAGTGTCTTCCTGTGCACCCAGAACAGCTTAGTTAGACTGAAACTCTGACTAAACACATTCTGTCGGCACACAATAATAGCTGAGTTTTTTATGTCTTCAAATGCAAACTCTTATCAAACATCATAAACACTACGAGGCAAATCAGATCCTTGTTGTTCCATTTATTTAACATTTGATAAAATCAGTGAAGTGATCAAACAGCAGGTTCCAGGAATCTTTTGGTTTGTTTGCAGGTTTTGTTAATGGCGAGTTTAAACCTCCATTATTTAATCTCTCTGCAATTATATCAATTTCATTTCAATTTTGCTAGAATTTAATATAAAAGAGGCAAATACACTGTATTGCAGTGAGCTATGTCCTACAGGTGCCATCCAGCAGTGATAGGCAAGGTCACAAAGCTACACTTCCGAAACGCTACCCAGCTCTTAAATAACCCTCACATTACCACCCCCTGCATCATTTGCTGTTCAGAGATGAGGAAAGCAAGGCACAGAAATGGACCAGAACTGCTGTGTAGGGATGCAGTAACCTGGAAAGATTGAAAGGTTGGAAGTTCCTGATTTCTCCACCTGACCATTGCTTTTTTTCTGCTGTGTTTGCCCTTGGTCCAACTGCTTATCATGAGGCGCTCAGTGATAAACTGCTCCTGTGCTCCTAAATTTTAGCAATTATTTAAAAACTGCCATTTCAGAGTGGAGGTAAGTTTCCACCAGAGATAAAATTATAAATCTCTAGACTTCATAACATCTTTACTCTTGTGACTTTCACACTTCCCCATGGAGCAGATCAGAGGGGCTGAAGCAGGGTAAGAGTGATGGACTGAAGGTTTCAAACAGTGAAAAGCGCCTTTCCTCTTCCCCTGGAGTCTGCAACACCTGGATTTTGGCTTGGATTTCTTTTTCTGAAATGCTGACTTAAATATTGAATTCACTCCATTTATCCCAAACTTTGTCAAAGGATTTTTTGTTAGAATATGAGAAGTACTATTTTATAATTAATAAACATTCAATATATCTCTGTTACACCATTAAAATACTCTGCAAATAAATAAAATTTCTTTTTTTTCTTAGCACTTTCCCTATCCCTGATCTATACTTGTTCATGGCATACACCAAGTCTTTACTGGTACTAACTTCACTGACATGTTATTTATACAGCTGAAACAAACAACAGAAGAAAATTTTGGTGGCTTTATTCACTAAATTGCCAAAAGTGTAATTTTTTGAGTGTTAATATGTAAATCTGGGACAAATTTAAAATAAATTTGTAAATTATGAGTATTTTGGAAACAAAATAAAATATTAAAAAAAAGAGAAAACTGAAAGAACAAAAGATAACAAGAAAATTGACTGTCTTTTTAAATTTCTACTGTGTCCACATGTCAGTGCAGCTTTGCCAGCTTCCCATGGTAAGCAAGCAAAAGCCAAAAAGCAGGAGCAAACATCCCCTCCCAGCTCCAGGCTCCATCCATGAACTTCCTGCCTGCTGTGAGTTTATGTCAATACCTCCCTAATAATTCTGATTTATGTAAGCTAAGACCTTAAGGTTTAATAATATTTTCAAATATTATTAATAATACAATAATAATAAAGTTTAACAATATTAAGGTTTAATAGTATTTTAATATATTTTAATACAATAATAATAAGGTTTAATAATATTTTCAAATTCAGGATTTTTACAATAATTATGTCACTAGAAATATCCTTTTATTTTCTAGACTTTTTAAGCTTTTTGCCTCTCAAAGTATACACATCCTGTCCTAAATTATGCTGCCTTAATCTAGAAAACGCTTACTAGTTTACCCAAATATCAGTGGTTTTATACAGCAAGAAATAATGGTCAGTAGTAAAAGAAGGGGTCAAACTTTGATGAAAATCTCACATGTGGGTGCCCTCCCTGTGCACACTGAGATTGCAGCTGACTGCACCAACACATGCACTGGACCTGCTTGGCACCCTCTCTGATGTTACCAAGATTGCAATTATCATATTTTCTTTCTGCTCCTTGAAAGAATTACACCCCATGCATCCCAGCTGCTCCCAAACACTATACCCCAGAAAACAAAAATTTATACCAAGAAAGGAAAGGACAGAAGGAAATTTTTTAACTCCTATATGACTGAGCATTAGGGAAGGAAATTACCACTCCAAACAAATAACAGCCTGCTAAACGCCACTTAAACATCAGCACATTCCAGACTGTTTTCCTTTTATCTTCCTTATCTAACATAATCTAAAAACCAAGGAAAAACTTTTTTTTTTTCCCACTGCTTCAGCAGCAAAATGGACCAGGAGCGTTACTGGTCTCATCAGCTTTTAGTTCCCCTTGCACATGAAATTTATATTTCTCAGTGTCAGTGTCCTTAGAAGAAGAGTGAGCACAGCATCAGGATCATTAGTCATCTTTCATGCTCTGGAGGTCCTTCTCGACCAATTTAGTAAAGAACAATGCTGTGCAAAAGAGACAGGATGGCTGCTAATGACAGGCAACAGTTCAATATTTTATGCCACCTTAAAAAAGTTTCAGTAACTGAAGGTGTTCTCACATTAATTCTTTGCATCAATTATTGACAGAGAATTTAATTTAAAGGCAACTAGTCAGTAACCTAGGGGTACTGTTTTAAATAATTTATAATTGCTGCATGGGTGTAATCATATTGCTATTGATTAAGATCCAGTCACTTCTACCAGTCCAGCATGTCTCATGCTAATTAATTTTAGTGATATCACCTTTTTAACTCTGTATTCCCTGGTAACAGGAACTCATTATTAAAAAATAATTTAATCAGCAGCAATCTTTTAAAGTTTATTTGATTAGTACTTGCTGGGCCATTGAAAAAGAGTATTTAAATGCAAGTAAAATTAGAAACTGAGGAAGGATAAAGACAGACTGATAATTTCAAGAGAAAGGCAAGAATGCTTAAAAAAAACCTTTAAGATTTTAATTAGATATGAGAAAGAAGATTAAGAGAGAGTTATCATCATTGCCCCTTGATCACCAAGTTGTTACATGCATTAACTCCCATTTAAATCAAGAGGAATTTTGAAGATCAGGACCTTTCCAGTGAATTGCAGCTCTCAGTGTGGCCAACCCAGACCCTCCTAACAGCCCAATAAAATACTATATAAAATTCCAAGTCAAGAGTGGGAATTCCTTCTCAGTGGATCCCCCTCCTCTCATACCAGTCCCCAGCAGAGACTGATTCTTCCCTTCTCCCATCCACTATGGAAGATTCCAGTGTCTGCTGTGGACACTTGGACGTTTTCAGGCTGCCTCAAAGTTTTGCAAGTGCCTTCCTCAAATGTACACAGAACTACCCCCATCAACCTTAAATCCCTTTTAAAAATTCCATACCAACAAAAAGAATATTTAGGCTGTTGGGGTTTGTTAAAACCCGCTGCCTACCCTGATTTATCTGCCACGGTGTCCCTGTTTCTTTGGGCTCTACTGTCCACTCAGTGCATTGGTGGTGTCCTGTCCTACTCCTGGACTGTGAATTTCCAACCAGGAGCTGCCTTTTTACCCCAGGTGAGCATTTCTGTGGTGCTCAACAAAGCAAAAGTGACTTGGCCCTTTGGTGCTGCAGGAACACGAGCAATAACAAAGCAGCAAAACCCCCTCAAAGTGTGTGAGGGCACATTTAGCTCTCCAAAGCCTGCTGCACTCATCCCATTCAGGGACTTCAGTCAAATTCATTTGGCCCAGACAGCCCCTTTGTGATGTCACTAATTACTGATGATAAATGCTTCCTGCATATAGAAGGCTTCATCTACAAACAGCAATCTGTAAACACAGAGCCTTCAAGGGTGGAGTTTGAGCACTTTCTTGTGAAGCAATTCCAGGTTTTCCCATGAAGGACTTGAGTAACCCTACAGACAGTTTGCGACTGTATGGGAAGCACACAGTGAGAAGTCAATGATAAGGGAAATAAAACCTTTCTGAAATCAGGTGTCTTGCAGTAACGTAGAAAAATCATAAAGAAAGGCTTCATAAAATCAGGCCTGCTCTGTTCTATCAGTGGCCAGCCTGTTATTTCTTCTAAGGGAAGCTAGCACTTTGCAAGTTCCCATGTGAAAGCAATCCTGGTGTGAACAGTTCATTAACATAACAATCTATTCCTGGGTGAAAAACAACCAGCACCTGTATAAACTGTTTTGACACTGTTAGATGGAAAAATGAAAACTATCTCTCACAAACAACTTTTCCTGCACTTACACACTGGGGGTTTGAGTGACCAATCAATACAGGGTAACAACCTTTTACTAACCAATAAAAATATCATTGGCAAGAAAGCTCCTGACCAATTGGAGTCACACACAAGGTCTGTAAAACTGTATAAAAACAAGGTATGTGAATAAAGGTACGTGAATAAAGAATGGGCTTTTTCCACCTTGAAGAAAATGGAGCCCCGTGTGATTTATTCCAATATAGGTATTTTCTCCAGCTAAAGGCAGTGGAAAGGACGCTACTGATTTCAACTAGAGCAGAACCTGAGAAAGTTTTCCTTAATAAGCACAGATGTTTGGAAGGAAAGTTTACACAAGGATAGAAGTCCATCATGGAAAGGAAGAAACCGGAACACAAGAAGGAGATTGCAAGAGAAGCACTAAAGGGATCTATTCCTGATTTCTGTAACCTTTCCATGGAGATCAGGGTGCTGGCTGACAATTGCTCACATATATCCAGTATCAGCAAGGACACAGGGCAGGGACTGCAAAGACAATGAGTATAATCATATCTCCTGGAGTCAAAACATTTAGCCTATAAGTAAAATGACAAACCCTGTAATTTGAACTTGACACATGCTAGAAACAAACATCCAGCAACTAATGCCACAAAGGACATGCAATCTTTGTCCCTGAAGACACCATTATGTAAATTAAATTGAATCTAGTCCACTTTGAGGTTTGCAATCAAATGGGTATTTTTAATATCAATAAAAATTGAGCTTTCCCCAGAGAATCCAAATCAAGCTGCTTTTGCAGAACAAAAGGAAAATGGTGAAACATATATGCTTTTAAGATAACTCAATGAATGTGAAATTGTTAGCAAAATCAGTACATTTAAATCTACTATGACAAATAAACTGTGAGGAAGAATAAACTGATCTGACATTTGTATTCTCTTAGAATAAAGAAATAAGAGAGTGTGGGGATACCTGGATACTGGGGGCCATAGCTGCAGGAAGCTCTGAACACCCTTCACACCCACTGCTACCACCACTGACTTCACACCTTTGGGGAAAAAATACCCCAAAAATGCCAACAAGGATTGTCTATGATTTATTCTGTTCACATTGTAAGGAACAGGGATACAAGGGGGTGAAAGCTTCTCTTGTCTGCTAGAAATGATTTTCATATATAAAGTCATTTACATAAATCTACTATTACACACAAGTCCTAAATAAATGTAATATACCATTAAAAATAAAGGAAGCATCAAAACAATAATTAGGCAAGTATTCTCTGTTTTCTAATAAGGATCAACCCCATTGCTAATCTACCTTGAATAATGGCTTTGTTAACAAAATTGCAACTGCAAAAGGTTGTGTTTGACAGTCACACCTGGCAGTCTGAAACTACATTTCAAACAGTTTTGGAAAAAGAAATACACTATTAAATTTACTGAATAACTTGGGTAGGGTTAAGTATTTTATGCAGGCATCAGCATCTTTAAGGAGTTCACCTTTTAAAAGGAGCAGGTTTTTTGTTGTAAATGGCACTGACACTACAACAAGAAAGTTCATTTCACAAAGATGATTCATTAAGAAATAAAATATTCATGGCTGACAGCTTGAAGGATCGCCATACAGTTTTATTCTAATGCACCTGTCCTCTTTGTCAAGTCCAATATGGAATGTCATGTCGCCAAAGTTTTATTTAGAAATTGTTTGTCAGAGTGAGCTTTCTAATGTGAATGAAAAATTCATTCCCTCATTAAGAAGATTTTCCATGAAATGTCTAGGATTTTCAATGAACACCAGGACATGAACCAATTACTGTTAAACACTTAAAGAGACAGTGTCCTAGCTCACTCAGCAAAACCCTTAATGCACAAGTCTATGGGAAGAACTCAATATCTATCAGCAAAACACAAATGAAATATCAGTTTTATTTTGGTTTATGGGCTCCTTCCTGACTTCCATCTTCTTCCTTTTCTCTTTTTTCTTTTTTTTTTCAGGGACAAATGGAAAACCATGAAGTTTGAGACTTCTTAGTCAAATGCACATACCAGATGCTGAGAATTTATATATGACTTGAAGGACAAAAGCATGGCATAAATTCACAGAGACTCCTATTAATTAGCTGAAAAGATACATACATGTAAAGCTGCCAACAACACTTATCTGTGTTTCTTTATTTGCTGAAGTCCTGTTTGTTCCCTGCTTGTCTTTTCCTCAAAGTTCACCTGCCACAGCTAAGACAGCCCCTGTGCCAAGCCCTGAGCCTGGTGGATCACAGACCAACACACTGCAAAGGGAAAGGTTCTGCCAAACCTCTCCCTAAGGGGTAACTTTTCTTTGTATCTCACAGGAAAATTAGTAATTTGGACAAGTAGCTCTTTTCCTTTCTAATAGGAAAGTTAGTAGCAATTGAAAATCTTGTAGAGTTTCTCATATTTAGATGAATCCTGTTACTGGTACGCAGGTATCTCCAAGTAGTATCTATCCCACTGCTCCAGCCACCCAAGCCGCCCACTGCTAATGAATTCTAAAAAAAAATTGGGGGTTATATCTCAGGACTCAGTTTTAATCTGTATGTGTAGCTAACGTTCTCTTTCTTGCACCTTTGGGATTTTTTTCTATGTAATCTCTAATTTAGAAAGTACAACCCAGTAACTTTGTGCAGTGCTGCCCAGAATAACGTTCATAGGAAAATGGTCAGGAGCTATCTACACCCTTTTGAATTTGTAAGTTTTGTTCTAAACTACAGCAGGAGATATTCTAAGAGATGAAGAAGCATTTTCTTAGCAAATCAATATTAATTTATCTAATTGTTATGGTCTCAAGAGCCATAAGAGCTAAGCTGAGAGGAAAGTGTTCATTCTGAGCAAAAGTTATTCAAATATTTATAAGACTAGATAATTTAGAAAAGAAAATTCATATGGCAGAAGACTGTGCCATATTTTTTTAGCCATCCTTTCACTTATTAAAGACAAGAAGTCTGAGTGGGCGGATAATGGGCAGATCCTTAATTTCGTCATGCAATTTTCGGCTGAAATTCAAAGTTTAGTGAAATTCAAAGTTTAGTCTGGTTTTTGTGTCCTGAAGGAGTGATGCAGACGGGGCTGTAGAAATATTTCCTTATCCTTCCTTGACTAAAATTTTTCAAGATATTATGGAAAACTTCTTATTGATACCATATCTTTATATATATAAATATATATATAGAGAGAGAGAGAGTATGTTTATATGTGATATATATGTACATCAAATTATATTCCATAACACAATTCCATAAATAAAAATCCAGTTTCTTTAGGAGTACTATCTAAGCACACTGAAGGCAGCTGTTCTGACCTTTCTGCCATGTGATAAGACTGATACAAACCAATCATCGTTATGTCCCCCAGCTCATACAGGCCACTCTGCTTCACATAGGTGAATAATTAAAAGCAAAAGCCAGAGGAAATTGTTAATCATTTTGTCAACTGCAAAGGTCACCCAATTGTGCATCACAATGGCATAATCAGAAATGCAAGGCATTATTATCACAAACATGGAGAAAAGGAGCTGATACTCAGTTTCAAAACTCGTCTTGAAAATCCTTTGCTCATAATTTTATTTACAAGGCACACTCAGAAACTGCAACTATTTTAGTCCTTGCAATCTGATAGTATTTTCCTCTTGAAGTAAGAATAGAACATGCCTTTCAGCTACCATTCTTTTTTAAACACTGATTGTACTATAAGGTACAATAAATTATTGCAATAACCTTTCACCCCGCTAGACCTAAGTTCAAATATAACGGATGTCAGACAGAAAACGAGTTTGTTATTTTAAGCTTAATCACATCAGACACCTAAATTCTCACAGGCAGTCCAGCTGAGGTGCTCTGCATTTGGCAGGCTGGTTTCCCTCACTTGCTCCCCAAATTCCACCCACACATCACAGTTAAGGAACTCCACCCCTGATTCAGGAGCACACATCAGACGTGTAACCCTACCCATGTGAGTGGCCCACCAAAACCAAGGGGGTTTTGCAGGCATGTAAATGTATGTGTCTGCTGAAATCTTGGCAGAACATTTAGTGCTGCTGATCAGGAAAGGGTTATAGGAACCAGCACACAACAAAACTTTCTGCAGAACGAAGCAGCTTGCCTGCTAATGCAACGTTTTGAAAAGGTACTGGTTTTTTAAAGGGCAAATTAGGAGTTCTGGGGCTCTCAGAACTAGCAAACACAGAAAATCAATTAAACTAACATGTGAAGCTTAAATATATCACATTGTAAACTCATATTTTATGCCTCCACTTTAAGTGCACTTAGATGATCTCCTGGAGGAATTCAAAAAGTGTTATCTTATTTTGTGCCCAAAACCAGAAAAAGAGCTCCACTGGGCTTGCCAGGCTGTTAAAATTAAAATAGCTGTTTGAGCACAGCATAATATATGAGACGTTTAAGGCATTTTCCCCTAGAATTTTGGTTTATCTTCTTTAGTTAATTTTCTGAGATAAAATCCAGTTATAAATAACCTGGAGGCATTCTCAGTCTGCTGCTTGTGGGATGGCAAATCTTTAATAGCCAGAAATTCTGCCTCTTAGAGATCTCTTGAGGGAATAATAGTACTTTGAAAATTATCCAAAGGAAAATAAGCAGAAAGCATTATAAAAATTATAAAAACCTGTAATTATGCAGGAAGTTATACTATATTTATAAGCTAATAATGAACTATCACCCATAGGCTTTTTCTCCCCCTTTTTAAATACAAACATAAAAATATTCATTGACTATATTCAATTCAAACTGCTGATTTTCACCAGAATTGATTATATAAGTACATACTAAAAAAAATTTCTGCAGGATAAGCCCTACAGACATGTGCCAGACCAATAAAAAGAAATAAAACCTAGCAATTAAAACAGATGTGGCTGAAGAATTGAAGCAGAACTGCCCAGAACTTTTAATTTTCAGTACTCTAGAATCAAGGAAAGAGTTATACCTTGACAGCATGTAAAACAACTGAAATATGAAATTAATACTTTCTCTAAACCAAAGACTACAATAACAATATCCTGGCTGTCATCCACTGACTATGTCTATAATTACCACAGTGCCTACAACTAGAAAAGTAGGAGGCAATTCAAAACAAAAATTGAGTCTGTCAGACCAGACAGTGTAGGATTTATTCTTGTCAAAGATCTGTAGGCCACAAATCATAATTGAAGTTCAAGCAGTTTATAAAAAAGACAGAATTTGTGGAATATAAGAGCAGTCCTTCTTTCTTTCTTTCTTTTCTTTTATTTTTTTTAAGGTATAAAGCTGCTATAGAAATCTGCAAGTCAATCACCTTGTCAACATTAGCAAGGAAAACAGTAGAAAGCCATTCTGACAGGCAAGGTAGAAAGGAACACATATTTGTAACATAATAGAAAGTAAATGGTAGAGAGTTAGAAAAGGAAAAAGAAAATCTGCCTAACTATTCTCCTTGACTTTTCTGAGGTTACAGAGGGTGATGATAGCAATGCAAATGGCATAATTTATTTGGATTTTTAGAGTGCAGGCAATGAAATTTAATGTATCAAAGGTAAGAGCTATAAGGACGGACAAATGACCTAAATTTGAGTATCAAGAGAGAAAAGAAAAAGAAATGAGGAGTGGTTTGAAAGGGGGAATTACCCACACCAGCAAATCCCAAATCTTATATTTTGCAGGCAATGTTAATTTGTCTTGCTACTTTTAACTCAATACAAATTATTAGACAAGTGAAAAATAAAGAACTTTAAATTAGAAATAAGCAAAGAAAACTTTTTCTCATAGAGAGAAATAATAGAAGTCTAGAAAGACTCACTAAGGAGCTTTGTTGTCACTGTACAAAAGGACAAACCCCAAAATTTACTGTGTAACTCACATTCTGAAAATGGTACAAATCCTGATGATTCTGATCCTGTTTTCTTCACCCATCCTGCCCAATTTAAAATGACAAAAAGGAGTTGTTTGGCTTTTTCAATTGCACTTTCTCCCGCTTAAAATGTAATGAAACAATACTTTACCTTTGATGGACAGTTTTAGAGATACTTTAAAAACTCCACTGAAAACATCAGATTTGACAGAGTTCCTGGTGCCACAGAATGCTGAGATTTCAGAATTCTGATGTACATTTACTTTTCATTGATATTAAGCTCTCACTTATTAACTTAATTCTACACTGTGGAACTCAAAGAGTTGGAAAAGCTTTTGTTTAAACTTCTTTCTCCCCAGGATTTTCAAAATTTCAGTGTAAGCTGTCTGCAGGTCTTTTTTTGTGCACAGAGCAGCGTGGTGAGCCTTTAAGCAACAGTTCAGAAACTCTCTCCCAAATATTCATTAGCTATTGCTCACACAAAATTCAGATGAAGCATTTCCACTACATTTTTCAATTATTCACAATCTGCAACAGTAGCTAAAATTGGTCCTAGGAAATCCATTGCCAGCAATGTGTGTATTTGTGTGTGTGTGCATGACAGAGACACATTTTTATGCTGATCTCTCCAAGATCACACTGCAGACATTATGACCTCTCCCTTGGACAATAAAACAAACATCTGCTTATTCTATGAAAATATATAAAATTCCTAGCTACCAAAATCAGCCCAACTTGGAATGATTCAGTCAACAGGGGGAGAAGTTTCTGTGAATGCTGGGACTGTGCTTTGGAGATATGAAATCTGGCCTGCCTATCTCTGAGTTCTCCTTTACCTCCTTAACAACTTTAGATGCATAAATAAAATCTAGGACATTCCATTTATATCTTTAACTTCAAACCAGGCTTGAGAGAAAGCATTTTGCTGAATGTCAAACTCACGCAAATATTATGCATTAAAAATGTAGTTGCAAGACCATTTTTGAGGTTTCAGTTCCATTACTCACATTGCCTCTAGTGGGGATCACTGGGTTTCACTCTAAACAGTTTGTGTCCATGCAGCATCATCTGCAGTGGAAAAGTCTTTCCACTTTTTCCCCTCTTTCCTCACCAATACTGGAAAAAAGGGCAGCTATTCACACTATCAAGGATGAAAGCTGACTGGGAAGACTTGCAGAAAGATCTTATGATGCTCAGCAACCAGGCAGCAAAATGGCAGATGAAATTAAAAGCAGATGAATGATGCACACGGGGAAAAAAAATGCAATGTTACATGTCTGTACCAAACTTAGAATGCAAGAGCAAGATCTTGGGGATGTATCACAGTGATAGGAGAACATCAGCTCAATATTCATTACAATTAAAAATGAAATAGAAAGCTGAGATTTATTAGGAAAGAAGTAGAGAATAAAATAAAAGACACAATTTTTCCAGGGTATAAATTGAAGATTGTCTGCAGCTTAGACAGTGTAAGAAGTTCTGGTATCTTCTCCTTAAAAAACTATCCCAGCAGTGGAAAGCTACAGAGAAGGGCTAAAGAAATTATTATTGCTATGGAATAACTTCTGTACACAATAAACTTCTGCATCTTCTTCCTCACAGGGCAGCTGAGCAGGGATGTAGTCGTGGCCTCAGGACTGTGAGCAGCTTGGAGGGGAGAACAGGAGCTGGAGGCAGCTTCCAAGCTCAAAACAAGTCAAAGAAGTCTGAATTTTTCATGCAATATGAAGTTAGGTGTTAAATCCCTCCCACAAGACAGTGTGCTTAAAGTTTGCAAGGCAAAAATTAATGGAATAATGTTAAGCATTAGAGGCTGGGAGATTTGGGGGTTTGGGAAAAATTCTTTGCTGTTTGCTGTCTCTTTCCATGGCTTCTGCACTTCCTATCTGTTAGGGCAAGTGCACTCAGACAGTTTGAAATTTGATCTATCCCTGTATGGGCATTTTTTATGAAAAACTGCCACACATGAAAAGCTTCACCAAAAGAAAATGGGAAGGATTGGATTGAAAGGTGGGTAAGAACCAAACCATGCTGAATAAACCTGAAGAATGGCTCAACAACTTTTGCCCTGAAAATTTATAAATAAGCATGGCTGTCTATATTTTATCAATAACACATACCAAAAAACCAGGTCAGTCTCATGGTTTGTAATATCCTCCTTTAGTTTTTCACCAAGTTCTGGCCTAACAAAGTTTCATTTAAAAAAGAAATCCCTCCAGGAACAGCACCTGGCTGTTTTCTTACACCTGCAGCAAAAAGCACAGGGTTTCCCTAGGACAGATCCTTCCTACGGGAAAATGATGATGATGCAAAATCCCATTTTTCTTCACCACATACCCCAAAGGACTCTCTGCTGCAACCACAGAGTGTCCCATACCCAAAATGATGGTTTCAGGCGCCTGGGGCACAGACCCTGTCCTTCATTACTTTATTGGAATAAATGTAGGTTTAATGCCTTATGTACAAATGAATCAAATGTAACATTAAATACAATAATCATCCTGAGGAAGAAATGGAGATTGTGGGCTGATGGCAACATTGACCTGGGGGATCACCTCCATCTTACCTTTCTCATGCAATTTTTACAGCTCTGCACACAGATCATTGCAAATGGAAACCCCTTTCAGATCTTTTTTTTTTCTCTTTTCTTTTAGCAAACGTGGGTTCAGCTGTTGCAGAGGTCAATGCAGCAACACTCCTTGTTCAAAATGCACTCTCTTGACTGACAAATAGAGTACAGTTACCATTTTAGCCAAAGGGGGAAAAAAATCAGATAATGCTATCTATGCTAGCCTTCCTCAGTGGAAACTCCTTTACTTCAATACAGCTGTCCTGGGGGCGACCTCTTGTCCCTTCCTTTTACACAGAACTACAACATTGCCACCAGGGCAGGGTACAGAGCCAAAACCATCTCCCACAGAAAAAAAGCACTATGGAGATGTACAGATGTAACAGGGGAGCCCCTCAGTTTGACAACAAACACCCACTTGGAAAGGCAGACAAACATAAAAACCCAGCCCAGAAATATCTTTATTTGGGGATTTTGGTCTTGCTGTTGACCTTTCCATTCTCCTCAGTTAAAATCACCTTGGAGTGGATATATCCCGGTCCTCTTTTTCAATTTCTAATTCCTCTTGTCATTCTTTAAAGAAAAATCTTTCAAAAAAAAAAAAAAAAAGAAAGAAAGAAAAAGAGAAAAGGAGAACTCTTCCCTTCTTGAAAGGATTTTAAACCTGTGTTTGAACTGACTTTCAAAAAAGAGAGGCTTTAGTTTCCCTCTGATACCAGGTCTGGTTGAACAGCATTCAATACCATTCAGCACCATATTTTTCTGAAGATTGTGTCTTGGTTTACTGCCAATGTCCTTGATCAGAGCACAGAAGCATTTACTTAGGAAAATAACATTAAATGGCAGCCCATGGCAACAATAACAGCTCCACTGCCGGAATACACTCGCAGAGGATGCATGGGTGGCTCGATGGCCCTGAACACTTAAGTACATTTTTTTCCTTTCAATTCCCTCTGGTACATTAATTTTTATTGATAGCTTATAGCTATGGCAAGTGGTCCTGGTTTTACTAACTTGCAGGACTGAAGAATATCACTCATGTGGAAAAAAAATCCCAACATAACAACAAGCTTCTTGGCTTCTTGGCCACCAGGCTGTGTGTTTGTATTTTTGAACCGCAAGCCTTTATTAAACTGGAAAACCAATGGCTCTTCCCTGCCCTATTTTATCTGCTCACACATTAATTTGTTTTAAAGATTAAAAAAAACATAATTTCTCTAATTTCACAGAATTATTTGCTGGTTTGCACTGCAGACCTGGGTACAAAGTGTAGTGGATTTGGGAAATGCACATTTTCTCCTTTCTCAATATTTTCTTAGCAGGCTGGCTGAATCCTAAGAAAAATTACGCAATACATAATGTTACATGGAAATGTAAACTTCAACAAGTTGCAGGGAGAAAGTAAGCAAGCACCACTTTGTAACAAAGAAATTTGATACTGCCAAATGTTGTTTCCTTTTCCCTGCTTTTATCTTTGCATGTATCACACAGAGGCATCTGTGCCCAGTTTTATCTTAAAACCATGATCTATTAAAATGAAGTAGAAAAAAAAACCAAAATCTCTTTTCCTTTGCATTAAATAACAAAAATTAATAAATTAATGTAATAATAAATTATTTAATACAATAATAATTAGCATAATAATAAACTAAAATAATTAAATAACTAAATAATTAAAGACCAGGGGAAAAAGGTTATGGCTTCCAAGTGCAGAGAGTTCTCAGTGACCATGGTCTGTAATCTTGTGTTTCTAGAGCCCATGCTGGAGGTTATCCCCTGAATCCTGATGTTAATGGATCATGCCAAGATTTGTTTGTTTTTTTCCACTGAAATCTTAAGGGGACTTTATGTTAATCCAGAGTGAATCCAATTTCTGCTATTTCTTCATATGTGACATAAAAATGACCTTGCATTGTTACACAGCAGCACAGCTGCATATCAGCAGCCAGAAATCTGGAACACGTGGAAACTGCTGAGTCAAGCCTTTAAAAGTAACACACACATTAGTAATGCTAATGATACTTGAAAATAAGTGTTAAAAAAATATCAGTGCATTACAGCCCTCCCATTACAAACCCCAGAGCTCTTATAAAATGAGTGTTCTTTCACTGAACATGAAAGTAGCTCTGTCCTCATGTTTGGTTTATCTTTCCCTGCTCACTGAAACATCACCACAAACTCTGGTTAAACCTGCACAGGCACAAAGGAAAGGAGCAGAGCACAAAACAGCCACAGAATCACAGAACCATTAAGGCTGGAAAAGATCTCCAAGGGTGATCAAGTCCAACCTTTGACCCAATACTATATTGATAAGTGTCACACCTACTCTTTTTTTAATATTCTCAGTTATCCCATGGCTCCAAGAGCCCTGGAATGTGTATTTGACAGCTGCAGAGACTGACTTCCCAAGCTGTGCTCTCAAGACTTTTCACTTTTTGCACTACAGTATGAAATACCACTGGTCATGATCTAAAAGGCAGAAAATAAAATTAGGATGGAAAACGGGGCTCATCTTCAGTCCTAAAAAACAATGGGAGATTGGATCAGACTGTTAATGATTAGACAAATAAAAATTATTTCACAGGCACCTCTTTTCCAATTTAACAATGATTACAGTGTTACATGTTAATTACCTGAACTGTTCTCTATTTTAGGGCATCTGTGGTGGGTAGACCTGGAAAAGAGCCTCATATTGGGATCACAGCAAGTCCAACATCAGGACATCTGCCAAGGTAAAGGCTTTTTAGAAAATGAGAGATATAAGCTCTTTTAATTTGATAATGCATCTAATTTTTATACTCCCATCTTTGTTTCGCCTTTTTTCCACATTTGAATACTCAGAAAGGATGTAATGAAACCTGACTAATCAGCATTTTCAGAGATGAATCTGATCTCCAGGAGCTCTTTGGGAAAAATGATTGAGGCACATGGGTTTTCTAGTTCTGATTAGGAATCTGCAATCAAAAATTATGTTTACATAAAGGAACTTAAATATTATCAACAGCATTTAGTGCTGCAGAATTGGCACTAATGATAAAAATTAAGTACTGGTGAATCACATTTTAAAATTCTAACACTTGAAACAACAACAACAACAATTTTCCCTTTTAAACACAAGAGCTGTGACTTCCTGATGAAAGTCCCAGAGGTATTTTCTTCTTCTCTGGAAGGCAAATTTCCCTCTAATTAATTAGGGTGAGGGACCGAGGCAAAGTGAAAGGATGAAGCAGAACCTGACTGCTCTCTGCAGCTCTGGCTGTTCTTTATAAACTGCGGAGAGAAATTTCCTTTGCAAAGGTGTTTTGCTGGGGTTTGAGCACATTTTACAAAGTGGGGCTCCAGTGCTTGGCTCAGTGAAGCCTCAGCAGCACAGGCTCTCCACAGGCTGGCTCCACACTGGCCAGACCCACTCGTTCTGGCTCAGAATGACTGTCCTGACAAAGGGCTCAGGATCCCTTTTACTGCTTGCATTGAAACAAAATATTGATTGGGATGGCTTTAAATACGCTTCCTAAATTAATGTTTGGTTTTCTTTCTTTTCCTTCAAGGATTCCCAGCAGCTGAATTTTAGAAGCAGCTCATCAGCTCTGAAAACATTCCAGTCTCTGTGTGACATTTCATATTCATGTGAAAAGAGAAATACATTCAAACTGAATTGAGAAACATCTCTTATAACAGTGAGAGATAAAGAGGGAAGAGAGAGATTGTTCTACAATCATATAAAAAGACCTTGGCAAACGATTCTGCTGTACTGAGATTGAATAAGGGATACAGCAGATATTTTGTCATTTGTTCCCTGGGTTTTTGACTGGCTGGAGCAGTGAGGGAAGCGTTATCATAAACATCTCTGAATTGCTACAGGAAATTTTATTGTCTGCCAGATTCACAAATTGAAATCGATCTTCATTCTACCACTACCAGTTTTGCCAAAGTTTCTGCAAAGTAGACACAACAAAATATGGTAGCCCTTCAGGTTACTTCTGATTAAATTCATATCATTTGTCTTGAAACAAAAGTTTTTTTTCTTTTTTTTTATCTGACTACAACATATAATTTTAGTCAGCTAACACTAAATTAGACACCCACTCAGATTTATTATGATAAGAACATTCAGTAAGCTAATTTCAAGATGATGACTCCTATAAATTCTTATAATTTATTATTTAGTACTTTGGTTTTTAATCATTAAGTACGTGAAGACTTTGTAGGTCAAACCTGTATTAATGAAGACAGTAATCTATTTTTCAAACTCTCTGCTTCTCACCCACCTTTCAAATTGTAAATTAACAGAAATATCTTTAAACATATGTAGAAGAACAAAGGGAAAAATTGGGAGTATTTGCAGCATCATTTAACTAACCATTTCTGAGACCGTGTCTATTAAATCCACTCCCTCACAATTTTTGCAATTCTTACCAAAGGGAATGCTGAAATCAAACAAAACAAAAGATAGTCCTTAAATGAGCAATTTTAATAATCAGAACAGCAAAAATGAATGGAAATTATGCAAAGATAAGCACTAAAGTTTTCATTAGATTGTTACATTAGCACAAACGGGGTCATTTAGAAGAACTTTCTCTTGCTGGCCACAGGTTTCTGAAACTTAAATATTAACCATATGAATTTTTTAATAAGCAAGTAAAGATATCAGAGGGGAAGTGCTCTTTCACTCAGCCCGTGCTCAGCACAGGCTGATGGCTCCCCTGTCTGGGAGGGACTGGAGGGAGCTCTGCTGCCCTGCAGGCCTCGGACTATTTGGAATTCCCACTCTGATTTTACAGATGCTGGTCCTCAGCACATATTGACCTTTTACTTATTATGCTACATCTGTTTGTTTTTACATCTAATGTTTCATTGTCCTCCATTCTCTGGTGCCTTCATTCCCCATGGGACATTTAATCCTTACAACAACACTGGACATTCTTTTCAGAAATGCATCAGGACTCTGAAAATCTGAATATATCACCCACAGTACAGCACATTAAACTACTCAAGAATGCTGTAAATCAGTTGAAATGTATTTTTAGGAAGAGCTCCTATAACTATTTCAGATCTCACACACATGCATTTATCTTCCATTTGCTGTTGCAAACTTAGTGACTCATTTGTTACTGGGAATAATAGTTGTGTCATTTCTCCCTGCAATTAATAAAGCTTTGTGCCATGGGTACCTAGCAAATGAAATTCACAACAGGAAACAAAGCCCTGCAGCAAACTGCATTGCTAGAGCTGCACCAGGTTACAATGATTCACTGGTCCTTGCCCCTTTTAACCTTCCAGCACAGGAACAAATATTTCTGGGAAATACTTAATATTGTGCATGCATGAATAAACAACATTACAAATAACTTTATCCGGACTGTACACAGGCTTCTCCACTGTCAAAAATATACTTGGGTTTGATGGAAATCATGTGAAGAAGAGCCTCACCTTCAATCAGATGTATGGAAAAGAACGTGGAGGAATCCCAAAACAGGACAAAGGATTTAAAGAATTGAATCCTTCAGACCATAGAACAAACCACTGGTGATGACCATATTTTAACTAGAACTAGAGCAACAGACATTTCCTTGGACCTCCAGTATTTTCACAATATAAGCTCTGCCAAAAATGATTGTGTCTGGAGAGTGGGTTGGGGTCCATAGGGGACAGGGAGGAAGGGGGGAAAGAAAGGAAGGAACAGGGTTTGCATTTGGCCAGGAAAAAAAGAAGAAGGAAATGGAAAACTGCAAGTCAGCATCTCTGTAAGTGTCCTAGACTGAAGAGGGGTAAATAATCCACAGTCCAAAGAGAGGTGGGGCCATGGCACTGGTCACAAGGAAATGTAAGAAAGCACATGTTAGTGCAACCCCTGAGCACCCAAAAACTAGGGTTTTCAACATTTGGATACTAATACTTTACACTTGGTGGGCCTCCACTTCTTTTATATCAAATTGCAAAACTAACTTATCATTCATTTACAAATCTTCAGCAAGAATTTTACCAGCAAAATGGTGGAGATGGCTAAACTGCTAGCACTGGACCTCGGTGTCATCACTCAAATCTATTTTTTGAGCCATGTGGGAAGCCTTTGCCTCCTCTTTGTCTTAGGTTTCCAATATAAGCATTCATGACACAAAGGGAGGAAAAAATTCCAGTAAACAACGTTCATCTGCATCCCTGCCTGGAGAAATCACTTCCAGGGAGCTCCATCCCAAAGGCCATTTTTTTCTTGGCTTCTGCAACTGGAAGGATTCATGTCATAGGATTTTTAATGATGCTCTAATACTCCAAAATGCAAGTTTTGAGATGATGGAGGCCAATTTATTTTGTTTTTGCTGAGAATAAAACTGCTCACAGAGAGGCTGGTTTTGGGCTGCAGACCCTTCCTGCTGTGGTCTAGACCAAAACCAACAAATCTTTTTACAAAGGCCACTGCACAGCTGTGAAATGATAACTCTCAGGCACTGTGGATTTGGGTCATATTTGACCTAATGATCTAGAAGTGAAAGTCTCCTTAATCCCATTACTAACGCTCTGACTCATCCGGCTGCTGATTCTAAAAATGTCTGCTAAACTCCTTAAAAAGTTACATTTTAATCTGAGAATATTAATTACATTTAAAATTATGACTCCCCCATGATTTATAACCTCGCAGAAAATACTGCATTTTCATGTGTGGTTTTGCAATTTTCACTTCTATATACCTATCATTTTCCATTGTTTATTTTCCTTGATTGATGGTAGGGCTTTGGAGGTTTCCCATTATGAGCCTTATAATTATCACTGGTAATAGAGAAGCTCTTCCTATTATATTCAGTGAGACTGCCCAAATTATTCATTGTAGACCATTGGTATAGGACTACAAGGAAATAAGAATTTATTTCCAGTCTCAGGCATATGCTAGATAAGAGGATGTATTTATTTCTCCATGTTTCAAAAGGATTAAGGTTTGAAAAAATAAATATCACTTAGCTTGTCAGCATGCAGAACATTATGGTGCTGAGTTTAAAGTCCCTTTCCTGGGTTAAGTACGACAAATCTAAAAACGGGAGGGGGGAAATCTCAACTATATCCTTACTCAGCTAAATAAATGAATACTATAAATTTTAGCTGTTAAGCAGGTTTACAGAACAGACTGCACAAAACTGTATCTTGGCTTTAACAGTATAATGTGCTTATTTAGAGAAATGATACAAAATTCCAGAAGTCCTTGACCCTTGGCTATACCAAGAGCTCACTGAATACATCATCTGGGTTTTGCTTAATTACACATAATTAGGAAATGCAATTATGCTTTCAGTGTTATTCTGCCATTAGGAAGGAGTGTAGTGGACAGCAATAACATCAATAGGATACAGGTCTTGAAATGAAAAAAAATTACAGTCAACCTATACCACCAGACAAAACACAGGAAGACTACTAAACCTTAACCAAAAAAAAAAAAAAAAAAAAAAGGCATTTTTCTCTTGGCAATAGAAAAATAGATGTTTTAGAGGCATTTTTCCAATCTTTTTGTTCAGAGCATCATTTAATGATATGCTCATTTGCATCAACAATCTGAGTGTCATCCTTTTTTTTCCTCAATTACTTTGATATGCTAACTTTCTAACATATTTATGACCTTTTATCATTATTTCATATGCTAAACTTCATCCAGGCCATAGATTAGAGAATTACTTTAATTACACCTTCTCTAAGAATTTAAACATTTTCTCTCTGTGCTCCTCCCTATGTAAGTGATGCTCAGGCACCATGATTAGGAATGCTGCCTGCAATAAGCTCATTCCCAAAGCAAAATTTACATGGCCTGGTAACGTGGGAAGGCAGCTATTTCACGCCTTGATGCCTGCCCACCAAAGAAAACAGAGAGTAGATGAATGCAAGTTGACAAAACAGATATAAGGAAAAAGAGATCTGATCATCTACTACATCACACTTGTGCTGCTTTTGTTTATCATGCTTTTACTGCCCATTATAGCAACCAGCTATAATAAAATAATACACTCCATTAAATAGATGCGTTACTTGTAATGTTTGTTCAGTGCTGAGGAATATTTCACCAAAGCAGAAATTAATAATGTGGCATATAGCCTTTCACTGGGCTTTGCCCTCCAAAACTCCCTGGAAAGACAAGGCTGAGGTCAGCTGCACCCAGCCCTGAGGGGTGGTGCTGGTTCAACAGCAAGGCAGAATTGTCCTTTTAGGCTGTGCTCCCAGCCTGCCAGGGACTCCTTTTCTGCCACTTTGGCAGAGCTCTCCAAATCAAGTTCCTTCTTGCACGTAGAACTCAGGCAAAAGTGACTCTCCCAAATGCAGCCCTTTGGAGGGGACAGAAACCTGGGACACGGAGCCACAGGGGGGTCACTGGGGTCAGCCCCTGGGGTCACTGGCATCCAGCAGGATGTGAGAACTCAGAGCCACTGTCCCACCCTTCTGCCCCCCAAACCAGCCCCACGCCCAGAGGCTTCAGTGGGACAGCACACAAATGCATCTCTCAGGGTGCATTCCACATGTTCCCAGAGGCACCCCAAGCCTCTTGCCCTTGGTACAGCCACCCTGGCAAGCTGGAGGTGAAGCTGCTACTGAAGGGCAGCAGCATTTTTTAGATATCTTAGCTTTAATCTCAAGAGCATCTGAAAATAGCAACCATTCTGTAGTAGTATTTCAATTCATATTTACAGGCTGTTTCAGTATGTGGGATAAAGTCTTAAATACTACAGCAGCAGGCTGATTTTAGGGTTTTTTAAGGATATAACACTCCACAAATGTCATTGGGTTCTGTTATTAAAATATTAAACAGTGGCTGTGCCTTAAATACCAGAGGCAGTTTGAACTGGATATGCTCCCATCTTTCCCTTAGTGTTTAGCTCTGCTGCCATGCACTCTTAAACCATGTTTTGTTCCAGAAGTAGCTGCAAGAGCCAAGGAGGTGTGTGAAATAAAATCCTCTGTATAAAGTGCCTATCAGTTTATCAAACTTTCAGAATTCTTTTGAAACATGCAGCAATCAGGCATCACACTTATAAAATAAATGTAATATACACTA
Organism: Molothrus aeneus; assembly: GCF_037042795.1. NCBI lineage: Eukaryota > Metazoa > Chordata > Aves > Passeriformes > Icteridae > Molothrus > Molothrus aeneus. The sequence continues at coordinate 15,457,434 of NC_089656.1, read as the reverse complement.
GATGTAATCTAGGCTATTTCTATCTGCATTATATATCTCGCTATCTAATTTAAACTACTTACATGTTATCAGATATAATTACTGAATATATTTACTATTTGGAAAAGAGTGTAGCAAAAGATCGAGAATGAAGATAAAATGTAAGGGAATGCAAGTAATTCATTACTTTAATTGCTTCAAGAAGCTATGATGATGTTATTCTGCTATTAAAATAAGTTCCTTAATTAATCAGCCAAATCTACTGACAAGAATCCTTAAACCCATTTTTATCAACAGCAATATATCTGACGAACATATTTTTTGGAAATACAGGAAATGTATGATAATTAATAAATAAATTTATTTACAAACTGCACAGCATTCAGGATATATTTAAAATGGGTGTGAAAACAGGGAAGCCATCAAAAACCCCTTCTTTTATTTCCCCATCATACTCCAACTCTCTACACTGGACAAGATTTTAGATTTTAACAAACTGTACAACAAGATGTTTGGGGTTTAGTCTGCAAAGCTGTTCCACTCACACTGCTACACTTGTTTTTATAATGGGTCCTATACTTTTCTTCTAAAAAGTTTCTATAAATAATAAAAAAAACAAACCCACTTTCAGATTATGAAAGGATTGTTCTAAGTACAAAGTGTTGTCTGCTACTCACTCAGCAGACCTCTATTAAACCCCCCACAATTTGGCTTCAGAAATAAGTGGAGGAAAACCTTGCTGCACCTCCAAAGTGTTCAGCTTTGAGCTGTGCCAGAGACCTTTGAACAAGCTTTATAAATGACATCCATATTTGTCCATTTTTTGACTTAAATTGCTTTTGGTTCAACTGCATGCAGCACTGAATTGCCTTGATGCAATGTCATATGGAATGACATAAAACACAGAAAAAAGCAAGTTGCTGGCTAGGATTAGGAAAGAAAGGAGTCGCGGCCCTCGTTCACTTCAGTAAGTGTTGGAGAAAATGAAAATGAAACTTCTGTTAAGAGGTAATCTCTTCAAAGCTCGATAAGAGCAGGTGACATTTTACAAGTCTCAAGTTTTTCATGTTATATTTAGCAGGTACAATGAAACAATTTACATAGAGTCCAAGACTGCTCGTGTTCCTTTTCTCTTTTTCAGAGTAAAGGGAGACATTCTGCAATTCACTGGGTTCTCAGCATGCAAGCTGGGGTTTAAATTCAGTTTCACTCCCAGGCAGGGAATCTCCCTCACCGTTGTTCACCCACAGCAAAGGCAAAGGTGAATCCCAGAATTTGGGACGAATATTTTCACCTGCCCCAATTCTCTTCCTATCAGCAGCTTCCTGAACTGTTCTTCCTTCACAACTAAACCACTTCTCTCACTACACCCCAGGTATTTAAATGTTGTGGAGAAATTATTCTCAGAGATTAATAACTTTTGCAAGAGCAATCTCTGATCTATATGGCATCCATCTTTCCAAATATTCCATAAAAAACCAACAAGGCAACTGAAAAAGCAGAGTAGTTTCTTCATATATTTTGATGACCTCAGATAGGAACATGCCTGTGAATCTGAGACTTGAATCACCTTTTAAGAGGATCTGTAATTTGGATGCTGAGTGTTTGCATGGACCTAATTGTGGTAGTTCACATCTTACTTGTTCTATGCACTCAAAACCAGCTTATTCACTGAAATAAAAGGAGCATCTCACAATCTAGGCATTTTTAAAAGCAGGATAACAATGTCTTGTTATACACAAAAAAATCTATTTCCATGAACTCATGGAAGGTTTTCAATTATATCAATAAAATATTCAAACATTCAATTGGTAATTATTTTTGCAGTTAAAAATCCTTTGGAATAACACTAAATTATATTATATAGAATGTATATTAAAGATGGATCTAGCTAATAATTTAGAAGAATTTCACAACATGCATTCTTTTACAGATAACCTCAAATTACTCGGAAATTGCTGTAATTCTCACATGATTATCACATAGTGATAGTATTTATAGTAAGATAAAAGCAAGGAAATCGAGCTGGCATAAGCTTACAAGCAAACATCACTTCTTTATTTGTTTAAATGTCTATTTAATTGTCTGTGGCTTCCTAAAGCCCTACAAACACCCCCTGATTGCCAAGACTGGTACAGGCAGGTGAAGTTAAGGCTTGTAAGAGTGGAAGCCAGGTTGGGGTCAAGCATTTCCAAAAGCACAGAGGCTGAATCCTGTAAATGATACTGAGAAAGAGATGCAAAACTGGAACCTCGACCTCTTCCTCATTACCACGTAGCGATCATATCCAGAGTGCAGCAGGATTAAAGGAAGAAAATGTTTTCAAGACAGGTAGATTAAAACAGTTTCATTAAAATAGTGCAGCTCACTGTTTGGATTTCTTTTTTCTAGGAGTAAAAAGCCAGAATTTGATCTCATTCTCACATTTCAGTGTGCATTTTTCAAATCAGCCTAAGCAAGAATTCATACAAGTTTCATTATGAGTGGAGTATACAGCAGTTATCAGCTGCTCTGGAAAGTTTGCCCTCTGCTTCCTATAAAGCCAATATGAGGTTAACAGGAGAAGGAGAAAATTTTTATTTTCCAGCAATAAGAGCCACCATTCAGTGCCCCTACAAGGGTGACTCTGGGCTGCAAAACTGCATTTTTTAATAAATACAGATATTTATATTATATTATTATTATAATAGTAAAAGGCTTGTTGAAGGAGATAGAACATTTCTGAAAATTTGAGTGAACACAAATGGAAATGAATGTTCATAAGCTGGCAATTCCTTTTGGCAGTTTTTACAGCTATGCTAATATTAAAATAGACAGCCTGACTTCACTTGAATTAAGACTGATACCTGTAAGAAATTCAAGAATAAAAAAAATTAAATACTATAATGCAATGTATTGTACCCTTACATACTGCACACAATGAAATATGGATAATTTATTTTGGAGCTTAATATCTTCAGTAGAACTACTGATTTGCAGGAGTCAATAAATATCCTTAGTCTGATATTTAAGATGGCAATGTCTTCAACACCTAATAAGAGTTTTATCAAAGAAAAGTATATTAAATTTATGTATTAAATGAATGTCTCAAGGAGAGACAAGCAGTTCAGATTGGATCACACATGTTTTATTAGGTAGAGCCCCAGCTTTGTACATCTGCGTATTCAGCAGCAGGATTGAGCTGCTGCTGTGAATGGAAACCGAATGAAGCCTTTGCTTTGTTTCTGTGCAAATCTTTTATATTGATATTCTATTTCTGAGACAATGAGTAGCAGTTTTTAGTGATGAAACCCCATCTCCTGTGGCTGAATTGGCAAGCTGGGTGTGCAGGAAGGGGAGCAGGCACTGGGAAGTTGTGCAGCCTCTAGCAAGAGGTATTTAATTCACAGCAGACATCCCCAGGTACTGCCACGGGTCCCACGCCTGAAGTGAGACCTGTGTGAGTGAATGCAATCTGGGAACCACCCAGTGACACACTGATTTGTGCCTAGAAAAACAAGAAATATTAAATGGAGATTTCTTTCTGGAAGCCTGACTGTTGCAAGTGGAACATTTGTGAAAACTCTGGTCACACGAAGTTCATCCACTAGTCCCAGCTGCCCAGACAATAGAAGTTCAGAAACCAGCCTCAACTCGAACAAAAGCAATGGGATTTTGCCTATCTGTAGCCATGCTCTCTTTTTTCCCTGTGGTAAGCACATGGTTGCATTCAAACTCGGGACATTTTTGTCCCAGCTATGTCACAGATTTCAGGAATGGTTTTGCATAAGTCCCTTGGCCTTTGTTCAGTTTGCAGGCTGCAGAAAAAGCCAGGCTACTGCATTTTTCTCTTTTTGCAGCAGGGAAATACAATACTCAGATGAGCATAATAATTTATGTATCAAGCAGATGTGCAAAAGACAAGATCACAACCTTTACATCCAAACCCTGTTCCACTAATAGTACTAACATCCCATCTAACATACTTGCTTCAGTACAGCGATACATTTGTTTGCAATGATTGTTACATTGCTTTTGATTAATAATTAAAGAAAGATGCCCAACCTAGGAGGAAATCTTAGGGAATGACAGAAACATCCATTTATGATGGCAAGGAGGTAAAGTAGTACAGCAGTCCCAAGAGAGCAGCCACAGCTCAGATGTTACCTCCAATACATGCTGATGCCATCCTGCACTGTCAAATAAAACTGAACAGCACAATAGAGATATGTGACCAAAACTGTCAGCACCAATAGGTACTGCAGAAATTGTGTTAGGAAAATGGATGTACTAAGATTCAATTTTTGGATTGTATAAAGGTTTAATTTGGCGACCTTGTAGGTCTTCTTGTAGAACAAGGGAGAGACCCCGCAGTATTTAAAGAAAAAGAAAAGAATAATCCATTTTTTGGCAATGCATATTTATCTCTGTATTTGCAATCCAGCTGACTGAGGATAAAAACCAGCCAGTACAACATGATGCCTTTGTTCCAGTCATCCCTCCTCCCTGCTTATCACGACCAGGATCACTGCTTGGGATTCCTCTGCACTCAGTCTGGGGGGGCAGAAAGGGAAACTCTCATTTAGAATTTTATGATAATGATAATGCCAATAAATCTGTGGGCACCAACACATTTCCCTGCACAAAGACACATAAAAAACTAGACAACCAAGTCCACAGATAAAATAGATGCAAAGGTAATTTCTATGTGATTTTACTCTGAACCTTTAGGCATACTTGTGCTTCACTTGAGCCATGTGTGCAGGTTCTGGAGATGTTCCTGCTGAGGCTCCAGGTACAGCTTTACCTGTGCAAAGATCAAGGTTACCACCCTCCGCTCCTCATGAACCATGGACAGCCTCCAGTTGCTCATCCCTGCCTTCTCCCTTTTCCCAGCAGCACAGGCAGCCACCCCCAGAAAAGTCAGCAATAAAAAATTATCTAATTCCTGTTAGTCTTTTGGTTTAGCACAGACTTAGCCTTTGGTGCATCACAGCATTCAGCCTCCCAGGAGGGAGCAGGGCAGGAGGAAAGGGGCATCTGAGAGGGAGAGAGGGCTGTACTCTCAATCCTAGATCAGTCAGCCCACAGCCTTCAAGGGCACTGATGTTTCAGCAAGCAAAACTTTAAACCTTTCTAAGCACATTCATCACACAGGTGGGTTGTGTTTTCCAATCTGGTGTGATATACAACCTAGGGTTAATCAGCATGCATTGGAAACAAACAAACAAAAAAAACAACACATCAAAATTATTCCAAGCACCTGAACAATATCTCTTGATTGTCAAAATACATCTCCAGGCTGACAAATTGCTAGCAAGATTTCACATTTGAAAAATCATGGTGTTGATGGACTTAACTCATGCTGTCTGTTGTGGTCTGCTGTTGCCTTTTCACAAGGCCACTTAAGCAACAAAGTGATAACAGAGTGCAGAAGAGCCAAATTTATCACATTTCACCACAGCCCTCCATACTGTAGAGAACATAACAATCCAGCAGGCTCGAGTGATCTCTCCGTGCCTGCACTGCTCCAGCTCTCCTGCAGGTTTTGCCAATGGCTTTCAGGGGGAAGAAGATGCTCCTCTTCCCCTCCCACCCCATGAACACTGCACATGTGGCCGCACAGGAAAGGCACCGGGGAATTAAAAGTCACCACAGGGAGCTCTGCTGGTTCATCTATTGTTTTCAACAAGACTGCAGAGGTGAACCTGAATGTGGCTTTTGGCTCAGGAAGGGGAATTTAGGTTATTTATTTATGTTTTTGCAATGATAGTGATGGAAGACCCAGAGGGTGGCTGCTCATTCCCCTCTCCTACGCTCTGCTGGCTCCAAACAGCAAACAGGAGCACACAGGCTCTGCCCTCTGCACAAGCCTGCTGTGCACACACCTCTGGAGGAAGGACAGGCGGTTTGGAAGCAGCCTTTGAAAAACACATCCCATGGAATGTGTGCCCCACCTGACAGGACACTGAGTCCTTGTTGACTTAAGGAGTTACTGCAATTTACAGCTATGCACTGCCATATATTCGCCCCCCTCTGAGTCCATGAAATGCATTATTACTGGATAAACTTATGATGGAGTAGGTTCAAATCACAGTATATTTGTGAAGAGTTGTTATTGCCACAGCCTTAATGACAATCACCATGGCTGGCTGTAATTATCTGTGCACACCAAGGAGAAAGGTGGCAGGGAGGAACTAGGAGAGATGACAAATAAAGCTCACAACAGCAGTAAATATCCCATGCTGGTGTTACACAGAGTGGCCAAACAAAAGGCTGGTCAGCATTTGGTCATGTTTCATTTACTTACTTTTAAAACTACTATAAAACCATTTTAAACATTGCTACAAGCAAAAGGATGAAACTTCATGTGTGACTTTTAGCCTAGGAATAGAGCTTTGCAAAATGTCATTAACATGAACCAGAATGGAACTGTCCTGGGATCCTTTCTGTTTAGTGATGTTGGCTATGTTGTGTTTCTGAGTGAAAAAAACACCAGCACTTTTGGAACAATGTGTTTTAGAAGGAGGTGGAATGGAGGTCAAATTTAAACAAAAAAGAATAAATGAGCATTAAGAATGCAAGTCTGTATTGAGAAGCTGCAAACAGTGCAGCTTGCAATTATGTACATTTACTTGATTTCTAATATCTTTGTAATCCAAAACTATTAAAACTGGCTACTGTGTAATGCATGTCCTGTTCTTCTAATATATTTATACAAAATCTGCACTTATTTATATGAACAGCATTGAGTCCATATGACAGAACCTGCTTGGGATCTCATAGTTCTTTATTGGCTCCTTGGTTATTAATATTTTCATATTCATGGATATTTTCAACCCTTTACAGAATTATGACATTAATAGAGAAATAAAGTCTACACATATAATACTTAAGTTCTGAGTAGAATGGGTAAACCCAAAGCACTTCAAAGTCATTCTTATGTGTCTCAATTTTCTGAGCCAACTGCAGCCTATTTATTTAAGTTTAACCTCCCAGGGCCCTGACAATGACTAAGCACAATAGGGACAGTTAAGAAGGGCATAGGGAGAAAATTAACTCTGATTTTGCTTATTTTTGTTGGTTGAAGGCAGAACTGTCACCTTATTTTAATGCATTCTTATTCCCTACCTCACAATTCAGATAGAATGAAGATATAATAACGTGATAATCGAGTGCCTTCACAGAGCCCACCAGTGCATTACAACTCCAACATGCAGAATGCAAACATCTGCTGGCATCATTAAACCATTTCTATACTCTACATACCCAGACTTGACCCTGTGACCATTTCTACCATTAGATTTGAATGACCTCAGCAAAAGAGCTGAAAGGCCAGAGTATTAATTCACAGAACCACAAGCTCAATTTAAGATTTAATTTGAGATAACTAAGAGCAGCTGAAGGTGTATTCAAACTTATAAGTGCAGAATAAAAGATCTTACCCTGTTTTTCAAGTTAAATATAAATTCAATTATTTTTAACAGATTTATTCACAACTTTACAAACAAGGCCAGGGTTCTTTTAGCATACTTCCAGCTTAATATCTGGCAATATGATGCTTCTGTTTAGCAATTTTTTTTCTAATTTATGAATGTCTTCCCTACAGGGATTTTTCTGCATTCTGATTATATCCCTAAGGGGGAAAATGCTTCATTTATGAGCTATTCCCACCATACAGCTTTGAAACGCTCACTTTTATTCCAACTTAAATTAGCTAGAAGCCTTTTTGCTCAATCAAGATGTCTTTACATCTAAAAATCTTAACGTGACAACTGAAGTATCTGAAAAGTCTTCTATACAGAGCATCACAAATGATCCAGTGTGGGAGATCTGTCCCCATCTGGCTCTTTGGTAGGTTTTACAGGGCAGGCTGTACAGACAAATTACTCAGGTCCAATGCACACATTTTATGCACATTACCATGTCCACAAAACTTCCCAAATGAGAGAGGCATGGGCAGTGCAGAGCTGTGTGCCCAGACCTGTCGGTGCAGCTTCACATCACCCCCTCCCTGACCCATCTCCTGGAGATCCATCCTGATGTCCTAATCCTAAATCTGTTCCATCCATCCGCTTTTTTCCAGGTTTAAATGATCCTGCTTGCTCCATCAGCTCTCCCTGGAGGTGCAGGGATCACACAGGAATCAGTTCCCTGCTCTGGCTGTGGGATGAGCACGGCAGCCACCACTGCTGGAGTCCCATGGGGACAGCACAGCGTCCATTCCCACTGGGACAGGGGAACAGGCAGGGGCCAGGAACTCTCCCCAGCTGAGGGATCACCCCAAAGCCACTGAACAGACACAAACACCTCCCACCAGCACACCTGGCTCAGCTCAGCAGCTCTGGCAGGACTTTGCCCCAGCACAATAGTGCAAGATGAACATTCCATCCCTCACTGCTTTGCCACCAGCCTGCCATCCCCGAGTTCACAACGGAAAAATACTTCATAAAATCTTGGATCACATCTTTACTTATTTAATAACTAAAAATAGCTACAGAAATGATACAGATATGTCTACACTGCCCTCAGAGTTAATTTTGCATCATATTTTAAAATCACTGATGTTAAGCCAAGCATTTTGCAGATGAGCAACTGCAAAGGGTGATGAGCTTTACTTACACCTGGCTTTAGTCTAGGACACAACAGAACATTAACATCTCCTAATGTACATTAAGAGATTTGAAGTCACCTATGGAAAAATCAGGCATTATGCTGGAGTGAGAGGGAATATCCATAAAAACCACAGTGACTTTTCAGTTCTGTGTGAGAATGTTTTCTAAGTGATCAGGCCACGGTACACACCGAGTAAAAATGCAGCTCAAATCCCAGCTCACCAAGGTGAGTGTAACACAGATCTGTTCAATGCAGAAATACTGCTCAGGTTTTTCAGACAAAGAGCATCCCCTTGTCTGAACCCCATCACCAAGATGTAAGGGGTCAGGCACTCTGCTTGCTTACCTGAGGGGAAAACAAAAAGGCATGCAGATGCATTCAGCACAATATCATATGTGGCATATCCTACTTTCTCTTTTCCCATGTCTTCTCCCTTACACCCCTCCCTGCTTTTGAAGAAAAACATTTATCACTTTGCTCCTAGGTGCAAAAAGTGACTGTGGCTAGGTAGGGCAGGTTAAAATTTTCTCTGACTCCTCAGCACATTTGTCATGCAGGCTGTCTGCCTGCCGAGGAAACCTTTTCACCTCGGGCTTATTGTGAAGACATACCCCATGAGAAAGGAATAAGGTGAAAAATGATGATGTCACTAGGTTGTTGCAAGGTTAGCACACCCTTAAATGGAGTAATGGTAAATGAAGCAGCTGCTCAGCTCCTTACATATATATGACATTCATCCTCCCATCCGATAAAAGTGCAGGCCTCGGTAAGGACCGAGCACAAACTACTTGTTGACATAATTAGTGCTGGCTCAAGGGATCTTTCTAATAGCCAAGTTGGCTGCATTTTGCAAGCTTTCATTGGCAAAATTCAAGTAAACTTCAGCCAAGTTCTGTATCTATTTTGTTTGTGTCTTATGTGTTTCCCAACTTGGAAAAAGGAGCCAAAATATTCTGGTAGCTTTTCAGTTTTGTGGTAGTTGGTATTTTAAGATGTTACTGGCTTTTAAAATATACAAATGTTTGGGGGGAAGTGTAACTGTCTAGGATGAGATAGAGATTATAAACTCATGAGAAAAATATAGGAATAAGATTAATTAATGAGTCTTGGCTTGCTGCTGCCTTAACAGCAGACTTTCTGCATAAGCACTGCAGAAGGCTTTGAATCTCTTGTCCCTTGAGTTTTCCTACATCCAGAGAGAGACAAAATTTTCCCAAATAAAAGTAAGGAAACTAAATAAACCATTTTTTATATAATTTGTTTTCTTCTTTACATTCATTAAATGTTGAAAAAAAATTGTAACCAATTTGACTTCTGCAGTTTTATATAATTTTGTTTGGATCATGGGACAATGAATGCTTATTTGCCTTCTGTGCAAAGTTGTTCTAGTTTGACAGAATTCTTCATTCCAGAACTTTTATTATAGGAAATAATTTATGCAAGAAGGATTTTTTTTTCCCTCCATTTCTTCAGATGACTTCAAGTCTGCTCTACTTTGAAAACAGTTCCTAAGTGTCTTGGTAAGCAAAATTAGATAATGTAGTTTCATAGTGCAATTTTAATTTAAAGGGACGGAAATCAGTTAGCTGTTCAATTACTCTAACTGCAATGCACATTCTCTAACATTGCTTGGTGACAATAATCCACCCTTGGGTCATATTCAATTGTTTCCCTTTTATCAGTGACATAATGGGGGATTCTATTCCTCACAGTAGTTCATAATGGTTTTACCAAAACACTCTTACAACTGTTGCAAATATTAACACATTCCACACAGCAGAGAAAAGGCCAGTTTGGAATCAAAGATTTTTTTTTTATTTTTTATTTTTAGCTAGATAAACATTTTCACCCTGTTGTGTATTAGACACAAACCAAACAGAAAACCTTCAAGGTGGAAAAATCTTTCTAAATATCCCAGTTTTACTCCCACTTTTCTGCTGTTATTTTGAAAATGAAAACACTAATGACTTTCTTTGTAAGATCTCATTTTCCACTTTCTTATCCCTGCCACAGATCTGCCCCCAAATGCTGCTGAAAAGCCTGACATAAACCCTGGCTCAAGCCCACGGGGTACAGAAACACTGCACAGATAAAGCAAAGCAGCAAAAAACACTTAATGTAGGCAACATGAATCTTTGTATAATTCCAGGTACAGCACATACCTTAATTACATATTTGCATATGCATTAAATGTATCTTCCTATGCAAAATATTGTGTCTATGTGTATAATTATGTGCATGTTTTCAGGATTTGCGTGAGAAAAGACCAGATTTCAGTGTTATGTCAACATTAAGCTCTTCTATAAAATGTGTGCTTCAGCATCTGCCTTGTGATTAGTAACAGGCAAATACTTTTGGAGTGTTTTTCTGTTTGATGACCAGAACTATTTTGAAAATAGTCCTTTTGATATTACGTTCAACTGCACCGTCCCATGACTTCTGTACTGCATTTGTCTCGGGCATTGTAACTGTGGAAATTAAGCAGATGCAGAACTCACCCTCCTGTTGTGAAACCCTGGAAAAGGATGGAATGTTTTGTGCTCCATGTGCCATCAGCAACCCCAAAACACTGACTTCTACCTTAGAAATAATACATTATTTTCATACAGGTCTATCAATTTTCCTCCCTCCACCAAGAGTATTATGCACTGACCAAACACAACATGCATTAATACCTTCTGATAAAAGAATCACCGAATAAAAAATTAGGTGATAACATTAATGCCATCATTAACAGCAGACCGTTCCTCTAATGAGACAAGAGCACCAAGTATATGACATCTCTCAGGGAGAACAGCAAATAGTCACATTCTTGAGATAGCATGCAATTTTCTGGCTTGTTTAATAAACTCTGAACTACATTTCAGGCAGGACATGACAAATGCCCAAGAGAAGAATGTGTGGATTCACTTTCACAGAAATTTCTTTCTAAGCAACAAGAAAAATAAATAAAATAAATAAAACACTGTAAGATAAAATATGAGTAAGAGGATGTTGAATTGAATCAACAGATTGCCTGGGAAGAACTCCATCCATCCCAGCAAGCAGTCCTTGGAAGTATTATTTAAAGTAAGGGATGTACAGGTCCCAGAGAGCAAAGAGATGCCAGCAGGAGGTAAATCATACAGTTAAATCATACTTATACCCCACACCACTATGTGTGGTGTTGCATTTAGTGTTTCCTATCAAGAGAAGTAGGAATGAAAAAAAAATCCTCCTGAGGGCTAAAAGCTGCTTTTGTTTTCCTAAGATTTAGAAACTCTTGGCACAGTCTTTTGGGATTGTCACAGCTTTGTGTACACTAACTGCTCTGATGGAAATACAAATTGCATTTTTCACATCTGCTTTGCTCTAATTCTTATATGACTCCATGCAACAGGAAAACTGTTCCCCTCCTGCACCTAAGTAGCCCAACAACCTCACTGGTAACTGTCCCTAAAAGACATTTAGGGAGAACAGAAAGAACAGAAATTACTTTAATACAATCAATGTATTAAACAGAAATGGCTTTAATACAATCACCAGGACCTACCAGAGGGTTTGGCAATATAAGGAAGACCTGAAAGAATAACAAGTGTGGGCTGGGTTACTGTAAATTCACATAAAACTCTATTTTTATTTAAGTTTGTGAGCACCAACACAGTAAATCTCAATATTAAGAAACCTCCCCATCAACCTCTTCAACAGCAGCATTGTTCAGAATACAGAGGCACAGATTAATTATTTGCACTTTATGCAAAGTAGACTATAACATGAATACTTTTTATACTTTTTACACAAATTCAACTAAAGAACTAAAATAAATCACAGAATAATTTTGCAGGAGCAAAATGTTATGAATGCTGATAAATGGCTGAGAGTAATATGATTTGTGTCATCATTAGAGGATGTATGCTCACTATCAGAAGTGCTTTCATGACAAGGAGGGTATTGAAATTCAAAAATGTTTAATAAAATGTAAACCTTATAATCTTGCAGGTATTTATCCTGCTGCTAATTACTTACAGGGGGCCTGGAACACATGTAAAAGAGTAATGGGTATTAGCAGGGAGCATTTGCTAACTCAAAAAGTTAGAAAGATCACTTTCCCTAGAGATAAATAGCTGTTAAATCTGTCAACTTAAACCTTAATGCATAACATCTCAAATAATCTCTATTCTCTTCACAGGCAGCCTGTATGAGAATTAATGCTGCAATAATCTGGTCGACAGCAACTAGCAAGAATTTAAGAGATACAAGGCTCAAACCAACTCAGCCTGACCAACAGAATTGGGAGGTTGATGCCAAAACTGATTGTTCCACAAATTAACAATTTTCTGAGAATATCAGAACACTTTTAGCTGAAGTCTCAAGTGCTGGAGTTTTGTCTCACTATAAGTTTGCAGGGAATTGGTTTGTGTGGATATATTCCTGCATGAATGTGTGCAGCCAGAGCTCTGCACACCCCTGCAGGCACTGTCCCAAGGGAGCTCACTGCTCCAACACATCACTCAGAGTAGGGGCAGCTCCCAGTGCTGCTGTCTCCAAGGTTATCAGTGCAAATGGGTTTATTCTTAAAGCATCCTATTGAATTTCTTCCCAAAACAAGTAGTTTTGCTATGATCAAACATATCAAGCAGTGCTTTTAAACAACCCAAACTTCTTGTATCAGCAGTGACTGAAGCAGGTCCAGCAGCAGGTGAGCTCTGGGGGACTGGGGACAGGACAGGGATGCACACTTTGGGATGCACACATCCATGAGACAGGAGGAACAAGCCGTGCTCACAGGGTCCTAGGAACTGCTGCTCTCCAAAGGCTGCACCCCAGACCTCTGCAGTAACTAATCCAGACAAATGACCCAGTCAGAAACAGCAACAGTAAACAGGCTGCACCTGCTGACACTGCACAACTGCAGGGAGACCCAAAGGTGGAGGCAAAAAAAAAAAAAAAAAAAAAGAGAAGAAACAACAAAACCTACCCAAAGCCAATGCTGGAGTTTGGGCCTCCTCCCTGACATGGCTGACACAACTCATGGAATTAATGTTGACACATGTAAACTACTACACGTTGGCCAGAAGTGAACAAACACCAGATAAATCTGATGGATTTAGAGCAGAATGGATTCAAAATGGACGTTGGGATAATGGTAAACTCATTGCTTAAAACAAAAGGTAAAGTGACAGGGAAAAACACTGAGAGCCAACACATATCTTCTATTTTACATGCTTATACCCACAGTTGCTCAGAATGGGAATGCATCTTCACTGAAGTTTGAACAGGATTATTTAATTCTCCAGCAAAGCCCAGCCAGAATATTGTGTCACCACCTTATAAAATGATATTAATATAGCACTTGAAAAAGCATTAGGAAAAGCAAAGAAGCTGATTCATGGACTAAAAAGTGTGAGCTTATGGGACCTAAGTTCACATGGCTTAGCAAGAAGATATTAAAGAGGAATTTGAAGATCATCTATATCTATATACACACACATATGTAACAGAAACCTTGAAAGTGAAAGAAGCCAGTTGCACTCGCCTTTTTAAGAAAATACCTTGGGGACAATAATAAAAGCCAAAGAAGATACACATTTAACATAAATTGAGACCCTCTGACATAAAGAATATTGAAGAACACAATATCCCTCCTTAGTCAAATGAAGTCTCCCTTTAGCACCTGCCAAGGACATGGAGAGAGGTAATTTCTAGTGACTGAATGTAGGTCATATGCTCTTTCATGCAAAAGGCAGAACTAAAAAAATTAGATGGTACAGTAATTAAGCAAAGCCCAGAAGTGTCCAGTTGTGCTGGGAGGAGCTCAGAGAGCTCCTGCACTTCAGGGAGGCTGCAGCTCTCTGTGCTTTGCACTGCTGATTAATGCTGGAGAGGAGAGAGGCCAGACCTCTCTTTTCTCCTCTCATTTTTAGCTCTATCTCCTTCTGGGACGAAAAGTCTTGAGAGGATTTCCCTGAGCACCACTTTGCCTTCACCTGAGCTATGGGACACAGCTCAGAGGGTACCAGGATGGCCCAGAAACTCTTCTCTCCCTTTGCCTCCTTCATGCCAATACCAGGTACAGCTGTAATCTAACCCAAAGTGAGTTCTTATCTGCTAAAATAAAAGAGTGCAACCTTCAAGTGCTCGTTCATTTCTTTTAACCACCACTTTTCAACATTAAGGATTATTAACTTTAATGCCATTGGTGAGAAACTTTATTATGTTTTCAAGAAATTGCTTTAAATCAAAACTGCAGATAAGGCATTTTTCTCCCCTCAGAATTACATGGTTGTGTTAGCAACCAGCAGGAATCCATTTGAGCAATAGAATTACCACCTCCTGGAGGTGAAAAATGGGACAAAAGCAGGAGGAGTGTCTCTTCTTAAAAGTCAAGGGAAAAAGGGCAAATCAGGAAGGAATGGAAGCCCTGGGAATGGGAAAAACTAAACAATCTGCTGTTGATTTAAGCCTTAAAGGAAGTTACCCTAACACAACATAGCTGCCATCCTGTACAGAGATTTTACAGCAAAGCTGCAGAAATCAGAGACAGAAAAAGTAACTCCCCACTTTTCCATTCCAATCCCAGTCCAGGTTCAGCATCACTGTGAGATGTTGAGGTCTCAGTGAATTCAGCAGGGCTGGGCCATAATTAAATCAATCCCGTGTCTCAATGGCAAAGAGGCTGTGGCAGCTTTCATGGCTATGAAGGCTCACCTGGCTAGAAAGTCTTCCCTAAATGAGCTGCATCTCTTTAAACTGAAAATATGAAAAATGAATAGAGATATCCCTCTCTGAAATTGTGATACCTGGAAGAACTTTTTAGTGTCTGGAGTACAATATGTATTTGGCTTCTGGGTAAATATCATCAGCACATGGAAAGTTAAAAATGTGCCATGCAGTCAAGGTTTATGGAGAAAAACAACTTTTAGATTCTGGATTTGTTTTCCTCCTACAATTAACAAAAGGTTTCTATAGGTGTGCAAGATTCAGCAACACACACATGCTAAAATTCGTGTAAATGTTTTATCTCAATAACAAAAAATGATTTTTTTAAAGTTAAAACTTAATTTTAAAGCTTTTGCAAAATAACCCTCTGCTGGGCTGATCTGCTATCCTGTTAAAGCTTACAAAGACTTTTTATCAGAGTTATAAAGCCACTGAAAATAAAGACACTTTAATGGACACCACATTAACTATGGTATTCTGAACAAGGTGCAGCAGTACAGACCAGCAATATTTCTTCTTGGTGTAACTGTAGAGCACGGTGCAGGCAGAATGCATGGATAGTCACAAATCCCCAGCATTATGCCAAGATGACAGAGTACTTGTCTTTTTTTGTTCTTGTGCTGTAATTTATCTTAAAAAAAATGGACCCGGGTTTTCCTGCGTAGTACGAAAAGTGTCCAAGAGAATGTCAAAATGGCATTACTCCTGCTAGAAAAGCTAATCTACTTTACACTGTCCTCCTTTATGAGGTACTGTCACTTCCCAGAAACAAAGGTATGCACATAACACTTGCTGAAAATAAGTTGTAAAGCACTGTCAGTTGCTCTGCAGAAAAATGCCAATTATATCCCATGCTTTTCTTTCTTTAGCTTACAATATATGTAATGTTTGATGAAAACTGTGCCATGGCCTCATTTAGGCCCTCATGATACAGATGTTATGCCGTTCTCAGTGGTGGGAAGAGACCATGTACACAGCAATAAGGACCCAGCAGAGCATCCCCTCTTGCAGCAGCCAGGTGCTTGCTCAGAGTGACATCCCCAGTCAAAGCAAAACCATCACTTTGCAGAGTGAACTATTGCCTCCTTGGTCATGTACAACACTGGCTGTCATTTTAAGAGTAGAAGTATTTCAGTCTTTCATATCATGACTTACCCAGCCTGTCTGATTTTATTCTTTACTTTGTCTTAAATTCATTTTAGCTGATGTCTTTATTTTTTTATATATTTCCCAAGCAAGATTTTGAGTATCTTAACTAACTTTTATTCTTTTTTTACACTGAAAAAATAAACTCCATTGATGAAAAAAAGATTCCAAATCTCAGGTGGAAATTTCATAAAGTTTATCATATAAAGACTCACTCATACACACACCCCAGTATAATTTCTATTTGTCTCCACCTGCCTCCTTTCTCAACAGAATCTTTAACTCGCGGATTTGTGGCATCCCAGGGCAAAGATGACTTGAAACTCCCACACAATCTTGTTTTTCTCATTCCCATTTCTTAAAAAGAATATCTTAATAAAAACAAGTTTGTAGAGGCTAAAGGTGGCTAAGTAATTTAGTTGTAGAAAATGCATTTTTACAGAACAGACAAGAATATAAGGACTACACAGAAATTAATGTCTGGAATTCAATCATACAACACCAGAGGACAGTAATTTCAGAGAAACTATCTTAGTGAAAAATTTACTGTTTGTCATCTTTGAAACCAAGCTGTTCTATGAAAAGGGTTTTTCCAGATGCCTAAATATAGAAGCTAAAGGATACCACCAGATAAGAGGAATTTAGCAATACCTCTGGTAACTGTTGTTGTTAACTGGCATGGTAAACAGTTCTGAATAGTTTATATGGAGCCCTAAAAAGAGGACTAAAAAACCAAAAATGGTCAAAAATCTTGTTGTTTTAGAATACAGCTGTATTGTACCAAAAATTTCTATTGACATAAAAGTTTCTTTTATGCTTCCCAGGTAGCAAAGAGGTTCCTATATGGAATGGCAAGAAGAGTAAGAGATAAGGCAAAAAAAATACTGGGAAAAGGAGATTGCAAACTGCAGCCTGGGTATGAATGAGAAGGAGATAAATAGTCCTCTTTGAGAACACTAAGTGTCTTCAGTATCTCTCAAGACCTACATCCTCTCTGAAAAGCATCTACAAACCCAAATCTGCCCAAAATTCCTAAGAGTTAGTGTGGCCTTATCTAGTCTAAGCTTTACACAAAATCTTTCTGTGCCCAAATGCAGGATTGTATTCCACAGTCTTTTTATTTGGGCTGCTTGCATTTGTCCTCTGTTTGAGAGAAAGGAGAATGACCTTGTTGGGGGTCTCAGATCAGGGGCCTCTCCTAACACAGCCTATTGCAACCACAGGAACCTACATCACAATGCAGTTACACCGAAAAATCTGATGTCTTCCAGCCTACTGAGATTGGATGGCTTTTCTCCTTTTTTTTTTTTTCCTCTAATTTTCTTTTTTTAATGGTTTCTCCAGACCTTTAAGTTGAACTGTGAGCTACTCAGTGCCAAATATTAGTTCTGTTCCTCCCAGTTTAACATTGCTTAGTTTAGAACTTTCAAATGATTATTTTAAAAATATTTTCTGGTTAAGACTACATATCTGTCCCTGTGAACATCTGTTTGGGGGAAGAGCACTGATAGAGTTACTCTGGCACACAGAAAATATCTCCTTTATCAATGTGTCACGTAAGCTGGTATTTTGGAAGAATAATGATGACTAGATAAACCTAAAACTTTTATCAACATTGTTCTGTTGATTCTAACCATATGTCAAAGAGAAGCCAGTGGA
The DNA here is from genome assembly GCF_037042795.1 of Molothrus aeneus. NCBI lineage: Eukaryota > Metazoa > Chordata > Aves > Passeriformes > Icteridae > Molothrus > Molothrus aeneus. The sequence goes on along the minus strand of NC_089656.1, from coordinate 15,439,356 downwards.
TTCCAGTAATGCATATCCTGATGTTCTTACATGGCCCTTTTGCTAAACTTTTATCAAAAAGAGTTCCTATCAGATTGCATTAAAGAACACATTTGCTATAAAATCAGTCAGTTCAATTTAGTTTTCTATGTATTATTTTGCACAATGCTTTCCTAGCTGCTTCCTTCCAGGGATTTGCATTTCAGGGATCAGCTTGAATGGAAAACCCTGGAAGAAAACTTGAGCATGAACATATTCTGTATGAGCACACACACATTCTGTTATTGCTCTGTCATTTGGCTCCTAAGCCATGTTCCTTCTACCGAGACCCCCAAATAAATCCATAAATAGAAGGAGTAAAAGACATTAAAGTCCAGTATCTGATTTTCTCTCTGTTAGAGTAAGCTCTTCCCTGGGAAGCGTTGGCACTGTTCAATTCAGGCTGCACATTGCTGCTGGAAATGATAAAATGTCCTAGGAAGGAATGTAAATCCACATCCCTGGTATTTGATACATTTAAATCAGGTCATATAGTCACTGTTATTAATTAGAAACAGTGTTGAAGTAAAAACATTTTAAATAAACCCAGGGACTGAATGTTAAAACTGTCACTTTTTACACGGCCTCATGATTCAAGGATTAATGGACCTTAAAACAACCATAAACCACCGAGGCCCCTGTTCAGCTTTGGAAGAATAAGAATAGTTTTATTTCTGCTTCAGTCTGCCAGTCCTAAATTCATTGTGTGTCAGTGGGCACTGTAAACACTTTTAAGTATTGTGACATTGTGGTACAAGATGCTGCTAATCTGTTTCCTGCCTGACCTTCACCAGCTCCACACCTTGCAATTCACTGAGAAAAGAAAACAAAGTCGTGAAAGAGAGATATAAAATACAGAGCCTATATGCACAAATACTGACTGACAAAACCAGAATAATACTTGAAATATTTAGGATTTACTTTAAAATACCTCTTTGACAGAAGCCTTTCCTGTATCTCTTTTTTCTTTTTTTCAATGGCAACATTTTGCTCTCTACACTAATGGATGTAAAGTGCAACGCAAAGGGTTAGAGCACTTGTGAGGCAGGGACTTTGCAGAACAAAAATGCTGCAGTTTGGAAGCAAGATCAAGAATGGAGAGTACATTTCTGGAAGGCCAGCAAAATGAAGTCATCATTACTATTTAACAAAACAACCCAAAACAAAAAGGGGCAAAAAACCCAAAGAAACAATAGGCAGCAGTGCTATCATAACGAGTGCCAGGAGTTGTGATTACACTGGAATTAAAGTATGTGCAGTTATCACAGGATACAGCAATGGGATACCAAACTAAATGAAATAATGACAGACAAACAGGAAAAAAACCCCATAATTTTATTTTTAACCTTATCTGATATGAAGGTCAAATTTTCTGTGGCATAAGGATCAGAAAAACACAACTGGAAACTTTGAAGGTTTCAAATTCCAACCTCTTTCTTAGAACTGACTTTCTGACCACACTAAAAAGGTGCTTGGTCAGGTTTCACTTTAGTTGCTCAACCTGGAAAACTGGGAGAAGAAAGCAACTGTATTTAAAACAAATGTAGCATGTGAGTGAAGCTTAACTTGGTACATAAAGTACCCATTAATTTTCACTATTTTCTAGTATATATAATGCCTTTCTCTCAACTGCTCATCAGCTTGGAACCATAGGGCAGCAGTTAAAGAGAACTTTGTATCCTGAATTGTTTAACTCACTTGTTTCCTAAAGTTTTTACTGCATCTATTTCAAATGTTGGTTGCTGACATAATTCTCACAAAATAACATAAAAAGAGTTTTAAAAAAAGACAAAGTAGGATCAGGAGGAAGCATCACTATTATTAGAATAACGTGCCATAAATGTCTAGTAATTAATGTGAGCAGGACCTAAAATTCATCACCAGTGTCTATACTATGCAAAATAATTCTCTGTCACTTGCTTAGAAGTGGACTGACATTATAAGGCAGATAATAAATACTTTTGTCATTCTCATTTTAAATGAATTTAATTTTCATCATCAGAAAAGAGTCAAATGGTTTATTTTGAGTGTATACAAATAACTTGCTTTAAAAAGCAATTTTATTATTGACTTATATCAAGATACCTTGATATACACAGACCTACTTTCCTGAATATTCTACCTATCAAGGTAACTTTTGCTATAAACAGCGTTTTAAAATTATCACATAAAAAACTATCAAGCACTAAATTAGAAAAAAAAATAGAATTTTGAAAGTGATAGTTAAATTTATGAAGCAATTCTGCTGCACTCAGAGTCTTGCTGCTTGGCATGCAAGCACATTCCAGAGTGTGTGTGTGCCATGCAGGTGAAGCTCTTTGCACAGTATTAAAAGGTGGGAGAAAGGATGAAAGCACCAAAGGCTGCACAATTACAGCCATGTGCAGAACACATGTACTTTGGACTTAAGCTTGTTTGCATGACTAATAGAGATAATATTGAATGTCTTCTCTCATCTTTTTTTTTTTTCCTTTTGGCTCAGTGCCTCTTTTGCTACCTCCAAGAGCTGTTAATTTTGTTCACTGCTGAGCAAAAGTCAAAGTCAGAGTCTAAACAGCTTGTAATGAGTTTTCAATGGCCCATCTCACTGAAATTGAGGGCAAAGGAGCAGCAGACTTAGACACTGTCAGCCCTCAGAATTTATTATTGAGGGAGCAACACGTTCAGAAGCAAATACATGGAGGAGGGGCTGAGAATTCCGGCAGCTTTGCATAAAGCCTTTAACATAGTCTGCATTACTTATGTAAATACCTTGACAACACAGATAAACACTCAAAAATCAATGCAATGCAGCTCAATTAACTGTGCAATGAGATTGGTAATGTCGCAGCAACTTTATTTGGCAGCCACTTAGTGCTCAAGTTTTAAGTCCTGCTCCAGAAAAGTGATTAATACTTTGCTAACTACCTTAAAGTCAGGAGGAAAGTGGGGGTTAGGATGCTTAGCACTGATAAGCAGCCACTGATAATTTTGTGAGTCCTTAGTGACCGGTTTTATGGGCTGCACAAGGAGGGTTCTTGCACCTCAGTGGTGCAATGCTGATGTTTGTGAGACTCTCACCTCACCCACTGCTCAGGAAGGAATTTTCACAGTTCTGTCTCTTCAAGTGTATACTTGGATATATTTCACTAACCTCTGCTATGTGCTTCTTCACTTTTCTGATCCACATTTTAATTCATTGGGGTTTTTGTTCCCTACTAACAGATCATGAATCCTATTGCTCCATCTTCACCAGATCTCTGATTGAAAATTACAGCTGTAAGCTGATTTAGCTGCTCTTATTCTTTCAAAAAGAAGGAAGAAAGCTACTACTAGGGCTTCCAAACCCAGGAAAGAGTTCTCAACAGAGGATTTGTGTACTTACAACTAAAATTCTTTCTCTTTTCTGGAAGCCTGCAATTGAGTTCTTGTTAGAAAGTCAGGCTTCGTAGTTAAGGGGGTGAAGAACAACAGATTTTTAAACACTGGAGGAGTAGCCCCAGAAGGGAAGGCATGCAAGAACATCATAGAACAGAGGATGAGATCAAAAGTATCTTATTCTGGATGAGCTAAACAGGCATTTATGGTTTTACACATTGCAATGTCTGTTACCTCAGCCTTTCCCCAACCAAGCCTTTGATTTACCACAAATACTCCACGTTGTACTTATACACACTTCACACAGCTTCCTTTTGTTCTTACAGCTACATACCCATAAAGAACTCTGCTTCTGTCATATTTTATGCTCCTTTTTCATGCATCACTACTTACGCAGGGAATGGGGAAAAGTTAGCAATTAAAAATGCAAGGCTTTGTTTGGCTTGATGTCATTTTGTTTAATGCCTATAAAGAAACACCTCCAAATCACATAACTTCCATCAGCGCTACTGCATTCCACTCCTCTAACATTACATAAAACATGTTCACTATCTTTACTGGAAAGTTTTTACCTATTACAAAATTTGTAGGTTTATCTATGATAAAAATTGTAGTCATGTATGCGTTGAAAAAATATTTTCACATCCTTTTTGAGAAAAGTGCCAAGAAAATAGGCAATGTTAAGTTCTTGAACTCCTAGACAATGTGCTGTCCATATTCAGAAGGAAGGAGAGACTGAAATGCTTTTTAAGAAGAAAACAATATTAGGAGGCCAAGAAAACTTTGCACATAATTCAATCTTGCACAAAAGCACAAGGAAGAATTGTATGAAGAGAGCAGTAAATGGTAGAAAATCACATGATTTAGTATAACTTATTTGGGATATATTCAACTCCTCTGTATTTAGTATTATTGACAAGCATTATATTCAGGTAATTGAAGTTTAAATGTAAATAAATGACAACTCTGCATCAGCAGCACTACAGAGACAGTGCTTTACACAAGACACAGCACAGTGGATAGAATATGCAGCAGAAAATAGAGAAGTGCTGGCAAAAGGTACTCAAAGCACAATAAAAAGAGGAATGAAAAGTTAATTGAAGGAAAAATATTTTATGATGTTGTTAAATCTTTCCAAATATCTCAATCTATACTTTCCCAATAAATCTCCTATATTTTGAAAACAAGCATCAGTTAAGAAACCACATGCTTAGCGCACTTTGAATTTTAAACTCAAATTCTTTTGCTGGCAAAAATAATGCTTAACATGTATTGGGTGGTACCAGATAAAAGGGTTTGTACAGTTTGAGAGGAATGTCACATCCATCCTCTTTTACGTATGCATCACATAATAGCCTGTTTTATATAGGACATAAGACCTTTTCAAAAAGGGCCTTGAATGAATAATGTACTACAGCGTCGTGGGTGTCATCAGGTATAATAGAAGAGTCTCTTGCACCAGGTATTAGTGAGGGTAGATCTCTGCAATTCTATCACCACATAAAACACCTCCCAAAATTGTCACAGTCAGGTCAGAGCAAGCATCTCAATTTTTCACAGCCCTGTTTTGTTTCCCTTCCTCTCACTCTGTGTTGGCAACAGGCTCTGGGTACTCATGCACACCATTTAGCAGAGAGAGCAGAAAATCATCCCAGCAGGGTCTGCCCACTGCTGCACCTTCCCAAGGACCCCACTTTGGGTGGTGCACTCACAGTAATGTTTATTTCCCACCCACTCCAAACGCAGGAACAAGCAAAGCGTTTGATTCCAGGTGACTCCCAGCCTCTCAAAGCCAGAAAAGGGGATATATCCTCCTATCACTGCCAACCAAAGGGGGAGGCATGAACTTTTCTTCTGCTGCTTAAAGCCTTGACATTTCCAGCTTTTCAAGCAGAAATTAAAGCACCAATTCTATATGTTGAAAACCCACAAAATTCTAGGAGCAAAAAATTTGGCCCTACACTTCACATTTCCCTGTTATGCCTATGCTGAAAAGCTCAATTTTTTCCCATGGAACACTGAACATTTATACAATCATTAAAAGCCCATCTTGCACCGTATTTTTATCCTTCTCAGTTTTAATACATTTTTATAATTGCATTGAGGATATTCTAACTCTGTTTTTAATGCAACAATAAAATTTATGAACCATGACAAACGTATCATATCAAAGATCACCCGAAGAATAACAATGTGCACGTCAATAGAAGAAACCTCAGCTTCTGCTTCATAGGAATTTAGGATTGGGAGGTGATAAATACCTAAAAGAGTATTCCCATGTTAACTGTGAAATGCCAACAATATCAATTTTTTTTCCTAAGCAAAAGGAAACATGGTGCTGTAAAAGACAATTTTTTTGCAAACATGTTGCATTGACAAATTTAGTTTTAATGAAATTTAGAATTTTTTAAAATCTAATTCATGTGCAGATTTTACTGACTTCATCCTCATGCTTTTTGTATAATAAAATGTGATATCTAATTACCTTCTAGCTCTTGCTGCAAAAGACCTATTTCCAAACTTGTTTCCAATATTCCTATTTTTACCTGTGCGAATTTCTACACACCCCTCACACCTTCACCACAGCTGCTGACAGCATTCTGCATTTGCCTGCTAGAGATAATATTCTCTGAAAGTAAATGGTTTTCAATTAAAAGGCCCTTAAAACCAAATCTTGTTTTGACATCATATTACTGATTATAAACTCATTTAAATGTGCAATAACTAAAACACATGCATGAAAACTCTTACAATTCACTAAATTATAAACAATTTTAAACTGAATACTTCCTAATTAAACACACTGTGTGTTTGAGATTTGTGTATATTTTCAGAGTTTCCTTGGTGTTACACAATACACCACATTTTTAAATAAATCATTAAAAATGAGGAGGCAGGGAAAATACATTTCAATATTTAAAGTTCCCAGGTTATTCTGTCTCTCTGATATAACAATTTGTTTTTTCTGGATAAGAAAAAAAGAAATAGAGAAGAAAAATACCCCGGTAAGGTTCATGCAAAAGCACAGATAATCTACCCATTTTTTTAAACAGTTATTGTGACAAAACAGATTGAAAAGGTACTGTAGGTCCAAGAATACATAAATGAAATGCATCCCACTGGAAAAGCTTTTTTTGCTCACATTGTCATTTACAGCTTCTGAATTAATAGACCAAGAAAGGCACCACAGGCACCAACAAAATGCAGTAAAACCATTGGCAGCCAGTGGTGTCTCAAAGTTTAATTCCCCTGGGGAGAAAAGGACACTGCCTAATCTGTATTCAGTCCTGACATTGTCCACATCTGATATGGAACATTAGCTACTAACTCTCTCAATAGACTAGTGTCCTTCAGTTTATATTACTTTATGTTAATAGTAGAAAAATTACACACAACATCATTTATCATTGTTATACTGTACTATACAAGCCATAGCTTATTTTAATATATTTATTTACCCTTAAGAGGAACAGAAATTTAAATATATATCCCTCAATCTATATAAATTTAAAGATAAGCTTATAGTGCCAGATTCAGGGCAGAGCTGCAGAAGGGATATCCCCCTTAAAAATGTGTTTTAATTGCACAAAGAATCTCATGAGGGATCACACTGCTGTAATAAGAAAAAAAAATCACTTTATTTGGGCTCTAAATCTTACAGAATTTGTACATAACATAACACTGCACCTTAATCATAATTTATTTTTTGATTTTTTTCTGTTCCATCACAGGCAGCTGCTCTGTGGCTCTGTTTCCACATCCTCCTTCTCCCTCAGCAAACTGCCCTTACATTATTTACCTACAGCTTGGGTAGGCAAGCTCAGGTAGCCAAGCTCAGTCCCCTTTAAAGGGAAAAAAATGCAGTTCATGAATCAACAAAGAAGTAGGATTTGATTTTTTTATGGATCGCAATCTACATCTCAGTACATCTAAATTTCAATTAGTCTGTTTAAAAACACTCCTGCAGTCAGTGATGTGTGCTGTTTGCCTGGGCTATCCAGAAAAGAAAAAAAGACAGCAATGATGAAGAAGAGAGAGAGACAGAAATCTATACTCTATTAAATGTATATTACTTTACCTTTAGATTTTAAAATGTAAGAAGTCAAATTAATGATGGATCTGTTTTTCAGAAAAAGAAGTTACCCAGAATCATCCAATCACACTGAATTCCAGATAATAATTCCTACATAAAATTCAGAATTTTTTATTTGCTAATGGGGACTGGTTTTACTGCATTTCATATAGAAATGTTAATTTTAAAGGTTCGAGCAATGGAAAATGTAACATAAATTTTCCAAATTTGCCACAAATACATTTTTTTCCAAGAGGTATTACCCTTCCTATTATAAAAATCCATCCTATTTTCAAGTTGAATTTGTGCAACTCCAACACCCGGTCCTTGGATCTTATTCTGCCCCAAGTTCCTCCATCAAGCTCCAGTGCTGTAGAACAACTCATCAAAGCCTGACTGGTTTTAGAACAATTAGTCCAGATTAAAAGGAAATTAAGTAGAATGACTGACAACAGTAGAGTATCACTGGATGGTGGGCACCCTTTTACTACTTAACAATAATTTTTTTTGCTAAACTGCACCAAAAACAAAAAGCAAAGCAACCCAAACAACCAAACTCCTCATAAACACACTTTTCTTAAGAATACCACAGCCTGTCTGCAAATATTCAATGAGACATTTTCTCAGGTCAGGCTTTTCAGACAGCTCTACTAAGCAAGAATACTCCAACATTTCCCAGGTACAAAGGAAGTTCAGACTCTGACATCCTGTTGAATATTGCAGCATTTGTCAAGAAATCAAGGCCACGGCTTCCTTGTGGCAAGGAGAGCAGGTTACCAACGAACCTCTCATGCCATAAAGCACAAGGAGGATCAGATCCTTAAACAGTCACAATTTTCATTTCACAGCACTTTTTCCCAAGCAAGAAGAGAGTGATAAATTCAGTGTTTGACCTTAGAATTTGTAGGGCAGCAACAAAAGGATATATTCCATCCAGCAATATCTTAAATCTATTTTAAAGCGAAGTGTTCGCGCTTACGATTGTTTTGAATTTTTTTCTCCTGGTTACAAAACAACTGAAGGTGTAACTTAAGCGACCAAGAGTAATTGTACAATGTCTGGTCACAAAAAGAAAAAATAATAATTTGAACATCACAATTAAAGATGAGAGTTGGAACACAAATGTTACCACTAACTTATAGTCACAAACACAATAAACTTTCCATTACTGGTGTTCATTTATTATTTGTATTAAAGCAACGGGGGGGAAAAAAAGCAAATTATGAAGATAAAAGACATAAAAATCTAGATGAAAGAGGGTGAGGAAGAATTGGCCAGTTTATCCAGGCAGACAGACAGACTGGTAGATGGAGGTTCCTGCTGGCTCGTTCATTAAGGTCATCTCCTGACCCCCATGCCACTGAGGAAAAGACAACAGCTGTTTCCAGTATCAGTGGCAAGAATGATGGAAGTGAATTAATCCACAGATGGAGACCAGCACCTGAAGGGACCAGTCTGGTGAGCAACAACAGTCTTTGCCTGAGAAACACACTTAAATGTTACCATATGGAGTGCTAACAGGAGACAGAGGGGAATGGAAAGCTCTGCACGCCACGTTATTGCCACAAAAGCTTAAGCATCTTATTATTGATAAGGATAACAAAAAGGCTGCTCTGCCTAAGCATTCCTGATTTACAATTCATAAACTATCAAATTGGTTAAGATGCCTTAATTAAGAGAAACTAGGTGATTAAATTACCGAACTGAAAGAATCTACCCAAATAAAAGTAAAATAAGATTGAAAGAGAGCAGAACTCAGAGATGCAAAAGCCCCATTAAAATCCGAATCAATTCCTCCTGATGATATGTTTTTCAGACTGAAGATGCATCAGCTGTTAAGCCAATATGACACTTCATGTTAGTCAAAAGGCTGAAAAGCTGCAATCATGTTTTATTAAAATAACTACACACGCTGGGCTGGGCTGAGGGAGAGTACCATGGTGCCAGAAAACAAGAACAATTAATTTAGTATCTCTGAACTCTTACATGTAGCATTTGCAGTTCAAACACCAGAATGTAACTGTCCATCTTTATATGAATGTATTTTCTACACACGGCCTCAGGCTCCTTGGGGAATCACAGACTGGAAGAAACAGAGCTGCACTGCCAGAAATGCTGAAAAAATAAAGCTCAAATATATTGACAGAGCTGGAGAACTGGATAGCAAATATTTGGAGGTCACTGGCCAGTTTCATGTCTCCCTTATGAAGCATAAAACCCACTAAAATAAGGAAAACAAATGCTTGTGGTTAGCGAGCCTGTGTTCTGCACCCGCGAGGGCTGCGTGCATCTGGTACTGCAGCAGGGCAGAGCAGAAACCACCTCTGCCACCCAAAACTGTCACCCAGCTGGGGCAGAGTTTGACAGACCATGTTCACTCTGCCAATTGACAGCAGGTTGCTCCCCTCTGGACATTTCTCCCCAGCCAGAAATTCAAGATTAGATCAAATGGGCAGGTATGACCACCCACTTCTGAGAGCAGGCATTTGTGCAAGTGCCACACCACTCCTTCCTCACCCTCCCCACCCAGTTTTATTCAGAATAAGCAATTCCAAGCCTGTAAAAATTGTGTTTGTGTTGCAGAACAAATCAGAGGTTTCCCTGGATTTTTGCTCACTGAAGTGTGCCCCCAGGGTGTCAGCTCTGGGATCATCAGATTAAGAAGTAAGTGTGTGTACACTTCTGCTTCTAAAGCTTTTTTTAGTGTTTACATTAAAACTCACATTTTAGAGTAGTTTTAGAACTAAGATGCCAATAGATCTCTAAACTGAGACTCAGAGAAGATTTGAGCCCATTCAAGCAGCCTTCAGTGAGGAGGAAGGTTTACCTACTTTAAATATACTTTCACATTTCAATAGGTTGAAAAAACCTTCACTGCAAAATGAAATTTTGTAGGTCATTTACTGATTATGATTAAATCACCTTCATTTATTACCATACGGAAAATAAGCCACTGTACTCAACATGGGAGGTAATCTTAACTGCTTAGCAATTTATTCAAATACTCAGAAGTGAAAATCATTTCTGGGCTGTTCATTCATTAATAAGGGCAGATGGATGGCAGTTTGAGACATTATTTAAATATCTTTGAAATATAATTTCTAGTTTATATAGGCCAAAGAGGTTTCCCTGTTTACATATTCCAAACTGTGTAATATGAAGAAAGATATATTTCAAGATGTGATTCTGAGAGGAAATTCAACTTCTGGGCTAAAATACACAAATACACAGAATTAAATGAAAACACCAGAGATAAACTGTATTTTTCCTGCTCTATATTCTTCCTATTGCAGGTTCTATTAACAGTGAACTTATAAAGTCAATGCAGCAGGGTGCAGCTGATCTACAATGCCAAGTACATATCAGTAAAATGACACTGTCCTTTTCCAGAAGAGCACCTTTTATAATTATTTCCCAGAGTTTTCTAAGAGTTCACCAGTCCCAAAAGCCTTTCTCACCCTTTCCATGTGGATTCCACAATAGGTGCTTGAGTGAGGGAATTTGGGTGCTGCAAAGTATTTTTTAAAAAATATTTTGCCCTTGTAGAAGGTGCCAATTTGTGTACAGTGTGCTGAAATGGAAAGGGAAATGCTTTCATTATTTTTGAGCATTTTCTCTATTGGATGGGGCAGGAAGGCAATGTTTAAATACATCAACTATATCTCTTTAATTAGGTCATTAATCAGCATCTATGAAAGCTGATGAGATGCATTTTTTCAAGCCACATATGCCTTTAGACTAAAATTTCTTCTCAGCTCTGAAACCAGTAAAGCACTTCTACCATTCCTACCAGAGAAATAATCTGCATATCTACCCCTCACTGAAATTCTTCCATGCACAGTTTCTCCTCAGTGCAGTGGCTGTTCACCCCCAACCTTGGCCTGCTGGAGTCCAAGAACAACCCACAGAGCTCCTTCCCCATACCCCAAGGGGAAGCTCTGCTCTCATCTGTAGTGATGCAAATCCCAAGAAACTTATTTACCTCAGTGGAGTCACCCAGAGGTCACAGCAATCTATTTAGCTTTCTTTGCTTCATCCTTTTCCTTTATCCATTACTTTCATCTTTAAAAAAAGTCACATCAGGCACTGCAAACTCAAGTGTTTGCAGCAGAACTCTGGTTCCAAAATGATCTGCAGTTTGAAATGTGGCTTTAGAAGAATTCTGCACAAAATCAGTGCTGCAAAAAACCTGTATTGGCTCACAGAAAATAAAATGCCTTCTCACCAGATTACAAGACTGAAAGGGAGCATTCAATTTTCTAATCTTAAGCTATATAACACAGATCACTGAATTTTATCCAGTTTGTTCTGTATCCAGGGCAATCACTCACATATGACTAAGGCATGATTTCCAGAAACAGCTAGCCTTGAAAGATTCACAATTATCCCTTTTTACAATAACATTGCTGCTATATATTACTCTAAATTAATGTGAACAGAGAACTGGAAACTAAATTCAGCTGTAAATGCCCAAAACTTCATGTGGTTCAGAACTCCAAGAAGTTAATTTTTGCTCTGCAACGAGGATAGTGAGAACACCCCAGAGCAAGAAACCCTCCTTTGATGACACCAAGCACTTGGGTGTTTACTTCAAAGGCTTGGAGACCATTTTCAGACATTGTTGGGACTTGCCTGGGGGACATCTCCTTACTGTGCATCTGGAAAACAAGAGCCTGAATTGAGGAGATTTGAATGAGGAGCTACTGGCTAAATTGAGAGAGTCTTTCCCATCTGTTCTTCTGTATAATCCAGAGGCTGTAACTCCTCCTAGTTACACATTGGGACTGCACATCCCTTCCCCAGCAGGATGGTCCATGGGAACCCCAGACCTCAGCACTACACTCCAGCAAACAGGGAATATTGCAGCATTTGTCAAGAAATGATGATAAAATATTACTCAGGCAAAAATTGAATGAGTAATTTGGTATCTCAGCATTCCTGGGACTCCTTGCAGGAGGTGGCAGGGTTATTGTAAAGCAAAAGGAAACATGGCTTAAGAAAGGAAAGCACAGTGAAATTAAAATGCTTGAAAAGTAATTATATTGGCAAAAATTGAATAAAATAACAGTTTTCTAACCAGTCCTATTTTAGCCTGAACTACGACCCCAGCAGGACACAAATATTTTCATGGTACCTATATTATCAATAATTATTTGTGCTGGTGAATTGCAACTATGCTTTTACCAAAAGACTTCTGGGGAGAAAAATAAAATCAGCTTTCCTAAGACAGAGGAGGGAAGAAAACTAAGTTAATAAATCATTCTGCTTCAGATCTCTGGAAGATGTCTTAGTGATGATGTTCCACACTTTTGGTAATTTTTTAGCTACTGGCTTAACTTATCTATTGTCTGCCACCAATTTTCAACTAGCATTTGAAATTACTCAACCTGTCTATTTGTGTGTATGTTTGTCCCTTTTCCCTGCAAAGCAGAACTTTCCTTCTGGAGACACGTATTGAACACTTCTTGCCTGACCTATGGATTAATCAGAATTTAAATACTGTATTATTTCAACAGGCACTTCTAATATCTGTGTTTCCTGCCATGAAATGTAATTAGGGGAAATTCATTTACCAGGGGAGCTCTGAAGCTTTACCTTCTTTCCCACTGCTATTTGCACTGGGCAACATTCAGATGTAATTCCTTCTGTTCCAAGTGCTAAGATATACCAGGGCTATCCTCCCCTAGACTGCCACAGAGCAGAAAACGTCACCCACTATTTGGAAGGTTCACAACAGTGATATTCTCCCAGGAAAACTGAACTGTAGCAGTCAGCTCAATAGGGTTATCATTGTTAATGAAAACAATTGGAAATACACTGAACATCTTGTTCTGTGACTTAAATCAGTCTGTAACTGTGTTAGAGATGCAAGCCAGTGCTCCAGGACAGATTATCTCCCCGTGAGGCTGTGATGGAGCTCTGCTGTTTGTAAATGCAGCTGGTGCTCGGTGTTGTCAGGCAGGATAATAAACGAGGTACACCTCAGTTCACATCCCCTGCTTCAGTTTTCATGTTATGTTCTTAACCTGTATCATCCTTTCTTTTTCAACATTGATTTTGATCTGGAGGGCACACAAAAAAATATTCAGCTGCAGCGCAATGTTTTTATATGCAACTTCAAGAAGTGGTTTTCTGCAGCCTGCATTCAGAATGGGCTGCAGGCCACCCTTGGAAAATTCATTATTCAGGTTATCTGGAGACAGAAACAGGGAACACATTGGATCATCTTTTACAATTGGGTTTTGAGGATTTTCCCTGTGAAACAAAGGCCAGACCACAGGGATGAGTTAGAGAAGTGTGTTCTATTTAACTCAACAGTGTCAGCCATATAACGTGCCCTTTATATCTGTAGTTTATTTTAACACATATCAAGGAGACAGAAAATTAGTGATCAATGTAGAAGGGAGCATGAGGTTTCATTATAAATTAATGTATGAAGACTTGGATTTCAATGATGAAATGAACATGAATCTTAAAAATTGTCTGTCTTTATGAAACAGATGAAAATTATTACAGTATATAACTTTTTGGTGACATTTTACTGCAAAGGGCATATTGTTACAAAATTTAGCAATGATGTAGCTAACAGAAATACTGCAGAGATAGATAAGATTATTTATGTAACATGATAAAGCATGAAACATGGATGTATTTGACTCATGGGGCTGCAGAATGGGAAAAATACTTTGCCCTGCTCATAAGGGAACCCCCTGTTAAATCAAGGAGCAGCACAGATGAGACTTAATGGGAGCCAAGACTGCACAGCAATAGTCAAATCCAGTCCATCCAGCTGGATTTAACAGAAATAAAAAAGGAAAAAGAGTGAGAAAAGAGAAGAAATGTTTAAAGACCCTCACTTGGGTATCCACTTCAGTGGTGGGGTTTTTCCCAAAACCAACCCATCCCTGCAGTGTCACAGTGATGCACTGATAACTGGATAAAAAAATCACCTACTGAAAATGGAACTGGGTAAAAAACATCTGTAGGTAGAAACACAGCAAGACAGAACTGGTGGAAGGTTGCTTTAAATTCTGCTGCCCAAGCTGGAGCTGGAGAAACTCAGTCCCACATTAATGGAGGCCTGGAATTAAATGCAGGTTCTGGAATATTTCTAAGATGGAAAGAACACATACACTGATTGACTCATAGGAAATAATCACTAGAATACAGAAAGCTCAGAGTTAACAGAAACAAAAACTTGACATAAAAATACTATCTTTATCAGCTCAATGAATCTTGGCTATACAATCTTTGAAAAAAATAAAACATCCCACACATCAAAATCAGACTGACTTATATGCATAAAATTTGGGCAAACTCAACTGGACACATTTCTCTAAAATAAATGTGATGGAGAAAATAGATTTTCACACAAAACTAAGGTCAAACTTACATTTATCTTGGAACTAAAACTTCAGTCTTACCTAAGAAAATATTTTCCCATATGTAAGTTTTCAACACTATTCTCCCTAGAATTGCATAACTGAGTTCAGATTAAAATTTCTTGCTATCCTTAATTAATTGAACCTATATTCCATTTTCATCTTGTTTCTCTTCCCTTGTCCTACTTCCTACCTTGCCAGGATAAACCATTCTGTTACATTTGCAAGCTCCAACTCAACTCATACCACTGTGATTTCCTTTAAACAAACAAAAAGACAGTAAAGGAAAGAAAAACAGTGAGAAACACCTGCAAACTATTATAAACTCTGAACCCACCCACACAGCCTGTAAGTTATAAGTGAAAGAAGATTCAAAGAGAGAAACAAACTGGGTTTGGGGCTGTTTTTTCTTCTATAAATAGTGGCAAACAGATGATATTAAAATCCTTAGGAAAATATTTTTGCACTCCTTGGTTGTGCACAAACAACAATTTCTATTTCCTTCTAGGGCTGGGGATGGTTCAGTGCCATCCCTGTTCTGTGAGATGTTCATAAAGGGCTAAACCTTGACTGGATGCAGGCACATGACCTCAGGACTGTGCCAACCACATTCCCCAGCAATGAGGCTTGGGATTTATGATTTTCCTGGATGGCCAGTTTTATCACACTGATATTTTTGTTGTTTATCAGACCAGAGAGTTCATCCCTTCCTTTTCACATCTGAGAAATACTGGTCAAACAATGCAGGCAATTGGATTTTTCTTAAACTTGAGACACCTTTGATTTGTTGTGTAATAAATTATTATCCATGACAAAATTTGAAAATTTTATTTCAGAGCAAAGAGAAAATGAAAGTTATAAGCTCTATTCTCTATGGAGGTCTTCTGTACTGAAGCAGTTCTACAAACTTCCATCAAAACAAATTCTGTTATGAGCAGAAATTAACATGCTCAGCCGTAAACTACATTCTAATGGTTCACCAAAAGTCAAAAACCCCAGAGCTGGTATGGCTCTCTGGCATCCAGAAGAATTTTGCTCTGGACATGGTAAGCCAGGTTTTCACCCAGTGAATACGTAAAGCATCAAAAGTAATCTAAATTATTTTTCCCTGGAAATAGACATAAAGTGTAATAAATTCAGTTTAGTACATTAAGATTTACTATTTCATTTTTACAACTGATCAATCAGCATTCTGTAAAGCTGAGCATCTCACTAAGATGTCAGTGTAAAAAAATGCACTTGAGTATTAAAACACTTATCACTGTAACTGAACCCAACCCAAGTAAATGAATTAACTCCATTGCCACTGAACATTTGAACTGGAAGAACTTCAAAATTAGAAAACACAGGATAATTTTTCTTCACATATTTGCCTTGCTGTTCAGCTGGATAAAATTTAACATAGCTGTGCTTTCACTTATTATATGTAATAATAAAGACACAGTAGAAATACCATGAAGGTAAGGGAATGTAAATGCCTTCATGTAAAATAAACGAAGGAAGCACTTACAAAATATGAATGCCAAGAACTACAGTGTCTGAGCCCAGCCAAGGAGAAAAGGTATATTGAAAATTATACTGAAAGTACACAAAAGTACACTGAAATATCCATTTTAAAACAAATCTAAAGGGTATTATGAACAAAGGAGTCATCCTTTAAGTTTTTTCCTCTGAGCTTTCAGCAGGGTAATACAGACAAATACATAGATAAATGATACTTTGCATATAAAATTGTCAGCCTGAGAGCATTCTGAATTCAGCATTCTGAATTAGGATCATGCAATGGAACATAGAGCAATAAGTAAGCCAGAATCACATGGCTAAATATGTATTAAATCCAGAGTGTTTACTACTGTGATTTAACTTTATTACTTTCTTCTCTTAGTGCTTTTGTTTTCTACTAAAGGATTTATTTATTTATTCATGCCTTTATTTATTTATTTACTCAGGAGTGCTATCTCAGAAGTCAGTTCTCTTTGCACTTGGACGGGAAGAATCTGTCACACCACAGGTTTGTTTAAAAACATCAAAGTTCATTGTATGAGTTCACCACCTGCCTCTTGCATCTTAAATTAGCTACTGACTCAGACATAAATCACTGCAAGTTTCTAAGGTTTCCAAATTATTGTCCAAAGAACAAATTTAAAATCCAAAGTGTAAGCAAAGCAGTAGCTCAGTCAGGGGAAGAGCTGTGATTTTTGTGCTCTGTTGCAGAAGGACATCAGCTTTCCCAGGGTGAACTGGCTGCTAAAACTCACCACACATGGACAGAGCAGCAAAGTTCATGAGGTCAAAAAGTGTTCACCTACCACAAACCACAAAGACAGGATCTTGGTGTGAGTAGCAGTCAAAAAACCAAAACAAGACTTTTCACACACAGACCACAGGTCTGAGCAAGAGAGAAGGAGCTCTGGCAGGGAGGGACCTGCTGGATCCTGCAAGTCCAGAGGTGCTGCTGAAGAAAACACAAGAAATACTCCAACAAAACTCCACCAAACTACTAGAGAAGAGGAAGCAAGGAAGCTCAGGCAGATTACTAAAAAATAAGCTGATCAGAGCTACTGGAGGTTGCAGGGCTTTTCTCTAAAGACTTCTTAATATTTCCCGACCTTACCATTAGAGTACTAATGGTCTACTAAAATCTGGCTAGGAGAAATAGAAACATTTTAACAATTATGATTACAAAAAAATGGTACCAATAAGTCCAGATACCAGCTCACATGCAATTTCCATTGTGCACATGTATTTTTGAGGTGGTTATACACACTGTGTGCACTGCAGTAATAATGAAGCTTGTGCTTCAAATGCTCGGTAGCAGCAAACTTTGTGGGATAGCACATGCAAAATAACATTTTCACTTTTGCTGTGAACCAGTTATGTTACCTACCTGCAACCAGTCATTTATTGTATTAATACAACACTGCTTGCTTAAAATAAATATGTGCACATCAAATGTGCACGTCCTGTGTATTTTTGTGTACAGACAGCATATATGCATGGGCACAGACACATATCTGTATTCATATAAATTTTATAGGAAAATGAATAAAAATAAGGTTTTCTACAACTTGGTTTTAAGACTATTTTTAGCCTCTATGATATATTGAGTGTAGGAAAGACCAATTCTGTGGTTGTAGGGTTTTCTACCATCCTACTCTCCTGTCTCTGTATCACCTTTCCTCACTGAAAAGAATTTTACATGTACAAATTTCATAACCCATGTAATTTTACATGTACAAACATGTTTACACATACAAATTTCATATATATGTGTCCATCTGTGTCCCCTACCCATGAAAAACAGCACCAGAGAGAAATTCCTTGAAAGTTTGAAGAACTCAATTTTTCACTTTTTGCTTTGTTTGAAGTCTGTGGGCTTTGGATAGTTCACTTATTTATTTTAATGCATTTCAGGAAATACTTGTCCAGGCTATTAACCCCAGAGCCATCCCAGCCAGGACAAAGTCTTTATTTGTGAAATATCACCCACTTTAAACATAAGAGACACCACAAGAGATGTCACCAGGGCCTGAGCCCTCTTGCAGAGAACAATCTGGCCAGGGTGTTTGACCCAGGGCTTGTTCAAGGCTCGTGCCACCTCCCTGACCTGTGCTGGGAGCCTGAGCAGCTCTGCCTGTGCCTCCATGGAATAAATCTGCAATGGTGATTATTCCATGCTTGAGCCACCTGTCCTAATGAATAACACCTCCTGTGTAGCTGTTCCCAGATATTGGAGTTGGCTACTCAAGCTTGAAAGACAAGTGGAGAAATTATTAACTGGTGCACAAGCTCCTTAAAAGGCACAGGGGCAAAAGAGGAAAAGAGGAATTCACTGCTGTGGCTTTCCTACAGCACTGGAAATGGATTTGTGAGTATCAGAAGCTCTGCATCAGCATGAACCTGGGCAGACACACAGGGGAGTGGTACCACAACTGCATTTTGGCTTAAATTATGAGTTCTTGACCACTGATTGTAATTTTACTTCAAATTTCTGAAATAGAGAGAGGCAGAGACTTAAAAATTGATGAGTGCAAAGTTACATGGGTTATTTAGTAGCTGAAGAAAACAACCAACTGTCCCCCCATCCTGATCTAATACAGCACCACCACTGCATTTTCTCAATTATTATTTTTAAAACCAGAAATTTTCCACTAAATGGGTTTGTATATTTCTTAGCTTTTTGAGTTAGCACTATTTATAAAAGAACTCTGGTGAATACACACTAAATGCCTTTGCCAGTCATTTCTATCAACAGATCCTTCTGAGCCAAACAAACTGATGGTTTGGGAGCTTTTGCTACTTTTTTGCCAAACAGCACTGGATTGATTTGTTAAATTCTGTAACACAAACATGCTTAATAGCAAACAATGTCAAAGAAACACACATTTCAACGGCCCCTGGAAACTTCAAAATGTGCTTTTCCTGTGTTTGAAGTTGAAATAACTGAGCAATACTGTTGTCTTCTTAATCTGTTGATTTTGGTTTTCGTCCAGACGTGCAAAGACCAATCCAATGACAAGCAGAAAAACAAAATTCATTTGTTCAGCAACTTCTCCAGCCAACTCTGTGTTATACACAAAGATAAATCTGTTAATGCCATTGTATATTGAAGATGCTTCTCTATTGTACTTATCTGCTGTGTCACTAGAAGTTATTTGCATGGAGACTTAATAACAGCCTTAAATGAAATTCAAATGGACGTTAAGCGCACATATAATGTATTCTTAGATCCAGTACATGTGTGTTTGGATTTTTTAATTCAAAGTGACTGATTGCTGATTAAATTGAGTTAGCTAGTAGGTTTGTAGGGGTAGTATCAGTCACTCTGCAAATTATTCCATCAAAGAAAAAGCCAGAAGTGCAGACATTTTATTTACACAGGGCTCTCCTCACCACCAGAGCTGGCTTGCCCATCTCATCTCTCCTGCTCAAGTACTTGGGAAGCCAAAAGCATCTGCTCTCTAGTTTTAGCTGGATAGTTGAACATCCAGGGCAGGATAAAACTGTATGTTTATTTTTCAACCCTGCCTATAATGATAGACCCTCTCTTTAAGTGCTTCCATTCTCAGCATTTATTGTAACTAGAGACCAGTACCTGCAATCTTCTGAGCGCCTCCAGCTACTTCCTTTTATAAAAATGTGATAGCATTGATATAATACAAGAACTAGTGATCCATTCTACTTCAGGGAATACTGGCCCCACCTCCCAGCTCTGTTCCTCCACCACTTTCTATGACACCTCAATATTTTTGTCAAATGTCACTTGATTTTGCCCCTCTCCCTGAGCAGATCCCTGCCAAATTCCAATTCCTGCAGGTATTGCTACAGAAAAAAAAAAAAAATATTACAAGATTACTCACTACATAAAACTGACTTTCTATTACAATGTCCTGCAGATTCACTCAAACCAGTGAAGCTTCTCCCATTTACATGGCTGAGAACTGAGCACATTCCCTTCAGGTGCCAACACCCCTGTCAGAGCTGGGCAACTGGGCAGCCACTGCTCTTGAACCTCATGCAGCTGTGTCCTGCACAGCCACAGAACCCCAAACTTTACCACTGCTACACAATTTCTATTTATTTATTTGTCATTGTTGTCTTGGGCTCTGGAAGGGGCTTTTCTAAGGACCCTGCTGTGATGGACACCAAGAGCAACAATTCTGCTGCTGTAGTCTAGGAGCAGATTGACTTGCTTTACTACTTCCTTTCTCATTCCTTTTTCAAATTTTTGATTTACTGAAAAACTGTTTAAGGGAGAAAAAACAAGGATCTGCCCCAAAATCCCAACTGTGGGAATGTTTGCTTTTTTTGGCAGCACTAATATTTATCCCATACTTACTAGGAATTCTCCCCTGTGCTAAGAATGTTGGTCTTAGAGCTCAAAGATCTAAACATGAAGTCTTTTATCAGTATAGTGTTTTTCTCCCCCCTCTATGCAACTTCAGAGCAGTTAGGAAAAAGAAAACATTAAAACAAAAATCACCATCTTCGAGTGTCTGTGAAAATTTATGTACTAAAAAGCAGCTGTAAAATTTTTAATGTTTAAATTAATGTTTTATGTTTACAATAAAAACTCTCCAGCCATGAAGGGCTTTTAAAAGCTACATGCTAAATACAAGCAAAACCAAAGCAAACAATAACACTCCCATGAAGCCCAGCTTCAACCCACAAAATGGCAAATAAGACTTTTGTGCACACTTCCTAAGTTTCTGAGTCTTTTTCTACAAAAAAGAGCCCTTAGCAATGTCAAAGCCACAAAAAAGAGCTGGTTAGAATGTGAAGGCAAAAACCTTGTAATTCCTTAATAATAGGTTTTTCTGCAATTCTGAATGTATTTGTGATGGTCTGGTTTACTTTTTTTATTTGAATTGTGTTATAAATAAAGCAGCTTCTCTCCTCCCCCTCTTCTGCCAGCTGTAAGCACTCTGTCCTCCAATAAGGTTGAAACAAATGAATAGGTTTAAAAGAGACCATTATGCACTTGCTAGCGCAGAGTGAGGAGATGAAATGTTGCCAAATCATTCTCCTTTTAAAATCAATAGGAATTCTTGTTATTGGATTCAATGGGAGTATAATTAGGTTCTACACTCACACACTTTCTTGACAATGTGGGTTTCTTTGCCTCTTTCATTCCTGTTTCCCTCTCAGATATGGAGAAGTCTCGCTGTTCCAAGGAGCTCTCAGTCTGAGCAGCATTTCAGCCATTTCTCCCCTGGAACATTGTGACACAGCCTGGAGCAGGCAGAGTGAGCACAAACAACCCAGATTACCAATCCTGAAACCCAGTAAATTACCAGCAGAGAGAGCACAGCCCACCACCCAGCAGGCATTTGAAGCCTTGATCTCCTGAGTTCCCTGCCCACCCTCCCAGTGACCTGGTCAGAGCAGCCCCAGATGCTGAGCCACTTTTTCCAGCTGGGTTCTGCAGGTCCTGCTGCAGGGATGCTGAACCCAAATATATTTAGTTTGAATCAGATGTGAATCTGTCCCACAAGTCGAAATTGTTTTCAACGCCCCTGTCAAAGTAATTCCAAGAGGACAATTTAAATAACTTCCCTTTGTAAGGGTCACATCAGGAGGATCCAGCATTTGCAAGACCTGAATGCTGGGCTCCAAATCAGCCACTGTGAAGTAAATAGATGTAGAGATGATAGATAGATGATTGATGATTGACCATAGATGATTGTACAAGATTCCAATACACTGGTAGCAAATCTGGGGAAAAAAATACAATTATCCTATTCCTCAGTGTTAATAAGGCAGCATTGAGCAGTCCAACTTTGGGACTCTTTGCCTCCCAATATCCCCAGTAATGTCCTGTACATGTCCGGAGAGTTCCCAAAGTAAGGAAGACCTACATGGTGTTTCATTTTCCTCCCTCCAATTTTTATTCCCAAGATGCACCAAAAAGGAGCCCTACTTGACAGAAGAGTACTTTGATGCAGTTTGGATTGCCTTCTGGAAACAAAAAAATTACCTTAGTTGGAACAGTATATAGCAAACATGAAAGAAAATTCCGCAGAATCAGTCAAATTTTCATTCTACAGAACACATTTTAAATTATCATTTTTACACAAACCACCACACAATACAGACTTCACTGCTGGAGAAAGTTTGCACTACTTTACTCTGAAGATACAAAGATTTTCTGGAGTTCCTTTCTCTCTCTGCCTCTATCTAAGGTATTTTAGCTGGCCTAGGAGGGGGACACTTTGCCCTCATGTTGCTCACTGCTATAATCTGTTATCCTCGAGGATGGGAGGGCACCAGATCTCGTGCCAGTTATCCTCCCAAACCTCTAATTAATGCTGACAGTAAAATACTGGCCACAGCATTAACTACATGATAAGAGAGGGCACTCCCGAGGCTTGCACATCCCAGTCAAGTGAGTTTCACTAAAAAGTGTCTCGTTACCAACAATACCAGAAAATTGCAACATTTTCTTAAATTAGCACTAAAATAGAGATGACTCACTCTGTACTGTTCTGGATGGTGATTTGTCCCTTTTCCCTCCATTTCATTCCCTCCCACCATTCCTGAATCAGATGTAAAACTTTCTTTTTCTGCAAGGGGAGGAGAAAGAGGGGAAAAAACAACACCAACATCTCAACTACTCTGTATTTAGGGTAAGCAACTCTGCAGCATCACAGCTCCAGATACAGATGCACTCATCAGCTCCCCCTGGCAGTTGCATGACCCTGAGGCACACCAAAATTTGTACTTGGGAGAGAGGAACCCTCTCAGGTACAGGCCAAAAATGCAGTTAAAGCTTGGTTCTTCCCAGAACTTCCAAAGAACTGGGTTTATTTCAGTTCCCTGCGGTGCAGTGCACAGTGTCAGTCCATTTACAGCACTATTTACATTAATGCCTGATCCAGCAATCATCCTGCAAATTATCAGAACTGTTTCAGGGATAATAAGGAAGAACATTGTTTTGCAGCAACACACCATTAAAAAGCAAACTGATTCCTTGCTCTGAGAATGTCTTTGCAATAAAATTCATGGGTTTAGATTGCAATATCCTGGTAGGACACATGCATCATGATATAAAGTCCCCACAAACACACAGGTCCAGAGCAGCCCAAGTCCCAGACACACCTCATCATGGCAAACCTCAGGCAGGCTCAGAGGAGCAAATTGTTTCACAGGACATCCTACTCCTACCAGAACTTCCAAAAGTGTTTCCTCTTTCCTCCATAACTTGCCAGCCTCCTCGCCCACTGCTGGCACTACAGATACAATTGTACTTAAATAAAGCAAGCGCAGCATCTTCATCTAAATGTTAAGGAAATATTTATCAGCACAAAGGCAGTCTCAACCCATACAGTGTTTGCAATGGTTTTTATCTTCAGGCTACATTAAGATTTGCTGTGAAATGGTATTTGCAATGACTTGTGAATCACTGCCAAATGTGGCTGCACCAACCATATTGCAAAGCTTTGCACAGCACTAATCACGGGGTACGCCTGACACTGGGAGCAATTGGTACAGAAGAGCAGTAAAAAAAGATGGTCTGTTCTTTTCTCACTTAATCCCTTCTGTTGAGGCACTCTTAAAATTCAGAATAAAATATGAACTAAGATAACAGATGCCCTTAATGAGGCCCTCTGTTACCCTACCCGAGTATCTCTGAAAAAATAAAATAAATAGATGCTGTTTCAGCAACTACGACAACAGAATTACAGGGAGCAGAAAGTTTGTGATTCTTTGGGGCAGAGGGTTATCTCACACAGGAAGGAATAGTTGGTGAGCTTGGAGGCACTGACACAAGTTGCAGAATGCTAAGATATCATCTGCTTTCACTTCTCAGCCTACTTTTCTTGATACCAAACCCCACTGTTCTCCTTAAAACTGGAGGTAAATAAATAACTGTAAGTGGGGAGATTAAAAACATGAGAAGGTAATTTCTGCCTTATGAGAAAACCCATATGTAAAGAGATTTTAATGCAGAAAATTTCTGCTCCTTGCTTAAGAGAAATATTCCCACTCAATCTGATAATTACACCCAGCTCATCCTCAAATGTATAAATGCAGGATCTGTGTATAAATGTATAAATACTGGATCTGATTAAAAAAGTGCAAAATCGATCTCATACACTTTTAATTCCACAAACCAAACAAATGTTATAATGTGATTATTTGTATAATCACATTATATATAGTATAGTTGTATATAGTTCTATTGTAGTGGCTTTTATCATTCATCAGTTATGTATTTGGTGGCAATACATAGTTTAACAAACATAATCAGTTTCAAAGAAAAGGCAGGTGCATGTATTAAGAGGCTATCTAAATATGTTTGAAGCCAATTTTTTATCCTTTTTTGTTAGCAGTGCATCAATCAAATATTTATTTACAGGGATTTTTTTTTCCCAGTGGAACACTGTATGTGCACCTTAGTTGTTCTTGATCTTGTTCATTTTAAGCACGTTTTCACTAAAGTGTTCTTCTTCAAGCTATTCTCAATTCAATTTGAAGTGAAAGGTTTCTGAGTTTGAGTAATTTACATATAAAAGCTTTACTGTACATTTTATAAAATGACTGTGTTCAGAAAACAACCATTTCTATTTAACAATATTGTTATTCCACAAGCTGAGGTGCTTTCCTCACTGTCTTTTGCTTTTACTGACAATATTTGTTCTTGCCTTAATTTTAAATTGTTACTGCCTGAAAATGTATAACTTCCCCCTTTTCTGTCCCTACTATACTGAAGTGACTAGAGACTTCCTGTGATATGTGATGTAAGAAGATTAAAAATATGGGGGTTTTTGTCAAGGTAGGAGTGACATACACAGAATTCTTTTGAGACTCTCCTCTCTTGTTTTACTTAAATAAGTGATAATTGTTGATGGCAATTTTGAATTTAAAATCATTGCTTCCTGTGCTGAATTTTAAAATGATTCTTTGCATTTTACTGTTATCTGTAAATCCCCAGCAACCAGCTCTGAGCCTCTCACTAGTTTATCATGTCTTGTTTTAGAGGAATATAGGAACATATGCAACATTTATGAATAACATGCTGTAAAGAGAGGCAGCTGAGGGTACTTCAGATTGGACCTTGGATCAAAATGAGATCTGACCATATAAAAGTACACAGAGTGCCTTAGTGATATTAAAAGATGATGCTGTACCAGAAATCAGTGCATTTTAATTATTCAGGAATTAGTTCATTAAGTTTCTCCAGCTGCATTGCAAACTATTTAGTTTGTAACATTTTTCTATTCAATACAGTAATTAATTTTGTTTGAAAACAATAAACCTCTATTATAAAGAAGATCCATAAAGCAACTTTAGATTTAATGTTTTGTTCTCAGGAAAGATACTGAGTATAAAGCTTTATTTCTTAAGATTAATCATTGATGAATCTTTTTTTCTACAGCAATAAGCAAATGCCAAATAATGTTTGCTGGTAGATGAAAGATTTTGTACTTTGCAAAGTTTGGCTCATCACTGCACAATCTTATGAAAAAGCTGAGATGCAGGTTACTAGTGCTCTCAGCCTGTTCAAATGCCATTTATACAGGGATAGTCAGAAATGCTACTTTGTACCTGTGCATTACAAGTGGAAATTGCCACAAATGCTCTGTGGGTCACACACAGAGCCAAAATGCTGTTAAATATGAAGATTTTTGAGTCTAAAAAGACTTTCATTTTTCAGAGATCTTGGAGATTTTGGAGAGATCTTTTAGAAGTGGGTAGATTAAAAACATGAGAAGGTAATTTCTGCCTTATGAGAAAACCCATATGTAAAGAGATTTTAATGCAGAAAATTTCTGCTCCTTGCTTAAGAGAAATATTCCCACTCAATCTGATAATTACACCCAGCTCATCCTCAAATGTATAAACACAGGATCTGTGTATAAATGTATAAATACTGGATCTGATTAAAAAAGTGCAAAATCGATCTCATACACTTTTAATTCCACAAACCAAACATTTAAAAGTTCCCTTCTCTAACATACTACAATAATGCAATTTTCCCTAAACTTTTGAACTACAAGTCTTATGATACCACCACTGTAATTTTACCTTGCCAACATCCCTTAAAATAATCCAATCACATCTGATGGTCAAAACTTGAACAACTGTTCTGTACCCAAACCTTCACACCAGGTACTCCATGAAGGTACTGAAGGCTGGGAACTGTGTTTACAAATTCCACATGGATTTAAAAGGAGTCATATAGGAAGCAACTGCCATGTCTGTTGTTTTTACCAGTTTGGAAAGATATTTATCTTCATGTTTTCTCGCAAACCTGGACATCTCTAATGATGTCCTGCCTGGAAATGCCAATTGACACAGAGCATGTCATTGGAATGCCAAATATTTCTAATTTTGGAATAAATTCCTGGTAATTTAGGTACTTTGACAAAACTAGCTGCAATCCATATGTTTGTATTTGATTCTCTGTGACTGCATTTGACTCAACTGCTGTACCAGGGCCATGCACAGCTGAAACCCTCTGGTGGCACTCACTGCTGAGAAAGGAGATGAGGTGGAACCTGACCATGGGAAAATAAAACAAGAGCTAATCATTGGGCAAATGTGAAGGAAAAGCAAAACTAACCTCAAGAAGAGAATAAAGAAATTACCAGAAATTAACTTACACAGAGTTTAATAAAACTCTCATGCCACAGTAGCAAAGGAATAACCTCTTTGTAAGGCTGTGCCCTTAGTAAAATTATTTTGAATTCAGTTATTGATTGTATGCTTCCTCCTGCAAGAATATGGAAAATCTGATTTTCTTCCATTCTTGCAGGGTAATTCTCCCTTTGGATTTGAACATGGCTACTGTAAGAGCCAGGGAGATATTTATCCTATTTCAAAACCTGGGCCTCAGCTTATGGGTTTGTGAGGAGAGCAGGTAAATTTAAGCAGTGACCAATAAAAGAGACTGATCCTGCTGGCCTTAGTAAACTGAATTGTGATCTCCCTCACATCAGCTAATTCAGGCTTGCAAAACTAATTCTAACTAAAAAGATTAAGACATCAGGCATTAAAAATTAGATGTGAGGCCTATTAAAGTGCAAGTGCAATGTACAATTCCCATAGTGTGAGATCTCACCTGCATTTCCCACCAAGACTGCCAATAATGAAAAACCCAAACCAAAACACAACCTGGAGATATTTCCTCAGTTATCAAAGAGAAGTACTCACCTGGGGTGAGTGAATGAGCAGAATTTTGAAAGATGGTACTATTACAACTATAAGCCAAAAACTAAAATGCTATTATATCCCTTGCTAACTGATATTTCAGCTATCAATGCTGAACTCCATCTAACTTACCTGAATGCTTTTGCACTGTTTCTCCCTCTCTATTGCTGAATGTGTGTACAATACCATGAAGGAGACTTAGGTATATTGCAAAGGTTATACTTTAAGATTATATGGGATGGCTGTATTTGACTTTTTAAATCTTTCTCACTCTACTTCAGAAAAGTAATCAGAAATCCACATGGTTTTGCCACACTATATCTTTTGGTGAAAGCAGACAGATATTTTTAGCATGAAAAATGACTTATGAATTTTTTAACATTTATTAAAAGCAATATTGCAGAAGATTTTAGGAAACATAACCTACCACCAGCAATCCATTCATGTTCATATGTTCATATCAAAAAAAATTATATTTTTCTCCCCTGGGCGAAATGATATATCTAATGACAGGAGACTTAAATGCTAAAAGTACCTTCAATGCTTTCAATCATTTCTGTTCTTGGTTATATTTAACTTGTGTGTACAGGGGGCAAACATGCTGTCCAAGCTGCTGATAAACAGCTCTGAGTTAACACTAAGCTCAATTTTTGAAGATAATATTGTCAAAATCTTCCTACCAACATTATTACAAACGACTCTCCCCAAGTCATGTACAGCTGGGCTGTGGCTGTGTGTCCTTTCTTAGGGAAGGACAAGAAAGGAAAGTTTCATTTCTATAGAAAAAGTAGCCCTTGCTCAATGTAGTCAGACACTGTAGGCATTTACAAATAGGAATGAGGCCTCAGGGTTGATCTGTTCCAGTGACAAAGGCAAAACATTTTAGACAGAAGTCTCTCTGAGAAAGGAAGATTTTGCAATTCACATGTTCCCAGTACCCTTAAGGCACCTCTATCCAGGAGCTGCCTTTCCCTTTAGTGATGGTGGACACTACAGAGGAAGAAGCAGACCTGGAATCTTCAGCTCCTCCTGATAAAATGCTCTATTTATTAACTTTATTACCTAAAAGAAATAGTATTCTGGTTTGCCTTCTTTATACCCAACTTTCTCAGGCTTGCTTCAAGAAAAAAATTTGAAAATTCTATAAATGGTCAGAATACAGATATTCCACATAATTTGTTGTGGAATTCAAGAGAAATAAGGCCAAGCTAAGCTAGGATGCTAACAACAAAATTAGGAAGTTGAAATAACTACAACTAAAAAAGAATTGTACCTAGGAACAATTCCTAGAGTGGCATAAATGAAGGACATAACTTCTCTTTCCTCTCTTTCCCATGCTAACTTGCCACATCTTATCTATAATTTTTGTCCAACATCTTATTATACTTACTGCTACTACTGAAGAATTTAGGAGGTTAAGCTATGAATCAGGGTCTCAATGTGCTACCAGCTCAACACACACTGACAAAAAATGGCAAGTGCTCCAGGATATCCTTAAATGCCTTTTTACCAGTGTATTGTCTGTTCTTCCTATGATTTCAATATACAAATATTTAAAACACAGAGGTATTTATAAGAGTTATAGTATTCCTCTAACTTTCTGCATCAGAAGCAGTTTAGGTAACAATTCAAATGCTGTAAAACAATGTGTTAATTCAGCCTCCATTTACCAATAACTCTGATAACACAAGAAAACAAAAGTATTTAGGATACCTAAGCAGAAAACTAAGGTGGTTTTATCCCTGAAAACAACCTAAAGAGAAAACTCCATAAAAATGTGATCAAATCACGGGGCAGCAGCCCAGCAGTCCTGGCAGTACACAGATTAAAAGACCCCCAGAAGGGGCAGCACCACCTTTCACCTGTGACACAGCCACAGGGACTCTGCCCCAGCAGTCCCCACAGAGCAGCGAGCGAGTTGTTGTAATGAAGAGCAGAGGTATACAGCCTTTATCAGATGAGAGGGGATTTGTCAGAGATTAATAGAATTCCATTGTAATATCCATATCTCACAAAGGCATACTCTGACAGGGTCCAATTACTTTCAACAAGCTGGGCCTGCTACATGGACCCTCTGAACCGGAATGGCCCTCCAATCTGTATGCTTTCGTTCAGACAGATAACACCAACGTGTTTCTCTCTGTGATCACTGCCTAACTTAAATGAGTTAATCTCGTTTTCCAGATGAATTGTTATTTTGTCTCCCGCAGGCTGTGATTACCGGATAAAAGTATTGTGTTAACAGGAGGGCCAGGCTCTTTTCAGCAGCGGATTCCACATTCAGATAACCAGCCAGAGAGGCTTTCCGTGCTGGCTTTTTTTTTTTTTTTGCCTTTTTTTTTTTTTTCTAATGTGAAGTAAGGGAGTGGCACTAACAGGAGAAAACTGTGAAATGACACAGAGATAAACCTTCCCAAATAATTACGTAACTTCGTCAGAGGTCAGAGGGGCAGTTTATCTTCATATTTCAAAAGAGCGTCCCGGTGAACCAATCTCATTTACAACCTACCTCTACATATTTTAAGATGTTATTTGCCTTTCAGTTCATGCCTGCCCTTTCTTTCTCTAATGGCCTTTGTTTCTGAAGCCATTATAATGTGCTTGAGAAGTTCACAAGGGAGCCTATCAGAATATAAATATTTGGAAGCACTGAAAACTATCTGGGCAGGATCAGAAAACAGGCAGAAAAAAACAAGCCCACGATTTCACAAACAGTTCTCTTCAACTGATGAAGCAAGAGCCATATGGTGAGAGCTACACTCTACAGCACATTTTTCTGAGATAATGTATTTTCTCAATGACAGCAGTGAGATTCTTCATTTCCTTTTCCCGACAAGATGTGAAAAAGGAAAAGCCCCTCTCTAATGTTATTTTTTTTAAAAGTACACCATGGGTGGGGGGAAGGCTTAACATAGGAGAAGCACCTGGCTAGTACAGGAAACACCTGATTGTGCAGTTGTGCCTTGACCACCAGGACAATCCCTTCATAGCCAAGAATGACTCACACCTGACCCCATTTGGGCAAATTCCAACCCACCAACAGCAGCAGAACTGCACAAATTACATCAAATCCGTGTGCCTCGTGCATTTTCATGCATACAGAAAAACACCCATTAAACTAGGTGCTATTTCAGCATTTAGTGCCACAAAGTGAATGAAATTATGTCTCTGAATGCAGTAGATTTCTCCAGTGGCTCCCCCAGCAGGCAGATCTGAGTTGCTCCTGAGGTGGGTTATGCCAACAATTCAGAAACAAGACACAGCATCCGATCACTGGCACCGCATCAAACGCTGCCCATGAGGTGCAGTCAATAAGCTCATGAAAGCTTCCTGACAGAAAGCCACAACCTTTGACTGCAAAAAGCCAATGTCCTCAGCAAAGTCTGAATGAGCATCAGTGCAGGATGTCTATCCAAAGCACACAGTGGGTGTATCCCCCTCTGTGCACAGGGCTGGGGCAGAGCAGACCCTTCCAGGCCTGGGCACCCAGCACTGTAGAGATGGGGCCTGGCAAAGACCATCACAGCTTCCTTTATGCTCCTGTGCCCACATTTCCTTCCACAGCAAAGGAGAGGCTGAAGTGAAAAGCAAATCTGAGGAATATCAGTCTCTACACAAATATTTGGGCTCCACCTTTCTTACACAAAGGGTAACTGCCATCAGCAGGTATGAACATCATTCATAGCTGGACAGGTAAATTAATGAAAAGATGACACATCTAGGAGTTTCTAAATGACAGAGTTTAAATATTTCTGTATCTCATAATGAAGTGAAGAGTCTATGCAGCTGGAACTGCAGCCATCATATTGCTGACCTCCATTTTGATCAAGTTGGCAATGTTCTCATTTCTGGCCAGAGACAAAAGTTCAACCTCAATACTGGGAATAAGTTCAAAATCCATCATTTAAAGGTCCCTGGTGTCTTTCAAAATGGGTAGGTGGTAACCCAGTGGTTCACATTCTCTCATGAAAACAGGCTTTATGCAATATATATAACAGAATGCAAAATGTCCATACAGTGTAAGCAGTCAACCACCCACTTAGGGTGTAAAAACAAAGTTACAGTAAAAACATAGCTTCCCTCAAGAAGGTGGGCAGAAAAGATGGATTTTACATATAGGAGCTGTCCTCAGGTGTATAAGGAATCACACTTCTTGCTGGGCTACAAAAAGCATATTCCAGTCATCCCCATCACCCAGCATTGTGTTTTATTCTGCTTAGCAGGAGACCAGTGGTGCTGCTAGGAGAGTGTGAAGGGCTCCTATGCATCATCATAAAAAGGATAAGCAGAATTATTTCCTAAATTACAAAAAACTACAGCTATCACAAATCACTGAGGGGAGCAGGGGACGCTGTGGGTACAGTGTGGGCACAAAGATGTGAGCTTTTAGCAGATTTTTTCAAGGCTGCTGATGCTGTAGGAGCAGGAAGCTGGTGTGACTTTGCCTTGTCTTTGTCAGAAGAAAGAAGTAACAGTATTTTTCTGTCCTTTTTTACAAGGGTTTTGATTGCATTGCTTCTCTTGACTTAATCTAGGAAA
Source organism: Molothrus aeneus (assembly GCF_037042795.1). Classification (NCBI taxonomy): domain Eukaryota; kingdom Metazoa; phylum Chordata; class Aves; order Passeriformes; family Icteridae; genus Molothrus; species Molothrus aeneus. Next base: position 15,407,334 of record NC_089656.1, on the reverse strand, counting down.
GGGTAGGCCTCAGTAGGGATTTCAGAGGCCATAGGTTTCCTGAGGTATATCCTCAGGAGGAAGGAAGATTTTTTTCCCTTTTTTTTGGCTTAATTAACAGATCAGAAATGGGAAAAAATATGAATAAACATCAGGCACTGCCAATTGGAGAGTGGTCACTTGGACTAACCCATGCTGAGTCTATACACCAGCACACAAGGGATTGAGGACTGCTCACATCCTGGGCTGGGCTTTGTGCAGGACACAGCCCTGACATTCAGCTCCTCACACAGAAATTCCCAGCTACTGCTCAATAGTCCTATTCCAGACCTCAGTGAGAGAAAGCTCTGCTCACAATAACAGAAGAAAACACTCCTCACAGTAGCAGTGCTTTCCCAGACAAAGCCAACACTGGTGTAGCAGAAATGATGCTAGTAAGATGTGATGTGGATTGGTAACAAAGAAGCTTGATCAGCATGATGGAGACAGACAGTCAGAGACACAAATTAAATCTCAGACACAAATTAATTTCTCATTCATTTTTCTATACACCAGTGCTACAAAACACTTGGCAAAAAGTTGCCTTGAAGGTAGCAGCTGGAAATTATATTGCTTCAAAAGCCAAAAATATTCTCTACAGAGAAATTTTAAACCCATAAACTTTTCCATTTCTTAGTTTGTGTTTTGTTTTTTGTTTTTTTAATACTGCATCAAAGTGCATGCAGAGCAGATCCATTAATTGCTGCATTACTTTAATTTTTTTAAACTGCCAGCCTGTTTCATTCAGTGGTCTTATAAACATAAAATTGATAAAATGGACAGCTTTCCTTCTAAGCCAGCTTACAACTCTCCTTCTCTGAAAGCTTCCTAAACATGCGAGCACTCCATAAAAAAGTAACTGGTGCATGCAGAAGCAATGCAGTTCACAAATGAAGCAGTATAATGTCAATGGTTTGAAATTGTTCAGTCTCAGTTGTTTTCCAAGTCAATGCACTGGCAGTCTTGCCTGAATGCAACTAGTCAATAGAGAGAAAATAAATAGAGCATTTCCAGAATTCACCCATCAGCACTGAAAAGTGTCTGCTTACTATTACACAGTTTTAACATGTCATAATCGTTTTTCACAGCATAGAAACCCTCCTTATACCTTGGACAAAGAATGAATGACTATTTTAGCACCCTATACATATCTTCTAATAGAAATTCTAAGCAAACTGTATTGACTACAGTATTTTAAGTGGTATTATTAAAGTAGACTCTGAATCATTTAGCCTATTTTTAATGCCAGATCATGAATAAAAATTTATAATTTAGATATCTAAAAGCAGAGACTTCTGTATTTGGATTTCTGAGCATATTCATTTCTGTAAATACCCATATATTGAACAAGCTCCCTGTAAGAGTTGAACATCACAATTTATGCATAGTGTTATTCCCATAAAGAATCCTATTGACTATTAAGTTGGAGAGGTTTTGCTCACAGAGGTAAAAGCTTTAGTGGCACAGTTCTGTGACTCTAAACACGCAGACATTAAGCAGCAGAGAGATACACGTGTCCCTTATCTTCCTATCTTTTCTTTCCCCCATGCTGTATGACAAGTGCCATGTCAAATAACACCACTGGGCTGAATGCTACACAAAGAGAGGAAGGAAGCAGACAGGACAGACACATTGCTGCACTTTTGGGGAAATAGAAAAAAAAAAGGTTCTGCCTGCTTCTCCAGGCAGCTATATGCTAAACTGCATCTAAGGTGCTATGCTTGCTTAGATAAGGTCCTTGCAATGTCACATAATTACAGAAAGGATCTGCCATAGTCTGAAAAATGAGAAGTATGACTTTTCCAATCCCCTGCCTTGTTATCTGTCACCTGGATGAAAATCATGTGAAAAAAAATAAAGAGGGGGAAAAAATTCCCCTTCAGACCTAAGAACACACTAACGCCCACGGATATAAATGTTACAATAAAAGAGCAGGACGACTACTAGCAGAGCTTTTATAGCTTAACAGTATTTTGACAACAAATGTTCATATTTCATTTGAAATTTATGAAACCTTTGTGCCTGTAATCCCATGAGCAGCTACATGGTAAATGAAAGTAGCAGGCAGTCTAGATTAATAATATTTTGCTTCATACTGGAAGAACATTGTAAGGAAAAGAAATCTTGCTTTATCTGCTCTCTCTCTTTTTTTTTTTTTTTAGTCTCTGTATTGGAGCAGATTCAGAGCTTTAAAACCTGCCTGCAAATATTCACAGATGCCTTATTAATTTATGAGAAACTGAAGGACCCATCACAAGGTATAAGCAAGCAATTTAGTAATAACAAGTAGAGGGGTATGATGCATGGCAAAATACCACAGCTCCTCATGTTAGAGAGCTGCCAGTGGTTTAAATCAAGTTCAAGGGGAATACCTGGAGTAAGCTCCTGTACTTCATATGTTAATAAAAAAATTGGTATGGAAAGAAACCATTGCCCAATGAATCATAACCTTTGCTTTCACATTTTCACAGTTTAGACATACATGTATGCTAAAAGCCCAAGTGTGGCTTCTTGCACTTAAATGTCTAAGTGTCTTTTTCAACAGCTCTATTTATCTTCAAGCACATCCAACAAAAACTGTCAATGTTTTCTACATTTTCAAAGCAGACTCTCAGTGTAAGCCTAGAAAGTAGATATTTATTTTTGTTAAAATGTTTGTACATTTTTTTTGAGCTCTCATGTGGACTGATCTCACATACACTGGGTCTGTTAGGGTGGTAAGATCACACTGATGTTTGCCTTTCAATGAACACGTCATTTTAGAAAATATGATTTAGTGGCACACAGAAGAAAAGAAAAACACCCACCAAACCTACAATCCTGGGTTTTCACTGCCATACCCCAATTAATATTTGCCACCCAAACCCAAACATGAGAGTTATGTTGTTTGCCTTCCTTGCTCATAAATGCACTACAGATTGTCAAATATATTAGCAACCAAAGGAAGCCTTCCATCAGCATCTGTGCTGAGTGGATTCAATAACAGTCTAACCAATTTACTATAAAACTTTTATAGAAGCGTTATATACTTGCATCAGGTTCACAGTTTTATTAATTTACACAGATTTTATGGTTTCTTGAAGTTCTTGTCTCTGAAAGAATGAACTAATACTTGAAGAAAGCTGAGTCTAGTGAGAAAATGATCTGCTTAAATACCATTCAGTCCCATAAAAGAGTAACTATACAGTAGTTATACCACTATCTACATTTCCATATTTATAAAAACTGATATAGGTATAATTGGTTAATAATGTCTGTGCCTTCTAATGCAGAATAAAGTAAGTTTTATTGATCAGTTTTGTGGTTTAACTGCTGATTTGGAGGGGAAAGGGAGGTCTTGAAGGAGAGTAGGGTAAAGGGAGGTTTAAAAGGGACGTTTAAAATTTTTTTTGCTTTCTAAAAAAAGGTCCAGAAAATAATTGTGCCTCTGAGTTCCCTTTAAGGATGTTCCAGAGCAATAAAGTAATAACAGGAGTTTTCTTCCTTTCCACAGCAACACTAAATCATTTACATATTTAAAATTAATATATTTTATGAAGTGGGACTCAATCAGAAAGCAGTTTTGTATCCTTCACTGGTACTCGGCTAAATTCAAGAATCAACTAAACTTCTAGTTGAAGGTTTGGTCTGAAAATCAGATATTGCACAGTGGATTATGCACTGTGCCATACTGTAGTGCTTATGACACCAGAAACTCTCCAATTACTGAGCAGCTCTCCAGAGCCCAAAACCCAACTCCATTATTTGTCCTTGCAGAGCAATCCCATGACAGAACATCTGTAGCTATTACCCCACAAACAAGCACAGCCTCTGAAACAGAGTAAGAGAATAAAACACGAGAAGAGTGTGGAGTAAAAGCTTGCAGTGGAGTGGATTGTTGCCTACAGGCAAAGCAAATGTGTTTCCAAAGAGGAAACACCTCTCCCTGCAGGACCTGAGGAGAACCAGGAACAGAGCCTGAGCAATGTGACAAAATGAACATGGGGTCACATCCTGCACAATGTGGATGAGCCCTGTCACATTACTCACAGAATGCGTGTGTGAAGTACAGAAGTAAACATATATATATATATATGTACACACACACACACTCTATTTCTATGTGTATCTATAAACATACATATATACACATTCAGAACAGAGCATGTGTGTGTCTGTACACTCACAAACACTTCTGGATAAAGGAATGGCAGAGAGAATTTCTCAGTGGAATCAGTTTGGTTTGTCCTTGGGCTGAGACTGAGCCATCAAATCCTCTGTGTGACCCTCAGCCAGGGGCTGCACTGCATCCCACCATCCCAAGGAGCTTCTCACTCTGACCAAGCATTGGGCAAAACACACCTTGAAGACAGATGGAATTTCTTATTCTGGGCTTAGTTGCACGTTTGCTTAGATTTACTCTTGCTAGCTGAGTAAATGGGCTGAAGCCAGAAAGTTTGCTAGTTTGTTTATCTTCAATTAAAACTAAAGTGAAGTTGTAATGCCAAGGAATTGAGTCTGCTTAACTTGGGCCTGCTCTAAACCCTTTTTTCCAGCTGCTTGACCTTTGGTATTACCCCAAGATATAAACAAAAACTTTAAAAGTGTTCAGTGGCTCTTGCAGCAGTTCCAGAAGAGCAACTCCAATAGAGAATTGTCAGGATTTTGAAGTATCTTTGTTCCAGATACCTTTTTATCATTTTCATATAATGCTTTTTACTAATACTGACATAATCACATCTTAAAAAAAAAGCTACACCCAATTACAAAGCCAAGTCCAAGGAATTTTGTTAGGCTAATTTCACCATATTTTTTCCACACCAAAATTAGCTAATTCAGCTGATTTATTATTAAAGCAGTATCTTCAAAGGTGCATTTCCTAAATAAGATAATATGTCATGCATACTGGATCTGCAAGCATCAAGAGCTCTGTAACGTGTGCTGGAGAGAAGGGCATGAGGACATCTGATAAAATTCAGGATGCTTAATGTCAAATATAGAGAACAAAAGGAGAGTCTTCTCCAAGGTATGACACAGACAAGAGTGAACAAGGGAAGGAAGTCAATAAGAAGTTTTACAGCAGTATCAAATAGATCACTATTTCTGTAATGCATATGATTTCACTTATGTGAATCCCCTGTGTATTTTAAGACCACAGTTTTTAAAGGGTTCAGTTGGATATTTCCTCTACCCTTCACCCCTGTGCTCTGAGGCACAGATTGTACTACAGGCTTTTCTATTTTAAAATAAAATTCTGCTCTCATTTAAGAATCATATATATAAAAAACAAGGAAGAGAGCCTTAATTATCATAAAGTATGGTATATCATAAATCCAGATATAGTACTCTCATACAGTTCTAAATCACTTTCCCCTATCACCCACAAAGACAACATAAACCAGAAGTGCTGATCTACAGATAACAGTTACCAATCCAGAAGGCATTTAATTGGATTGTCTCCCATCATCCAACCTCACAGAGGTCATATAAATTTTTTAATAAAATGTAGAAACAAAAATACAACTATACTTAGAGCACCCCAAAACCATAAAAATAGACCTACCTCTGAATATTTGCTCATTTAATTCCAACTATGTTAATCATTTATAATACCTCAACTGAAGGAGTGCTTTAATATTAAGAGAATAGAAGATTACAGTAGCTCAGATTTCCAATGTGATTTCTCTTTTGTAATTTTGAGTACAGCAACAAAACAGAAACCCAGAGGAAATGCAGGACCTTTCTTTTTTTTCTTTAAAAAATCAAATAAACTTTATAAATACATACTTTACACCTGTTCAGACTAAAGGCCTGTATTCCCTCAGCCAAGCACTGATAATATTGAACACAAATAGAGTTTTTATTAAAATATCATAAATGTGGTAGCTACACATGCATCTGAAGTAACACCTTCTAATTGTCTTTATGGCATTAATCCAGTTCCACAACACATGAAAAAAAAAAGGGAATTGAGTCTCCTTTTTTTTTGTATTTTCCACTGGGAAGATAAAGATAGATCTGGTTTTGGAGAGTAGTTTAGTACTGTTGGAAGTTTGGCCTTTCCCCATGTGTGTCTTTCCAACCATACTGAAAGAAGTAAAAAGAAAGCTCTGCTGAATTTTTCTCAGAAGTGAAGGAAAGGATCATAAATTGCTCTGAAATCTCCCTTGACTTTAAAATTATATCAGACTTTGCTCTTTTACATCTGAGAACTGCCTTCTCTGCTAATTGGCAATATGTCCCAGTGTTTGATGTTTACTCAGCTACTATCCTCTGCTACTCAGGCTCTTCCCAAAAAATTAAGAACCTTAGCCAGTTTTAGGTAGTTTGTGATGGAGATCTCCTTTACTGTCCATATGTTTTGCAGTAGGAAATTTCAATGCTTCCTTCAAGAAGTTAAATAAGAAATCAAAGGCCAACAAGGAAAATAAAACCAGTCAGTTTAGATGATGTATCGACCAGGGAACCATAAGGTGAATTGAGATATATACACTTATGTTACAAGTAACTCATGGCAGTCACATCTTCTCTTTTCTTGTATTGAATCAATAGATGGTTGTGCTTCTTCAAGAGAAGCCAAAGTAAAGCATATCCTTTTGGATAAGAGATCATCTTCCACACAGTATAAACAACTGAAGAACAAAGTAGATACTAATAATATATATACAATAGTTATCTTCACCTTCAGTTAAATTGTGCCCTATTTTATAGTGCTGAAATAGAAAAATCCTAAAATAACAACAAATTCCCAGGCATCTACTAACAAGGGTACTACAGAGATTTAGAGGTCTCTAGTGACTTCTAGAGTGCTGGTTTGTGTACCAGCATCAGACTGCATTGAAAACCTGCAGCCAATCACTGCCATATTATTTTGGGTTTGTTATGTGTGGTGGCTGAGTATTGTTTGCTATTGCACAGGCACTCCAAGAGCTTGGTCATGATCAGGTTTCATTGTTGAGCACAACAAAAGCACATTCAGAGAGCAGGGCTCCAGATCCTGTGACTGCTCTGAGTGCCAGCCCAGTGTGACACCTGGGACTCTGGTACCTGGCAGGTGCCAACACAGCTCAGTGTGGGCACAGAGCCCTCCTCTCATTTACCTGGCTGCTGAACACAAATATCAAGTGTTAATGGCAGCTTTAGAGGTGACTTTTTGCTTGTTTTTAGTTCAAGACCATTCTGCATTGGTTAGAACAAATGAAACCTCTGCAGGCTGAATCATTCCAGAATTCTCCTGCTCAAATCCTCTTGCCACACCTTTTCAAGACAAGTGTTTTCAAGTATTACCAAAGACACATGAAAAAATTCAACTGCTGTCTTAATAACCCCAGCAGGCTTGACAAACCTTTCCCGTGTAACGTAAAAACACAGCAACAACTCGCCAAAGCTAATATGCAAAGACATGAACCCTGACTAAATGCACCTTTTAAAAACTACAACTCAGATAGGCAGGGCTTCTCAAGAGATACCGTTTCTTGCAGCCAAAATTCCTCCCCTCCTACACCCTTCCCTGTAGAGTTCTCAGCAGCAAAGCAATTTACTCTCGTTACTCAACCCACAACGCTAAGAGCATTTTTTCTCCTCAAAGTCATCTGGAGGGATGGGTAAATCAGGCTGGGTTAAAAACAACAGCAGCAGCAAAGAAGAATTACAGTGCTCAATTTTCACAGAGACAGGACTAAACCTTTTAGCAGGACAGATTAGCTCATGGTCCCTTTGAGCCCCTCGCTTCCCAGGGAAGCTGCGTGCCTGGGACTGAGACCAGGAAGAGCAGGCCTGGCACAGAGATGCCACCTACTCTCAGTGCACAAAAATTCCTAAACAACCCCAGAGCTCATAAAGAAAGCAACAAAAAAGGCCAAACAGCAAAGGCCAGAAGATTTAAGACACGTGATTTACTTGGTGTACTTGATCGCAAACATTCCTGCTATTCCTGGAAAGTCCCTGAAGAAAGAAGATTACAGAAACTTGCCTGGTGGCTGGGAGAAGAAATCAAAACTGCTGGCATTCCTTATAAAACAGCCTGATTCCCCAAATAATTTTCAATAATATTTGTAGCAATTATTTATAAAACCAGGTATTTTCCCTGTCTTACAAAAATAATAACAGATTTATTGCAAAGATGCCAATTGAAACACATTTTTATGAGTTCACACCTTGCTATTTTTCATTTTTCTTTACTTTTTTTGAAATTATGAATACATGATGTAGTGTTTTCCCTATATTTAACTCATCCTCAAACAGATGATTTACAGTTCATGTTTCAATACTACAAAAACATCTCAGAGTGGACTCATCACTAAAAACAGCTCAACTCTCTCTTTTCCTACATTTTACCTCCTGCCTCAGGCTGAAGATCTGGGGGAAAAGAATCAAGCACTGAAGCTTCTTACACTGCTGGACAGTTTCCTTATGGTGGTAGCAAATGCCCCAGAGCATGAGTCATTTGTAACTTCTCCAGGAAGAAACAAACAGAAGATCTATAATAATCTATCCTGGAAGATATCCTAACCTCACAAGGGGCAGTTAGGCAAAATGCTCTATATCACATTTCCAGTCCTGATGGCTACAACAACCAGAAGAAAATAAGAAATATGACCATTCACCATGTATTTTCCATCTGAAATATCCTTAAAAGCAAGAGCAGCAGATGGCAGGCAAACTGAGATGGGATTTCTCCTGCCCTGTTTTTTTTGCAGTGATTCAAGTCACTATTGCTTGTCCAGTTCCTCTTCCTCTCAGCCACAAAAAAACCTAAATCTCCTCTTGCAAACAGACACAGCTTTGCTGGTTAAAGATACACACTAGGAGGCAGAGGCAAAAATCAGCTGGTCTGGTAATAACCATCCTGTGCTAGAAGTTCCCTGCGAAGCGCTGTGAAGATGCTGGCACAAAAACCTGCACTGCATATTGCTGCAGCATAATTAATTAAGCCTGACAACACCCCTGTGAAATACAATAGGTCTAACCACTAAACCAAATCATCCTTATAAATATCCAAATGTCAGCAAGTAAATTTATGTCAGACTTACTATTCAATCACAGAGGGGAAAAAAAATCACATATAGCTTAAAAAAAAAAAGCTTTTTACATTAAGTAAGGCTCTTTTATATTTTTGAATAGTAATAAAGAAATCAAAGGTATGACAGCCTTTTACAGGGATAACACCTCAGAACATTAGTAGATAAATCTTGGAAGAGGTAAGAAGTATTATCAGGATTTCCAATTGCAGAATCAGACAGTGCACTTGAGAATACTCTGACACTATACATAAAATATTATACCTATTAATTCATAATGAAAATCTAAATAATTAAAATAAACCAAAATATCACTACTATCAAGGCTTTGATAGTTGGATGTTGGTTAGGTGGTGAGGAAAATATACTTTTAAAGATTATTATGCCTTGAAGATCAGGTATCCCTTACAACACACACTGAGACAAACTTAGACATATGTTCTAAAAGTAATTCTAGCTTGATTCTTTATGATTTTAGCTTGAAGGATTTTATTTTCTGTATAATCTTCAAAGTGGAAGTGCATTCACTAGCTGCTGGCTGCACTGTTTATCATAAAGTCAGCTCACTTAGTGCTGTCCAATTAAAATAAACTACAGCTGCAATGGATCACTATTTTTCTAAGTATCTGAAAATACTCCTGCAAAGCCCAACCTCTGAAAATTAAACATAAATGAAAAGCAACAGTTCACTTGGCAACCATCTAGGAGAGGATGTTTTGACATTATTTTCATGTTATTAAATGCAGATTTTCCACTTAAAAACAAGAAGCTTCTGTCACAAATGATTTATATATTGAAATACTTTGTATGACATAAGAAAGGCATGTAATGGCTTGCTGCTGTAACCTTTTAAAATAAAATATAAGAATACACACAGTATATTTTTTTCTTTGATACTTTAACCATTTTGCTGTTTATTGTGACAGACAACATTTCAGTGCTAGCCAATATAATACAGTAGCATTTTTATAATACATTAAATAAAATGTCCAAGCTCCATCTGACTTCAAATACACTGACTTAATTTTAAATTATTGTTCTTCTACTGCTCTCTTCTAGTTCATGCCTGGAAAAATGACAGACTATAAAACTCATCTTTTAACCAACTACAGTTTCAAAATTATTTATTTACGTAAATTTGGGAAAACCAGGGTGTCTCATGACATGTTTGTATGCTTCATTTCAAGCATGATGAAAGAACAGAAAATAAAATACAAACTTTTTTTCTTTGGTACTGACTTTGTTCTAGTTCTTCCAGACATCGACTTCTAAACTCAGGCTGCCACCAACAGACAGCTCACAGACAAGGGAAGCTGATGCTCATCTGCAATGCACAATGTGAGGCAGCAGAAAGGTCCCTTCCCTAAACAGCAACTAATGAATGTACACAGAATAAAAACAATGTACGTTTTCTCTGCTGTGTAAAGTTGTTGTTTAGATTTCTGGGTGGGCAGTCCTACAAAAATTACACAAACATCTTGAAATGCCTGAGTCTATAACCAAAAGAAGATTTTGCGTGGCTGCAGATGCACAAATTTTCTTACAGGCAATTTTTAAAAGTTAGGCTGTATTTATCAAAAGAACAACACTGCACCTTTAAGAAAATGTTATTTTTCCTGAGGCCCTATCAAGGTAAATTTCATCAGTATTCAAAGAATGAGCAAAGCACTTCAACAATTTATTTCAATAAAAGAAGACTTAGCTGAAAGGAGTATAAATGATGAGAACTTGCTTTAAACTGATTTATTCCCTGCAGCAATAAAAGGAATGTTTCTTCACTCAGCTGTTTAATATGCAAATATGCAGAGCATCCAGCTTCTGACAGCACATCATTAATAAAACCTTGCACTAAGCAGAGCTCCCGATATTTCATCCTGATGAAAATACATGATGATGATTTTAGACTGTATAATTTCAGAGTTGGAACAATGTACTTCCCAGTGATGGAAACTCAGCAATCCACAGTTCTAGTGTGGATTTTTTAATAAGTTAACCTATTTCTGCATGAGGGAGACATTCTGTTTACAAGAATTGTGAATACAGAGAATCTTGTCACCAAACCCTCTTGGCTGGACCAACCAAACCTTGATTTGTGAAGCAGCACCAAAAGAGATGCGTTATTTATAGAACACCATAACACTTGATTTGTCTTTTAATCAATTAATTCCTCTCTTATTTATCAAGTTTAATGTACTTCACCTGTGCTTTTCTCAGCCAATGTACTATCTGACAGATTGGCAGCAAATGTGTAAATTAAAGCCATCTCTTAAAATAAAATAACAGAAAAAAAGTCTGCAGTTTTGCTTCTTTACTTAACTAAAATCTATGAAGAGTTCCTAGATCTGACCATGCTGTAGCATTCCACTTGTGGTTATAGCCAAAGTATGTACATGCCTTCTTCATTTCTTGTGCTGAAATTCTTACACTGTTTCCAAGTAACTTTTTAGAAAGGTTAAAAACTATCAAATGTTTGAAATAGGGAAAGTAGTATTGGTCAGTGCTTTGCTCTGGAGCCTTTCCAGTCCAAAGATGGAAATTGGAGGCTGTACAGAAGAACTGTTAATTTTTTAAGCATCCCTTTGTGCATAATTGATCCTCAGAGGTAACACAGAATGTTCATTTCTCCACTGGAAACTGGTACCCACACAGAAGACGTTGATCACTTTACAACAGGGATATCTGAGGAACACTCATTTGCTTCAATTGTAGGCAACAATTAATAACTTGCTAAAGTCTTGATAGCTTTATTTTGGCTGAAATACACTGCACTTCCACTGAAAGTGATAGGTCAAATATAAAGAGAGACCCCTTCTACACTGCGAGAACAAAAAAAAATGACTTTGCGTTTTAATTCAAAAATATTTCTACGATGAATCAATCATTTAGTGTATTTCAAAGAAGTTTGAAGGATTTTCCTTTGAATCATTTCCCACTGGGTCCCTAGGAAACAAAACATCTTCAGGGCTAAATTTCAGGGGAAGTCTTGCAGGTTTTAGTAAACTTCTCCAAGCCAATACTTTACATGTTTCTGTTTTCTGTGCGTGGCAATACTCCCTCATAACTCAAATGGGATTAACCAATTAAACATTTCCCAGTAGTCTCTAAAATAGCTGCTCTTGGCATGTTTTTTGCATGGAACAAACCTCAGCGGGAGGATATGATAGAAATCTTGCACTATTTAAATATAGAATTGGGACATCAAAGAAAGGGTTGTATTGAAATAACATGGATAATTAAGGAAGTGGAGAACAGTAATAACTGATTTACATAAAATGCTAATAAGCCTCTTGACTTGTTCGGCAATTTCTGCTTTAGGCATGGCAACTGCGGGTTCAAATTTGTATACTAATTTTATTTTACTATTTTCTTTTCCTTTCTCTTTCTCCCCTTATTTTTTAAACTCTCTACAGCCAGGCCAGTCTGTACCTGGATCCAAACCTTCTTCAAAACTAAACTCATCAGAATATAAACTCCTGTGAAAGTTTTGAGCACATTTCCATCCGCTCAGACACACAAAGCTCAAAGTCTAAAGACCCTTAATTACTTGTCTGCATGTGTATGGATTCAGATTGCATCCCTTCTAGTTTAGCTCACTTTCATGTCATGCTGAATAATGTGTTACAAACGATCAATGACATATTAAAAATGTTAAACGCTCTTCACAATTAGCAGGGCCGAGAAAGTTGGAAAGCGAGTGGAGTGCGCTGGCAAGGAGGCATTTCCATGGTGTTCTGCTCCTTGCTGCTGGGATGGGATGATGAGGGCACTGCACCAACACAAGAGGTCACAGCTATTTTACACTGCACCCTTGTGCCATTTGCCTCTGCAAAGAAATTACACGTTCTGAAATTCTTGTTTAATTTTGCTCCGCTCCTGATCTCTCCTCGCAGTGCTTCAACAGCAGTGGCTTTGAGATGTGAATGTGAATGAGCGTCTGAGCTGCTCCTTCAGGACATGTCTGCGTATTGACCTTCAGCTTACCCTGTTTCCCTGTGAGCCCTCTAAGCATGATCCATCGCTTTCTCAGGCCATTCTCCCTTCACCCCATTGATGGGTTTCAGAGCTACTTAAATTTCAAAGTCCTGATGCGTTGCAGCAGTGGCCAGGGCTCAGCTTTGCTCACTTATAGATTGTACAAGGTCACAATAAGGGAAGGGGAAAAAAAAGCCAGAGCATTTATCAGGATGTATTGCTTTACTTTTTCTATCCATCACAAAGGCGATGATTCTATTTTAGTGAAAATCCATTGAACTCAGATCAAGTCAGATGGCTGTTATCATTGGAAACTCAAGAGCTGTCACACCATAATCGGTACAAATGAACACTGAAACGTGGGGCTTGAGGCCGCTTAATGGTCTTTAGTGAATTTTTTTTTCCTGTTGCTTTTTAAACACCACAAAATCACTTTACTCAAGTGATTTCAAATTGAGAACACTAGGATTTTGTTACACGAGCACAGTTGATTCAATTGTAGATGATCTGACAGCTACTGTGCAATTAAATGTTTTTTGCCAGTGTGTCCTCTCCCCACACCAGTAAACACATATGGACCTCCCAGAAAAGCACAATGATTTCCCACAAAGCTGTTCTGATTCTGGTCATCTTCTGTGGTACACTTTTCACTTGTAATAGGCCACACCACCATGCACTTTTAACAGGACTTTCTGCAGAAATATTGCTTTGCATTTTGTGGATGAGCTTTGGTGAAGCTGCCTTGTTCTAGGGCTACTCCTGTGAGAAGGAGCTGTGTGCACACAGGGAAAGCAGAAAGTCAAACTTCATTTTTATTTCACAAATACCTCCGTGAGTATTATATTTTGATAAAGTATTGGAGATCTTCACCATATTTAAAGGCACCCAAAAACTACATAAATATGAAATTAATGGATATTATTCAGTATAATTACAAGCGTGTTTGAATTGCGTCAGAAACAGAGTACAGGGGAGTGCAAAGGAGCAGGGTACAGCCATCATACCTGACAGAGAGCTTGTTCTTCCCTGCAGTCCAAACACACTAATTATTCTCATGTTTGGGCTTCATTCTACTTCCTATCAGTTGTGACAGACTCACCTTGCACCTGCTCGTTTTGATTTCATCACATAAGAAAGACCAGCTATCCCAGGTTCTAGGGAACCTTGACAGATAATTAAAAATGCCTCTCTAATTAACACAAAAATAGCAACAGATGACAACTTTGCTCCACAAACAAGCCATTCCACAGAATTTCTACTTCCCTACAGAAATCCCATAATAAAATAATTGCCATCCCATTTTTGAAAGTTTTGAAAAAAAACTCCAACCCATCCCACTTTACTTCCCACATGAACTCATTGCCCAGGCAGATGATTTACAAAACTTATTCCGAGTAAATATATCCCTCTTTACTAGTAGTGGCAAATCCTTACCATGAGCACCCCTCCTTCACCACACCTACAGAATACAGCAGAGGAAAGACATGATTGTTATGTAGGAATGTCCTAAGCTACCTGCAGCTTTTTATTGCTTTAAACTATGTTTAGAGCTTATGTTCTGACTCCTCCCATGGAGCTAGAACACATTTGAAGATTTAAGTCATCTGCCACTGCCACATTCCTGAGGCCCCCCAGTCACAGCAGCTTCAAGGCTGTTCTGTACAATTTTGGCTTTGAGTGAAGTGCAAAACTGAAACAAATATTTCATGTTTTGCCTGAACAAAGTTGCCAAGCAAAGCCACAGGGAAGGAACACAGGCCTGTAGTTCCTTCTCTGCTTTCACCCACCAATGTTTCCAGAGATCTGGAACAGGCCATGGTGAAGGCTGTGCACAGATTCTTGAGGAGCCCTTGCAACAATCCCACAGAGAGGCATTAATGAGCTTTAGTGTAATGGATGATCAAGCCCTGTGCTCTGTGCTTCAAGAAGCAGAAAATATTAAATACACTGGTATTACATCTTCAAATTTCTTTTCCTAAACATTAAGACAAATACAATTTTGGCAGGCTCTAAGTTTAACATAGTATCTTTTTTTAAAAACATGATCTTAATTTTTTTATTAGACTGGAAGTTATGATCATTTTTGTGGATATTTTAAATGTAGCAAGTAACAATTCAGACTTCTCACTGTAGTCACCTGTGCATACACTGCACTCTCAAGGGAGGTTATACAACACAATAAAAGCTGTGATATGATGCATTTTCAGCAGTGAAATATTCTGGACAATTCACCAATTTCCTCCTATATTACAGCAGATATCCAAAAAGAGGTTAAAAATATCCTTAAAAATATACTTAAAGACTGAAGACATTTTGTATTGCTCCCTGATTTGCACAATAAATCAGAAGACATCAAGCTCCTTGCTGCTCCCACATTTGGGGCCAGACCAACAACTGAGCATGGACTGAGCCAGAGACTCTTTGAAGGATCACAGTTACACAGAATGGTTCCTCTTTATTTCCTTCAGTTGAACTCTGGTATCACCCAGGGGGATCTGAGGAGTTGGGTGTGTGTGGTTCAACTCTCCCAGCGAGGAAGAATTTGTCCTCAACAAAATTTCTTTGTGTCACCTCTTTTTGCAGATGACCCTTTTAGTTCTCCTTTGTCAACTCTCTCAACTCTTGGCTGTGTGCAAAGGAGGTGTTGTACAAATAACACACTTGGATTTTAATTCCTTGAACCTCTTGCCCCTTACCCCATCCCAAATATCCAGTGCAGCTTATCCTACCCCATGTGGGAAATATCTTCATTTCCAGCAGCCCTGGTGCCTCCTGCTGTCGTTTGGGAGGCACCATTTCAGACAAGGCTTTAATTCTTTTGAACATTCCCATCATATGGACCCAAATGCTGACAAGTTTGTTTGAGTACAATTGAAATCTCTTACTAACTAATTCTAAAATAAGAGAAACAAAAAATAAAATAAAGACAAGCAAAACTAACTGAAAGTCTTTCGTTTCTATTTTATATCAACAAAGACACATTTTCATCATACTGGTCTTATTGGCTGACCAATAAGCTGGCTGATGGACTCTGAAAATCCTGATATTCCCTCTTAAAATCATATATAAAATATATTTTATAGATATATAAAATATACATATAAAATCATGATAAATAAAAATCCTAACGTGGTGTTGCAGTTACCATAGAACTGTCACTGAGGCACTAATTCCAGTCCATAGAGAAGCAGGAATAAAAGAAAAGAAAGAACACAGAGGCTGGAATGAAAATACACATAGAATTTTCAACAAGCTTTAAAACACTGAAAAAAACCAAAACAGCAATTCAATAATTCTTTACTAATTTTTGCTGGATACAAAATTCACTGCAACTTCAGCACCTCTTAGGTTTTTTTCCTCTGCCATGCCTTACAGCCCAGCAGGCAGCAGTGGTGGTGCCTGTGGCAGGTGAGGTAAAAGAGCTGACACCTCTGCCTGCTGGACTGACTGCACCTGTGCTCAAAGCAGGACTGACATTACATGTCCCCATCCCAAATAACAGCTTTAGATTCAATTCCATCCACTGGAGATGTCAGCAAGGGAAACAAGGTTATGTGGCAGCAGCTACCATATTTTACCTATCTATATAAATACATTTAAACACGTGGGAAATAAGGTTAGGGGAATGACCTTGAAGTATGGACTTTTAGGCTAGTAACCCTCACATAACTTCAGCTTGAACACTGAAAGTGAGAAAAACAGTGCATGAGAGCAACACATCTACTCTAATCATCCAGGGGAAAGAATTAAAGCTGCTATGTGCTGTAACACAGCCCCTTTCTGTGAACTGGGAATGCCTTTGTAGTGAGCTGCCTCACAGAGCAGACTAGCTTCTTAATAACTGGATATTGGGAGAATTGGAGCAAAACTTTTATCTTTGCTATTAAATCTCCCTTTTCAGTCACTAAGCTCCCTATGAAACAGCATAACAATGCTCCTATTAGGTAAGCAAGGGACAGAGGGGATGCAAATCCCCACTGAATTAACGTGGCTGCTCCTGAGTCAGCGATGGGCCTTCCAGCCTCGACCTTGCCAATCAGCATGTCTGGTTTTTCCCATTTCCCAATGGCACAGGGCTCATCTCTCTGAAGAAATCAACCCCAGTCTATGGACCTCTCCAAATTAGCACCACAAACCAGGGTGGGTTTTAGTCCTTAATTAGCATTGCTAGACAGTGGCCATTTTTTGATCACTTCCAGGATATTTAAACAGAGCAGTTTAAGAAGGTGGCCCTATAAAGTATAGGGCTGGTCTGTAGCATCAGCCAGTGAGATGGAGGCACCTACCATTGGCTCCTTGCCAGTTTTGGTTAGCAGAATCAGGGAATGAACTTGGGATCCCTGTGTGAATAGATGCTAATGCACCGGTGAAAGGTCATCAAAGCAGTCGGGCTCCACATCCTGCAGAGGTGCTGGAGCCTCTCATTCCACTGCTATCTTTTGTCCCCATCCGGTTTACCTAATAGATGATGCTAACAATTCACATTGGCAGTCCTTTGTAGTGTAATGAACACTGTGTGGTCTGATGAATGCAACCACTGCACAGAAAACGTCAGTTCTTTCATTAAGAAAACCTTCCCAAGTTCATTGTATTGAACCAGAGCTGCAGCTATTAGGCTGATACATGACACAGTCAATTCCAGTTACACTTTAAGTGACTATTCATGTTCAGTGAATTCAATTTTTAAAGCTAATTTATACATGTTTAGATATTTACATGAATGCACATTTCTTCTAACTCACACGCCTTTTTCTGAGCTTTCTGTCAGTAATGGGGGGAGTGGGGGAAATAATATTTGCCAGAAGATCCTGAAAATGCATAACTGATGGAAAAGACACTGAAAAGCAAATAAGCAGCTTTCTGAGAATATACTTGAATAGATCTCCAAATTACTTGTTGGTAAAAAGAATTGCAGTGCATGTATCTATTAATGTTAAATAAAATATTTGCATTAAGTTATTTTTAAAATTACTCCTTATTTCACATTTATGTCTGAGAACCCATTTTCTGATATTAGCCAATACAGTACCTCCTTTTATATAGTACTGCAATTAGTGGCATGTAAACTTTTAAAGCAGGTAATTTAAAAAGTTAAACTATTGCTGCTACTGAACAGAAAACATCAGTTCTTTCATTAAGGAAACCTTCCCAAGTTCATGGTATTGAACCAGGGCTCCAGCTATTAAGCTGTGAGATGACACAGCCAATGCCTGCTATGGTATCAATTCAATTTAAGCATTTTTTTGTTATCACTAGATACCTTTCTGTAGTTTCTTTTCACTGACTTTGTTTATTGATAATTATTAGAGGACCACTGGTTCCAAAAGATAGGCATAATTTCATTACACAAATCCTCTGCATTTCATAGTAGCTGCAGCTTTTCTGTACAAATAATGCTAAAGTCTCTGAAGCCTTTAGAGTGTGCAGAGATCATGATACAGTTCTCTAGAAATAAAAAAAAACAATTTCTTCCAGCGCCATTTGGATATTAAACAGAAATCCAGCTTTCCATCCACATATTCAAAAAAAAACAAGCTGTTTATTTCTTTTGAAATATATTTCAAAAAATGTTTCCATTCATGTGGATTTGTTTTAAATTAAACTATCAGGTCTACTTTCCTGCATTGAAAAAAAAAATATATATCTTGACTTTACCAGGCTTAACATGCACTTATGTACTAAAGCTCTACTGTTTGGGAAATAAAAATACCTTTTAATACTGCATTTCATAAGAGAAATTTCAATTATGGGATGCAGGGACTTTGTGGCTTGATACATTTTGCAAGCAGAGAAGGGGGATGCCCTTCAAAGTTAGAGGGTAATCATTATTGACCTTGTGCATTCAAGACAGCATAGCAGGTTTCTATATAAAGAAACTTGCAGAGAGGTCACTGAAAGCACTGGTGAAGAGACATAAAAAAGGAGACAAGACAGAATACAGCCTCAGTTAAGCAAGTTAAAAAATTAACTAAAAACAGACTCGGGAATTGAAGACAAAAACAAAAGAACATTTTCTTTCCAAGTGTCATGCAAATTTATGGCTCTGTATTAAATGTTCATTATCAGATAAGTAGCCTTTACAATGTAATTATTAACTTTTATAGGTTCTGCGAAGTTTTTTTTCCTCTTCTTTCCCTACACCCTGAACACTTCTTGAGCATTGAACAAAGGGGCACGTGCTTAGGGCTGGCTCTCAGCAGGCAGGAATTAGGATTTTGGTCTTCCCTGCTTTACTCATTCACAGGGTGTCTGCTAATCTGTCTGTGTTTGAATTTACCTGTCTGCAAAATAGGTACAATAAAACCAGCAGACATCTCCCCAGGGTTATATGACACTTAGTTTGGCACTTCAAAAAGCACACTTAGCAGAGCATTTTGAAATCATTGAATGAAAAGCATTATGTAATGAAAAATAAATTACTTCTGTATGATGAGGTTGTTTGGAAAATGTTCAGGCAAAATGCTCTGGTTAGGAATATTAAGACACCTGGGATACACAATGGATAGGTTTACTCTGATTTTTTCTTTCAAACTAAACTTTAAAATAAGCTGCAACTCAGAAAAGGTTCTATTGACACGCATATCCCACTCCCATTTAATTAAATTGGTCATTATTATTAGTAGTAGTAGTATTAATATATTTTCTTTTCCTCTCCAGATAAAGAATACAGAAATTGAAAGAGAAACAGAAATAATTAGACTGAGACCTTACTTTCTTTTTTCTATAAACAGAGAAGGCACAAACCTGCTAACCTCTCAATGACTTGTGCTACTGTTCTTCAACCTACAGCCTCACAAAAGCTCTCTAAATTTGCCCTGCTTAGGCAAAACTCCCTTTTCTATCGGGTCTTTCACCTCCAGAGCAGCAGCCTACCATGCAGGCAGAAGGCTGCAATCTCAATGCACTGATACCCTCCACTGGAAAGAGTCAATCATTTTCACTAATAGGTGCCCACAGTGTCCCTGGAACAATCCTGTCCTGCCCCTCCAGCTCCCCCTCCCCTGGCCAATAGCACACAGCTTCCCAAAATATGCTTCATTTTCAAGAGATAGATTTATTACAGCCCTGTTATCACATTCAAACCCTGCCTGAAAAGATAAAAATAAGAAAGACCTTACAAGAAGATGTTGTAGCAACAGCTAAATCATAAATATTTGATAAGGAATGGCTAAATCCAGACAAATAACTGTTCAATCCCACTTTGTATTAGGCAGATAAAGTCATACAGGAAATCAGTGTGATCTATTGAAATGAAAAAAAGTCCAGCTTAGGGACTATATGGTATTATAGAATATGTGACATTATAAATGGGCTGCTTCCATAAGTGCTATACAATGAGAAGTTGCATAGTTTTATTTATTTTTGTGCTTAAGAATGTAAAAGCAGGATGTGAAAGTCACTGTTTGTCAACAGGGCAAATGTGGGCCACAGTGAATAGGTATTTATAACCTTTTTATTTTCCCACTCTTGAAGGGAATACATAATCCTCTCTAGGGATAAAAGGATCTTCAGTCACCCACTAGCCCAGGGCTCCTTTTTAGCACAGGCTGACAGATGTGCTAAAATTATAAGTGAAGTGTTGTGATGTTGACTCCTAAAGCAGCGATCATTAAGGTTGAAATTAGTATCCCCTCCCAGCCATTCAAATGCTGAAAAGTTCTGACACCAGGCATAATTGGACAACTTTACCTAGTGGGGATAGCATCACATTTTATCCTACTGACTTCTTTCTGCCTTTTTCATCCCCACTCCAATTTAAATGAAGCAAAACAACTTTTTATACATCTTTCACTTACACAAAACAAAACAAAAATCTGCTTATGCAGAAAGACATCTCAAAAGCAGACATATGAGTTCACAACTACATATACAAGTAGTATTGTTTAAGGCTATACTATTTCAGCTGACAGCAGTATTTTAAATAAGATGCAGTTAAAAAAGAGACTGAAGGAAAATATAAACAGATGTCCTAATATGTATTAGCATATGCTGAAAGAAATTTCATTTGAAAATGTAAAATACACTTCACTTGCTATATGTTCTAATTAGTTACATGCAGTGTTAACATACTTTAATCTTCTGAAGTAAAAGGTTCCCCTGAACTGGATTTCTGTATACCTGGATATATTTCTAGCAAGTGTAGCAGTTGCTAAATGGCAGTAAGTGCTAAAAGATATAAGCAATCCACACAATTAGATTTCAGGTCATTTAGATCAGTGTGAACTAGAAAAACATGTTAATGTGCTATACACACTGCCACTTCCTCCCATACTGCTGAGTTTGACACATTAACTAATGGACCATCACCTGATAAATACTGGATGTGTGTGGATGAATAAAGTCTCAAATTGTCTCCACTGGCTCAGACCAAGATTTTGACAATGACACAAACCCAGCAGTGCAGAGGCACCGTTGCACCATTCCTGTGCTCTGTGCCTAAAGAACAAAGCCTATGATTTTACAGTTTATCTAATACACCCTCTTTCTTTAGTTTATGGGAAAAACTTAGATGGAGCTCAAGGCCCACACTATATAACATAAAACATGGGAAAGCTGAGTGTGAAACCTGACCACTGTGTTAAAATAAAATCAAATCCAATGTTTGTGAACATGGAACACTTTGCTATTGAGTTAGGTTAAATTCCTAAAGGCTGACGAGCACATCTATTTCTGGCATGAACAAAGAATGTGTTAATTCTGGGGCTCTCTCAGAGCCCTGTACATTGAGTCACCAGCTCCCACAGCCCCACTAAGCCCTGTCCCTCATCTTTCAGCTGAGCTCTGCATTTTGCTTAATCTGCATTGGGCGCCTGCCCATCTCAGCTGATGCCCTACACCCCAAAATTTCCACCACATTACCTGGCTGCCCATCCTGTGCAGCACATCACACACACATCAGGCAGCTGGAGATCTGCTGGGCTGATGCACAAACCCTTCTTTAATTAAGGACAGGAGGAAGGTGAATGTGCACAGCCATGCTGTGCCTTGGCCCTGCAGCGGAGGTGGTGGGGGCTGAACTGAGTGAGAGTTGTGATCATTGGTGACTCATCCTCAGGACAGTCAGGGGCCCACAGCATTCTGTCCCTTGCTGACATTACTGACAACAGGGCTTCTCACACTGAAAACCAGCTGACCCAGCCAGGACAGCCTCTTCCAAAATACTTTCTCCTAATTTCCAGGCCACCAAGCACTTCAGGATGGGGAACATGAACTTTGGCTGCATGGGTGCTGTGTAAAGAACAAGGAAAAGATCGCTGCGTCTCGCTTTGGAAGACATTCTTGCCTGTTCATCTTGGAATTAAGTTCTTTGGCTTGTTTCCATAATCTGTCTCTCTAAAAATGTGTTTGGTCAACTCCCCTTCTGTAAATTCCTTCAGTGTTACCCAGCAGACCTCTGGAGTGGCCACCACTGGTACCCCATCAGAACTTACTTCTCATGCATGCTCTATTTCTACATTTCTATTCTTATCTATTTCTGCCTGGTTTGTTGCCAAGTTTTTGGAGGTTTTTTTTAAACTGTAAGGCTTTTACCCAACACACACAGAAGAAGGTTCAATCTACAATTACCTCACCCCTTTTCTCTCTGCTCCTACACTCATTATGCTGAGCATCTTTGCAAGAAAACTTGCTTTTCCACAAGAAATTCATCCTTTCTTCCTCTAATACTGTAGTCTGTCCATAGAGAACTCTTCAGTTTAATCCAGCTTATCCTGTTTCACTATCAACATGTCTACACTCACCCTAGATCGACTTCAAGATAGTCATTTTCATTGATGACTTCCTAAATTTTCAAACAAGCATTTTCATGCTTTCTTTTATTCTGCTTACAGATCTGCCCACAAGCACTTGCAATATTATCTCATTATCTTTCTTCATAATCCACATTAAAAATCTCCTTTTCATTGGTATCTAATCTTTTCTTTGGCATCAGAAAAATATCATGCCTAAAACCAGGGCCTACCATATTGATTAATATTATCTCATTATACGCTTGTTCTTTTTATCTATCTGTATCTCTGACTTTTGATTAACACTTAAATTTTAAACAGCACAGACATGGTACAATCTTTTTTGGTTGATTTTGCATATTTATTAATATGGCTGGGTCCTTATCTGTGACTAACAATCTAGGCACTGCACTAGCAATAATTATCATCATCTTGTTGTTCCTTCTTTGTTGATATATAAGCATGTAAACCAGATTTTGTTTTCTGGGTAAGGCTGCCAGGGATGACTGTTAGGAGTTCTGCCTGAAGAAGAAACTCAGGTGCTTCTAGTAATCATTTGCAGACTAAGGGTTGTACTCATTTGGGGGTTTTTAATGGAAATTAGGGATGGAAAAATTTTCAGTGTAACTGTCAGGAAAAATGGCTTGGAAAGTAATAATTAGAATTACTTTCTGTTCTCTTGTCAGATAAGCAGCATGCACATGAATTTATTTTTTTTTTTTAGCAAACATATTGTAAGAAAGTAAAAGAAAAACAAACTGCAAATTGTGCTTGTATCTGTTTCAACAAGGACACATGAACATAATGCACCAAAGTGACAGGCTGAATGTGAAATGGGAACTCCCTGAGACAAAGCTCCCAAGGATGAGAGTTCAAATGCCAAAGAACCCTACTTAAAAAGGGAAGCACCAGTGTTCTTCTCCCAAATCTTCATGAATTGGACATATTAAATCATGTAGCCTGATGCCAGCGCAGGATTAAACTCTAATACCTTGGCATGCCCTAATTCTATTAGTAGGGAATGAAAGGGGAACAGAACATGCAGACATTACCATGACTGCATAAACTGCATCTTTATTTGGAATGGGAATTATTTTAAGGATGTCTGAAGCTCTGGCTTTCTTGCACAAAATCTGGGGTGTGAACCTGAAGAATTAGCAAAAGGACAGAAAACCTTGAAAACAAGCTGATTGCAACAGGACTGTCAAGCAGAAAGGGAAAATGCAAATGAAATAGACATTTTCTAAATATAGTTTAATTTATAAATAGGACTTCACATCACAGATTTGTTTATCCTCATTTGGTGATAATTGTTCACAGCAGAATATATCAGAAAATTCTATAATAGGAACTACAGCCAGGAAATGTTAAATAATTAATCACCCTCCCAGCCACTTGCATTTCTGTTGATATAAATGACCGTATAATTCCAAACCCAATTATCACTACTTAGCCATTCCATTTTGTAGTTAAAATCCCACAAAATTAAAGTGCATCAATTGTTAATGGTAATAGACCAGACAAGGGATTAAAGATTATTTTAATGTTTATTTCCTGTCAGGAGGTTTTTTTGGCAGGAAGCACTATAGACAAAAGGCTACATTAAGATGAGATTCATACAATGTATTTAAATCTACTAACTTCTAAAAGCCTTATGGTATAATTACTTGTTTAATCTACTTGTTCCCTGAAGATACCAATGGGGGTTTATCAAGCCAACTTTAGTATATCTGCTTTATAGAAACCAAAACATTCTATTTAACTTCAACTGCAAACAGCAGTCAAGTTTACCATAAATGCTATTCTAACAACAAACTTGGAAAATGAATGAACTATGCAAAAAATATAAGGGGAACCAAATTACTATCAGGATTTTTTTTAATGTCACATTCTGCTTGGTTTATCTCCTGTTACTTTCTGGCACTGTATGCACTTGCATATAAGATTTGGTCCTTGTATCCACACTTTAAACTATCACTTTAATACCAATAAAAGTTCATTAATTACAGAAACTTCTTTTACCTGCCACAAAATGATGACTCTTGTCCACTTTTCAGAAAAGCATTTATGCACATGTGTTTATATGGAGACATCACTTAGTTTAGTCTTAAATGACTTTGCTGTCTTAAAATGTGTTTATTATTAGGCATTGTCAAAAAAACTGACAAAAGCACTTTATTGCATTAGCACAGTGATTAGAATTCTGCAGAACTGTGTGTGGGGGCCTAAGGGTTTGGAGAAGGACCCTCACAGTTCACTGTTCTAGTGGGCAGCAGGAGTGGGCTGAATTTTATGCACCTCAAAAGGTTATTCATGTGTATAAAGGTGCAGACAGGTATCCACAGCTTGGGTCTGTTGGGATGAAACCATCAGATCTGGAGCAAGCAATAACTGTGCTGGTTATTTCTGGCTTGCACTGACACCACCCTGCACACAGCCTCATTCATCTCATTCTGTCTCTATTCTGTGTATGGACTAAATAGGAAAACTGAGAAGGAAATGTTTGTGTTCTTGTGTTCCCTGCCCACTCTGCAATGGATGAGTTATCCACTCATCCAAAACCTAAGAACAACTTACAGCACAGGAACATTACAGTACATTGTATCCACATTTATTCCTTTTCTCCAGGAAACCCTTGTCCTGCATTTACCAAATGACATAACACAATAAATCATGACATAAATAACGGAGCGCATAAATCACCTCATATTGGGATGATGACAGATTTGGTTCTGTGCCTCTTTCAAACATTTCCTTGGGTGTACATTCACTGTTTGGCTAAAGCTACCTCTCATTATTCCTCCTCTCTCCTCTTTACAGGTGAGGAAGCCAGCAGGGACAGGTCTGTGGCTCTGACACTCCTGTGCAGTCACAAGAAACAGCTTTACAGCCCAAGAGGTTGCTCAGGAGGGCAGTGAAGAAGCTCCTTTCCAAAGTCAGGATTCCCAGCTATGATATCACTAATTTGCAAGCAGTGAGTTAATTACATGCCCAGTGGTGTTAATAACTCAACTTCCACCAGACACAGGTATTAAGAAAGAAG
The DNA here is from genome assembly GCF_037042795.1 of Molothrus aeneus. Lineage (NCBI taxonomy): Eukaryota > Metazoa > Chordata > Aves > Passeriformes > Icteridae > Molothrus > Molothrus aeneus. The sequence goes on along the minus strand of NC_089656.1, from coordinate 15,381,574 downwards.
CTTCTAACTGAGAGCCACAAACTAACTGCTCATCTTGGAGCCCCAGGTATTACAGGAGATTATATCGGGCATGTTTGGCATAATGGAGCACTGCACAATTAAAACTGGCATGTCAGGAAATGCTCCCTTGCTTTGCTTGGTATGCAGACCAACAAAAAAAAAAAAAATCCACCAAAAAACCAGAACACTCACAACAAAGTTCAGAGTCCATATCTCTCCTGAGATTTGTGAGAGCAAGTAGACATGGTACACAAACCCATTCCACAGCCTTTCACCAACATAAAATTTACTGTGAATAAAGACCTAAAACTCTATGCTTAGCTCTGACTTAAACCTGTGAATACAAACATCCCAAGAACATTTCCATTCCAATAAATACCTCCCCATGACATGATATGCTAATCATTTGGGTCCTAGGGGAGAATTAAATACCCCAGCCACAAGCAAGCTCCACTACAATCCCCATCAGAACAGGTTCTGGACCAAAGTATTCTATTTAGCAGGTTCAAGGTGCTGTTTAAGTTAAACACATGCCAGCCATCCTAGTTTCTCTCTCCCAAACACTTCTCCTGTGGCAGAGAGCAAAGCAGATTTGGTTTTCGAGGCTGAAAATTCCTCTGTAATTTTCTATGGTATTCAAGACTTTATCAATGAGAAGAATTAATCTAACTCACAAAAACGAGACTTCCTTCAGAACTCTAATGTTCTGTATCTTTTATTTTTAAATTGCAGCATTAATAATGGTCTCAGCAGCAAGTGGAGAAAACGTATGAAATATGTGCCCTCTTTATAGATTTCCTGTTTCTGCAATTGCACTTGAAAAATGGCAGTGCCCTGCCATCTGAAGCTTCCAGTTTGTTTAACTCTGAGCAAAAGACAATTAAACAACTTACAGTACATGGTCATGAGACTCTAATTGCTCACCAGTGCTCCTTGTTGGGTCAGCTGCCACAATGAGCAGAAGCTTTTTCATTTCCCTACCCCTGCAAGACCACCAGAGGTTCCTGACCATGGCAATGGCCTCGTGCTGAGAAGAAAATATTTCACAAACAAAAAAAATTCCACAGGATTCTTGAGATGCTGAGCTAGCACAGAGTATAAGGAGGAGACTCCATGCTGGACAAGTGTCTAGAAGGACAGAACATCCTCTTAGCATTTTTTCGTAGAAGTCAAAGAATTAATATTTATCCTTTTTTGTTGTTGTTGTTCTGTCACAGTTTCTTAAAACTCTTCCATTTACTATAAACTTTTTTTCCACAATTCCTGCAAGCAAAGTTATATCCTGAATCTATATTCCTTAGATTATCCTCTTCAACACAGAAATCTTGTGTAAGAAGTGATGTATCAGTATTTTAATAGAGAATGATATACATTTGAAGAATGGAAGTTCAGGTGACTGACAAAGATAAATTGAGCTTTTCAAATCCTGCTTTTGGTAGAAGGCATTCTGAAAACAGACTAAGTTCCATTTGAGAGATGTTCAATGCACCTGTGTTTTTGCTCTCAAAGCCATTCTCAGAGCTGACCCTATTTTCACATTTGGAGACAACAGACTCATAGATGTGACCTTCACACACCAGTATCTGCTCTATCATTAATGATGCCTTCTACTGCAGGCTGAAATAAGGAAAAAAACCTTAGCTCACCAATATAGATCTGAAATATTGTAGTTCTTAGTCTAGCACGCTCTCAGGACTATGTGTTATCCACATCAAAGACAAAAACACATCATTAGTATCATCTGCTGCAATGGCAGTGCAAGGGAATTCATATTAGTGGTTGCTTAATGGTAATCGTGGTAGAATCTTGGCATTAATGTGAGGAATATTAATTTTCCAGTACATAAAAGCATAAATGACACCTACATCTCGATGCAAAGCCAGCTCAAATCAATTGCCTAAATGAAATTTAATTCAAGATTCTTGGTATACCAACATAGACATAGAACTCTGTCTCCATCAATAAGATGAACAGGAAAACAATATATCTAAGATCATGTGTCATTCCCTAGTGATTCTTTTGCTTCTTTTTGGTATGCAAAAAAAAAATCATATCAGGCCTTTTAATGAAACCAAAAATAGAACACAGAGTATATACAGTGATAAAATAATACCTGGACAATAGAGCTGAAGAGCAAAAGGATGATGAAAGAAATTACTGTAGGGAAGGAATAAAACTTTTTACATGATTACGATATTCTAATCTTATTAATATATGTACTGGAGACTAAAATAAATAAATTTTAACTTTCAGCTTAACAAAATCAGTTTTGTGGATTTCTTTTCTTTGACAACACAAATAAATTATTGTAAATAACTTCATCATCATTACCATCACTATACTGTGAAATATCACTCAAATGCCAGAGCACATTTCACAGTGCATTGTGTCTCACTGACCTCCTGATCAAGTTTGCTCAGTGTCTGACTAAAAGAATATTCTCTGGTTTTGTTTTTGCTTTTCTAAGTAACTGTTAGCTCTACAAATTAAGTATGGAACCAGAATCAAATGTGACGCATTCTTCCATAGCTGTGTTGCCTTAGCATCACCAAAGGAAATAAAACACAGTTTAGTTACTAAGGTGACCAGTTACCACAGTGATTCCACACAGGACTAAGATGCAGTGAGATAAAAGCTCCTGGTTTTATGTGGTAATCCTCCTGCCTAGAAGTGTCTGCTGAGAGGCAGCACACAGGAAAGAGCAGGAAGTAACATAATTTATTCAGCAAGAGCACTATGGGGCACAAGTGCTGAAAAATGGCTTTCACACACCCCTTCTGGCTAATTTTCCATTGAAATAAAATTTACTCTTGAATATCAAATATTTATTCCATTTTTCATACTCTTGTCTTTTCCTCCCTCTCGTATTTATTTACTTCATAAACATTTCAAATTTATTTTTGCTAAATAAATAAATTAAAATATGAGGAATATTTAAACAGACAAAAGGCTCTGGGAGTTTTGCTACTGGCAAAAGGAGAAATGCTCCTGGATGTAATGAGTCAACTGCCAACATGGAAATCTGGCAGAATTCCTGCATTTTAGAATTGCGGGGTGTATGACTTCACTTTAGTGTATGCAGGTTTTTCTTACAAGGTTGATTCTGCAGGTTTTATGCAGTTGGCTTTCCTTTTTTTCTATTGTCACGCCTCAAACTATTACAAGTTCATCAATAATAACCTACTGACAGCTTCCCCACCTCTTTCACCAGTCAGTGAAGTTACAAATTTACCAGATTGTCAAGAAGATCCACACTGTAAAACAAACAAATTCCTGGGCATCATCCTGTCCAAACCACAAATTCATCTAAGTTCAACTCAGTGTGTTTTACTCAGCAGAATAGGTAGTAAAATCTTCTTTCAGCCCAGAAGACTTTATTTTATAATTCCTTCACCTGGGATTGCAGGAAATGTTAAGATGTTAACTATCTGACAGAGTTCACATCAGTGACAAGCAGTTTATTACAGCACAGATTTTATTCCCCCATTTCAGGGGACATGGACTCCAGATGAAAAGGTGGAATAATTCTTGCCTCAGTGTGTAAAATCAAGATCAATTTAGCAACCCACTCCTCTAATACCGTATGTGCAAAGAAATAATTTAGACTCCTAGTTAATTTGAGTATTGAACTGAAATTCTGCAGCTGCTTTCTGCCAGTCCTGAAAACAGAAATTAATTTCAATGACCAAGGCTCTTGGAGTGCTGCTCTGTCAGGTAATTAGTCATCGTCTTCTGCTACTCAGGGTCTATCACTGTGCTAATCCATACATAAACCCCAGTATTCCCCCAGTCACTCACAATCTAAAGAGCTGTTTAACTACCTATTTCTCCCATTCAATCCTACCCCAGATATCAGCTGCAAAATGAGCATTCTTTCATGTTTAGCTTTCTTCTTACTATTTACTGCCAGCAGAATTAATGCAACTGATTTACATTTTCTTTTTTCTGTTTGATCAAGTCTGCTGTTGATTAAGTAGAGCTTAAGGGAAAAAATTATACTCCTGCAGCTTTCCTACTTGACTTGCCAGTTTATTAATGAAAGAAGCAAGGATATTGATGGCCCAGAAACTACAAGTGCAGCAATTAAAGGATATGTCCTTCCAAGCTTCTAATTAAAAAAGAGTTCTTTTGTATTAAAAGATATAGTTTAGTGTCATATTTATATCTAATTCTCATTTCTACTCTTTTGCATTATTTTTTTTTCTGTTTATTCTTTTTAAACAGAAATCTACTGGGAAAACTTAGATCAGGCAGAATAAAGAAACTTTCCCTGACAACCATTTCTGGAAGCTTTGTTCCCAAACAGCAGTCCTAGTGATAAAACATCAAAAACAACTCCACCTCCCCCAAATCCTTACAACAGTGAAATACCCACTGACACATACCACTCAGAAGGCAACTCTTTCATATTTTTAACTTGTGTAAATTGGCAGAGTTTGCCCAACTCGGCTTCAAGAAAACTGAAGATTTTTTTACACCAGTCCTTTTGGATATTAAGATAATGAGACTGTTCCCTCCTTCTAATATCCTTTTAGTTATTATTTAAATTCTAGATTCACTTTTTTCATGTCAGGTATTTACACGAATGGTCTCACAGAGGTTCTTCATGCTTCTTACCTAGTCTGATTTTTTTGAATTCTTCCTTCAGAAACAGCTGAAACCATAACATTGCCAGTATTTTATTACTCTGCTGAGTCAGTCTCTTACACATTAATGGCATCCTCTCAACATCAGAACACGGATAAATAAATAAATGACTCCTGTTTCTGTCTGTTTTGTGGTATCATCTGAACAAATTCAACACAAATCTGACATGATCTGGCTGACTCAAACTGCATGGATTGGCCCTCCAGCACCTGTGTGTTGAGGACTGAGTCCAAGAACCATGAAATCCCAGAATGGCTGGGGTTCAAAGGGTCCTTAAAGCTCATCCAGCTCCAGCCCCTGCCATGGGCAGAAACACCTTCCACTATCCCAGGCTGCTCCAAGCCCCATCCAGCCTGGCCTTGGACACTTCCAGGGGTGGGGCAGCCACAGCTTCTCTATGCCAGGGCCTCCCCATCCTCACAGCAAAAAATTTCTCCCTAATATGTAATCTAAATTTACTCTGTCAGTTTGAAGCACCCTGCCTGCCCCACGTTCAAAACATCCTGCACACAACTCAAAGAACATCTCCATCTGCACACCAGGCACCTCTCCCAGATTTCCACACAGCAATTACTCCTCTCATTTAGCTACTAGATGTTCTGAAATCCCTGAGAAATTCTATTAAAAAATAAGCACAATATAAAAATCATAATCTAGCATCCCATACAAGTAATCACAGGTTCTTAATGCATTGAAAATGTCTGTTCTCTGCACTGATGTTCCAGAAAGGAAGAGAAGTAAAACATCTTTCTGCTCCTGGCCTCTGTTCCTCACAGCCCAGAGTGTGAGAACTGCTGTGATCAGATTAGGCAGGTAATCTTGTGTATGATCAAATTCCCAGAGGGCAGCGATAGCTGTGTATTTAAGGACAGTAAGCTTTTCTTAAAAGAGGTACTAAAGTGAATCACAAAATTTCCCAGAGCTCCCAGCTGGACAAAGCAGCAGTAAACAAGAGTGATTCTTCCTCAGGGCTAACAGAGTTAGCAGTGCTGCTCTCAGGACAGGTTGTGTCATCCACAATATCGCTGCCCGCATTTCTCCTTGAGCCATCCCAGACCTGCATCTTTCTCTTTGCCTATTAACCTGAAAAAACCTTGTGGAGGAGGGGGGTGGAGTTGTTCCAAGGAACCTTTTGTACTAGAAATTTCTCAATCACTTCCAGTTTAAAGGTGACTTCGCAGAAATAGTGACCCTCACAAGTACCACTTGAACGACACAGAAGCTTTAATCTTTTCCAGTGGAATCGGAAGCTCTTATCTCTCCTCTGACCTTTTTCCCCTCTAGCCTTACACTCTTGGCACCATTGAAAAGTCAGAACCATTAAGTTGGTGTCAAGTGGCTGTGCTATTCATATTCTATTATAGTCAATGACAATTAACAGTGCCATTCAGAAAAGCCAGGTACTGTATTACACAATTGGAAAATTGATCTTCTCTGAGGCTCAAAAAACAGCAATGTTCAGACCTCAACTCACAGGCAAAAAAAAAAAAAAAAAAAGAAAAGGGAAAAAAAAAAGAAAAGAGGGAAAGTACTGCCTGATCTCAGGGGCCACAGCAAACAGCCATGTTCAAGGCTCAGAAACAACCTGAAGAAGTGCCCAAATCTCTGTGTGAATATAAACTCCGATTTTTATCATCAAGCAAAGTGATGTTAGAAAGAAGAGTACAAATTCCACTGAACGCTTGATGATCACCTTCAAAGTTGTTATTGCAGGCAAAATGCAACATCTTGGCGCTGCTGACACATCAGAAAACCACGGGGTGTGTGTGTCGGTTCCCAGCCCCTTGCAGCACACACCCACAGGCAAGAGCCCAGCCCCTAGAGTGAGATCCTCATTTCAAACACCTGCACTGAACGCCTATTCTCAGGAATGTTTTTCCTAGAAATGAGCACAGGCACGTTTTTCTACTCATGAATTACTGGGTGGCTACAAAAGGAGAGGATTAACAAATAACTCTCTACTTTGGACAGTGAGCCTGTTTTCCTCTCTCAGTGAATCTCAGCATTAACTACAACCCCGTACAATAGTTGATTACAGCTGAGCCTATCTGCTTTAAAGCACAGGGGGAATTTTACCCAGCAAAACTCAATTAGCTCACTTGAGTTTAACTAAAGCACCTGAGCTAATACCCTGCCACACAAAGGATGCCTTGTAGAGTCAGGAACAGCTCTTGGCACTGTTCCTCCATGCCACACGCCCATGGCTTTCAGCAGGATCCAAACCCAGAGCAAGTGCTCTTGCACCAGTGAGCCATCATGTCATTTATATTCCTCAATCAAGCACTCACTAACCCTCAAAATTATGGCATGACCCATCAAGTCCACATCCTGGAGCAGACTGCAGAATCCGTAGAGTCACTTAGTTCAAGCACGTAACTTGAATACTTTGCAACCAGATGGGGAAAAAATAAAAAACAAACCCATAACAACAAATATTCTTGCATTTGTCAATGGTTGTACAGATTGATGGAAGGAATGTTCCATTACATGCAATTCTGCCTCAGGTTGCTGCTTTCCAGGCCAAGACCAGTGAAGCTCTTCCTGCACCTGAGTGCCTCTAAGATGTCCTGAGCCTCTGTGATGAATTGAGGTGTCTTTGCTTTTCCCCTCCTTTCTAAATATGAGGTATCTTTACTAAATACTGGAGACTAAGGACTTACACACACAACTCTGGAGACCATCAAATCCATCCTAGTGGAAATAGTGCTACTCCCAACTCCACCTTTGGTGCACCTGGAAGGGAAGAACTTGTATTCTACCAGATGTTTCACGTGGTGCCAAGTTTTCCTGGGGAATCAGGAACAGGCTGAATACAGAAATCATCTCTGTCTGTTCATCATTTTCCTTCACAGAATACAATAAAAAATTATCAGCTAGCTTCAGTTCTCTGGGAAAAAAATCTCCTATTGGTGCCTTAATGAAAAACATAGAATGGGCTCAAAGCCACTACAGTTATACTTAAAAATCAATACTCCCTAGTGGTCTTATAATTTGTGTCCCAAATATCTGCTTTAAAATGTGCACAAGCCACAAAACAAAAGCTAGGGAGTTTATATCTCAGATTTCTGAATTTTTTGTACTGTTTCAATATTTGCAAAGCCATGTGAAATGTTCTATAGGATTCTCTGCCTGACAGTGGGAGTCTATTCTTTATTTTATTTCTTTTATTGAGAGGTGGAATAAAATTCCCCAACTGCTCCAGTGCAATTAAAATTACTTTTATTCATACAGTTACCTCTATGGTCACCATAAGCATTCCACAGTACTAATCCTTTTAGGCCCTGATCCAGCAAAGCACTTTACTGTCTCTTATTCTTAAAATTACAAGTCTCCCCACTGATTTCAATACAGTTATATTAGGGATGAACTTGGCCTACCATAGCAAAAATAATGTTAAAAATACAGTTTAAAAAACAAGCGAGGAAATGGAAAGCCTAAGAGACTTCAATATTTCTCTGGTTTAAAGTAAGGCATTACCACTGTGCATTTGAGTACAGTCCAATAGTGAGCTATTTTTGTACAGCTGGGCCAGTGCAGGTAACGAGCCTCCCTGTATTAGAGATGCATTGATTTCAGATCTGGATGGTTTCAATAAACTCCTTACACCCAAATGTTACAAGGACAGGGACATTAAAATGTCAATTACATAAATAAATCTGTAAGTATCAATAAATGCCCAAAATAAAATAAACCCCTTCACTCTAAGAGGCTTTGCAGCTGATACACTGTAAAACAATAAGAAAACCATCACAATTTGCATTTTTATAGCTACATTCATCTATAGCTCAAATATTTATCACAAATACCAATCCAGCATTGGTAGGAACTGTAGGATGTTGTTTTCCTGCTTTGACTGCAGAGACACCAAACCATGGCTGGACACTTGTCTACAACCAAAGCTTTTAAATTAAATTTTATTTTTTACATTAAATACTCCCTGCCTTTGCGTACTTCTTTCTGCCTTGTTTTTGCTGCTGCAAGAATTTATCTGAGCATGCAATGAACTGGATCAGGAAACTAATCTGACTGAAATATAAACCATGGAAAAGTGCTGACTTTAATGAGGAGGGACGCTCAGGGAAGCGGGAGCCTGAGACCGCTTGAGATAGCGCTGCCCCAAAATAAATGTACATCAAACTGCACATCCTGAGGCACAGAGCAGCAGCCAGAAGCAGAACCATGCATTTCACCCATTTATCCACAAAGCCATGGGGGGACACTGGGATCAGAGCCACAGAATAGATGGGGGACATGTCTTGAGTGGCTTCAGAGCACAGCTTCTGATCACCATGGAGGGACAACAAAATTTAATTTGCCACAGATGGCTGAATACCCCAAGCAGGATGACTACATAAAAGCATTTTCCAGTAACTTCCAGATTGTCTCTCCAGCCTTCCCAATTGGCTCTCAACAAAATTTTAAAGTGTGTGCTTTACCACCATTTAAAGCAGTACACATGAGATACTGAATACATTTAGGTAAATGAATTTCTGTGGACATTTTGAAGGGAATAATGCCCTCCTATTTGGGTTACCCTGCACTGCAATAAAAGTGGGGTTTTCTTCAGTCAAGGTGCTGCAGTAACCCAAGTGATAGCCACATTACACTTATAAAAGACAACTTTAAGAAAGATCTTAGTGCAATAAAAGTGAGGATTTTTTTTTCCCTTGGCATCCCAGCTTGCCATAGAAATGAGCGAGTTGCTGAATTTCTGCCAAGTATAGATGGTTCAGCATGCTATTAGATTAGTCTGTTTATACAGAAACAGCCAAAAATAGGAAACACACAGAAGCTATTAAAGATATTGTCCTGTGAGGGAAATATTTGAATGGTTTTGTTACTGCAACTGGGAAATAAGATATGAGTCAGTATTAATGTGATAAAGAAGTTAATGTGTTCTAAAGCAAACAGTTAGTTTCTTCAGCTTGTTTCTGAGTTGACAATAAAATAAATGTACAGACAATTATGTAGGGTTGGATGAACCTGCAAGTAAGTGCATCCAGCTTAAAGCTCAGTGCTGCCAGTGGGTTAGAATTGAAATTCTGTTATCAAGTAATGATATGCTAACCCCAGGTAGTCTTCATAGAAAATGGATGATTCAAAATGCCACACATCACTGAGCTGGTGGGAGAATGGTCAATAGTGTTTAAGCTATTTCAACCAGTCAAAGAGAATTTCATAGAAAAATTCCCTCACCTTGACCATTTTACAGTGGGTTTCCTAAATTCTTCTCAATTTTGATATAGTCTAATGAAAAATAAAAATACCTTGGGTATTGTACTGTATTTTGTTTTGGTTTCTTTTTAATCAGGACAGCAGCAATCTTTCATAGTGGATGTTGCCAGCAGAGAGACATTTGTCCCATATGTGACACTGAGCATTTGTTCCTAAACACAGCCCCACACAAACCTGACACCCTGACCTCCTTTTCCCTCCTTTTTCCACATATTAAGAAACCTAATTCTTCAAGTACTCCAATGCCTTAAATCTTCTAACACACATAAACAAAGGAACAGGCTATTATTATATTGTATTTATATATTTATATGTACAAAAAGAAGATGTACAGATTTTTTTCTTGAGTAACACACTTCTACAAACCTGAAGACCACACATATCATTCCTTAAGGGCCAACACATTTGACCAGTGAAGAAGAAAAAGTCCAAAGCTGAATGACTGCCACTGAGAAATGCCCCTCTGAGGTACCTTGGTTTTTTTGTGGTGAGAGTGCCTGGGGCCAGGCCAAGCACCTTCCCTGATGTTAGGGCACTTTTCAGGACACAAGAAGAAGAGCAGCACCTGAAAACGCACATGGAAACTCACACCAGTGAATGCAGCAAAACCTTTGCCAGTACACAGAGGCACTTGGTTAGCAGGAGCCTCATGAATTCTACACCAGTGGCTCATTTCCAGAGGGAGTGGAAAACTGGCTTCAAGTAATTCAGCCTGTGTTATGTATAGACAAAGATTAGGCATGGTATTTGGAACAGGAAGCAGCTGCAGAAATTCTGTCAAGGTACCACTATTAAAAGCATTTACACTGCAAAGACTAAAATTGCAGGTAGTATAATGAGACTTAGAGCAAAATTTAAGAACACTGCAATAACTTGCAGCCAGATCTTGGAGCTGGGCTTTTCCCTAGAACACATCTACTCAAAACCAAGTCAAGCTGTTACATCAACAAGTCTACAGACTGCTCTGAGGCCTCAGCTGAAATTTATTTCTGGGATAGGTGTATCTTTCCATTCAAGCCCACAGAAACCAGGCTTGTGTATTATTCCTTGAGCCTAATTTCTTACTTCAGGCAATAGGAAGAAGGAGTTACATGTCCCCTGACGCCAAACAGATAAGCACAGTGGCGTTGCCTTGCTGCAGAGGACCCTCCAAAACTGGGGAGATGCAAGGCAGTTTGTGTTCCCTCCTTTGTGAACACAAAGTCCATTTCTAGGGTGGGAATCTGGAGCTGGAGTCTAAATTTCCAACATCCTTTCAGTGCTGTGGCAATGTGATCCCAACATGAAGAGTTTAGAGCATATTCTGCAGTTCCACACACACACATTACTACTTGTGTTTAAAGCATATATTGTTCTTGTTTAGATAGAACTCTGGAGTCTCAACCACCAAACAAATTCAATTTATCACTTGTTTATGATTGTGCATGAGGCATCTGTATTTTTTCAATGGTATAAGGTAACAGCAGAGCCACAGTAGCTACTCTGAAATGCAACAGCCACAGGAAACTTAATGTGCCTTAGAGATGCACGGGAGGTTCAAAAATAGAGAACTTCCTTTTTCAGTAAAGGGACAAAGTAACAGAAAAATCGAGTAATATGGTTCTGCTTGGAATTGAAAGAAGAAAAAGGAGGGAGGTGAGTTTTCCTGGCCACATGTCTCAAACCAAATTGGTGTTTTTTAAACAAAGCACC